>NC_054390.1:4512390-5153982 GCF_001625195.1 Drechmeria coniospora | reverse complement strand
AGGGCCCAATGTCGACTCTGTAATGAAACCGCCTGTAACAGTTATTACTATCTTGGTAGGCAGTTGCCAATACATCCGGGCGACGGCGGAATGGTGCTTGTGCCAGGGGCGGGCCCAAAAGTAGTCTCTGTAACGAACCCACCAGTAGTAGTAACTACAATCCTTGTAGGACAGACTCCCGTACATCCAGAGGATGGAAGGATAGTGCTAGTGCCTGGGGTAGGGCCCAATGTCGACTCTGTAATGAAACCGCCTGTAACAGTTATTACTATCTTTGGTAGGGCAGTTGCCAATACATCCGGGCGATGGCGGAATGGTGCTTGTCCCAGGGGTAGGTCCAAAAGTAGTCTCTGTAACGAAACTACCAGTAGTAGTAACTACAATCTTTGTAGGACAGACTCCCGTGCATCCCGAGGATGGAACGATAGTGCTGGTACCTGGGGTAGGGCCCAATGTCGACTCTGTAATGAAACCGCCTGTAACAGTTATTACTATCTTGGTAGGGCAGTTGCCAATACATCCGGGCGGCGGCGGAATTGTGCTTGTGCCAGGGGCGGGTCCAAAAGTAGTCTCTGTAACGAACCCACCAGTAGTGGTAACTATAATCCTTGTAGGACAGACTCCCGTGCATCCAGAGGATGGAACGATAGTGCTGGTGCCTGGGGTAGGGCCCAATGTCGACTCTGTAATGAAACCGCCTGTAATAGTTATTACTATCTTGGTAGGGCAGTTGCCAATACATCCGGGCGACGGCGGAATGGTGCTTGTGCCAGGGGCGGGCCCAAAAGTAGTCTCTGTAACGAACCCACCAGTAGTGGTAACGACAATCCTTGTAGGACAGACTCCCGTACATCCAGAGGATGGAAGGATAATGCTAGTGCCTGGGTTAGGGCCCAACGTCGACTCTGTAATGAAACCGCCTGTAACAGTTATTACTATCTTGGTAGGGCAGTTGCCAATACATCCGGGCGATGGCGGGATGGTGCTTGTCCCAGGGGTAGGTCCAAAAGTAGTCTCTGTAACGAACCCACCAGTAGTGGTAACTATAATCCTTGTAGGACAGACTCCCGTGCATCCAGAGGATGGAACGATAGTGCTGGTACCTGGGGTAGGGCCCAATGTCGACTCTGTAATGAAACCGCCTGTAACAGTTATTACTATCTTGGTAGGGCAGTTGCCAATACATCCGGGCGACGGCGGAATGGTGCTTGTACCAGGGGCGGGTCCAAGAGTAGTTTCTGTAACGAACCCACCAGTAGTGGTAACTACAATCCTTGTAGGACAGACTCCCGTACATCTAGAGGATGGAAGGATAGTGCTAGTGCCTGGCGTTGGGCCCAATGTCGACTCTGTAATAAAACCGCCTGTAATAGTTATTACTATCTTGGTAGGGCAGTTGCCAATACATCCGGGCGATGGCGGGATGGTGCTTGTCCCAGGGGTAGGTCCAAAAGTAGTCTCTGTAACGAACCCACCAGTAGTGGTAACTATAATCCTTGTAGGACAGACTCCCGTGCATCCAGAGGATGGAAGGATAGTGCTGGTACCTGGGGTAGGGCCCAATGTCGACTCTGTAATGAAACCGCCTGTAACAGTTATTACTATCTTGGTAGGGCAGTTGCCAATACATCCGGGCGACGGCGGAATGGTGCTTGTACCAGGGGCGGGTCCAAGAGTAGTTTCTGTAACGAACCCACCAGTAGTGGTAACTACAATCCTTGTAGGACAGACTCCCGTACATCTAGAGGATGGAAGGATAGTGCTAGTGCCTGGCGTTGGGCCCAATGTCGACTCTGTAATAAAACCGCCTGTAACAGTTATTACTATCTTGGTAGGGCAGTTGCCAATACATCCGGGCGACGGCGGAATGGTACTTATACCAGGGGCAGGGCCAAAAGTAGTTTCTGTAACGAACCCACCAGTAGTGGTAACTACAATCTTTGTAGGACAGACTCCCGTGCATCCAGAGGATGGAAGGATAGTGCTAGTGCCTGGCGTTAGGCCCAATGTCGACTCTGTAATGAAACCGCCTGTAATAGTTATTACTATTATGGTAGGGCAGTTGCCAATACATCCGGGCAATGGCGGAATGGTGCTTGTACCAGTGGCGGGTCCAAAAGTAGTCTCTGTAACGAACCCACCAGTAGTGGTAACTACAATCCTTGTAGGACAGACTCCCGTGCATCCAGAGGATGGAAGGATAGTGCTAGTGCCTGGAATAGGGCCTAATGTTAACTCCGTAATGAAACCGCCTGTAACAGTTATTACTATCTTAGTAGGGCAGTTGCCAATACATTCGGGCGGCGGCGGAATGGTGCTTGTGCCAGGGGCGGGTCCAAAAGTAGTCTCCGTAACGAATCCACCAGTAGTGGTAACTACAATCCTTGTAGGACAGACTCCTGTGCATCCAGAGGATGGAAGGATAGTGCTAGTGCCTGGGGTAGGGCCCAATGTCGACTCTGTAATGAAACTACCTGTAACAGTTATTACTATCTTGGTAGGGCAGTTGCCAATACATCCGGGCGACGGCGGAATGGTGCTTGTACCAGGGGCGGGTCCAAATGTGGTCTCTGTAACGAACTCACCAGTAGTAGTAACTACAATCCTTGTAGGACAGACTCCCGTGCATCCAGAAGACGGAAGGATAGTGGTAGTGCCTGGGATAGGGCCCAATGTCGACTCTGTAATAAAACCGCCGGTAACAGTTATTACTATCTTGGTAGGGCAGTGACCAATACATCCGGGCGACGGCGGAATGGTGCTTGTGCCAGGGGCTGGTCCAAAAGTAGTCTCTGTAACGAACCCACCAGTAGTGGTAACTACAATCCTTGTAGGACAGACTCCCGTACATCCAGAGGATGGAAGGATAGTACTAGTACCTGGAATAGGGCCCAATGTCGACTCTGTAATGAAACCGCCGGTAATAGTTATTACTATCTTGGTAGGGCAGTTGCCAATACATCCGGGCGACGGCGGAATGGTGCTTGTACCAGGGGCGGGTCCAAAAGTAGTCTCTGTAATGAACCCACCAGTAGTAGTAACTACAATCCTTGTAGGACAGACTCCCGTACATCCAGAGGATGGAAGGATAGTACTGGTTCCTGGCGTTGGGCCTAATGTCGACTCTGTGATGAAACCGCCTGTAACAGTTATTACTATCTTGGTAGGGCAGTTGCCAATACATCCGGGCGATGGCGGAATGATGCTTGTACCAGGGGCGGGTCCAAGAGTAGTTTCTGTAACGAACCCACCAGTAGTGGTAACTACAATCCTTGTAGGACAGACTCCCGTGCATCCAGAGGATGGAAGGATAGTACTAGTGCCTGGCGTTAGGCCTAATGTCGACTCTGTAATGAAACCGCCTGTAACAGTTATTACTATCTTGGTAGGGCAGTTGCCAATACATCCGTGCGGCGGCGGAATGGTGCTTGTGCCAGGTGCGGGTCCAAAAGTAGTCTCTGTAACGAACCCACCAGTAGTGGTAACTATAATCCTTGTAGGACAGACTCCCGTACATCCAGAGGATGGAAGGATAGTGCTAGTGCCTGGGGTAGGGCCCAATGTCGACTCTGTAATGAAACCGCCTGTAACAGTTATTACTATCTTGGTAGGGCAGTTGCCAATACATCCGGGCGACGGCGGAATGGTGCTTGTCCCAGGGGCGGGCCCAAAAGTAGTCTCTGTAACGAAACTACCAGTAGTAGTAACTACAATCCTTGTAGGACAGACTCCCGTACATCCAGAGGATGGAAGGATAGTGCTAGTGCTTGGGGTAGGGCCCAATGTCGACTCTGTAATGAAACCGCCTGTAACAGTTATTACTATCTTGGTAGGGCAGTTACCAATACATCCGGGCAATGGCGGAATGGTGCTTGTCCCAGGGGTAGGCCCAAAAGTAGTCTCTGTAACGAACCCCCCAGTAGTAGTAACTATAATCCTTGTAGGACAGACTCCCGTGCATTCTGAGGGTGGAAGGATAGTACTAGTGCCTGGCGTAGGGCCCAATGTCGACTCTATAATGAAACCGCCTGTAACAGTTATTACTATCTTGGTAGGGCAGTTGCCAATACATCCGGGCGACGGCGGAATGGTACTTGTGCCAGGGGCGGGTCCAAAAGTAGTCTCTGTAATGAACCCACCAGTAGTGGTAACTACAATCCTTGTAGGACAGACTCCCGCACATCCAGAGGATGGAAGGATAGTACTGGTGCCTGGCGTAGGGCCCAATGTCGACTCTGTAATGAAACCGCCTGTAACAGTTATTACTATCTTGGTAGGGCAGTTACCAATACATCCGGGCGATGGCGGAATGGTACTTGTGCCAGGGGTGGGCCCAAATGTGGTCTCTGTAACGAACCTACCAGTTGCGGTAACTACAATCCTTGTAGGACAGACTCCCGTACATCCAGAGGATGGAAGGATAGTGCTAGTGCCTAGCGTAGGGCCCAACGTCGACTCTGTAATGAAACCGCCTGTAACAGTTATTACTATCTTGGTAGGGCAGTTGCCAATACATCCGGGCGATGGCGGAATGGTGCTTGTGCCAGGGGCGGGCCCAAAAGTAGTCTCTGTAATGAACCCACCAGTAGTGGTAACTATAATCCTTGTAGGACAGACTCCCGTACATCCAGAGGATGGAAGGATAGTGGTAGTGCCTAGCGTAGGGCCCAATGTCAACTCTGTAATGAAACCGCCTGTAATAGTTATTACTATCTTGGTAGGGCAGTTGCCAATACATCCGGGCGACGGCGGAATGGTGCTTGTGCCAGGGACGTGTCCAAAAGTAGTCTCTGTAATGTAGCCACCGGTTGTAGTAACTATAATCCTTGTAGCACAGGCTCCGGTGCATCCAGGGGGTGGAAGGATAGTGCTGGTACCTGGCGTAGGCCCAAATGTCGACTCCGTAATAAATCCTCCCGTTAAAGTTATTACTATCTTGGTAGGGCAGTTGCCTGTGCATCCAGGAGATGGCGGAATGGTACTTGAGCCAAGGGTGGGTCCAAAAGTAGTTTCTGTAACGAACCCACCGGTTGTAGTAACTATAACCCTCGTAGGACAGGCTCCCGTGCATCCAGAGAATGGCATAATAGTACTAGTACCTGGTGTAGGCCCAAATGTCGACTCCGTAATAAATCCTCCCGTTACAGTTATTACTATCTTTGAAGGGCAGTTATTTATACATCCAGGTAACGGCGGAACTGTGCTTGTTCCAAGGGCTGGCCCAAACGTTGTTTCCGTAACAAATCCACCAGTTGCTGTAATAATAATTCTAGTAGGACATACTCCCGTACATCCTGGGGATGGAAGAATGGTACTTGTACCAGGCGTAGGACCGAATGTTGATTCAGTAATTATCCCGCCAGTGACGGTTACAACGACCTTAGTAACACAGTTCCCAGTGCATCCAGCCGATGGCGGGATTGTACTTGTTCCTGGCATTGGCCCAAACGTTGTTTCCGTAATAAATCCACCAGTTACTGTAATAATAATTCTAGTAGGACATACTCCCGTACATCCTGGGGATGGAAGAATGGTACTTGTACCAGGCATAGGACCGAATGTTGATTCGGTAATTAACCCCCCAGTGACGGTTACAACGACCTTGGTAAAACAGTTACTAGTGCATCCAGCCGATGGCGGGATTGTACTTGTTCCTGGCATTGGCCCAAACGTTATTTCCGTGACAAATCCACCAGTTGCTGTAATAATAATTCTAGTCGGACATACTCCCGTACATCCTGGGGATGGAAGAATGGTACTTATACCAGGCATAGGACCGAATATTGATTCGGTAATTAGCCCGCCAGTAACGGTTACAACGACCTTGGTAAAACAGTTGCTAGTGCATCCAGCCGATGGCGGGATTGTACTTGTTCCTGGCATTGGCCCAAACGTTGTTTCCGTGACAAATCCACCAGTTACTGTAATAATAATTCTAGTCGGACATACTCCCGTACATCCTGGGGATGGAAGAATAGTACTTGTACCAGGCGTAGGACCGAATGTTGATTCGGTAACTACCCCGCTAGTAACGGTTACAACGACCTTGGTAAAACAGTTCCTAGTGCATCCAGCCGATGGCGGGATTGTACTTGTTCCTGGCATTGGCCCAAACGTCGTTTCCGTAATAAATCCACCAGTTGCAGTAATAATAATTTTAGTAGGACATACTCCCGTACATCCTAAGGATGGAAGAATAGTACTTGTACCAGGTGTTGAACCATACGTTAATTCAGTAATAACTCCGCCAGTAACGGTAACGACAATTGTTGTAGGACAGTCCCCGGTGCATCCAGTAGACGGTAGGATTGTACTTATTCCTGGCATTGGCCCAAGCGTCGTCTCTGTAACAAATCCACTAGATACTGTAACGATAATTCTAGTCGGACATACTCCCGTACATCCTGAGGATGGAATAATAGTACTTGTACCAGAAGTTATACCGAATGTTAATTCGGTAATTATAGTTCTATCTGGATACAAAGTCCATATCCTTAAGCATTTATTAACTTTCTATTTTATAATGCAGTAAGCAACTCGATTGTATCATACCGAATTCCTTGGCTATTTTTTGTAGTTCCGGAGCATATTATTTGAATTGGCTGAAATTCAATTATTATTGTCCCTTTATTATTTATTTCCTCTCCTTGAACGAGATTTAGAATAATAAAGAAAATAGTAAGGATTGTATAATACTTCATAATTATAAACTGCTTGGAATTCTATTAATAGAACAGTTCGGGAGGGTATATAGAAGTCTATATATATATACTAATATATTTATACTATTATAAGTTTAGTATTCTTGGATATTTATTGTAAAATGCCTTGGTATTAATAGAGTAGTATTAGATTATTAGGAAAACGTATTATTCATGCAAGATCTTAGCTACTAGTTTTAATTTCTTTATTAGAGGAAGGTTGTGTCCTTATGTATTAATCGATTTATATATAGCTATTATAAGACAGAGTATAAATTGAAACTATTATGAGATCAGCTGATATATAGTATGACAAGTATCAGTTTATATTAGTTATACTGTATAGGAATATACTAAAAGTAGTGTAATGGAGATAATACCAGCCACAGTAGACTACTATAAGTCTAAATCATACGAGTCGGTTGATAAGTCTATTTACTCTTGGTTAGGTCGGATTGATTATTTACCTTCTTCTCTATACTCGGTTGCTTTTCTCCAAAAATACTTAACACTAATACGTATAGTATTGTAAGTGTATTGTTTGTGGATAGCAAAATCCTATAAAGGGTAGGGGAACGAGCGGGATATTATTAGTTTATTGGTCGAACCGACCTTGTGGCTAGTTAATTTAATAGGGCGCTTTGAAGGTTGAAGTTTATTTTAAAGTTCTTGTATAAGTACGCATTGTAATTAAAACGGTTCTGGACTATATATTTTATAGTTAGAGTCTACTTGAACTGAAACTAGAAGTATTGTTTTATGTATACTGTTTGCGGATTAGATTACTCTAAGGAGTAAAAGTAGTATTTTAATTTTACCTAAGACAAGTGGCTAACATCCGGATCCGCAATCTAACTATAAAATATACAGTCCAGAACCGTTTTAATTACAATGCGTACTTAGACAAGAACTTTAAAATAAACTTCAACCTTTAGAGCGCCCTATTTTATAGTTAGAGTCTACTTGAACTGTATATGCTGTTTGCGGATCCGGATGTCAGCCACCTGTCTTTAAAGTTCTTGTACTACTTTTACTCCTTAGAGTAGTATGATCCGCAAACAGTATTGTTTTATGTACACTGTTTGCGGATCAGACTAGTCTAAGGAGTAAAAGTAGTATTTTAAGTTTACCTAAGACAAGTAGCTAACATCCGGATTCGCAATCCAACTATAAAATATACAGTCCAGAACCGTTTTGATTACAATGCGTACTTAGACAAGAACTTGAAAATAAACTTCGACCTTCAAAGCGCCCTATTTTATAGTTAGAGTCTACTTGAACTGTATATGCTGTTTGCGGATCCGGATGTCAGCCACCACTTCGACCTTTAAAGTGCCCTATTTTATAGTTAGAGTCTACTTGAACTGTGTATACTGTTTGCGGATCCGGATGTCAGCCACCTGTCTTAGGTAAAATTGAAATACTACTTTTACTCCTTAGAGTAGTCTGATCTGCAAACAGTATACATAAAACAATACTGTTTGCGGATCAGACTAGTCTAAGGAGTAAAAGTAGTATTTCAATTTTACCTAAGACAAGTAGCTAACATCCGGATCCGCAATCCAACTATAAAATATGCAGTCCAGAACCGTTTTGATTACAATGCGTACTTAGACAAGAACTTTAAAATAAACTTCGACCTTCAAAGCGCCCTATTTCATAGTTAGAGTCTACTTAAACTGTATATGCTGTTTGCGGATCCGGATGTCAGCCACCTGTCTTAGGTAAAACTGAAATACTACTTTTACTCCTTAGAGTAGTATAATCCGCAAACAGTATACATAAAACAATACTTCTAGTTTCAGTTCAAGTAGACTCTAACTATAAAATATATAGTCCAGAACCGTTTTAATTACAATGCGTACTTATACGAGAACTTTAAAATAAACTTCGACCTTCAAAGCGCCCTATTTCATAGTTAGAGTCTACTTAAACTGTATATGCTGTTTGCGGATCCGGATGTCAGCCACCTGTCTTAGGTAAAACTGAAATACTACTTTTACTCCTTAGAGTAGTATAATCCGCAAACAGTATACATAAAACAATACTTTTAGTTTCAGTTCAAGTAGACTCTAAGTATAAAATATACAGTCCAGAACTGTTTTGATTACAATGCGTACTTAGACAAGAACTTTAAAGACAGGTGGCTGACATCTGGATCCGCAAACAGCATATACAGTTCAAGTAGACTCTAACTATAAAATAGGGCGCTCTAAAGGTTGAAGTTTATTTTAAAGTTCTTGTCTAAGTACGCATTGTAATTAAAACGGTTCTGGACTGTATATTTTATAGTTAGATTGCGGATCCGGATGTCAGCTACTTGTCTTAGGTAAAATTAAAATACTACTTTTACTCCTTAGAGTAATCTAATCCGCAAACAGTATACATAAAACAATACTTCTAGTTTCAGTTCAAGTAGACTCTAACTATAAAATATATAGTCCAGAACCGTTTTAATTACAATGCGTACTTATACAAGAACTTTAAAATAAACTTCAACCTTCAAAGCGCCCTATTAAATTAACTAGCCACAAGGTCGGTTCGACCAATAAACTAATAATATCCCGCTCGTTCCCCTACCCTTTATAGGATTTTGCTATCCACAAACAATACACTTACAATACTATACGTATTAGTGTTAAGTATTTTTGGAGAAAAGCAACCGAGTATAGAGAAGAAGGTAAATAATCAATCCGACCTAACCAAGAGTAAATAGACTTATCAACCGACTCGTATGATTTAGACTTATAGTAGTCTACTGTGGCTGGTATTATCTCCACTACACTACTTTTAGTATATTCCTATACAGTATAACTAATATAAACTAATACTTGTCATACTATATATCAGCTGATCTCATAATAGTTTCAATTTATACTCTGTCTTATAATAGCTATATATAAATCGATTAATACATAAGGACACAACCTTCCTCTAATAAAGAAATTAAAACTAGTAGCTAAGATCTTGCATGAATAATACGTTTTCCTAATAATCTAATACTACTCTATTAATACCAAGGCATTTTACAATAAATATCCAAGAATACTAAACTTATAATAGTATAAATATATTAGTATATATATATAGACTTCTATATACCCTCCCGAACTGTTCTATTAATAGAATTCCAAGCAGTTTATAATTATGAAGTATTATACAATCCTTACTATTTTCTTTATTATTCTAAATCTCGTTCAAGGAGAGGAAATAAATAATAAAGGGACAATAATAATTGAATTTCAGCCAATTCAAATAATATGCTCCGGAACTACAAAAAATAGCCAAGGAATTCGGTATGATACAATCGAGTTGCTTACTGCATTATAAAATAGAAAGTTAATAAATGCTTAAGGATATGGACTTTGTATCCAGATAGAACTATAATTACCGAATTAACATTCGGTATAACTTCTGGTACAAGTACTATTATTCCATCCTCAGGATGTACGGGAGTATGTCCGACTAGAATTATCGTTACAGTATCTAGTGGATTTGTTACAGAGACGACGCTTGGGCCAATGCCAGGAATAAGTACAATCCTACCGTCTACTGGATGCACCGGGGACTGTCCTACAACAATTGTCGTTACCGTTACTGGCGGAGTTATTACTGAATTAACGTATGGTTCAACACCTGGTACAAGTACTATTCTTCCATCCTTAGGATGTACGGGAGTATGTCCTACTAAAATTATTATTACTGCAACTGGTGGATTTATTACGGAAACGACGTTTGGGCCAATGCCAGGAACAAGTACAATCCCGCCATCGGCTGGATGCACTAGGAACTGTTTTACCAAGGTCGTTGTAACCGTTACTAGCGGGGTAGTTACCGAATCAACATTCGGTCCTACGCCTGGTACAAGTACTATTCTTCCATCCCCAGGATGTACGGGAGTATGTCCGACTAGAATTATTATTACAGTAACTGGTGGATTTGTCACGGAAACAACGTTTGGGCCAATGCCAGGAACAAGTACAATCCCGCCATCGGCTGGATGCACTAGCAACTGTTTTACCAAGGTCGTTGTAACCGTTACTGGCGGGCTAATTACCGAATCAATATTCGGTCCTATGCCTGGTATAAGTACCATTCTTCCATCCCCAGGATGTACGGGAGTATGTCCGACTAGAATTATTATTACAGCAACTGGTGGATTTGTCACGGAAATAACGTTTGGGCCAATGCCAGGAACAAGTACAATCCCGCCATCGGCTGGATGCACTAGTAACTGTTTTACCAAGGTCGTTGTAACCGTCACTGGGGGGTTAATTACCGAATCAACATTCGGTCCTATGCCTGGTACAAGTACCATTCTTCCATCCCCAGGATGTACGGGAGTATGTCCTACTAGAATTATTATTACAGTAACTGGTGGATTTATTACGGAAACAACGTTTGGGCCAATGCCAGGAACAAGTACAATCCCGCCATCGGCTGGATGCACTGGGAACTGTGTTACTAAGGTCGTTGTAACCGTCACTGGCGGGATAATTACTGAATCAACATTCGGTCCTACGCCTGGTACAAGTACCATTCTTCCATCCCCAGGATGTACGGGAGTATGTCCTACTAGAATTATTATTACAGCAACTGGTGGATTTGTTACGGAAACAACGTTTGGGCCAGCCCTTGGAACAAGCACAGTTCCGCCGTTACCTGGATGTATAAATAACTGCCCTTCAAAGATAGTAATAACTGTAACGGGAGGATTTATTACGGAGTCGACATTTGGGCCTACACCAGGTACTAGTACTATTATGCCATTCTCTGGATGCACGGGAGCCTGTCCTACGAGGGTTATAGTTACTACAACCGGTGGGTTCGTTACAGAAACTACTTTTGGACCCACCCTTGGCTCAAGTACCATTCCGCCATCTCCTGGATGCACAGGCAACTGCCCTACCAAGATAGTAATAACTTTAACGGGAGGATTTATTACGGAGTCGACATTTGGGCCTACGCCAGGTACCAGCACTATCCTTCCACCCCCTGGATGCACCGGAGCCTGTGCTACAAGGATTATAGTTACTACAACCGGTGGCTACATTACAGAGACTACTTTTGGACACGTCCCTGGCACAAGCACCATTCCGCCGTCGCCCGGATGTATTGGCAACTGCCCTACCAAGATAGTAATAACTATTACAGGCGGTTTCATTACAGAGTTGACATTGGGCCCTACGCTAGGCACTACCACTATCCTTCCATCCTCTGGATGTACGGGAGTCTGTCCTACAAGGATTATAGTTACCACTACTGGTGGGTTCATTACAGAGACTACTTTTGGGCCCGCCCCTGGCACAAGCACCATTCCGCCATCGCCCGGATGTATTGGCAACTGCCCTACCAAGATAGTAATAACTGTTACAGGCGGTTTCATTACAGAGTCGACGTTGGGCCCTACGCTAGGCACTAGCACTATCCTTCCATCCTCTGGATGTACGGGAGTCTGTCCTACAAGGATTGTAGTTACCGCAACTGGTAGGTTCGTTACAGAGACCACATTTGGGCCCACCCCTGGCACAAGTACCATTCCGCCATCGCCCGGATGTATTGGTAACTGCCCTACCAAGATAGTAATAACTGTTACAGGCGGTTTCATTACAGAGTCGACATTGGGCCCTACGCCAGGCACCAGTACTATCCTTCCATCCTCTGGATGTGCGGGAGTCTGTCCTACAAGGATTGTAGTTACCACTACTGGTGGGTTCATTACAGAGACTACTTTTGGACCCGCCCCTGGCACAAGTACCATTCCGCCGTCGCCCGGATGTATTGGCAACTGCCCTACCAAGATAGTAATAACTGTTACAGGCGGTTTCATTATAGAGTCGACATTGGGCCCTACGCCAGGCACTAGTACTATCCTTCCACCCTCAGAATGCACGGGAGTCTGTCCTACAAGGATTATAGTTACTACTACTGGGGGGTTCGTTACAGAGACTACTTTTGGGCCTACCCCTGGGACAAGCACCATTCCGCCATTGCCCGGATGTATTGGTAACTGCCCTACCAAGATAGTAATAACTGTTACAGGCGGTTTCATTACAGAGTCGACATTGGGCCCTACCCCAAGCACTAGCACTATCCTTCCATCCTCTGGATGTACGGGAGTCTGTCCTACAAGGATTGTAGTTACTACTACTGGTAGTTTCGTTACAGAGACTACTTTTGGGCCCGCCCCTGGGACAAGCACCATTCCGCCGTCGCCCGGATGTATTGGCAACTGCCCTACCAAGATAGTAATAACTGTTACAGGCGGTTTCATTACAGAGTCGACATTGGGCCCTACCCCAGGCACTAGCACTATCCTTCCATCCTCTGGATGTACGGGAGTCTGTCCTACAAGGATTATAGTTACCACTACTGGTGGGTTCGTTACAGAGACTACTTTTGGACCCGCACCTGGCACAAGCACCATTCCGCCGCCGCACGGATGTATTGGCAACTGCCCTACCAAGATAGTAATAACTGTTACAGGCGGTTTCATTACAGAGTCGACATTAGGCCTAACGCCAGGCACTAGTACTATCCTTCCATCCTCTGGATGCACGGGAGTCTGTCCTACAAGGATTGTAGTTACCACTACTGGTGGGTTCGTTACAGAAACTACTCTTGGACCCGCCCCTGGTACAAGCATCATTCCGCCATCGCCCGGATGTATTGGCAACTGCCCTACCAAGATAGTAATAACTGTTACAGGCGGTTTCATCACAGAGTCGACATTAGGCCCAACGCCAGGAACCAGTACTATCCTTCCATCCTCTGGATGTACGGGAGTCTGTCCTACAAGGATTGTAGTTACTACTACTGGTGGGTTCATTACAGAGACTACTTTTGGACCCGCCCCTGGTACAAGCACCATTCCGCCGTCGCCCGGATGTATTGGCAACTGCCCTACCAAGATAGTAATAACTATTACCGGCGGTTTCATTACAGAGTCGACATTGGGCCCTATTCCAGGTACTAGTACTATCCTTCCATCCTCTGGATGTACGGGAGTCTGTCCTACAAGGATTGTAGTTACCACTACTGGTGGGTTCGTTACAGAGACTACTTTTGGACCAGCCCCTGGCACAAGCACCATTCCGCCGTCGCCCGGATGTATTGGTCACTGCCCTACCAAGATAGTAATAACTGTTACCGGCGGTTTTATTACAGAGTCGACATTGGGCCCTATCCCAGGCACTACCACTATCCTTCCGTCTTCTGGATGCACGGGAGTCTGTCCTACAAGGATTGTAGTTACTACTACTGGTGAGTTCGTTACAGAGACCACATTTGGACCCGCCCCTGGTACAAGCACCATTCCGCCGTCGCCCGGATGTATTGGCAACTGCCCTACCAAGATAGTAATAACTGTTACAGGTAGTTTCATTACAGAGTCGACATTGGGCCCTACCCCAGGCACTAGCACTATCCTTCCATCCTCTGGATGCACAGGAGTCTGTCCTACAAGGATTGTAGTTACCACTACTGGTGGATTCGTTACGGAGACTACTTTTGGACCCGCCCCTGGCACAAGCACCATTCCGCCGCCGCCCGAATGTATTGGCAACTGCCCTACTAAGATAGTAATAACTGTTACAGGCGGTTTCATTACGGAGTTAACATTAGGCCCTATTCCAGGCACTAGCACTATCCTTCCATCCTCTGGATGCACGGGAGTCTGTCCTACAAGGATTGTAGTTACCACTACTGGTGGGTTCGTTACAGAGACTACTTTTGGACCCGCCACTGGTACAAGCACCATTCCGCCATTGCCCGGATGTATTGGCAACTGCCCTACCATAATAGTAATAACTATTACAGGCGGTTTCATTACAGAGTCGACATTGGGCCTAACGCCAGGCACTAGCACTATCCTTCCATCCTCTGGATGCACGGGAGTCTGTCCTACAAAGATTGTAGTTACCACTACTGGTGGGTTCGTTACAGAAACTACTTTTGGCCCTGCCCCTGGTATAAGTACCATTCCGCCGTCGCCCGGATGTATTGGCAACTGCCCTACCAAGATAGTAATAACTGTTACAGGCGGTTTTATTACAGAGTCGACATTGGGCCCAACGCCAGGCACTAGCACTATCCTTCCATCCTCTAGATGTACGGGAGTCTGTCCTACAAGGATTGTAGTTACCACTACTGGTGGGTTCGTTACAGAAACTACTCTTGGACCCGCCCCTGGTACAAGCACCATTCCGCCGTCGCCCGGATGTATTGGCAACTGCCCTACCAAGATAGTAATAACTGTTACAGGCGGTTTCATTACAGAGTCGACATTGGGCCCTACCCCAGGTACCAGCACTATCCTTCCATCCTCTGGATGCACGGGAGTCTGTCCTACAAGGATTATAGTTACCACTACTGGTGGGTTCGTTACAGAGACTACTTTTGGACCTACCCCTGGGACAAGCACCATCCCGCCATCGCCCGGATGTATTGGCAACTGCCCTACCAAGATAGTAATAACTATTACAGGCGGTTTTATTACAGAGTCGACATTGGGCCCAACGCCAGGCACTAGCACTATCCTTCCATCCTCTAGATGTACGGGAGTCTGTCCTACAAGGATTGTAGTTACCACTACTGGTGGGTTCGTTACAGAAACTACTCTTGGACCCGCCCCTGGTACAAGCACCATTCCGCCGTCGCCCGGATGTATTGGCAACTGCCCTACCAAGATAGTAATAACTGTTACAGGCGGTTTCATTACAGAGTCGACATTGGGCCCTACCCCAGGTACCAGCACTATCGTTCCATCCTCTGGATGCACGGGAGTCTGTCCTACAAGGATTATAGTTACCACTACTGGTGGGTTCGTTACAGAGACTACTTTTGGACCTACCCCTGGGACAAGCACCATCCCGCCATCGCCCGGATGTATTGGCAACTGCCCTACCAAGATAGTAATAACTGTTACAGGCGGTTTCATTACAGAGTCGACGTTGGGCCCTAACCCAGGCACTAGCATTATCCTTCCATCCTCTGGATGTACGGGAGTCTGTCCTACAAGGATTGTCGTTACCACTACTGGTGGGTTCGTTACAGAGACTACTTTTGGGCCCGCCCCTGGCACAAGCACCATTCCGCCGTCGCCCGGATGTATTGGCAACTGCCCTACCAAGATAGTAATAACTATTACAGGCGGTTTCATTACAGAGTCGACATTGGGCCCTACCCCAGGCACCAGCACTATCGTTCCATCCTCTGGATGCACGGGAGTCTGTCCTACAAGGATTATAGTTACCACTACTGGTGGGTTCGTTACAGAGACTACTTTTGGACCCGCCCCTGGCACAAGCACAATTCCGCCGCCGCCCGGATGTATTGGCAACTGCCCTACCAAGATAGTAATAACTGTTACAGGCGGTTTCATTACAGAGTCGACATTGGGCCCTACCCCAGGTACCAGCACTATCGTTCCATCCTCGGGATGCACGGGAGTCTGTCCTACAAAGATTGTAGTTACTACTACTGGTAGTTTCGTTACAGAGACTACTTTTGGACCTACCCCTGGGACAAGCACCATTCCGCCATCGCCCGGATGTATTGGCAACTGCCCTACCAAGATAGTAATAACTGTTACAGGCGGTTTCATTACAGAGTCGACATTGGGCCCTACCCCAGGCACTAGCACTATCCTTCCATCCTCTGGATGTACGGGAGTCTGTCCTACAAGGATTGTAGTTACTACTACTGGTGGGTTCGTTACAGAGACTACTTTTGGGCCCGCCCCTGGCACAAGCACCATTCCGCCGTCGCCCGGATGTATTGGCAACTGCCCTACCAAGATAGTAATAACTGTTACAGGCGGTTTCATTACAGAGTCGACATTGGGCCCTACCCCAGGCACTAGCACTATCCTTCCATCCTCTGGATGTACGGGAGTCTGTCCTACAAGGATTATAGTTACCACTACTGGTGGGTTCGTTACAGAGACTACTTTTGGACCCGCCCCTGGCACAAGCACCATTCCGCCGCCGCCCGGATGTATTGGCAACTGCCCTACCAAGATAGTAATAACTGTTACAGGCGGTTTCATTACGGAGTCGACATTGGGCCCTACCCCAGGTACCAGCACTATCCTTCCATCCTCTGGATGCACGGGAGTCTGTCCTACAAAGATTGTAGTTACTACTACTGGTGGTTCGTTACAGAGACTACTTTTGGACCTACCCCTGGGACAAGCACCATTCCGCCATTGCCCGGATGTATTGGCAACTGCCCTACCAAGATAGTAATAACTGTTACAGGCGGTTTCATTACAGAGTCGACATTGGGCCCTACCCCAGGCACCAGCACTATCCTTCCATCCTCTGGATGTACGGGAGTCTGTCCTACAAGGATTGTAGTTACTACTACTGGTGGGTTCGTTACAGAGACTACTTTTGGGCCCGCCCCTGGTACAAGCACCATTCCGCCGTCGCCCGGATGTATTGGCAACTGCCCTACCAAGATAGTAATAACTGTTACAGGCGGTTTCATTACAGAGTCGACATTGGGCCCTACCCCAGGTACCAGCACTATCCTTCCATCCTCTGGATGTACGGGAGTCTGTCCTACAAGGATTATAGTTACCACTACTGGTGGGTTCGTTACAGAGACTACTTTTGGACCCGCCCCTGGCACAAGCACCATTCCGCCGCCGCCCGGATGTATTGGCAACTGCCCTACCAAGATAGTAATAACTGTTACAGGCGGTTTCATTACAGAGTCGACATTGGGCCCTACCCCAGGTACCAGCACTATCCTTCCATCCTCTGGATGCACGGGAGTCTGTCCTACAAAGATTGTAGTTACTACTACTGGTGGGTTCGTTACAGAGACTACTTTTGGACCTACCCCTGGGACAAGCACCATTCCGCCATCGCCCGGATGTATTGGCAACTGCCCTACCAAGATAGTAATAACTGTTACAGGCGGTTTCATTACAGAGTCGACATTGGGCCCTACCCAGGCACTAGCACTATCCTTCCATCCTCTGGATGTACGGGAGTCTGTCCTACAAGGATTGTAGTTACTACTACTGGTGGGTTCGTTACAGAGACTACTTTTGGGCCCGCCCCTGGTACAAGCACCATTCCGCCGTCGCCCGGATGTATTGGCAACTGCCCTACCAAGATAGTAATAACTGTTACAGGCGGTTTCATTACAGAGTCGACATTGGGCCCTACCCCAGGTACCAGCACTATCCTTCCATCCTCTGGATGCACGGGAGTCTGTCCTACAAGGATTATAGTTACCACTACTGGTGGGTTCGTTACAGAGACTACTTTTGGACCTACCCCTGGGACAAGCACCATTCCGCCATCGCCCGGATGTATTGGCAACTGCCCTACCAAGATAGTAATAACTGTTACAGGCGGTTTCATTACAGAGTCGACATTGGGCCCTACCCCAGGCACTAGCACTATCCTTCCATCCTCTGGATGTACGGGAGTCTGTCCTACTAAGGATTGTAGTTACTACTACTGGTGGGTTCGTTACAGAGACTACTTTTGGGCCCGCCCCTGGCACAAGCACCATTCCGCCATTGCCCGGATGTATTGGCAACTGCCCTACCATAATAGTAATAACTGTTACAGGCGGTTTCATTACAGAGTCGACATTAGGCCCTACGCCAGGCACTAGCACTATCCTTCCATCCTCTGGATGCACGGGAGTCTGTCCTACAAGGATTATAGTTACCACTACTGGTGGGTTCGTTACAGAAACTACTTTTGGACCTACCCCTGGCACAAGTACCATTCCGCCATCGCCCGGATGTATTGGCAACTGCCCTACCAAGATAGTAATAACTGTTACAGGCGGTTTCATTACAGAGTCGACATTGGGCCCTACGCTAGGCACTAGCACTATCCTTCCATCCTCTGGATGCACGGGAGTCTGTCCTACAAGGATTGTAGTTACCACTACTGGTAGGTTCGTTACAGAAACTACTTTTGGGCCTAACCCTGGCACAAGTACCATTCCGCCGTCGCCCGGATGTATTGGCAACTGCCCTACCATAATAGTAATAACTGTTACAGGCGGTTTCATTACAGAGTCGACATTGGGCCCAACGCTAGGCACTAACACTATCCTTCCATCCTCTGGATGCACGGGAGTCTGTCCTACAAGGATTATAGTTACCACTACTGGTTTGTTCGTTACAGAGACTACTTTTGGGCCCGCCCCTGGCACAAGTACCATTCCGCCGTCGCCCGGATGTATTGGCAACTGCCCTACCAAGATAGTAATAACTGTTACTGGCGGTTTTATTACAGAGTCGACATTGGGCCCTACCCCAGGCACCAGCACTATCCATCCATCCTCTGGATGCACGGGAGTCTGTCCTACAAGGATTATAGTTACCACTACTGGTGGGTTCGTTACAGAAACTACTTTTGGACCTACCCCTGGCACAAGTACCATTCCGCCGTCGCCCGGATGTATTGGCAACTGCCCTACCAAGATAGTAATAACTGTTACAGGCGGTTTCATTACAGAGTCGACATTGGGCCCAACGCTAGGCAGTAGCACTATCCTTCCATCCTCTGGATGCACGGGAGTCTGTCCTACAAGGATTGTAGTTACCACTACTGGGGGGTTCGTTACAGAAACTACTTTTGGACCCGTCCCTGGTACAAGTACCATTCCGCCGTCGCCCGGATGTATTGGCAACTGCCCTACCAAGATAGTAATAACTGTTACAGGCGGTTTCATTACAGAGTCGACATTGGGCCCTACCCCAGGTACCAGCACTATCCATCCATCCTCTGGATGCACGGGAGTCTGTCCTACAAGGATTATAGTTACCACTACTGGTGGGTTCGTTACAGAAACTACTTTTGGACCCGCCCCTGGCACAAGCACCATTCCGCCGTCGCCCGGATGTATTGGCAACTGCCCTACCAAGATAGTAATAACTGTTACAGGCGGTTTCATTACAGAGTCGACATTGGGCCCAACCCCAGGCACTAGCACTATCCTTCCATCCTCTGGATGTACGGGAGTCTGTCCTATAAGGATTGTAGTTACCACTACTGGTGGGTTCGTTACAGAAACTACTCTTGGACCCGCCCCTGGCACAAGCACCATTCCGCCGTCGCCCGGATGTATTGGCAACTGCCCTACCAAGATAGTTATAACTGTTACAGGCGGTTTCATTACAGAGTCGACATTGGGCCCTACTCCAGGCACCAGCACTATTCTTCCATCTTCTGGATGTACGGGAGTCTGTCCTACAAGGATTGTAGTTACCACTACTGGTGGGTTCGTTACAGAAACTACTCTTGGACCCGCCCCTGGCACAAGCACCATTCCGCCGTCGCCCGGATGTATTGGCAACTGCCCTACTACAATAGTCGTTACTGTTACTGGCGGATTTATTACTGAGTCGACATTGGGTCCTACGCCAGGCACTAGCACTATCCCTCCATCCTCCGGGTGCATAGGAGTCTGTCCTACCAAGATTATAGTAACTACAAAAAGTATTGTTTTTGATACTTCAACTAGCTACGTAACAACGTCAGAGCCATGGACTGGTACATTTATTACAACTTATACTATTTCTCCAACCAGCACGATCCCCGGTACTATTGTCATTCAGACTCCAATAGGCTATGTAACGACGTCACAGCCATGGACCGGAACTATAACTAGTATCACGACTGTGCCACCGAGTAGTACACGTCCTGGAAGCATTATAATTCTAACTCCCGAAAGTTATATATTCACAACGCAGCCGTGGACTGGTCTTGTAACTACTACTACTACTATTCCTCCTAGTGATACTCTGCCCGGTACTATTATCGTTCAGACTCCTCAAAGTTATATAGTAACAACGCAGACGTGGACTGGTCTTGGAACCACTACTACTACTGTTCCGCCTAGTGGTTCTCTTCCTGGCACTATTATTGTTCAGACACCTGAAAGCTACGTTGTAACAACGCAGCCGTGGACTGGTCTTGGAACTAGTACTACTACCGTTCCACCTAGTGGTACCTTTCCTGGTACTATTATTATTCAGACCCCTCAGAGCTATATAGTGACAACGCAGCCGTGGACTGGTCTTGGAACTACTACTACTACTCTTCTGCCTAGTGGTACTCTTCCTGGTACTATTATTATTCAGACCCCCCAGAGCTACGTATTAACAACGCAGCCGTGGACTGGTCTTGGAACTACTACTACTACCGTTCCACCTAGTAGTACTCTTCCTGGTACTATTATTGTTCAGACTCCTCAAAGCTACATTGTAACAACGCAGCCGTGGACTGGTCTTGGAACTACTACTACTACCGTTCCACCTAGTGGTACCTTTCCTGGTACTATTATTATTCAGACCCCCCAGAGCTATATAGTGACAACGCAGCCGTGGACTGGTCTTGGAACTACTACTACTACTCTTCTGCCTAGTGGTACTCTTCCTGGTACTATTATTATTCAGACCCCCCAGAGCTACGTATTAACAACGCAGCCGTGGACTGGTATCGGAACTACTACTACTACCGTTCCGCCTAGTGGTACTTATCCCGGAACTATTATTATTCAGACTCCTTATAGCTACGCTGTGACAACGCAGCCGTGGACTGGTCTTGTAACTACTACTACTACCGTTCCGCCTAGTGGTACTCTTCCTGGTACTATTATTATTCAGACCCCCCAGAGCTATATAGTGACAACGCAGCCGTGGACTGGTCTTGGAACTACTACTACTACTCTTCTGCCTAGTGGTACTCTTCCTGGTACTATTATTATTCAGACCCCCCAGAGCTACGTATTAACAACGCAGCCGTGGACTGGTCTTGGAACTACTACTACTACCGTTCCACCTAGTAGTACTCATCCCGGAACTATTATTATTCAGACTCCTTATAGCTACGTTGTGACAACGCAGCCGTGGACTGGTCTTGGAACTACTACTACTACCGTTCCGCCTAGTGGTACTCTTCCCGGTACTATTATTGTTCAGACTCCTCAAAGCTACATCGTAACAACGCAGCTGTGGACCGGTCTTGGAACTACTACTACTACCGTTCCGCCTAGTGGTACTCATCCCGGAACTATTATTGTTCAGACTCCTCAAAGCTACATTGTAACAACGCAGCCGTGGACTGGTCTTGGAACTAGTACTACTACTGTTCCGCCTAGTGGTACTCTTCCCGGTACTGTTATCGTTCAGACGCCCATAAGTTACGTACTGGCGACACGTTCGTGGACTGGTGTTGGGACGACTACTACTACTGTTGCTCCTAGTGGTACTCTGCCTGGAACTGTTATCATCCAAACTCCTGTTTTGATATTAGGTTTCAAGCAGCCTTTTGAGCAAATTACAGCTTGTAGTTTAACTGGTGTCGTTGTTTCTGCGACACAAGGTTTGTTAGCCGCTGTTGGCGTAACCGTTACAGTAACTCTCCCCACCGGATATACCTTCCCTGACGCATCTGGAACATATATTGGCGTTTCAAATGGAGTTGGGTATGTGCCCTTGCCACTTATTCACGTACCAAATGATCGAGGAAGTTCGCCATCAATATCAGCCACGGCCATTGGTGCTAGCCTGGCAACAGCGCCGTTGAATAGCAATTCGCTCACTTTTATAGTTACAAATGACCAAAAAATTGTGATTACTAATAACGGCGATTCAGCTTACTCTGGGGACCTTTACGCATATTACCCTCTTTTCCTTGTTCCTTTCTGCACGTCAGGTCTGACCATTGATGGAATCATGCCAAGCCCAAAATTGGTTATTACATGTCCATGCAATGGCACAGCAATGTTTGCTGTTGAGACCGTTCTTGGGACCAGGAACATTCCTGCTCATAGCTTTATTACATTGCCGGTCGCAATTTCTCCAATATGTCCACCTACAATGACCCCAACGTCTCCAATCGTATCCTTCGTTTTCGGTGCACCATATCTCTACGATTACAACATTAACATAAAGATTACAGAAAATTCTGTTTCCGATTCGGCTATTTTTGCTTCCTTTCTGCATTATGCACCTGGAGCTGATCAGATAGTCGTATATTATAACTCTATACTGCCCCTTCCCCATTATACGGTTCAAATTGGATGTTAATGAATTATAATCAATACCTACGGTACTGAAGAATTTTAGTACATTTGTAAAATAAGCCGCGAAGCTCCGCAACTAAATAATGCAACTGTGCCATACAAATAAATTCATAAGCAATTGTAATAGCGATTGATATAAGGGCTGCTCCACTTTATTACAGCATCCCGATGCCTTATACGAGGATCAAGCCTGCACAATAATCGACAGTAGTGATTGAAGTAATGAAATTGCCTTATTTTTTACCGTATACGACATGACACGAAGCTACGTCCGTAGTGAACGTATAATATGGCGCATTCTGGTCCTGCAGGTTATCTGCTGAATCACGCAGCAATCACAAATTGTTAGTCAGGCTGGTTTGGTCCAACGGGACCCAATCGGCGCACGGCGCCCCATGCATAAAATGCAGAAAACAGTGAACGGGTATCTCATCAGGGCCAGTTCACGTAGCTTACATATCCCACTGAAAATTGCGACATAGTATCCACAGCTATCTACATAAGGCACAGGTAGATAGATGTTTAGCAGAGTATACAAAAGGCTTCGGAGCATTCCTACCAGCTGTCAAATATGCAAGTGATGAGATTGTAAGTAAATGTTTCGTTATAATACGTCGACAAGGTTCGATACGGTTGTGTAAATTTCGCTGTTGCAAGGGCGGAAGGGTAGTCGAGGATTGTTTTGCGCGTTAATACCATACAGTTGTGTGTATAGTCCGTACATTGACCAAGGAAAGTTCCTGTAATTAACTGGGGTATAAGTAGGATGCTAGAGGAGCGTAACCTCCTTTTTACTCCCTTCGTACCAAATTGAATCATTGAAAGAGATCTCTTGTTACCAGTTTCCCCCAGAACCGAACCAACAACAATACTCAGCTGGATACTGTGCTAGTGTCTTTGGAAATTCTGCTTCTTTCTTCCTGGAGCAGAATGACATCAAGATGTACACCTCCCGTCCTGCGCAACTGATTATGAGCATTTGCAGGTAGAACATAACTTCTTACATAAGCCGGAACATCGACAACTGTGTGTATATAGTGACCAAGGCAAGTCAGTAAGTGGGCAAAGTGACCTAGAATAAGGGCTACGTAATTGCAACCCGTACGATTACGTAGAGGATAAGTACGTCGCGTTACTGCAACCTCTTTTTTCCTCCCTTTGTACCAATTTGATTTATTGAAAGAGATCTCTTGTTACTAGTTTCCCCTAGAACCGAACCAATACTAATCAGTACTATAAATAAAGGACAGCGCAGATCGGCAAGGCTGGAAGAGGATCACGATACTGCCAACCGCTTCTAACCAGAGATTCCGCTGGCAGTACCGCGACTAAAAGGGTCAATTTACAAGGTATCCGTTCGTTTTAACGTATCAGATACCTAGAACTTGATTGCTAGAGCAAGATAAGACTATCTTTTCGTCTAGCCCTCTAGACCATTAGATACCTTTCCCTTGTACCTAGAGACCTGTTTACCTGATTTTTGGGAGTGTCTTATCACACATCCCGACAACCGTCCCTACTATACACTTCCAGTACGGACACGACAACTATTCCGACACCCGCTACATTACAACCAGTCAGAAGAAAATCAACAAAAAAACAAAAACAAAAACAATAGACAAGACAATTGCATACCAACAATCGATATCTGACGACTAAGATGAAACAATGACCTATGTTATTAAATGAGCAAGATGCAATAAGGTAAACGCAAAACTGCTAAAGGCAGAATACCTGGATATTGAATTGATCCCTAATAACAATGCACTAACCCAAATTTTGAATACTTACGTTATTCAAATAATCTCGGGTTACTATTGGGATAAAAAAATGTCAATGGAGGCAGTACGTATAGAATTCCAGGCAGACTTCCATTGATAGGACATAGATATATTCTAACGCACCCACGCAAAGGTTAGGAAGATGCTTCGAGATACACTACGATACTACGAGGTATATATAGGTCCATTACACGGTCGTATAACACCCTAGTTGGTACAAGTACTTTACAGTATGGGCTTAATGGAATGGGACAAAAGGGATATAAAAGATTGTATCCATGACTGCTCACCTTTCTTCCGAAATTTTATTATAGAGACAGTTAACAACCCGGCTACTGCTACAGTCAACAACCTGGCTACTACTACAGTCAGCAACCCAGCTACTGATACAGTTAACAACCCGGCTACTGCTACAGAAAACCCTGATCCAAACGAACAAAACCCTGATCCATGCGATACAACAAGACAATCGACTGTACGACCAACTGAGTACACGCAATACAATCTATCGTACCGATTCCAATCAGAACCAGTAGCTACAAGCAATGTACCCAATGAGAATCCCAATTCGACCCTAGTACAGACTGGCAATAGGACCCCAGTAAACCCCAATCTGACCAATCGAGCATTACAGATATACCAAGGATGGAATAAGCAGATTAATAACCGGAATTTTATTAATTTCAACAAGATATAGCAGTCAGATGATAAGTTTACTGGAGACTTACGTATTATATTGGATGATAAAGTCAAACATTTTCAGGAGGTATGCATAGATATTGGGATACGACCAAGCCAGTACCATACTGTATTTTAACGGATATTCAAAGGCAACGCATAGAACTGGGCATTACAACAAATACGCCCGAACTGGACTTTCGGATAAATGTACAATCCATTATAACAAAGAGTTTGATACAGAGATTAAATCAAAATAGCACTTTAACGAGTAGTTAACTACATTTTTGCCTCTATCAGGAATCAAGCAGACAATGCAGGCAAGGACCTACAGGAAATCTTACGGATCCTATTAAATCGGCATCGCGAAGCCTGTTGCAAAGGATGCGGGTGCTTGCGTGGTTTTGGCTGAACGTCGTCGGCGTCAGCGTTGCATGTTCTTATGCCTCTGGGGATGGCTGCGCGGTCAGACGCCGGTACTGATGGATGGGCAGCCGATGCTTTTCGGCGGCTGTATTATGCACTGTTTGAAATAGCACAATTTCGCGCGGGTTCATTGCCCCCTGAACTTATAACACTCACTTGGAGAGTTTGGTCTGTTGACTGGATTCGCCATTGTCCGTGGCCCTGGACACTGTTAGCGGTTGACCCTCGCGGAGAACTGTTGCATCGTTATACCATATATTGCCCGTGCCATGCGTATTTGGGTGGGAATAAGGCGCAGAGCGCGCTGTCTGCTGGGTCGCGAAGTCGTTCGACGAGCTGGATGGCTCCACGTTTACCGACCGGGATAACATGCCGGCCACTGTTTTCCTACCTCCCAGTTGCGGCATCGCGGGGGCATTCTGCGGTCGCTGCTTCCACTGCGGTGCCGCCTTTCTGTTGGCTAGGATGGATATGAGCTCAGACTGAGACTGGGACATGGCGAATGGCGAAAGTCTGGGGCGTGGTGTGCGTTCGACTGTTGCAAGCCAGGCGGGAGGGTATTTATTTCTGCAGACCAGTTGGGCCTGGTGGTTTCACGGGAGCATGACGCGCTGGACTGAAAGTGGGTAGGCGGCAAACGGCTGTGTGGAAAGAGTCTGTGAGACCAGAGAGGCAGTGTACAGCAAGAGTCCAGTTGCCACCGAGGGTGGCGGGTATTTGTCTGTTTCCGGCATCAGTTCCAGGGCTGGTTGCTGCCGCTCATTTTTCGACTGTTTTGACGGTCTCAATTGGACCAACCTTTCCTGCCCAAACAGCGGCTGACCCTGAGCATGATTTGGACGTTCAACCTACAGCCACGTCTAGGTTCCCATCCAAAATTGAACAAGTTCTCAAATAATATGTTCTACTTTAGACCGCGAGCGCTGACTATGCCAACGCGGTCAACTGTCCAACTTTGGGCATTCGGCTTTTCACCGCCCTCTGCGTATCGACATCTTAAGGTCAAGTGGCCCCGACCAAATGCGTAAAGGGGAGGCGTAGGTGAGCTGCGAAGCGCCATTTCTTGCCTTCGCGTCGAATTTTCATCATCATGATTTGCCGTTACATTGGTTACCACATTACAGTACAGTACAGTACCCCACAATGACTTTGGAGAGAACAGGATGCAAACTTGAGAAGATACTTGATAGATAGCTTATAATTGCCCTTCTGACTTAGGTCATCGGGCGTAATAGACTCTGTGTGTGTATGTATACAGTACCGCCAGTCCATCTTGCCGATGCCGAACTTCCGGTTGGTCAGCTAGCCCGTTCGCTGAAACACAGGGCAGTTGTTGACGAGCCAAAACTGGACGTTTGAAGAAGAGCAAG
Source organism: Drechmeria coniospora (assembly GCF_001625195.1). Taxonomy (NCBI): domain Eukaryota; kingdom Fungi; phylum Ascomycota; class Sordariomycetes; order Hypocreales; family Ophiocordycipitaceae; genus Drechmeria; species Drechmeria coniospora. The sequence continues at coordinate 5,126,958 of NC_054390.1, read as the reverse complement.
AAGCGAGCGCTGCGACGCAAGCTGATAATACCGATAGGGAAGGGTTGCTACCGTACCACGGACCACTATCTGAGAGAGAACTTTGCCAAAACGTCAACCGTTTAGTACGTGCTGCCACAAGCATGGCAGCCATCTGAACTGATCTGGGTGATGGCTGATGCCATAAGAAGGCTCGGGCTTTCAACAGCCGCCTAGATAGCATACTCCGTACAAGGTGGCTAGAATATCGTCACGGTCTACGAAGTATAGAGTAGTCCGAATCTAGCCCTTCGGTAGTACGCCTGGAGCCCAGTCGCTCACCACGCACTGGATCTAGTCTGCAATATCTGGTTACGTGCTGCGAAAAGTATTCAGTGCCAGACTGCTAGACAGATAACAAGGGCGGCACATGTTCATACAAGAGCACGAACCCTTTCCATGCATTGAAGGTACAGTATAGTATTCACGAGCTGACTGAGACTATGTTATTTTTGCCACGCATTGAGAAGATCCTCTCAAGCTCACTTATAATCAAGGTACTGTATATAGAGGAGCAGCGCATATAACAGATATTCTAGAAAGAATACCAAAGATTATCCGCTGTTCTACTCTGCTCTTGGTGCCCATCTGGGCGATCTGCGATGAGAGGTAGACTTGTACGAGTGACTCGCAAAGAGCGAAAATCCTGCAATTAGGAACGCAAGCGGCAATGTAATTGTCCAGGAAGCCTTATCTATTGCGGGGAGGCTCATTGGGATCAGTGCCATAACCGAGTTTAGTAGCATGGGACTGGTTTGCTTATTAGCAGGTGCATCATCGACAATCGGACGGCAAACGCACAATAATAGTCGATAAATAATCCAGACGCAGTTACGTCTTAAATACCAACAAAACCATGTAAGTCCAACAGCGGAAACGAGGCCAAATAGGATGCGCATAACACTGCGGGCATGTTTTTAGCGACCTATACAGCAGATCTCATCAATTTGCCCACCATCCTCAGCTGCCCCCGACTATGCCTGTAAATATGGGATAAGGATATGGCCCTCGTAAAAAGTAACCAAGACAGAAGCGTGGATATTAACGATTCGCTTTCTGAGCTGGCTTTATCGTTTTCTAGCATACCGGTGTATTTAGCCAGGAGGCGCCTGTAATGGGCTTTGTTTTCCTGACTCTGCGAATGAGTGGAGTCAAACTGCCTTTGATGCTGCATTTGTGATTGACGAAGTGGGAACAGTGTACTGAGGTTTACCAAGCTTTGATACTTGTGCTGCGCATAGACCATTATTGACTATTTTCGCTCAGAATCTTCTGCACTCTTGGACGATGCACTCAGCCGAATTAACCGTATCCCTCTAGAAGCTGTCTTCCAGAATACAGCCAGTGCTAACCGTGCAGACGAAGTTGGGACTAAGGGCAACATCCGCTACTGGTGACTTGCCTACATGCACTCCTCGTCTGTTGTTGACGTGCACCCTGCGTTAGTACGAGGTTATCTTGCCATTGTAGTTAAACGACAAGACAAACCTATACAGACAAACAAAGTAGAAACGTGTAAAATAAGCCAAAGGCGGCTGAAGATACGTTCCGTGGCTGAGTCTGCGCATTGGAGCTAATTCTTAGTTGGTTGGACTTGCAGATGTGGTGGCGCTATACAGGGATAGCGTTGGATAGTTAACAATTTTATTGCTGTATTATTTGGTTTCGCAGCCACAGCGAAGGGAGAGCTGTAGCCCATTTCTAACAATTGAACGGCAAGTAGACATTGTATGCGAATCAACATATGGGCGCAATCACAGCGGTATATATTGTACCTATGTATTGTTAACTATTCGAGCGCAACGGTTATAAGGTAGGAGGTAATCAGCCTGTACCTTTGTATTACATGGGGTTTTATACACTAAAGCCCGCGTTGTCATTCTGATATGTGGAAGTTATACCTGCGAAGACGAGTATTGTGTTGGATGGAGAAAAATAGCCCGCGTCTGGCGGCTTGGTGATGGCGCGATGTCGACTTTGCTCTAGAGGAAATCGTGGAGCCGCCGCTGGACTACGCCTCCTGCGACCACGTTATTCATATGACCCGTGTTGTAGGCAAACTCCGCTCCGATGTCGTGTATTTCCAAGATCTGTCTCAAAACATACTTGTACCTGCTATTCCACTTATTCAATGGCATTGCGATAGACTACTCTTAGCTGTGCGAAGTTGCAAAGTAATTGTAGCGCAGACTAACGTAAGCAGGCAGAAGGAAGAAGGGTTGTATTGCAATGGCTCCCCTACTCCCAAGTCAACCAAATGGTCGCGGCTGACGGACGATGTTTCTATAAGCTCGGCCCGGTCCCGACCTGGCCACCAAGCAACCTGGCCGGATTAGAAGTATTAAGCAGTGGAGCAAGCTGCTATATATAAAGGACTGTGGCAATAGAAATTGTTGCAGAGCGGCAAAAACTCGACGCAGGTAGGCAAAGCCGTACATATTCCTGCCTCAATTTTACAGTACTACGATGCAGCGAACCTGGCTCCCGACCCCTCCGCCAAACATTCTCAGTTTAACTTCTTTATCCTAACCTTATTCCAACGGCCCCGGGTAACTTTAGTTAGCCTCTGCAGTCTCTAATCCATGCGCGTTACCAGGTGCGGACCGACATATATTGCAATGCATTAAAGGTTTTAGTTGCAAGCCTACCAAGTCCGTCTTCGTTATATGGCGCGCATCTTTATGTACTACTCCCATTCTTCGTCCTGTGCATGTACCGTGAGAATTCTAGTAAATCCTCCCTCCCTGGCTGTGCTTCGGCATACGCCAGTTGCGTACGCAGCCTGCAACGGTGTAAGGGGATTGAGGCTTCAAGTGTAGCGTATGGTACCTGCATGGGATTGCGATTCATTTCCTGGATAGATAGCCGTACGGGGGCGGCTTCGGCTTGCCTGAACGAATGTATGGCGGACGCTGCCAGCAGCAAGTTAGAGTCGGGCGGAAACCTGGTTCCGTACTACGTACTTGGAGAAAATTATCTTATGCTTTAAAATCACTATGTTACAATTATAGCTTACGCAAATTTTGGGACCGCGCATCGTGCGAATTATCCGCCGTAACCCAACGCATTGGAGTATTGCATTCCCTGCTAAGGCCAACTATAGCGTAGCCGTTAGCTCCTAGTGATACTGCTTTTCTCTCGTTCTAACCCCGGCTAAATCGAACACCTCTAGTGGCGTAGTTATTGATTGCAACAGGCCCGCACCTGCGCGTTTAATCTTCTTTTATATAAGGCCCAGGCCTTCATTCGGTATGTATATTACTTACTGCCTTACCGGATACATTATAAGCGATCCGGCGGCGCAAGTAAAGTCGGTTTATTTGGGGGCTAAAACGCAATAAGGACAAAGCTACAAACGTTTGGGTACTGTACTTGCAAGGCTTGTGTTGATCCATAGGCGCGAAATTAAATTGTACTTGATTGCTAAGTACGGAGAAAAGCATAACGTCCAGAATGATTACGCGAAACAGCTTATTCCATCGACAAATAGTGGATTTATAATCCAAGGACTCCTTCCTACCGTCGGTTCAATTCTAGATAGTATTGGAGAATAGCAGCATCCCGAGTGGTATTAAAGACTTGGCCCCCATCAACATTGTACTTTGACTAAGTGAAAGTTATAATATCATCGATAGATTCGCATACTGCTCGCTGGTTCGTTGGCCTGTTCCACCAATATAGCCTGTCCGTTAAGTACTAGCGGGTGCTTGCAGAGACTAAGATATTGGAATACAATTAACTCCGCAATACTGTACGAGTTCTCGAAGACCAACGAAATAAGGTCGTACTTAAACAGGAAATACAGGGCCGCATCATTAACGGTCAGCGGAAGCTTATTCAATCACTTAAGCAGGATCTACAACGACAAAGAGAGATAACGAATATAGCTCAAAACGCTATTGTTATAGTATTAACTCCTGTGCGTCCACGGACTCCTTGGCCGCCTAGGCTTATATTGAGTCGCTCCTCTTCCAGTCTTAGCTTAATTTCATCCCGCTTCTCTCTATCGTACAATGAAATTGAGAAGGTAATAACATCGACAAAGAGGAGTCCCGCCTTGCAAATTGATCGGTCGTCTAAAAGGCAGCGCTTAGTAACCGATGGCTGAGCTACGAACTTAGGAGGGGGGGGGGGGGGAGGGCGGTTGCTCTTTTGCTATTATTTTCTACATTAGACGCAATATCGTAAATGCATAACTGAGTATTAAAGATACCTTAAAATTACAAATTGAAGCTCCGTAAAAAGTATATATTATGCATTTTGTTATTAATGCCTGTAAGAATGCAATATGATATAGAGAGCCCACGGTTCATACGGCAACATATATCTTAATAGGGTTCCGCAAAAACGGAATTGTAGTAACTAAACGGCGCCTCGGACAGACCCTCGTTACACATAACTGTATATTAATGCTTTCGGTTTTTTAGATGTTCATGGGTTTTTATTTATTGCCCGAGAGGGGGGGAGCGCCGTATTTACATCTCGCGCGCTCGAGATGTTCAATCCTAAAATTTATATAGCCTAGCGGAACATGCAACCGAGTAAATTCTCACCCCATATGCAGGATAGCAAATGCAGTATCTAAACGAATAATAGGAGTACAATTTTGGAAGAATTACATGCAAATGTTCAGGCTGGTGTTGCCCGTATAACATCTGAAGCCCACTAGCTCGCCTTAAAAGAGATTCTCTAACTCCCTTCGGATGCTACTGACCTAAAAGGTGTAATTTAAACCTAGGATCTATACTGGTATATGCTCTATATTCGTTATCCCCTATCGTTTCATGCCTTTTCAGGTAGTACACATCAATCATTAGGTTCTCGTCCGGGAGCTCCTGGTTGATAATGGCGATACATAGATCTTCTGCTCGGTAGAGCTATTCCTTCAAGGGATCGAATTCTCCTTCGAGCCGAGATTGAATCTCTCCAATAATTCGCTGCTTCTCTGTAGTCCGTATACCTCGAATCGATAGTATGCTAGGTACAGCCAGAAGGAGCGTATATTTCTTATCCAAATTCGAATATATATTGCATAAGTCGGACCAAAATTTGCACTGCAACTGCATTGATCTCATAGATTTGATGCACTGTGGATCAACCTGGTGGCTTATTGCTTGTTCTATAGCTTTATTCTTGTCCAGGCGGTTCATTTGGTGGTAGAACAATACAGCATAGTATCTTTTATGGAATATACTACCTAGCGCCCCTCTCTTTACCGAGTGCCACAGAACTGCTAAGTTGGTATTCGTAGATACCCCTATAGATCTGTTGGCTAAGACGGCTTGGCTTAGATGATCGAGTATGCACCGCCTACTATCTGGGAATAATGGATGTAACTGTACGTAGCCGATAGGTCGTGTAGCGTTGCGTAAGCCTGGTGGTATTGGTTTTGCCAACATATAATGCAATTGTCCCTGTTGGTTCGGTTCTGGGGGAAACTGGTAACAAGAGATCTCTTCTAATGGATTCAATTTGGTACGAAAGGGGGGAAAAGAGGCTGCCCCTGAGCGGCCACTTTTATCCTCTGTAATCGTGCCCCACACGATTACGTAATCCTAGTCTACTATTGGCCACTATATAAGATAACACACAGTCCCTGTCCCTGGCCCATCTTCGGTGAAAATGCCTCAATAACGGATGTACCGGATTCAGGAGGCGTAATAGGGGTACTTGTAGCTTGTTGAGAGGTTAGATCCATACCGTTAGTTGCATTAAGGAAGAAAAGCAACTGTTCTTCTCTCTCTTACTGTAGAAGCTGTTCAAAATCTTCCTCCGTTGGGTCCAGTTTTTGGTAGAGAAGCTCAATAAAGATATGCATACGGAACGATAACACCATCCCGTCAGCAATGCGTTGACTTCGATGTGGAGTACATTTCTGTATATACCGAATCCCCAAAAGCATAAGAATGCCGGAATCGGTAAAATTCAACTGTTTTGGCCCCCTCCAATTTGTAATAACCTGCCTGGAGCCACTGGCAGAGAATTTAGGTACATTGCACAGCCTGCTATCGTATAAGTGAATGACATTACTGTATGCGACCGCAAAAGCCCATCCATTATTATCCTGATACGGAATAATCGCAGGCTAATAGAGGCCCTCCTTTGTGATAATGTTCGTATCCTCTCTTAGATCCCGTACCTCCGAAATTTGCGTTTCGCTGGCGTCCTAGCGGAGAAGTTTGAGGTATTGGTCTACTATCTCAAACTCAAGACATCCCCCCCTGGCAACGTTCAACAACAATGCTGTTAAATCTGCGGTAGGGCTATCTGAAACTCGTCGAACATACTCTTCCCACTGCATGCTCGTTTGTAGGATTGGGTTCTCAACATTCGGATACCGCCATTCAAGAGATTTCAAAGCAGATCGTGCTAGAGAAAGTGAACTACATGGGAAAGCGCCACGAGCAATAGCTGTTATGCCCTCCTCATCTTGTAATGCACCTAGCTACAGCCCTATCTACGGTATCGTGAAGCAAAATGGGGGGATAAGACAGATAATCAAGGATATTTGGCATGAGGCATTTGATGAAGTTCCCGGCAGTACACATCATAATGGTGGGAGTGTCAACTATCATGGTGCAAGGTTGTCTCAACACCAAATGTTCGCGAATTCAGCTGCATCGCCACCTTCAAAGGTGGCGATAATGCCACAAGCAACATTGCGAGTTACCACTTGCAACGTTACAATTCGCCGCTTCCAACGCTACAAGTTGCCACTTGGAACGTGCTAGAAGCTTCTACAGCATTTCCTTTTGTGTATAAAAGGGTCGCGCAAGTCCGCGCGTTTGAGTCACTCATTCAATTGATCGAAGACGGCTTCCCGGCTCTTCTTGCCTCTTGTCAAACTGCTCCCCACCTCAGTACTCCGTTCACATGATATGTGGCCGTAACTATCTGACAGGGAGTGGAGGATAGAAGAGGAACAGTTCCGTATAGGCGTCTTTCAATTAGTAGCTACCACTACGTTCAATGCTAAAAAGTCGTTATTTTAACATCATGGCAGCTTCCTTTTTCTATTTATATAGCTACGATTGTAGATGTGTAAAATCGCCGCGCCGTTACCCACAGCACCAACGGGTAAAGGAAAGGGGTAGGTGGCGAGGAAGGAAGAGGGCGGGAAGGAGGAGAGGGCGGGAGGACAAGAGAGCGGGAAGAGAAGGCGGGAGGGAAGGCGCTAGAGCCAAAGGCCCGCGTATCATGGCCGTGACATTGGCACATTTGCTCAAACGCGACTGGGCCGCCACAAATGCCAAGATTCTTGTTCACACATGATGCAACGACAACAAAGCGGGATGCTTTGTTCCGCCTCAGCACCGATTGGCCTTGTCCAGAGCTATTGCGGTCATTCTGTGTTGGCTGCAGTACCATAGGGTTACTTCTTGTCATCCTAAGGTCGTAAGAACCTCTGTTGCAGTAAAGAAGCAACTCGCCCTCTTCCCCAATCAAGTCCTTGCCGGCGCTCTTGCATATCACTCATCACTGAGACGCATGCAAGTCATAGCGTATCGGCTGAGCAGAATTTCCTCGTCGAGAAACCAGGCTTCATGCGTGGCCATTAATGGTGATCTACAAAATAGCCCCACAACCAGGGGCCAACTGCATTAGCCTGCTGAAGAAGTGACAGCTCACTCATGCTACTTTGACTATGCCGTATCAACATAAAGGTAGCTCAAATCGCATATTCAAAAATATATATACAAATCATAGCCTCAAGCCACTAATGAATGGTATGATCTTGTCATGCACAAAGCATCCCATACTATCTCACGGAAGATAGCTAATATCAAGGAAGAAGAAATGGACTGGTGGAAACTCTTGACTAGCTATCTAGAGTGGGAGAATGAATCCTCTATATATCTACATATCCAGGATATCTCGATCCACTGGCGTATTGCCCAATCCGGGGTTTTGCCGGGTGGCAAAAGCATATCTGAAGCTAGTGAAATGATCGCCATTGTGGCGTTGGCGTATCGCCCCACGGTGATATGTCATGTTAGCCACATTGCGATGTATCGCACGCGCTAATATACTAGCACCTAACGATGCCCTTCATCTGGTCTATAGGATATACTGGCCACGCCCACTTCCTACCCAGATGCCTCTCGAAGTGATCGTTGTGATAGTTATAGTATACTACCTAGTAGGCATACTATGTGACATACCCCCACAGTTGTAGTATAGGATATATAGTACAACTGACCTTGATAGTTGTTACTCCTGCTGGCTTTCTAATATAGATGTGATATCTATAAGTCCAAGTTGTTGTATGAAAGTATTAAACTTTTTACCAGGGAGAACTTTTGTGAGTCCATCTGCAGCCATCTCTGCAATAGGCGTGTATTGTAAGTTAAAGAGACCTTGCTTATAAGATTGACGAGCCCAACAATGTTGAATATCTACATGGCGTAGAGCTGTACGTAGCCGTGGAATATCCTGTGTAACTAGACGGATAGTCTGTAGGTTGTCACATTGGATGATTGGTAGTCCATCAAGCCGTAGGGATAACTGTTTGCATAGACGAAAAGTTGCCATAGTTTCCCGTGCTGTATATGTAAGAGATAACAATTCGGCTTCTGTAGAAGGTGTTGTAACGGTGTCCTGTTTACCGGCACGCCAAGCGATTGGTCCTCCAAATAATGTTAGTAGGGTTCCTTGTGACGAACGCCTAGTAACTTGGTCGTCTGCGAATGCAGCGTTTGATGCACAGATGAAGTCTGATGCTATCGTTGATTGTAATGAATGTTCTGTACCACTGAATTGTATCGCAAGATGTCTTGTTGCATACAGGTACTCTATTAATCTATCAGCTAATTCAATGTGAAAATCCGATGGGTTTGACAAGAATTCAGCTAGTTTTGTAGCTGGTTTCGCAATATCAACTCGGGTTATAGCTGTAATATAGCTAACTGATCCGATTTTACTTTGATGTTGTTGTATTTTGTCTGGACTTGCTAGTTCTTTTGCTGGTTGAATCTCATTAGTTGGGAATGGAGATCCTTTATACCGATCCAAGCGCCGTAAATCGTATCGTTGTACCATTCGTTCAATATAGCTATCTTGACATAGCCATAGCTTGGAATTTGGTCTGTCGCGTATAATACGTATACCTAGGAACCATTGTAATCCCCCTTGATCGGTAAGTGCGTACTTATTCTTCAGCGACTCAATAAAATTGTTGGCCTTGTTGGTATGAATAGATCAATATAATAGGACTATATCATCAACGTAAAAGAATACCGTAATCCAGTTGATTTGGAAAATGCATGGTTCGTCTGGGCATACTGATAGGCCGAGGCTAGTAAATGTTGCTGTTAAGTCGTGTTGCCAGAGTAATGGCGATCTGCGTAATCCGTATAACGCACGAACTAGGCGTAATACCCAACCTTGCCTATAGTACCCGTCTGGAAATAACACATACACTTCTTCGTCTTTATCTAGATGCGCATTGGTAAATGCATTAACAGCATCTAGTTGACGGGTTTCAAGATCAAACTTTGTTGTAATAGCCATAAGGATTCGAAATGAGCGTGCAGCAAGTGTAGCAGCATATGTATCCTTATCGCCAACTTCTTGAAGATCACCTCTTACACATAACCGTGCTTTAAACTTAGTAAGATAACCGTGTTTATCGAACTTGTATTTAAACACCCAGGTTAACGGTAAGGGTTTTGCTGTTATTGAATCCTTTGGTATTTGTTGAAAAGTACCGCGATTCTTTAGTGCTGTCCACTCTACATCCGCAGCCTTCTTAAACTGATCACCAAATCGATGTTGTTTTAAGTTGCGATAACTTGTAGGTTCTGGCGGTAATGATCGCCTGTGTAATGTTTCCTCCCGTCCTTGGAAAAGGGAGCTGAAGAACGTATATTTCGGATTTGGCGTAGTTTTCCTTGTTGTACGTCGTATTGGTGCTGATCCAATGGATGCATTAGGATTAGGGCTTAATGATACCGTGTGTTGTGAGGGGCTCGGTGTAGGTAGATGTTGGACGTAGATAGTGCTTTCTGCACTACTTGTACGAGATCTGTTCTCTGTAGGTTCCTTACATTCAGGTAGTTGTTCTGTTACATCCGAAATAGGATCTGGTACCGCATTGGAAATATCAATATAGTCGTCCTCTAACTCTATAGAACGAGGTATATGGGTTGTGAAGCGAATGGTTGGTTCCGGTTCAGGTATTGTATCCTCCTGTGGAAAGTCGGTATAAAAGATTGTCTCGTTAAATGTAACATCTCGTATACGGCGTACTTCGTATGTAGAAGGTATCCAGATACGATAAATATTACTTGACTTGTAACCGACTAAATAACCAATTTCCGTTCTTGGTGCGGTTTTCAGATCTCTTTTTTGTGTATTTTGAAGCATTTTTGTAGTCAATGGATATGCCCTACAGCCATAGGCCTTCAGAAAACTAACATCTGGTTGGTAGTTCTGACTATATGCTGTGTCTCGATTGTTGGTGAATAGCCATTGGTGCAATTTTCGCAGTGGAGTATTATAGTTAATGGATTGGATTGGTGATCTATTATAGAGGAATACCGCCGCCTTCCAAGTTTCTGGCCATAGGTCATTAGGCAGATTAGCCTGTATACCCATAGTTCTGGCTTGTGTTGCAATTACCCCCCCAGATCGTTCTGCACGACCGTTTTGGGCAGGAGTATAAGGTGCTGTTGGTTCATCCTGAATACCTACAGTCCGAATCCATTCTAGGTACTGTGATTGGAGCGAAGGATCGTTATCTCTATGTATCATACATATAGATAGATTCCATTGCCGTTGTATTAATGCTTCAAATTGTTGTGGTTTTAATACTAAATTCGCTTGACCTTTCGTTTGTAGAATAAAAATAAAGATCATAGTCGTAAACTCATCCTTGATTAATAGTATTGCTTCATCATTATTGTATGCAGGATGCATACTGAAGATATCGATATTGATTCTCCAGAACGGTCTTGGCGCTTAGCTTGTTGGTGGTCGTCTTGATACTATTCTCTTACCTTTTGCTAGCGAGCAGTCCGTACAGTTAACAATTGTAGGTCCTTTGATACGTGAACCTGTTGTGTTTTGTACAAGGTGTTCCAGAGCGTTACTGTTCAAGTGACCTAGCCGTTTATGCCATATCGTTGCATCTGCTTCTTGTGGCGAACGAGGGTGACGGGATGAGGTAAAATATGTACTTTTTGTCGTAGTACTAGCAGTAGTACTAACCAGAGTGGTAGTAGTAGTACTATCTAGAGTAGTAGTAGGTTGCAATCGATTCTCTGTTACTGGAGTATATTCAATAACAGGAAGTCGATTCCGTCGGGTTGTTGGAAAAATAATCTGGTTTGGATTGGATTTATGCACAACTATCCCCGTCGATGGATCCCAATTATATCCTTTCTGTAGGAATAGGTCTAGGGATGCCACGTTGGTATGGAATGAAGGTATGTAGGCCACATTGGATAGACGAAAAGTTCCATCCTCTAGCCGTAAGTATACCGTTCCGTATCCCAAGATGGATAGTTGGCTGTTTCCTGCAAATAACGAATGTGGGCATACTATGTGACACATGCCCCTCACTAAGTAGAATTGGCCGTTTGCGAACAACTGGGCAATGTGGAGAGGTTCTCATCTTCAAGTCGTTGCTTGTACCGTTGTACGGAGCCCAATATTCGCAAGTATGGTCTTCAGAAGTGGCGTAACGTATATATATTGCACATCTCGTGTTGGCCAAGCACTCTCCATGCATGTGTTGTCATAACTCTAACCCTTCGTCTCGTTCGTTCTGTCATTGATGGTCACCTGGATGTAATACAAGATTACAACCAATGATGTATATACGAATGAGGTCGGAGAACTGAGCTAGAGTGATTGAAATTTGGAATGCCGTCCGCCATCTCCTTTTATCGTGCTTCCTAGTCTCGAGCATCCCACGTCAGGTTTTAGTCAACCCGTGAGCTCTTCGTACTCTTTTCCTTTTGAATAGCACGAAGCGGAGTGGTGCTGGTAGCATCCTACGACATATGTCACACCCACCTCTTGTAGACGAATCACATCCAGTAATGCGCTCTGCAAACGCACTAGTAAGTGTGTTGCTGCAAGGATTCCCATGGTAGCCTTATTCTCGTCTTGTTGCTCTGGACCGGGTTGCATTCTGCATGCACGCGGTATGTAATATAACCAGGCATTATATCGACTTACAGTGATGAGACTTCTCTGGTCACAAACAAAGAAATCTGGAGTCGGGGGCGACCTTAAGCAGCTCAGCCGCCGTCGGCCGACCCGGACCACTGTGCAACAAGGCGGCTCACGTGATAAGCCGCTCATTCGCGTTCGAATGCACTGCACCAGGGGCCGGCCACGGACATGACAGTTGATGTAACCCACCCCTTGCGGCGAAGTGGAAGGATCCTTGCTCATATTTGCCCTCTAGAGATTGCTACTTAGCAGCGCTTCGACCTGTGCCGAATGCGTCCCTCCCAATCGCCTCGCTGATCTCGTCTCTCAGTTCGGCCACTGAAGTCGGCATGGAGCTCAGCATATCCAGGCAATTGCGCAGCAGGATTTCGCGGGCTGTGGTCCGCTCCGTTGTCTCCCAGAGTTCCTCCGTAAGCCGGCCACACTCTGCTTGGGTCGCCTCGAGCTGCCGTTCCAAAAGACTCTTCCCGGCCTCTGCCGCGTCTAGACTCTCCTGCAGCTGCGCCACCGACCCCTGGTCTGACTCGTTAGCTTCGTCTCTTTCTGCTGTATCTGCAGGACGCCGGCCACGCCGCAGCTGCATCGGCGAGATCCCGAGGGACCGTGTGCCGTCTTCACTGCGGGTGGTAATGCCAGCATGGGCTACGAATGGCGAAGGGACGGCCTCGAAACTGACGCCCACGCCGGCGCAGAGCTCATGGTACGCCGAAGGTCTGTGATCGCTCAAATTCTTGGAGAACAGATGTGCCGCCTCGGGACAAAAAGACCATGAGTACCACTCTTTACTCCTGTTGGCCAATCGGACTTTGGTTGGCTCGATGGCCAATCCCGTTCGCTGCTCTACACGCGGTCAGCGCGACCAACCCCTTGAATACCGCTTGGTGCGTAGTTGCTTACTGATGTGGTCAGCGAGTGCCTGTCGACAGCGCCTTCTGAGTTGCGGCCGGTCGTCGATATTTCGTTTCCTCGAGCCCGAGTTCCGTGTGGTGTTCACCATGGCGCCGGGTGGGTCGTGTCTGGGGATGGCGACAAAGCGTTTGTGTAGGTATTTCCGCTGGCGCTCCTGTCTTTATTGCTACCGTGCTGCACTTATCCTCTGCGACGGGTGCGAATGTTCCGAGCCCTTCCCGTAGCAATTGCTAATAGTTTCGCCGTCAACAGCGGCAGCATGGCTACAAGTCGCCGCCCCTCTACGATGGGGCCGTTCAGGCCTAAGTGAGGTGGACCCCATGGCCTATCCGTTTGCGGATCAGTACTTTTTCCCTCGTCAGCTTGTTCCCCAACGACCGGACAAGACTAGCTACGACAGCCAGCTCTTGTGGCATTGACATGAGCCACGACTCCAAAAGAATCGATCAGGGATATCATGCTTTCGAGTCACCGCCGAGAAAAGCAATGTGAGGGTGAGAATGCGATTATGTGTAAACCCTGCGCCCGTTATACATATACAGCCTGTTGTCAAGTTCTTCCTCTACATTCTACATGCTGAAAGCGGCGGAAAGGCCAGGGTAAGATTGATGGAGTCGTAGCCGTGTAACGGATATATCTCCGCCAATTGCTTGATCCTATTCCGCACCTCCTGCATTTCTCTCCATCTCTAGACCCCACGTTAGGCGCTGCTATGTAACCCGAGCATGCGAGGACGCTTACACGTCCTGGCTCTCGGAGAGCTTGCTGAGCCTGAGTAGAGCTATCTGATGCTATGTGCTGGACCCTGAGAGGGCGACAGACCGTTGCCGGATTTGTTGTAGGCTGTCTACTAGTCAGCAGGCTTTGTGTTTTTGTTGTCTTCGACGGTAAAGTGCTGACGTACCGTGCGTCTTGAAGAAGCACCGTGTCTTCCAGGCCAGAGAGGAGTTAACAGTCAGTGCGCGCCCATTAGTTGCCCGGTGGTACTGACTTGGAGAGTCTGGATTGTAAAAGGCTGGAGTTGATGTTGTTAGCGACACTAGACACCTTTAGCGATTAACCAACGCGGAGGACTAAGGGGTTGCCCGTAATACCTCATGTCAGCCGCACCGTGCGTGTTCAGGTGAGAATAAGGCGCATAGCGCGTCGACGATTGTGCTGCGAAGTCGTTTGACGAGCTGGACGGCTCGATCGTCACTGGCCGCGGCGATATAACGCCCACCACTTCCCCTCCTTGCAGCTGCAACAACACCACGGGTAGCGTATACTACGCTCGATGCGTCCACTGCGGCGGACACCTCCTAGCCAACATGGCCTGAATGAGCTCAGCCTAGGGCATGGCGAATAGTGGACCTCCGATGCCTTGTATGTATGCTTTTGGCTGTTGTGAAGCGGGCGGGATGGTATGTGCTTCAGCAGACGGGTATGGTCTGACGGTCTCATGGGAGTTTGACGCGCTGGACTAAAGAAATACAGTTAGGGGGCAAATGGCTGCGCCTAAGGAGCCTAGGTGAGTATGTGCAGGAGGAGTACCCATGCTACGTACAGTTGTAGATAGTAATGCGGTTCTGATACTGATCCAGGGCTACTTGCGGCCTCTCATTTGTAGATAGCTTGATGCAACAGAGGGAAAAAGGGGGCCGCCCTGACTAAGGCTACAACGAATCAAGGATCGTGAGATGGGTCAGAATCAATCTATTGGTGTTCTTCTTGATGATGTTGTTGCCAACCACAAGGTGTCCTCTGGGCCTGCTTAAATAGGCGCAGATGTGGACACCGCTACGTAACTAACTACCCGGACTTTAACCCCGTTACAGGCCTGTTGACGCATCGGCGCGACACACCCCCCAGCTTTGGATGATCAGACCAAAGCTGTATGAAGCTATCGCGACGCGCGCAACGGGTTGTAGGGTCGGATAGGGTGGTGTTGTGACCCTTTTTATTGGTTTGGGCGTGTAATCCTTCCTGTAACATCCTTGAGGCCCAATAGCGCTCGAAAATGTAGGAATTTACCCCTTGGTAGCGCCTTCGTAAGACCATCAGCCGGCATCGTGTTGGTAGGCATGTATTCTATTAGGAACCTTCCCTTGCTGTATTCCTGTTTGAGCCACATGTTCTGAATGTCAACATGCCGCAGTTTTGTAGAGATCCGACCCTCTTCTACGACTAGTCGGATC
Source organism: Drechmeria coniospora (assembly GCF_001625195.1). Classification (NCBI taxonomy): domain Eukaryota; kingdom Fungi; phylum Ascomycota; class Sordariomycetes; order Hypocreales; family Ophiocordycipitaceae; genus Drechmeria; species Drechmeria coniospora. The sequence continues at coordinate 5,111,674 of NC_054390.1, read as the reverse complement.
GTCTGGAGGTTATCGCAGAATAGCTTGAGTGGCCCTAGATCAGCCGAGATACCTTGTAAGAGTCTCTCCAATGCATAGCTTTCTTTGGTAGCGCGTTCCAAGGCTAACAATTCGGCCTCTGTTGTTGAAGTTGTAACCGTATCCTGAAGGCTAGCCTTCCACACAATTGGTCCGCCGTATAGCATTATAATATATCCTTGCGAGGATCGTCTGCTCTCCGGGTCGTCTGCGAAGGATGCGTCGCTAGCGATAACGAGCGCCTCTCCGTGGATGCGGCCGTTGTATTCGATTGCGAGATGCCTCGTGGAGTACAGGTATTGGATGCATTGATTGGCGGCCTCGAAGTGTTTTGGTGAGGGATTCGTGAGGAATCGTGAGAGTTGTGAGGCGGCGTAGGCTACGTCTGGTCGAGCCGTAACTGCTGTATACATGATTGACCCGACTCGTTCCTGCATCGCCTTAATCTCTTGACGGGTGGCCTGACCTTCGTACTTCGTCAGTGGTACGGCAGGGATCGGGATCGCTGGTGGATTCGCAAGATCGTCGGCGAGGTTGAACTTGCGAGCTGTCTTCTCAATATAGGCATCGTAACAAAGGTAGATCGTTCGCCTCGGCCTATCTCGAATGATCCTGATGCCAAGGTACCAGCAGAGGTCAGGTTCTTCGCGCAACTCATACTTTCCTTTCCAGTATGCGACTAGATTATCTACGGAGTACCCCTTTGGTGATAGGGCAAGAATGTCGTTAACGTAAACAAGGATTAGTACAGTACCGTTCGTAAATACACAAGGTTCCTCTGCAGATCGGAGGAGGCCTTGCGCTTTGAGTGTTTGTGAGATCTCGTTGTACCACAAGAGTGGTGATTCGCGAAGTCCGTATAGTGCCTTGTTGAGTTGTGCCACCATTGTAGGATCCTCATCGTTGTGCAAGAAGCCTAGTTCCACGTAACCCTTAGGGAGGTCTACGTAGATAGGGCTCTTACCGTCAAGGGTGGTGTTGAGGAAGGCGTTGGCTACGTCGAATTGTCGTATATCGAGATCGTGTTTGGCAGCAATTGACAGGATTGTCCGCAACGTTCTTGCTGCCAGTATCGCTGCGTATGTTTGTTCGTCACTGCATTCGCTTTGAAGGTCGCCTCTGACGCAGATGCGTGCCTTACAGCGGATCAGGAACCCGTTCTCGTCGAACTTGTAGGTGAATACCCATTTGAGGGGAATCGGGTTGCCTTGCGCCTTGCCGCGGGCAATTAGTTTCCAAGTGCCGCGACGGATTAGGTCGTGCAGTTCCTTGTGGCATGCCTCCTTGAATTCCCTTCCGTGAGGGTGTTTGTCAAGATCCTGATACCTCCTCGGAAGACGGGTAAGGTTATCGCGATGTGCACGTTGTAAGGCGTTGTATGCTGTAGCTGCTGCAAATACTGCGTGGAAGGTGACGAGGTTACCTTTAGGTCGGTCCAATGTAGAGAGGGCGGCGAAGATGTCGTCCCTTCTACTTGGTCGTGGTGTTCTTGAGCTCTTCCTTATAGGTTGGTTACCGTATAATTCGAGCTGAGACCTACGAGGCTGGCGTTGTCTCGTAGGTGCAGGGGACGGGGTTGGAGCTATAGTATGAATAGCTTCATCCGTCGAAGACATCGGAACCTGCTGGCCTTCGAGCTGTCCCGGTAGGCCGAGGTGGGAAGCTGATCCAGGGTTCGATGTGCCGTCTTCGAGTGTGGTTGAGATCGGTGTAGTGCACGCATCACCGCCTCTGTGTACTGAAGGATGTAACCCGAGATTATCTTGTGGCAAAAGAGTCTCATGGGGTCGATCATAGTCAGTCATTGGATCCGAGGCCCCCGTCGGGTTCGGTGTTCCTACTGGCGTGAGTAGTCCCTGGTCGTTGGTAGGAATCTTCGAGATGCCTGCATTAACCGGGATTGTAGTTGAAGTCGGGAGTTCAGGGGCTAGATCTGTGGCGCCCTGCGTACCCGAGTTCAGGTCGTTGGAAGGTATATTGAGGATGTTTGAGTTAAAGTCCTCGATATAGTCGTCAAGAATTGAGTTGTGTTTGAGTGTAAGTTCGAGAGACTGTATCAGGGGAGTGTATTCTTCGATTGGGATCTATAGATCCTCCGTAGCTGGATCGAAGAAGCTTGTTTCGTCAAATGTAACATCTCGTGATAGGATTACCTTCTTCAACTGTGGGACCCAGATGCGATATATGTTACTTGCGTGGTACCCCACAAGGTATCCAATGTGCGCTCTGGGTCGGATCTTGAAGGCCCTCTTCTGGTGACCTTTTTTGTGATCAATGTGAAGAGGGTACGCCTTACAGCCGAAGGCGTAGATGTTGGTCCATCGTGGTCGCAGATCGAGGGTTGAATCTGCCGTTGAGCCCACGCGGCCGTACCATCGTAGATAGCGGTGGAACCATCGGTCGAGGTATTCTCTTGGTGACTGCCACTGGTTCCGCTACCGAGGGAGGATATTGTATATCCGTACAAGTGTGTGATAGGCTTCTGGCCAGAGGTTGCGAGGAAGTTTGCCTAGGCAGCATCGTATCCGTTGTTGAACGATGCCTCCTGGCCTCTCTGCCCCACCCGTTGGTTCCTTCGTGTTTGAGGGGGGAAGTTCGAGATCGATACCTTCCTGCTTGGCCCAGATCTGAAAGGGTGAGTCTCTCTGGGTTGGAAGATTGACAAGGGAACGTTCGTTATCCATTTTGATCTTGCAGATGTGAACGCCGCAGTGGCGGCGGATCGTGGCCTCGAGGCCTCGAATTATGTTGAAAGAGGCATCTTTGGAATGAAGGCTCCACGAGAACAAGGCCCCACTGTATTCGTCGGTGACCAATAGGGTGCATGTGTGGCCGTTATATCCCACAGTAAATGCGAAGATATCAAGCAGGAGTCGATAGAAAGGCTGTCGGGACTGTGTGGTGGGTGTTCTGCGGGAAACGATCTCGTGTGCCTTGCCCAACGCACAATCTGAGCATTCAATTGTTTCGGGGCCCCGAATCTTAACCCCAATCGCTTGTGCGACTAATTTTTCTAGGGCCCTTGACCCCGCATGCCCTGATCGTAAGTGCTACAACTTAACTTCGTCACAACGTTCCTTTGGAGGCATCATTGATCGATTTCGCCCACCATAGCGCCTCGCCGCATCGCCTACGGCCGAGAACACATATGACGGAGCGTACGGCAACTCAAAGCACGAGTCAAGAGGCTTGAATTCGGCTACCATAAGGCCGTAGTGGCGTGAGAGGGTAAGTACAACCTGATTCTGCTGCAGGGTGCCAAATCTGAGGGTATTATCAATACCACAGTACCACAGCCCAAGGGATTGCACCTTGCCTCCACTGATCAAGTTGGTGTGAAATCCCGGGACGAATGCAACGTTCTTTAGGATCAGATCCCTTGTTTTTGGGCCATCAGGGCCGTTCAGTATTCCCTTCATCACCCTCGTCCCCCGACACACCACCTGGATGGCTGTATCGCCTACCAAGATCACATCAGAGTCTGCACTAGGGACTTGATCCTGAAGGAGGTCCCTAGTGTTAACCACGTGAGTGCTGGCGCAGTCGTCGAGAAGGGTTGAGTTCCTTAAAGGGTGTGCCGTTGATGTTATGCTGAATACTGATTGGAGTTCCGGCAGGTTATCGAGGACTACACATACAGCATCGACTGTTGGCCATGATTCCTTCTTTGGTTCCGTTGTCGATGTCGAAGTTGATCCTCCTGAGGCCTTGATAGCCTGTACCGTTTGCTGCTAACGGCTTTGTCCCATTGCCTTCTTGCACTTCTCGATCCTTTCCTTCCTGATGTTGCCCTAGAAGGCCGTTTTGCCAAGGACCGCAACCTTGAACGCAGCACATTGGATCGGAGTCCAGGTATGTAATGCTTTCTTGATTCCACATGGGCAGTCGTAAGTCTTCTTCGTCTTCGGGTCTGTGGCCGTGTTGAAGGCGCTGGATGTTGTTGTTGATTCCTTGTGCTGGTCTAACTTCGACTTAGTGCTTGCAAGGAATTCGGTGGCCAACTGCTTCAGTGATGTTTCGATCTCCTGGCCTGCAACCTGAAGACGAATGAACCTATCCTTTTGGACTTGGGCCCAAGTGATGTTGAACGACATTGCACTGTTGAGGAACTGGGTGATGCCGAACGTGCCGTCGATTTCAGGTATGTTGAAGGCTACTGCATCGATGTATGCTGCCTCCCACAGCTGATACCAATCGAGTCCGCTTAGGTGTGAGGAGTTGTGCATAACGTTGAAGTAGTTGGTCCTTATCTGCTCCTGTCGCAACATGGGTATAATCCCGAGACGTTGTCTGACTTTGCTGACGATCTTAGAGATCTCCACGATATCATTGAGGTTCGTCAAAAGATCCGGACTTATCGTCTCTTCCATCCAATGCAGGAGTTGCGAACACGCCTTCTTTCGAATCTCGTAACGACGAAGCTTGATGTCGAAGTCGTACCGTTCAAGTTGGAACCTCTCTTTGTCTTCGGTGCTGAGGACTTTGATTGGGACGAATTGGTCGTCCTTGCCCTCGTTTGTGAGTTGGGCGAGGGATTGTTCGTTGATCATTGCAACCCTATCACCATAGGTCTGTACCGTTGGTGGTAATAGAGTAATAGCTCCATCTGGGTTAACATAATCCCAGATGTCACTATTCTTGGCAAGACGTCGATACGATCCAAGCTATCGTTCCCAATCTTCCGACTTCTTGAGCTTCGGATATGCCTTGGAGTTGGCTGCAGTGGTGATTATCGTAACGATTGTTGGTTGATTGTTTCGAAGAGTGGACGTGAAGGTCTTGTTGGAAGTGAAAAGATGAGTCTTTAAGGATATGAAAAGATGAGTGCTGAGGATGGGGGCAAAGGGGGGGGGGGGGTTGGGGCGAGCCCCTTTTAGTAAGTTCTCTTGAGGCTTTATTGTGCCCGATCGTTAATGTCATCTTGCTGACATTGTCTTGTTGACTACAGGGCTTCGTGCGGTTTTTGTGTCGGATCGTTAACATTACAGCGCATGGGCGCTGCGGCTTTTCTGTGTGCCCGATCGTTGACATCATCTTGTGGATATCGTCTTGTTGACCGAGGCTTTTGCATAGTGCCGGATCGTCGATATTACAGCGTGTAGGCGCTGCGGCTTTTCTGTGTACCCGATCGTTGACATCATCTTGTGGATATCGTCTTGTTGACCGAGGCTTTTGTGTGTATTTGGCGTGTTTGTTGACTGTTGACCGCTTCTTACGAAGAAGGAGGGCTTCGTGTGACCGTTGGTGGTCTTGATCTTCCGGGTCACGAAGACTGAGAGCTTCGTGTAACTTCTCGGTCGTTGTGGTTTTCTGGTCTTCGTCTGTTGCTTCTTTTCCGGATAGCAATTTTGCGCTGGGACGCATACCGGGCTCATAACTGATGCAACAGAGGGAAAAAGGGGGCCGCCCTGACTAAGGCTACAACGAATCAAGGATCGTGAGATGGGTCAGAATCAATCTATTGGTGTTCTTCTTGATGATGTTGTTGCCAACCATAAGGTGTCCTCTGGGCCTGCTTAAATAGGCGCAGATGTGGACACCGCTACGTAACTAACTACCCGGACTTTAACCCCGTTACAGGCCTGTTGACGCGTCGGCGCGACATAGCTTTATTGCCTGTACTATACATACTTGTCGCGCCGACGCGTTAACAGGCCTGTAACGGGGTTAAAGTCCGGGTAGTTAGTTACGTAGCGGTGTCCACATCTGCGCCTATTTAAGCAGGCCCAGAGGACACCTTGTGGTTGGCAACAACATCATCAAGAAGAACACCAATAGATTGATTCTGACCCATCTCACGATCCTTGATTCGTTGTAGCCCTAGTCAGGGCGGCCCCCTTTCTCCTCTGTTGCATCAATACTCTACTGTACCATAAGACCCGCGTTACAACTAGGCAACCTAAGGTGGTAGCTATTACTATCCAAAACGGGCTTTGCCAGTCGACGCAAGATCCAATTGCGACCTCGTCTAGGCTGGCGTCTTGATGCTGAATCAGCCTTTGAATGGAATATCCAATCTGAAATAACGGGCTCTGGCCGTGCGAGCGTGGTCAAGTGTTTAGTGTTAGACAAACGGCTCGTCGCCGTGCGCCTCGGTCGATGGCGTCTTGCAGACAAGTGGTTCATCCTCGAAGCGCCGGAAGGGAGAAGTGGCAGGTGAGCTACGCAGCGCCAACCTGTTACAGCGCCCGAGCTCTTCGTTCTGCAAGTCCATCTCCGGCATTCGTGGCCAATTGTGGGTAATCATCGAGAGACCATTTTCTACCCAAGGTTGACTACAGTAGTTCAGTCTGCAACCTGCCGCGTATCAGGGTGGTCAAATGCCCTGTAAGGTTTTGGACAGATCTTGCCGTCACCAAATGGACGGTTCCTTATACGCCCCGAAGCGCCACACCTTTAGGCACCTTCAGGATCTTAAACCAGAAGCGTGACTAATGCCTTCGCCGGAGCTGTGCGGTAGGTCTAGTCCATCGGCCAGCCTATCACACACAACCGATATTAGTTTCACCCCCTTAGACCCATAAAATATTTAGACCACGCCCAATTTTGGCTAGCATATGCGGGAGAAACAGGTGAACGAATTCACCGACATTAACTGGCCCGTTCTGCGGCAGAGACGCGGTGCAGGTCGGGGGTGGCGTCTGAGCAGAAGCCGTAGGACTGAAAATAAGATTTCGAATCTAACAATATCCCTTCCATTTCAGTAACGCGTAATTGAGGTCTTTTGATAACAAAAATTCTTACTACTTTTATATCGTTGCAAATCCGCAGCGTTCAACGCCCCAAACGGCAAAACCTACACCTTAGGTAGGCGGGCGGCATCGCCATATAAAGCACCTACTGAGCGACTGAGATAGTATCAAGCTATGCTAGCACCCACTATATACCTCGGCGAAATGTATGTATTGAGTCCCCAAAGCCTATCTCACACTTCTGCTATGGCTAAGCGCGCTACTGCAGCTTTCTGAGCGTTATTCCCTCCGACCATTCGTTGTCCCGTCTCCTCAACAGGGTACGGAATTCGAAGTCAGTCTCTTCTACGAGTTATTGAGATACTAGGGTCTTCGCAAGCCCACTATACTTCGGTATGTAAAAATAATGCCTCAAATTATTTCTAAAGCTAAAGCCTGCTCCAGTATCAGGGTCTCTAGGGTTTACGGGTCGAATTTGTAAGTTAGATAAAGCAAGTAATCCAGATGCGGCTGAGTTACGGCGTATATAATATCGTCCTAGCGATCGTTATCCCAAAATGCAATGCTCTAAAATCCAAAATGCTCCTCCAAAATTAACAACTCGGGCTACAATACGGCGCTCCAATATAGCGTATTATTAAACAGTTCCGTACGCCTTTCTTGTATATTTCTCCAAGTCCTAAAACCAAACGCATTATTATAAAATAAGGTTTCGTAGTTATTCTTGGAATTTGTATGCGCAAGAGGAGGGGGTAGTGGAAGTATATCGCACGGACCAGGGAATCAATCACGCTGTTAGTAACAGCATAAGGGGTGCCAGTTAGTAACTGGGCAAGAGTGCACAATTGATAGTACCGAATTATACAAACGAATGCGATTATTCTTCTAACTAAAGTGCAGGGGAAGTACGGCTATTTATGCCTACAGAGTAGTACCTTGTAGGTCCAGATTGTGGCTTGCGCAGTCACACCATAGTTTGATCGCCCGTTTGATCGCACCGTGGTTTGATTGCCCGTTTGGTCGCACAATGGTTTGATCGCCGTTTCGGTCGCACAATGGTTTGATTGCCCGCAGTAGTACTGTGGGCTGGCAATAGCTAGTAGCGATTGGGAGAGCGGCAATTGTCATTCCGATCAATTGGATCCTGTGGTCGACTGGCTACTACGTATACAAGTTGTATTGTGGTAGTGAGTTGGCCGGCAGTAGTACTGCCGTCAGTCGTTCCGAGTTGTAGTTCGGAGAAGTAGTATGTTGTATACTATTAGTCAACTCGATATGCTTACTAATACTCGCAGTATAGTATAGCATCTTTACTAGTAGTAGTACTACTAGTAACAATAGGATAGTATCCTATTTGGGTAGTCTTACTCTTGCAATTTGTATGCGCAAGAGGAGGGGGTAGTGGAAGTATATCGCACAGACCAGGGAATCAATCAAGCTGTTAGTAACAGCATAAGGGGTGCCCGTTAGTAACTGGGCAAGAGTGCACAATTGGTAGTACCGAATTATACAAACGAATGCGATTATTCTTCTAACTAAAGTGCAAGGGAAGTACGGCTATTTATGCCTACAGAGTAGTACCTTGTGGGTCCAGATTGTGACTGCGCAGTTACACTACTGTTTGATCGCCCGTTTGATCGCACAATGGTTTGATTGCCCGTTTGGTCGCACAATGGTTTGATCGCCGTTTCGGTCGCACAATGGTTTGATTGCCCGCAGTAGTACTGTGAGCTGGCAATGGCTAGTAGCGACTGGGAGAGCGGCAATTGTCATTCCGATCAATTGGCTCCTGTGGTTGACTGGCTACTACGTATACAAGTTGTATTGTAGTAGTGAGTTGGCCGGTAGTAGTACTACCGTCAGTCGTTCCGAGTTGTAGTTCGGAGAAGTAGTATGTTGTATACTATTAGTCAACTCGATATGCTTACTAATACTCGCAGTATAGTATAGCATCTTTACTAGTAGTAGTACTACTAGTAACAATAGGATAGTATCCTATTTGGGTAGTCTTACTAGTATAAATACCAGTATTTTAACAGTTACAACGATCCCGGCAGTCACAACGGTCCCGGCAGTTACAGCAGCGGCCCGGCTAGTCACAACGGCCCCAGCAGTTACAACGGTCCCGGCAGTCACATCAGCGGCCCAGCTAGTCACAACGGCCCCGGCAGTCACAACGGTCCCGGCAGTTACAGCGGCGGCCCGGCTATTCACAACGGCCCCAGCAGTCACAACGGTCCCGGCAGTCACAGCAGTGGCCCGGCTAGTCACAACGGCCCCGGCAGTCACAACGGTCCCGGCAGTCACAGCAGCGGCCTGGCCAGTCACAATGGCCCCAGCAGTCACAACGGTCCCGGCAGTCACAGCAGCGGCCCGACCAGTCACAACGGTCCCGGCAGTCACAACGGTCCCGGCAGGTACAGCAGTGGCCCGGCTAGTCACAACGGCCCCAGCAGTCACAACGGTCCCGGCAGTCACAGCAGTGGCCCGGCTAGTTACAACGATCCCGGCAGTCACAACGGTCCCGGCAGTCACAACGGTCCCGGCAGGTACAGCGGCGGCCCGGCTAGTCACAACGGCCCCAGCAGTCACAACGGTCCCGGCAGTCACAGCAGTGGCCCGGCTAGTTACAACGATCCCGGCAGTCACAACGGTCCCGGCAGTCACAACGGTCCCGGCAGGTACAGCGGCGGCCCGGCTAGTCACAACGGCCCCAGCAGTCACAACGGTCCCGGCAGTCACAGCAGTGGCCCGGCTAGTTACAACGATCCCGGCAGTCACAACGGTCCCGGCAGTCACAACGGTCCCGGCAGTCACAACGGTCCCGGCAGGTACAGCAGTGGCCCGGCTAGTCACAACGGCCCCGGCAGTCACAACGGTCCCGGCAGTCACAGCAGCGGCCCGGCTAGTCACAACGGCCCCGGCAGTCACAGCAGTCACAGCAGTAACAACGGCCCCGGCAGTCACAGCAGTCACAGCAGTAACAACGGTCCCGGCAGTCACAACGGTCCCGGCAGTCACAGTAGCGGCCCGGCTAGTTACAACAATCCCGGCAGTTACAACGATCCCGGCAGTCACAACGGTCCCGGCAGTCACAACGGTCCCGGCAGTTACAACAATCCCGACAGTCACAACGGTCCCAGCAGTCACAGCAGCGGCCCGGCTAGTCATACTAGTCATCATCTACCTATTCCAACAATATTCGATACATATGAACAAATATATAACTATCTCCAAACCTTTCATCGCAATAATGGTACTGCAATTGTAAAACGAAATAGTAGTGGAAAAAAGCATAACTTTGGTAACGGATTACAGCCAATACATCTTACCTTTATATGTGACCGTGGCTTAAAATATGTTTCAAAATCTACCGGTCTTCGGAAGGTTACAACACAAAAGACTAACTGTTTATATTCAATTACAGTTTTTAGTTCTAAAAAGTTGGACTGGAAGTGGTCTTATCGTGTTACTAACAGTAACCATAACCATCCTGTATCTCTTGACCCATCTGCCCATAATATCCATCGTCGGCGTACAGTACAACAACAACAACAACAGCAGGAAATTTCTATAAGTAGGGGTACTACTGCTCGCCAAATGGATTTAATTCTTCGGGAACAATCAGATACATCACATATATATTTCCGAACACGAGATATATATAATGATCGCCAACGTATGCGCCAGAAAATGTTAGATGGTATGACTAGTTCACAACGATTTATACGCTTATTGCAAAAAGACAATATTAAACATTGTTTAAATATTGATAAAGATGATCGTATTACTGGTATATTCTGGACATACCCATGGTGTGAGAAAATGTGGAAACGTTTTCCGGAGGTTCTTGGTCTTGATAATACATATAAAACAAACCGGTTTAATATGTTCTTGTTTCAAGTTGTTGGAATTACCGACCAACAAACTCTTGCTAACTTTGCATTTGGCTTAATAAATACAGAAAAGGAAGAAGGCTATCAATGGCTATGTAATCAACTTAATAGCCTTCGTCAGCAAATTGGTGCTGCTGAACCTTTGGTAGCTATTACTGTTAAAATTACTGGCATTTATACTAGTAAGACTACCCAAATAGGATACTATCCTATATGTTGCCATTTGCAACACCGGGCAGCAGTACTACTGCTTGCCTATATACTACCACTGTACTGTACGTACAGGTAGTATATTGAGTTGACGAATTGCACTTGCTATGCAAATTCTCCTCGCTCCGACTTGGTACAATTGATGGCAGTACTACTGCCCAGCCAATTTACTACTGTCGCACGTCACGTGCAAGTGGTACTTGGTCGATCAAGCAAGATCATTGATCGGGCCGTCAATTGACGCGCTCCCAACTACTACTAGTAGTTGCCCGCCAACAGTACTACTGTTGCGCGGAAGGACCCACCCAACTGCAACTAGCAGTTGCTTGCCAGTAGTACTACTACTGGCCCGCTCGACTACTGCAGTACTGCTGCTGTACTGTCGCGACCGAACCCTAATATTGATCAATCCTGCTAGTTGCAACCAACTGGCAGTATGACTCAACCAGAGTATTTGGAGCTGCATTGAATGCAAGCAGATTGTTCGGAGATGCATTGTATGGAATCAGACAGAATTCCAACACGTGCACATTGCACTGATTGAGGTACTACCTCTCAGGTATAAAATGGTCCTCCCTTTCCTACACTCTTAGATAGTTAGGAGAACACACAAGACGCTTACGCTGTAAACACACACGAACACGCGCAAGCAAGCACAAGAAACACAACAGTCTTTCTTTTCTGAATCGTCCCTTGGCACTACTATTTGACTTGTTCAAATCTGTATTCCCTGCCCAGTTACTAACTGGTGCACTTCCTGCTGTTACTAATAGCCTCGATTGATATCCATTTTGGATAGTCCGTGCAACTGAACTTCCACTGCGCACCCTTCCTATTTTACCCCTTTATTCCAAGAGGTAATTCCCCTTTTCATTTTAAAAGATAGCTTCTTATGCTATTCGTTCTTATGCTATGCGGAATGTATAGCATAAGAAGCTATTTACTGTAATGCGCTATTTACTGTAATGCGTAGAATTACTTATATGTATCTTTTTGTACTGCATTGGCACTAAAAATTTATAGCGGGGCGTTGTGGGGCGCTAGGCGAAAAATCGTGTGAATAGAAGAAATGGTTCGTGTAAATATGAATACTCAAAAAATAAAATACCCCTGCCTGGATAAGTTGCTGAAATTCAGAGAATATAGATCCACTGGTCTTTGTTGTCTGATTTAAGTACCTGCTTCCAGCTAGTGGGCTTGCTACCAACTAGTGGTTGCTTTGCCTTGGCTTGGTAGCATAGGTCCTTAATCCAGTATGCCAGATTGAAATCCATTGAATTAGAATTGTTTTCTGATTCAGGTGCATCTGGAAGAGAGGTATCTAGTAGATCCTCTGTTGGTTGGGCTAGGACCCCCTTTGTAGTACTAGTCCTAGTAGGACTAGTCGGTCCGTTGGCCAGTTGCAACCTACTAGTCCTAGTAGGACTAGTTGGTCCTTTGGCCAGTTGCAACCTACTAGTCCTAGTAGGACTAGTTAGTCCACTGGTCCTAGTAGGACCAGTAGCCCTCTTTGTCTCCCTAGGTGTTAGGGGACTGGAGGTACTTTGCGAGATGGTAGTAGTTGAATCTACTATCTCAATTTACCCCTCTGACTCTAGTCCTTTAACACTAGGACTTAGTAGTCGGGGGGGCCCTTGGGAGATAGGGCCAATACCTTCTAGGATTTCCAGGAAGGTAGTTTTTGTAACCGACCTCCTAGAAGGCACATATGTACACAAGGTACGTTTTTGAACCTAATGTGGCTAGTAGCCTTGCTGGTTCTGTACGGGATGCCAGTTTGGCACTTTGAATCCGTTTCTGATGAGGAATTAGGACTTCGCAATGTGCACCAATAGCCTTATAGGCCGTAAGATTTGGTGGCATTTTCAGTCCCTGTAATTCCTGCTTTAGTAGTTGGTAGGGACTTAAATCCCGGTTCGAAATTGCAGTATAGTTAACAAGATTAACTATAGCAGGAAGAACGGCAGACCAGAGGAAAGTGGAAGGCCTGCCCAGATCATTGTTGCACGTAGTCGGTCTAGGATAACTCGTATAGACCGTTCCGCAAGTCCGTTCTGTTCGGGCGTATACGGGCAAGATGTATCGAATAGTATTCCTTTCTTACCCAACTAAGTCTGGAGCAATGTATTGATTTCGGTACTTTCGTCGAAAAATAACTGTTTTGGGTAACAGTTATAGTGTCGTTTAAGGTTTTTGAAGAGATTCCGAATTGCCTGGAGAACAGTTGATCCCTCCTTGTTGGGTAGGATCAATACCCAACGAAAGCGGGATTTTCGGTCAATTAGGATAAGTCCTACAGACTTACGATCATAGGATACTGGTCGAATCCCAAATGTATTACCTGCAATTGAATCAAGAACGTGGTCTGGATCGTTAATAGGATCCCTAGACTGTCGTCTAGTGGATTTGGCCTGAATACAGGCAAGGCATTAGAAATCGGCAGCCCGAATAGACGAAAAGTCAGGCAGCCCAGTAGTAATACTACTAGTCTTCTTCAAGAGTGGGAGACTAATATGTCCTAGTCGGATGTGCCAAATGCCGGCTTGTTGCAATAGTCTTTAGTAAGACTGGTTGTTTGATTCCGTACGAGTAGTCGGAAGAGCTTGTTCCTCGGGACTAGTAGTTAGGACTACTAGTTGGTCTGTTGCCTCTATAGGAATTGGGTCTTCTATAGGGTCGTTGAATAGGGTAGCCTTAGTAAGGTCCCTTAGTGTAGCCGGACTAACAGTTGGGCTAGGTACCGATCCGGGTACCGGCCGAGGCACTAATGTAGGTGCCGCCCTAGGCGCCGGGGAAGGTGCCGACCGAGGTACCGGGGAAGGTACCGACCAAGGCACCGTTGAAGGTGCCGACCGAGGCACCGGGGAAGGTGCCGACCGAGGCACCGTTAAAGGTGCCGACCGAGGCACTGGGGAAGGTGCCGACCGAGGCACCGTTGAAGGTGCCGACCAATCCTCTACCTCGTTGGCCCAGGGGGGGGGTTGGGAGGGGATTTCGACTGTAATTCCGTAGCTACTATAGTAGCTAGAGTGGGCAGTATCTGACTTCGTTAAATGGGGCGTATGTTGACCTTGCTGTTGTAGGAAGAAGCCGTGTTTCTGGAAGTTAAGGAGTCCGCATAACTGTCGATTTGAGTTGTACAGATGTTCCTTAATGAGAGTTCCTCCAGACGCATAGTGGCGAATTCCACTAACAATACTGACCTCCAGTTTCGGAATGTACAGTGCTTCTTGTAAAACAAGAGTACTATAGACAGGTGGATTGGTACGAATTAGTACAGTAAATTCAGTACAGCCAATACCTTTGGGATAAATTGGACGACCTCCTGTTGTAATTGGTTTTGCTTGGGATTTTGCAATAGGTCGGAAAGTTGTAAACTTCAGCCGATTGTTAACCAAATGACAGGTTGAGCCAGTATCGTAGAGTAGGCCCATTCGGTACGTATTGTTGTCAGCAACACGGTATGTCATACCTATATTACCCAAATCGGGTAATAGTACTAATTCTTGTTCGGAATTAGAGTCGGTATCTAATTCCTAATAGGAATTAGGTAACCCCATACAGCCAGTGGATAGGCTATAGTTACCAGTCAGGAAACTAGTAGTTCCCTTGACTGGTGTATGGTTTTTGGGTCGATTGTATCGTTTGGGTCGGTTGGGTGAATTGGGTTGGTTGGGTCGGTTGGGTCGATTGGGTCGACTAGGTCTAGTAGACCTAGTGTTATTATTGTCTGGTGTTTTGGATAGTTGGGTTGTCCTGTGACTGAATGCTTGGAAACTGGGACTATTAGGATTTTGATGTTCTTCCAGTAAGTTAGTCTAAAGGTATTGCAGATTGAGGGATTCTGTGTTAACCCCTAAGACTTCATTGGTTTGAAGATTATTGCGTTGCGTTGCAGCCTATTGTAAAAAAACAGGACTAACAGTTGTAAGGTATCGATTTGCCTGATCCCGTGGATCGATACTTACTCCAGTAAGTTGAAGTCGTGTAAGGCAACTGCTGAATTCTGAATTGATAGCCTCAAGTGTTCCTTTGTACCCTTTGAGTGTAAGGTTATGGTAGGAATCGTAGAGGTTGTAACGTTAGGCTGCCTAGCCCTTGGAGTAATGTTTTTTCAGCGACAGATAGGCATCTGTTGGGTTTTGAATCCATGCAATTAATGCTCGCGGGCCCTTAGTACAGCTGTCCCGAAGTAGCATAAGCAGGGAGCATTGGTTGTGTGTTGAATAACCAATAGCAATTGATGGGTTTTTCAGAAATTCTTCCAGGCGAAGAGATCTAAGTTGGATGGAAAGTAATTGTTCCCATAAGTCAAAGTTCTTGGTGTCTTTGAGCTTAGCATACTCTGGGAATAAGAATACCTTCTTGGATAGCTCAATATTAGAGCTTAGATCAGTCATTTCAGTAGTAGTAGTACTACTACTGTAGGTTGGGATTCCTTGGATAGGTGTGTGGTCGGGCTCTATTTTGTCGAGGCGTTTTTGAATTGGTATAATAGTATTGTTTAATTGTTCCGTAAGTTGGTTGAACCGATTGGAAAGATCATTATACTGCATTTGTTGCCTTTGAATGATTGCTTTAAGTTCCGTTATAATAGGTGTTTCGGTGGCCTGACCTTCCTTGGTGGAATCCATTTTGAAAACACAGACACAATCTAGTTAGTAACTAGATTTCGGTTTACCTTTATGCTAGTAGTACTAGCAGTTTGGTGTCAGGACATACAACAAGTAGTACTTTTTGTATTGGCAGCTGGGTCGATTTTTCCGGGGGATTTTGGTGTAGTCCTGCCGGGCTTATAACCTTTTGAGAATAAAAGGGGAAATACCTCTTGGAATAAAGGGGTAAATTGGGAAGGGTGCTTAGTAAAAGTTCAGTTGCACGGACTATCCAAAATGGATATCAATTAAGGCTGTTAGTCTTAAAAAAATAAAGGGGAAATACCTCTTGGAATAAAGGGGTAAATGGGAAGGGTGCACAGTAGAAGTACAGTTGCACGGACTATCCAAAATGGATATCAAATCGAGGCTGTTAGTAACAGCAGAAGTGCACCAGTTAGTAACTGGGCAAGGAATACAGATTTGAATAAGTCAAATAGTAATGCCAAGATGCGATTCAGAAAGAAAAGGAAATACTGTTGTATTTCTTGTGCTTGTGTACGCGCGTGCGTGTGCGTGTGTTTACAGCGTGTGTGTTGTTGTGCGTGCTTATTCTATCCTAACTATCTAAGAGTGTAGGAATGGTAGGACCATTTTATACCTGAGAGGTAGTACCTCAATTAGTGCAATGTGCACGTGTTGGAATTCTATCTGATTCCATACAATGCATCTCCGAACAATCTGCTTGCGTTCAATGCAGCTCCAAATACTCTGGTTGAGTCATACTGCAAGTTGTACAGTTGGTGTATGCGATTGGCAGACTTAGTTGGTATTAGTGTTCGGTCGTAACAGTACAGCAGGAGTGCTGCAGTAGTCGAGCGGGCCAGTAGTAGTACTACTAGCAAGTAACTGCTAGTTGCAGTTGGGTGGGTCCTACCGCGCAACAGTAGTACTGTTGGCGGGCAACTACTAATCGTGCCACGCCCCACCTAAAGGTGGTGCTCACCACCACAGCGCGCACACCACCGCAACGCGCACTTTTTCCCTCATTTATCTTCAATTTCCAATATCTTTACAACCATAATAGCTATGGATTATCCAACAGTTAAAATACGTACCCAGGAGGCTATAGATTATCTTAATGAGTTTCCTAACGAAAAAAATCGCAAAGGTTGCCCGACTATTTAAAATCCCTCGAAGGCGCCTACAACGACGATTGTCTGGTATTGGTCCAAAGACCAGTATTCAAGGCCACAATACTAAATTAAGTCGGCCAGAAGAGAAGGCATTATATCGATATATCGGCCAAAGCTTGCCTACTTCGCGGTGAAGCGCGAGATGGCTGGCCTGTCAATCGGCATGAAGCGCCGCGAGACCACGCACCGTGAGGGCAAGCACTCCAGGGTCGACATTGTCAAAAAGGTCACCGTCGAGATCTGGGCATCCAACCTGACCCTCGACCTTTTCAAGGCCGACTGTCTCATAGCAGCGTGGGACGTCGAGACGGGCAAGCAGGTATACTCGCGCAGGGTGGCCGACCTCGACCTCCTGGCCAACCAATCGACAGAAATCATCTCTCTTCCCGTCCCCGCGACACCCGGCAACGAGAACCGGACCGTCGTGGCCGCCTATCTGTGCCAAGAATCCGGTGCGCCTGTCGCGCGGCATGTCAACTGGCCGGAGCCGTTCAAGCATCTGCACCTGCAGAAACCCAGCCAGCTCCGAGTGGAGCTGGACGTGGACGGTGAGGCGGTGCAGATCAGCGCCGAAGTATCTGTCAAGGGTCTCGCGGTCGATTGCACGGATGAAAGTGTCAGGTTTGACGATAATCTTGTCGACATTGTGCCAGGAGAGTCGATGAGAATTGGTGTAAGGGGGGCGAGCAAGGAGACTGTGTTGACAACACAGTATCTGGGCATGATGACCTGATGTGAATGAGTGAATCATTACACGACGTCAATTTTATATCACGGCTTTTTTCGCGTAGAAGCATTCATTGGCAGTACCGCACGTTGCCTACTCACTTTTTCTTTTTCATCTTACGTCGATCTTGGCCTTGTAAAGATGCAAGTAATACGAATGGGCACCTACAAACGTACAAGTTTCTCACAAGACCACAGCAGACCTACCCGATACGCATCTAATGAAACAAGGTAGACAAGTGCATTTGTATGCTCCTTGGCCAGGATGCATTCGTCTCTCACCACACAAAAATAGCCAGGCTGCTCACTAAGCTGGACTCATCAACACCAAGATCGGATGGAGCATTCAAGTCAAGGCTTCATTTCATTTTCTAGAACAAGCCAACAATGGCCGTATAACTCACATCGTCACTTTTGCTGTCGCGTTACGTCCGAGCTGAGTCAACGTCGCCGCACGCCATAGGAAAAGACATTTGTCGCCGCTGCTTCAAACAGTTTCCGGCGACATCACATCATGAGGCATGAAGGCTACCTCCAGGATACATGCATAAGCTGAAACGCCTGTCTCGATATCACTTTGGCGAGGCCATTCGGGTAAATCTCCGTGTCTATTTCCAGAAATGGCATTGGGCGCAGGTACAGGCGAATGAAAGGATGTCAGTAGGACAGATGGCGAGGGTGCGATATCGCAACGTCGAGAGCAAGGGATTGCCCCGTCTCCGCAATCTGGACAGTGTAGTCACTGTTAAATAGTAACTCAGGCTGGTCAGACGGGCCAAAGGCAAACTCAGCATTGTAAGTGCTGATTGAGTGTGCATGGATTCGCCACTCCATCTATGTCAAGCCACAATACCCGGCGTCGACGCCTGAAATAGAAGGTGGCCCAGGGCCATCTTTTCAGAATTACAACGCTCGGAGATAGCCTGTATCCGACGCGACCTCGGCTCGACATTCGGCGGGATCCGGATCTGCGAGTGCATTGACCTTCCATGGTGCGAGGCAGACGAGGTCGGAAATTGTTCACATGGTCCCGACGGTGCTGTTCGAGGTGTATGGACCGCATTGGGCTTCTCCAGGCTAGCGGTTGTCCATGGTGAGCTCATGGTTTGGCGATGTCTGGTATTCGGTCATCCCATGCCATCTTCTATATCGTCCAGCCGAGGTTATTTCAAGAACGGAGAACTCAAATGGCAGGTAGTTGGTGACCCATGGGGTATCATTCCGAGTTCCGTCGTAGCCGTGCATTATTTGTCGCCCACAAATCCGACAGCAGACTCTCAAGTTCAACAGGAGTGTTGTGACTGCGCTCTGGCAGGTGGCTAGTTCGTGTTGATATTTTGGGATGTATGTCGTCGCATCATGCTCGATGATAGCAGCGTGCGGCGTCAGGTGGGACAATTTTGCGGGGTGCATACCTAGCAAGTATCCATGCGCAAGTGGTTATAGTTATGGTTATAATAAGAATATAATGATTGAAAGGCGCTGTGAAGGGGTGATGATGGTCAGGGCAGGATTGGTCCAGCTCGGGCGGGGACGCTGCGTTGGCCTGCGTGGGCCTATGTTGGCTTGTCTTGATGTAGAAGGTTGATTGAGGCTGAAGGTCCGCGTGAATGGGGCACGGAATTTTGCTGACGCCGCTTGATGACGCGATCTGGAGAATAGTACACAGGCAATCATTCTTTCGTGCAGGTTCATGTTTACTCGGTGGATGGTAGGCGCCAGTTTTCGTCATCTTTAATTTCGTGTTGACCATGACGGCTATTCCAGCAGGGACAGTCGCCTGTTCTAGCAAAATAGTGTGGAAATATGCAGCAGAGCCTCTGGGCTCTCAGAAGCGTGGAGAAGAGTCGAATGGCACCATGAGGGAGGTTGCAGCAACTTCTCCAGCGACAATGATGAAACTTGCTGCATGCACCGTTAGCAGCCGGATCGGTCGAGGGCTCGCAGCTGGCATTTGGAGTCGGGCCTCGGGATGGCAATTCCGGAGCATGACTAGAACGAAGGATTCATAGGGGCAAGACAGGAGCGCTCGGGCGGATATGGAGGGTTGGTAATCGGACCAAGAGGCGGCCACGTCAAATCCTGGGCAGCCGTCCTTGCTCTCCGCGTTCGAGGTGGGCCGTGACACTGACGCGGTCCTCCCATGATGCATGGCATTGTTGTGCAAGTGGATTCTTGGTCTTTGACAGGATTGCAAGGTGGCAGTCGGAGGCTGCAGTCAGGGTCGCGCTTGGTACCATGTGCTGCAAGACACGCGAGCTTCCCGCTGTTGCAATGGACCTCTGGGCAGGAGATTGCGTTGCACCAGGGGCCAGGGTCCGCATGGACATACAAGTGCAGGCAATTGTAGCGTGGATGAATATGATGCCAGTGTACTCGGCAAGGGAGCAAGCGGCGAAAGGATAGAAATGGACATGTAGATAAACATGGCCGTGTCGAATGCGGGGCCGGCACGCGCGGACAGGGGTTCGAGTCGACGATTGAAGAAGCTGTGGACGGTTGAGGTAGGTCCTATCGTCCGCTTGTGTCTGCTCGTCCTGTGGCTAGACTTTTGGGGGAATGCATTAGCAGCGAACAGACGGGCGGTCATGGCGATTTGGTGACGATGCATTTGGTCTTCCCACTCGAAGACTCATCAACGGCCGAAGGAGTTGTACGGCTGATGCTCACCGACCAGGCATAGCAGTGTCCCGATCGGACGGGTGGAGGAGAATGAGTAGGCTGGCTCGGCGGAGAGTAGACGGCAAGGGAACGGCTTTAAGAAGGATTTCATGCCTGCAAGAGAGTGTCATTCATTCTTGCATTGTGCCACACGTCTTTATGGCGGTGGACATGTTGCCTCCGATGGAGGTGACGATGTTCGCTCTAGGCACAGAAAATGGTGTGCAATATGGACGATAATCGTTGGCGTAACGATTTGGAGTGAGTTGGAGCTGGTCATGGGAACACCTGCACCAACCAGCAGCCAACGACTGCACTTGCGTCGAGTTGGCAGCACCGTCTTCGCCATCCATCCACGGTCTGTGGTCCATTCGCACATCACTACACGTTCGATGGTCAGCTCGTCTAGCCTCGAAGAGGGGGGAGGGGGGCGTCGGAAGCGCAAGCAAGTGTCTGAGCGGTGTCGAAACGGATTCGTCGAAACATCCTCACCATGGCCACGCTCGAGACGCACAGCGAGGGTGAACAAGGACCACCAAAGGATGCCTGCCCGACTCGGCAGGTGCCGCCATCATGATAGGAGACTGATGACGGCATTCCAAGTAACTCCGACTCCGTGCTCTTTTGTGACTGGTTGATCCCAATTGGAGCGCAGACAGCTGCTAGCCGATGCCCGTATTCGTATGCATATATACGAAGTTATTGAATTACAGCAATTAATTAACACACCTACTAGTAGGTAATAATGGCTGCATGCGTATATAGTACTGCACATGCACTGTATGCAATGTATTATGCTAGCCGCAAGAATACTGTTCAGTACAGAGCCTCAGTATCTCGCCTCCCCACACACCACAAACTAAACACCACACACCATACTTACACCATACACAATACTTACACCATACACCACACCCCATGCACCATACACCACACACCACACTACGCACCCCAGACGCCACGGCCGCGCATCCATGTTTCCTTCGATTCCTGAATGCAACGACTCGTTCGTTGGCTCGCTTCATTTCGTCATGACGACTGCTCGCTTTGCCAAGTTCCCTTTCGGCCGTTGACATTCGCCGCTGGGTCGATCTGGTATCAACTGTCCTCTGAATCGATGTCTCAAAGCATGATGCCAGCCAAGGATGAAGGGGAGAGGGGTCAAAGGTCACGGCCCGGTGTCAACGACACACCTCGGGTCAGCCGCCATGCCATGTCAAGATTGCCGGCAGGCATGGCTCCAGATGGATTGCCTCCGGCCACCGGGGCCCGCCGATTCGGGTTGCAGTCGGTACTGCCACCCATGTTCCATCCGCCTTCCAACGAGTCGGTCACAAGGCAAGGCTTGACTCCAACCATGCTTGCTATTCATAACTGCCGTTGGCCAATCGCTCCTCGCCATGTTGCTCGCGATATCAAATGCTCTCGACTCCACTTGGCGCAATCTCATCGGCGGTAGCCAGGCGTCAGGCACATGGCTGCCGAACGCTTCCCATGGCGCACCCACCAGTCGGTCGTCCACCTGCTGTCCACCAGCTGTTCCGTGAACACCGTCACATATCACACAGGCGCCAAGACGGTTGAGGAATCCCAATGAAGCAGGGCGAGTATCGTGACCGGCTTCTACATGCATCCCACCAGAGGAAGAGCACGCCATTGTTCTCCATCCTGAAGCGACTTGGACGCTGGAGCACACCGCACAAGAGCCGCTCGCCGTGTCCGCCAACGATGTTCGAGAAGCGATCCAGCACGCGCCCGAACGCGTGGTGGTACGTACAGTTAAACCGTGTTGGATTCATGCGCAAGCTTTGGTTGTGCAGCTGCTCACCACGGCCTATCTGTCTACCTCCCGTACGCCTCCATCCGATCGGTCGGTTGTACATCTCTAATGGTACCATCCATGTCTCGAACATTTTTTCCAACGACCTCCCAAACGACTTCCCAATTCAACACTGGTAACGAAGATGAGCATATGACTGTTCAATATACCAACTACCCAATGTGTTCATCGTCGGACTACTCCACGTCGCCAAGTACTGCAAGGCTCCCATACCCCCTTCATGTGATTCCGGTTGTCATGCTGCAGTCCAGGAGAAGGTCTGCCGCTGCCACATTCATGTTGACGTACCTTGCCAAGATGTCTGGCCTACTCGGCGCGTGTAGGAAAATGTCAATGCCACCCCGTTCGCCAATTTGGCCTCCTTCCCAGTTGGCTTCGTCTTTCTCGCCTCCACCGATGGCAAACGGCATCGCCATTCTCACACCCTCCTCCTTGTCCCAAATCTCCTTCCTTCTGCTTCCGTCTCTCGTCATACACCCGAGGAGAACTTTTGCGCCGCGCATCCGGGAAAGGAAGCTGAAGCCGCTCGAGGACGCTGCTTCAAGTCAACTCCAACGGCGCAACTATCAAAGTTCATTGACATCACGAGAATCGTTGGACCTCGGGGGCGTCATGGATGAAACTCCCCGTCGGCCGTCAAGATCAGGTATATAAGGACGTCTTGATCCCGCTTCCTTTCTTCTTGCCCTCTTCATCCAACAACCTCGACTTCGACGCTCGAACACAATATTCCAACTGCCGCTCACCGATCCGATTCACAATGGTCAACTTGAAGAACATCGCGGTCGCCGCCACGACCCTCCTCGCCTACGCCGGCGCCGCACCATTCGTATCGGAGACGGGCGAGTTCAAGACGTCTGCGAAGACGAGCAAGGTGATTCCCGGAAAGTACATCATCACTCTCAAGGATGGCCTGCAGGCTCGCGACCTCGACTCTCACCTCGACTGGGTGAACGGCGTCCACAAGCGCGGCCTCTCGGCCAGCCAGTTCAAGGGTGTCGAGCGAACCTACAACGGCAAGCACATCAACTTCCGTGGCTACGCCGGTCACTTTGACCAGGCCACCGTTGCCGAGATCCGCAAGAACCCCGACGTAAGTGCTCGAGACGCAGGCTTGTCCGGCTCGGCTCATGGCTCACGACGACTAGGTCGCTCTCGTCGAGGCGGACCAGGTCTGGGAACTGGCCTTTATCGACCCCGCCGAGGAAGTTGTTGGCATCCAGCAGAAGCGGGATCTGACGACCCAGACCGGCGCCCCCTGGGGCCTCGGAACGGTCTCGCATCGAAGCAAGGGCTCGACCGACTACGTCTACGACACCAACGCCGGCGCCGGCACCTTTGCCTACGTCGTCGACACCGGCATCGTGACGACGCACGAGGAGTTTGAGGGCCGTGCCGAGGCCGCCTTCACGGCCTTCCCCAACGACGCCAACGTCGACACCTTCGGCCACGGCACCCACGTGGCCGGCACCATCGCCGGAAAGACGTTTGGCGTTGCGAAGAAGGCCAAGATCCAGGCCGTCAAGGTCTTCCAGGGCTCCTCCTCGGCCACGTCCATCATCCTTGCCGGCTACAACTGGGCCGTCGAGGACATCATCGCCAAGGGCCGGACCGGGTCGGCCGCCATCAACCTCTCCCTCGGAGGCCCCAAGTCGGTTTCCTTCAACAACGTCG
This sequence comes from Drechmeria coniospora, assembly GCF_001625195.1. NCBI lineage: Eukaryota > Fungi > Ascomycota > Sordariomycetes > Hypocreales > Ophiocordycipitaceae > Drechmeria > Drechmeria coniospora. The sequence goes on along the minus strand of NC_054390.1, from coordinate 5,088,166 downwards.
TCGACGCGGCCTCGAAGAAGGGTGTCCTGTCCATCATCGCCGCCGGCAACGAGTCCCAGGACGCCTCGAGGGTTTCGCCCGCTTCGGCTGAGAGCGCCGTGACGGTTGGTGCTCTGACCAAGGATTGGACCATGTCCTACTTCTCCAACTGGGGCACCGTCCTCGACATCTTCGCGCCCGGCTCCGACGTCAACTCGGCCTGGATCGGCAGCAACTCGGCGACCAAGAGCATCTCGGGCACCTCGATGGCGACCCCCCACGTCGTCGGCCTTGCCCTCACCGCCATGTCCGTCGATGGCGTCCAAGGCGTCGATGCCGTGACCAAGCACCTTACGGGCCACGGCACGAAGGACAAGATTACCGGAAACATCCGTGGCTCGCCCAACGTCATCGGCAACAACAACCGAGCTGGACAGTAAATCTGGATTCCACACGACGGCACCGCACGACGCAGGCAATCTAGGAGGAGGACGACGCCTGATGAAGGAGGCATGGACGCGGATGATCATGATATGCAGCGCTCTTGTACATAGATACTGCCGCATACTGACGGACGGATGGACGGACGGACGCACAGTATTTACCATTACATGTACATACTCGGATGAGATATCTGCGCATGATACCGAAGATGATGGTACTACTATTCACGAAACATGACGGTGCGGTGCATCCATCACTGTGTCTCCCCTCAGTCTGTCCTTGCAACGTTTAGATTGGTCTACATGCACTCGGCGCATCCGTCAGATACTGGACGGGGTTCGAGCCAGATGGGCACATGGGCAAGTAAAATCGCTGGTACAACCTCGCTGAAGGTACGGAGTGACACAGGGCCTGAGGTTGGCTGTACAAGTTACATCGAACGTGAACTTGTAGATGTGCTGTAGCGGGAGAGCGGCCCGCCTGTGGCGAAGGATACCCACCAGCCACAGCAACAGTTCCACCCCACCATGTGCAATTTTTCTCTCCGCCGTCAGCGTCTTCTTACCTCTCCATCTACATGCACAGTAAATCTACCATCACTACGTGCCTTCGGGACGAAGCGAGGAAGCGATGCGAGCTTCGATTCAGTCTCAACGGACTGTTGGAAGTCCATCGTCCAAATGTCATCCCTTCCTGGCATTCAACCCGCAAGGCACCGTCTCGCCTTCGTCGTGACAACAGCAGCCACTCACCGCCAGTCACTCCTCGCTCACACGAGTCTTCCTCGGAAGGCCTTCCTCGCAGCGGCGCGTTTTGCACTGCGCGCGGAAGGAGGCTGGCATGGGAGATGATGATGGCCGCAGCATTTCTTTTGTTGCCGGCCGATCCATCGTGTTGCGAGAAGGAAACTGGACCGTCATAGTCCGCGCCTGTTGGTTTGCATTGCACATCAATTCCTACACAGACGCGGCTCCCTGAGCGCCGATATTGTTCTTCGTTGCCCGTGAATAATTAATCAATAGCTTTTATTTATTTATTCTCCTCTCGTCACTCTTCGCGGGATGCTAGTCAGTTCTTGTAGGCATGTTCTTCCTGTGCAAGGGAAACGCGTACTGCAAGTAATACTCCGTACTTGTACGTACCATGCAGGCCATGACGCGATGCCACTTGGAGTCGTATCCTCTGGCTGCGATACGTCATTAACACCTGACACCAGTGCTCTCCGCAGCGAACCATCTGCTAGCCTCTCTCCATGTCAAGCCTATTCCTTCGCACATTGACTTCACGTGGCAAAACAGTACGAAACGGACACGACCGTGGATGAAAAGTCATGGTGGACGGCACAATGCCCAAGCCAACATCACGGTTCGACCACCTTCTCTTGAGTACCAGCGGTCCCGTCGACTGCGCCCTTACCGGCGAGGCTGTCCTCGGCTCGCCATTCTTCAACAAGGGATCCGCCTTTCCTCTCGACGAGCGAAAGCTCTTCAACCTCTGCGGCCTGCTGCCGCACAATGTCCATTCCCTCGACACCCAAGTCCAGCGCGCACATGAGCAGTACATCGAGCGAGCCGATGACCTCGACAAGAATACATTTCTGACCTCGCTAAAGGAGCAGAACGAGGTGCTGTATTACAAGGTAGCCATTCTCTGTCGTCCTCGCCAGTTCCTGCGTCTCGTTCCGTCTCCTTTGATCACCAGCCAGTCGACGAGATACCGGCTGACGAAACACAGTTGCTGCAATGTAACCTCAAGTCCATGTTCAGCGTCGTTTATACTCCCACCGAAGGCGATGCCATTCAAAACTACTCGAGGCTTTTCCGCCGACCCGAGGGCTGCTTCTTGAACATCAACGACGAGGATCGCGTGCTGCATGATTTGGCGCAATGGGGGGAGTCGGAGGACATCGACTACATTGTCGTTACCGGTACCCTGCCACCCTTCCGTCCCCTCCTCGGGAACCACGATGAGGTTGATGAATGATTTTTGGTGCCAGACGGCGAGGAGATTCTCGGCATCGGCGACCAGGGCGTCGGCGGCATCCTCATCTCCATCGCCAAACTCGTCCTCGCCACCCTGTGCGCTGGCGTCCACCCAAACCGCTGCCTGCCCGTCGTCCTCGACTGCGGCACCGACAACCCCCAACATTTGAAAGACGAGCTCTATCTCGGCTTGCGGCAAAGGCGAATCCGTGGACCGCGCTACGACAGCTTTGTCGATACCTTTGTCCAGGCCGCCCGCAAGCTGTACCCCAAGGCCTACATCCACTTTGAGGACTTTGGACTGCATAACGGTTCGTCCCCTTTTTCTGTATACCTCTCTCCCTCCCTCTCTCCCTCTTTCTCTTTCTCTCTTTGTCTCTCTCTTTCTCTTTCTCTCTTTGTCTCTCTCTTTCTCTTTCTCTCTTTCTCTTTCTCTCTTTCTCTTTCTCTCTTTCTCTTTCTCTCTTTCTCTTTCTCTCTTTCTTTCTCTCCTTCTCTCCTTCTCTTTTTTATGTGTGTATGTCTCTGACGTTGTTGAGCCCTGCAGCCCGGCGGCTGCTGGACCTATACCGCCCTAGCATGGCATGCTTCAACGATGACATCCAAGGGACAGGCTGCGTCACCCTCGCCGCCATCATGTCTGCTCTGAAAGTCACAGGCCAAAGTCTTGGTGACGTGCGCATGGTCGTTTTTGGAGCTGGCAGTGCCGGCGCTGGCATTGCGGCCCAGGTTCGAGATGCCATCGCGACCGAGGACGGTTTGAGCCACGAAGAAGCCTCTGAGAAAATATGGTACGTTTGCGTAGAACTGGAAACCCCACGGGCCGGAATGCCTCTGCTATTCCGTAAATCGAGTTTAGCTAATGAACGGCTTTCAGGTTGATTGACAAGCCAGGCCTCCTCACCACCGCTACCGAAAGCTCGGACGCGCAGCGATCTTTCCTCAAGGATGCATCCGCCTGGCGCGAAAAGCATACCGACCTCCTCACCGTCGTACTACACGTCCGTCCAAACGTCCTCATCGGCACATCCACCGTGCCGGCCGCTTTTACGCACGAGATTGTCCAGGCCATGGCCCAATCCTGCGCGCGACCCATCATATTCCCCCTTTCCAATCCCACCCGGTTGCACGAAGCGACGCCCGCCAACCTCCTCGCCTGGACGCACGGCAAGGCGCTCGTCGCCACGGGCTCGCCCTTTGACCCCGTCCGCGGTCCGTGGGGCCCCGGGGGCGAGGAAGTGACCATCGAGGTCGCCGAGTGTAACAACTCGGTCGTGTTCCCGGGCATCGGGCTCGGTTGCATCCTCTCGCGCGCGACCCGGTTGACGGACAAGATGCTTGTCGCTGCCGTTGAGGGCGTCGCCTCCCTCAGTCCGGCTCTCAAAGATCCGACGGCTCCATTGCTGCCGGATGTCGAGGCCGCGAGGGAGGTGAGCGTACGGGTCGCCCGCGCCGTGGTTCAAGTCGCCGTCGAGGAAGGCGTCGCGACCGAGGACGGCATTCCGGCCGACAAGGAGGACCTAGACGACTGGATTCGGGCCCAGATGTGGGAGCCCACCTACCGGCCGCTCCGCCTCGTCGAGATGGAAAATGCGACGCGAGCGGCGAGGGGGGAGTTGCGCAAGGCCGGCACCGCGCGACGAGGCGGTCGCCCGTAGATGGATATCTGGCCAAACGCACTCTTGGCGTCGAGTCATCTGAAAATGAGCCGTGCATTCCTCGTTGACACCGGAAGATGAACCGTCGGCTGACCTCTTGCGTCGGATCGTCGGGAACTGTTGCATCGTTGTCGCCGGTCGGTGGACGACGATGCATCATCCTCAACGGCTACGGCACGAGTGACGGTCGTCAAGACGCCATCAAACGCCCCCATCGTAGACAAAACTTGCATGGTATTTATTGGCAGGTTGCTAAACTATAAAAAAACCAAACGAGGGATATTATCACCACCCACGAACCCCTCGGCCGAACAACAGCGGTCGCGCATGTCAGAACCAGTAGCGAGAAACAGGCAGGCTTCCGGGAGTGATTGAAATGGGCATTTCAGGCCTCGGCGTCGCCGGTGGCATCCGTCGTCGGGTCCTCGACCCTCTTCTTGCCCCTGCTGGGACCGCCCTCGCCGACGCCCATGCGGCAGGAGACGTAGCGTTGTGCGACGACGCCGACGGCGAGCGCCAGCGTCTCCTCGATCCACTCCGCCACCCACTCCCGGGGGTCGACGCCGCCTTCGTCCAAGATTTCCCTGATCTCGTCGGGGACGCCGCCCTCGAACGCATCCTGGCTCTCGTCGGCCGTTTGGGGCGTGAGGGGCGTCGGCGCGTCGAGCCAGCGAATCCATTTGGCCGGCACCGTCTGGCTGATGGTGGAGTACTCGATCTCGTGGACGGGGTCGAGGACGAAGACGGCAAAGGAGACGACCTCGTCGGCTTCGTCCTGCTCCTTGACCGTCGACGACTCCTTCTCCTTCTCGGCCGAGGCGGTTCGGCCGAACAGCGACTTGTCGGCGTCGACGCTGATGGCCTGGACGGCCAGGAACAGGTCCGACGTCCTGACCGGGTTGGTGTCGCTCAAGTCCTCGGTGGCGCGGACCTTGGCCTGCTCGATGCCGCCCTTGACGGCAAAGTACTCGCTCGCGTTCGATTCGGCGCCGGCACGGCACAGCTTGGTGCCCTCAACCATGCCCTTGACGAGACCCAGCTCGCGGTGGGAGTCCGTCTGCCTCCACCAGGGCCCATCCCGCCAGCCGGGGGTGCTGACGCTCATCCGCCTCGAGCTGCTTTCCACGCCGCGCTGGACGACGAGGAGGTCGCCACCCTCGACCTGAGACATGACCCGGGCGAAGACGGCGTGAATGAGGGGATCGAGGGAAGGGTAGCCGACGAGATCGTGGGTGATGTGAATGATGAGGCGCTCGTGGGAGCTGATGGGAGGGGCGATGGTGTTGATGATGTTGTTGAAGGTAGGCAGCGCGCGGTTTCGAAGCTCGTCACCTGGCCGACCACGGCACGTCAGCGAGCGAACCGGCACGGCCGTCGGCGAGAGGGGGGGGGAGGGGGGCGGTTCGCGTACCGTAGCTTCGCAGGGCGCCGACGTCGATGCCCCTGATTCCCTTGACCTGCTCCGCCCACTTCATGGCCTCCTCGTTCTGCTGGATCTCCTTGACGGCCGCCTCGGCCTGCTTCATGGCGGCCGAGGCAGTGGACATGATGCCCCCCCACCAGCCGCCGCCGGTCTGGGCCTGCTCCTCCTCCTCCTGCGGCTGCTGCTGGGGATGGCTCTGCTTCTCCGTCACGCTCTTCTTATCCGGCTCGTGCAGCTCGGAGCTCGTGGCGCTCGGCGTAAAATTGGCCTTGTAGCTCCGAGCGCTGTCGGTCGATTGACGGATGCTGGGTTTGTCCTCGCCGACGGGAGGCGTGCCGGCAGAACGGCGAAGGGCGGCGCCCTGGATGCGTGGCGTGTGCGGACGGGACGGAGGCTGGTCGGGAGCCAGCTGGGACTCGAGGTCGGCCAGGATGTCGTCGTCGCCATCCCTTGGCTTCGAGGCGGCCGCCGTCTTGGCCTTGAGGTTCGCCGACGGCTTCTTGGCCTTGGTGTCGTCGCCAATGCCGGAGAAGAGATCGTCGAGATTGTCGTCGGCCGCTGGCGCAGGCGCCTTCGTCTTCTTGGATGCCATGACGTTTGCGTGAAATCGGCTTGGACGACGGGTTTGCTAGTTGATGATGGATGGCAGGGGTGAGGGTGACGTCCAGGGAAGCAGGGAGCTGTTGCTGTTGCCCATGGACCTGGCGACCTCTGATTGGCTACCTTGGGCGAGCGCAGGGGGGGGGGGCGAGTGGAGTGAAGGTGCTTGGTGGAATGGGTTGCCTCGTCCGATATTGACCCGTTTGCCGTATTACTACTGTACAGTACTAAGGGCCGATGTACTCAGTACAAGTATTCTATGCTCCGTACTTGAGTGAGTGTAAGTAGTTGTACTCCGTACAGAACAATAATTAAGTACAGTACAGTGTAAGTAACTACAGTACGCCTACTTGTTATTCTGCACACCCAGCGCAATTGTACAGCAATAAATACCCTGCCAAAAAGTACTAGGCGCTGTACTCCGTACGGAACACTCGATTACAACCCCTCAGTGATGTGTATAATTACTGCACGAACAGTTTCCGTGGTGGCAGCCTCTTCCGATTTTGACCCGTTGGCCGTATTATGTTTCTGCTCATGTACTCCGTAATTACGTGTATACCAGCTTGAGTATGATGTACATCAGCTAAAATTACTGCACCACCGCCGCGATATTAGTGCAGCACTTAAGTCTGGCCGTTGCCTTGATTGACCTTGACCCGTTTGCCGACTACTGTACTCCGTACGGAGTACACATACACTAATTGCTGCCGGTGCTCTGCACGTGTCTTCCAGCGTAATTATACTGTACGTCGGCTTGCAAAAAGTACTGCTTGTGCTTGTACACCGACGATGATATGCTTGTACACTTACGATAATGTACTTGTACACCTACGATGATATACTTGCAACTACGATGATACTTGTACACCTACGATAATATACTTGCAAGTGCAGCAAGTACTTGACAGGTTTGCCGTACTGAATTGCGGCTAGTGTACGGAGTACTGATACCTAGTACTCAGTACTCCGTACCCGGCATGAATCTACTAGGTACTTACATGCTCAAGTACTAGGTACTTATACTGTACGTCGGCGCACTAAATTACTGTACAACTCAGGTGATATATGATACCTGTGTATCTCAGTGCAGCAATACACCAATGGATTCATCGGATGAGCAGATGCCCTACGAGCTGCAGAACGACAAACAATTGCCGGCAACATGCCGGATTAGGCCGATGGGTCATACTCAATTGCTTTATCGCTCTGCCTTTACGATTCGTCTTGGCAGGGAATGCAAGTGCGCTGCTACCCGTGTACGGTCAGCGCAAATCAGAATATGTGTGGGGGATGATTTATCGGCCCTCCGCCTACATCGCAGTGCTTGTAGTTAGCGGCTTGGAGCAGCAGTACAAGTACTAAAGTACTAGGTACTAGGTACCTACCTCTAGTACTCTGCCAGGCGCCCTGTGCCCAAATACAGACACCAAGTCAGCGGTTAGCACGTAGCTCTATAGTACTAGGCACTTTGAGAGTGCTTACTAGGTAAGTACCTACTGTACACCCAGGTGTACACATGTACTACTTGCCTTCGAGGGTCGATAAATTAGTACCGAGTACTGTAATGTATGTACATATGTGCTTGCAGTATTAATACTTGCAGTACTCCGTATGGGTACACTTACTGTACTTGGTACGCCTACTTGTACATGTACTACCAGGAATTACAGCACAGAACCTTTACCGACCATCCAAGGGCACCCCCCACCCTCCCTGGAACAACAAGAATTTATGCTTGGTGGCATCCACCTACAAATGGTAACAAATTATTATTATTATTCCATACTAACCTAGTCCTGTATTCCGTACTGTACATGTAAATTACTTGCACACCTACACACGATACTTACGCTTCCTAACTGCAACGGAATTTTTTGTGCAGCTCTAGTATACCGGTATGCTGTAAGTAAGTTGGAGATGACTGTGGCTTCTGATTTTTAAGGCACCCAGTGTGAGATAAGTGTCTGGATAGACCGACGGCAACGGCAATATGCCCACAGTGAGGAAGGTACAAGCAAGCACACGTACGGTTGCCTCCTGAGGGAACCAACGACTGCATCCCCTCTCCGCTTCCGCCTACCACAAGTATGGTCAGGTGGCTCAAACCATCAAAGGACTGTTTTGAAGGATTGAATTCTTTCGCACCTTGTCGCCCGCAGTGCTGCGCAGGGCCCTAGGGTCAATCACCGTCACGCATGCTACCACGGGTCGAGTATCAGGTCGGCAGCGCGTGGTCAAACAGGGTTTAGTGCTCCCGCAACGCCGCACTGCTGATTGGCTGGTTGCCGCTGCAGAGATGCTTTGGCAAACTTACAAGTTCAAGTACAGCCAAAGCAAGCCCTGACCCGGCCGGCGGGTTGGTGTGCCGCGCGCGCATGGATGGATTCTACGAGGGGGCTTGGTTCATCGCAGTCATGTAATTACTATCATCTGCGCGAGTCCATCATGATGCAGATTCGGACGTGCCGTGCCAGTGTCTGCTACGGGTATCCAAGTAATAACGGAGGGCAAGTGGACGGGTGGGAGGCCAAGTGGCAACGAGGCAGGTACGAGGTACCTCATGGGGTCCACGGACAGGTACCGGTACATCTGTGTACATGCACCATGTACATGGCACTCCTTGCAGGCACAGTACTTGCATGTGCACTGTAAGTACTGTAGTCGTACGGCAAGTACCTGCCCGTGTACGTACACCAGGAGTCGTCGAATCGCCCTATTCAAAGACAGCGAAAGGATGGATAGAAAGAGACGAGGGCGGCTCGCGTGACGGTCATCGCTTCCAGCGCGTTGAAAGAACTGTCTGGCCCAAATCAAAACGTGCGGAGCGACTCGCAGGTGCCCCCCCTTTGTCGCCGGGCACGCTCGCAACCGGCGGTCAGGCACTGGGTGCCGGTAAGTCACAGGTACGTGCCTGAGCCCGCGGAAGGTGGGGTGCTTCTGCCACTGGCGTTGAGGGAGAGGTACCTGGTACCTACAGTAGGTGCACCTGCTGCTCGTGGTCGTTGCGGCAGGTACTCGCATGTACAGTACCTCCTCGCTGGGCTCCATCCGTACCGCTACGGTGGCTGTACTCCGTACTACTCGCACTATTGCTACTGTAGCCAAGTGCAGTGCTAGAGTGACAGAGTTGGTACATGTACACCTACGGCGTACTGCAAGTACACTGTACTGCTGGCAGCGGCAGGCAGTAAGTGAGAGTGGCAGAGAGAGAGAGGCACGAGAAAATCAAGCCAAGGCGGGAGGCCATCACATTCAAACCACATCCGACCCGACTGCTGTTCATCATAACTTCGCAATGCCCTCGCTCGCAGCGGCGTCGCCTTGAACAGCCGGCCGACCTGCTTTCTCTTTTCGCCTTCTGCATCTACCGCTGTTCTCTCTTTCGGCCACTGCTGGCTCCCGGCCGAGCGTCGTCTTCGCAGCATCCGTCATTGAATTTCTCCATTGTCATCGCACCACCCTCTTCGACTGTACCCCATCTCGCCTTTCCTCCGCTCCCCGAGTTTCTCCCTCTTCTCTGCTCATCGTCTGCCGTCGCCTCCTTCATCTTCTTTTCACCTCGCAGCCGTCCCGGCCATCTCTGTTTGGCTGCTGCTGCCCTCTGCGCCGCCGTCCCCTTGGGCCCTTTCCTCCTCCCTTCCCTGCCGCGGCGACGCCGTCGTTGTTTGTTGCTCGAACCGTAAAGCGTACCGCAACACCAAGCAAGCGAAGGGCCAGGCCCTGCTGCCATCGTACATGCCTGGAACGTCCCGGCTGTATTCGGATCGCGCCCGTCGAGCGGCAGCTGCCCATCGCCGTCACCCGAATCCCGCCACCTCACCTCTCTCTCACTCACACTCACACTCACACTCACACTCACACCCACACGGGCGCTCACACGCCAACTCGGTCCCGGTCTCGGTCTTGGTCTCAATCTCATCCAGCACCTCGTCCTGGTCCTGATCCTCATTCGGCCTTTTTCCCTCGAGAACATGACTTCTCCCGGCAGCCCTCCCGCCGCCGTCACGCAATCGGCAGCGGCGTCGTCATCCCTCACCGTCAACAACACGCCTCGCACCGCGCCTTCGAGCCGGCGGGGCAGCAGGACCTCCCAACAGCCTACCCTCCTCTCCTTCACCACCCCATCCCATGGTCAGGTCAGACGCTTGCACGGCCTCGTTGCCGACGAGACGGCCGGCGACCAGCACAGCCCGCAGAAGGGTGGCCACAGCCTCCGCAAGAGGGCCCGCGTCGACTACACCTTTGAGCACGTCGAGGACGACGTTCAAGTCCCCAGCTCCTCCAGCCGCAGGAAGCGGAGGTCGGAGCAGCCGAGCGTCGACGGTGACGCCTATGACGTGAACTCTTTCAAGAACCGTGATGCCTCCTCCTCCCTTCCCCCCTCCGCCGAGGGTGCTGTGCCCCCCAGCATCCGCCGCCACCCGGTCCGCAGGAATACCGAGACCATGGACTACAGGGACGACGACGACGTCCAGGACACCATCGAGGTCGGTGTTTCCTTCTCCGACCTGGATGCCTCTGACGGCCACGCCAGCGGTCGGTCTCCATCACCAAACCGTTCCTCCCCGGAGCCCGAGACATCGGGAAATATCGAGCTCGGCCTCAACGGCGCCGTCGACGGTTACGCCTCCAACTCCTCCTATGTCCCGGTCCCTGTCGCTGCCACGGCCTTGGAAGTTGACACCGCCAGCCCGCCGCCCGATCTTTTCACCACTCCCGTCCGCTGGGCCGTCGATGAGGTTGCCTCTCCTCGCCCGGCCGAGTTTGCTCCGTTGCGCAGTCTACCGGTTGCACACGACACCCCCCAGGATCCTGATCAGTCCGAGTCGCACGACGTCTGTGCCATCGACCCTGCGTTGGAGTTGACTATCGTCTCGACGCCCCCTGTGGAACCGGTCGTTTTACCTACCACCGTTTCCCCAGCCGCTGCCCCCGCTGTTGCTGCTGCTGCCGCCGATGTTGTCGGCTCTGCTGCTGTCGACTCTGCTTCCGCCTCTTCTTCCGCCCCTACCACCGCACCCACCACCGCCTCCAATGCCGCCTCTGCTGCCGTGCCTGCCCCTGCCGCCGCTTCCTCTGCTGGGCCGACGCCCGCGCCCGAGATCGTTGTTGCGGACGTCGTTCAGCCGCGGGGACAGGTCACCATCAAAGGTCCTTCCGCCTCCCTTCAGCTTGCTCCCCCCGTCGACCAGGCCGACTTGAAATTCGCCTCCTCCGACGACGAGGCCCAGCTGTCTCGCCAGCTCCTGGGCGAGAATCAGGCTCTCGAGTCTCCGCGACGAGATCCTGAGCCCAGCGCCCCCTCACGAACGGCTGGCCCCCAAGACCTTCTCCCACCAGAAGCGGACACGCCTGCCGTCCAGGTGACCGACGCCGGCCGTGATGACGGCGTTCGGGAAATCAACGACGTTGGCCTCCAGGTTGTTGGCGACGTAAAGTCGACGCCCCCCAGCACCCAGCGTGACAAGCCGCTCGCGCCCCCCACAATCACCGTCTCCGATACCACCGTCGTCGAGTCGGCCGAGCCAGCCGATGGATCATCGGAGCCGGCGTCCACGTCCCTTCTCGCGCCCTCGGACGAATCTTCCACACGTCTTATCGCGACGGACGGGGCGCCGCATGTCGACGATGCCCGCGACGACGCTACCCCGCCTTGCCCCCTGGACATTTTTGCCATTCCCTCCTATTCGGCCAGCAGGCTCGAGACCCTCATGCAAGGCCGCTACGCTCACCTCAGTCCCTACATCTTGGATGAGTACGAGTCGTACCCGAACAAGGTGGCCGTCACCTACGCGAATGAAATTGAAGAACAAGCCGCCAAGGCCAAGGCGGCCGAGGAGGAAGCCAAGGTCAAGGAGGCCGAAGGGGCCAAGGCACCTGAAGAAACCAAGCCGACTTCGGAGGCCCAGACGGCCGGTTCCAAGGATGCAGAGGCCGCCGCGACAGAGCCGGCGCCGACGGACGTCCCCGTCGGGAGTCAAAATGACGCTGGCCAGGCTGATGAGATGAAAGCGGGGGCAGAAAGGGAACCGGATGACAAGGAAGCCGGCGCCGAGGCCATGGAAGCCCAGGATGGTGACGACGATTTCGCCGAAGCCGACGATGCGAGCAACGATGATGTCATGATGGAGGACTTGGGCGACGGTCCCGAGCCTGACGTCGAGGTGCCGACTCCTGGCCTCGGAACGCCGGTACCGGAGCCCGCGATTGCCGATTCCGCCCTTCCCACGGCTGCCAACTCTCCCGTTGCTTTCGGCGAGACGACCGCTTCGGCGCCCGTCAACCAGGACCCGAAACGACGTTACTTCAAGTACAAAAAGCTTCGCCCCAAGGAAGACTTTGCCGCCGCGCTCAAGGACTACGAGAGCATGTCGACGCAGGAGCTCTTTGACGTTCTGCAGGTTGTGAACATCACCATGCGCGACCTGCAGAGGGAGTATTTCGAAGACGCCGACATCTGGCTACATCAGGAAAACGCCCAGGTTCGAGAGGGTCACGACAAGAAGCTGGCGAAGAAGGTAGCGGTCAACCCGGATGCCGAGGAGAAGTTTCCCATCTACAACTCCAAGGGAATCAAGTCCAAGGACATGGTCTACCTCCATACCCTCGCTCCCTTCTACGAGCAGCCCCTCAACAACCTGCTGGCGGCCATCTACGGCAAGGAGCCTCGCGCGGACCCCAATATGATTGAGGCGGCCGATCCAAACCAGAAGGCCGGCGTCGTCACCCGATCTCGGGCGGCAAAGGTGGTCGTCACGCCCGAGACGGAGGTGCTGTCGACGGCGAGGCTGCGCAGCAAGATGCCGGCAGCCCACGCCAGCCGCAGCGGCACCCCGGCGCCGAGCAAGTTGGTTGGTCGTAAGCGCAAGGGGGTCAGCGTCGTCGACGAGGTCGCCGCCAAGTCCGATTCCAGCCCGGAACCCGAGGAGGAGCGACGGCCCAAGCGCCGGCGCCGCGGCAAGTCGGCCGCCAATCGGGACCTCGAAGAGGCGGCCGTCTCGACACCGGAGCCGGCGGGCAAGGCGGTGACGCCCATCAAAGTCGGCCGCAAACGTGGCCGCAAGCCGTCAAGCTACTACCTCGGCTCGAACGCGGCCGATGAGCCGGTCCGGAAGCAGAAGATGGACGAGGTCGAAGGCGAGACGTCGAAGCCGAAGCGCAAACTCCTCACCCTCAAGATCCCCAAGACGAAGAACTACAGCGAGCCATCGTCGGCCATCACCGACAATGGCGATTCCCGTCCTTCCACCGCCTCCTCTGACTCTTCCTCCCACACGGCCGATTCCTCGTACTCGTTCCGGCCCAAGCGCCAGAAGCGATTCCGCCATGAGCCGGACGATGGCCAGCCGGACCGGACGCCGGCCAAGAGACGCGGCAAGCGAGCCTCGGCCTTCCAAGGCGGCGATTCTTACGCGGCCGCGGCCGATGCCGCCTTGACCGTCGAGCCACCCCATACCGTCCCGCGGAAGACGACCAAGATCAAGGTAGTCAACAAGTCTGCCAGCGGCCGCCTGAGCACCCCTGCGGTGATGCCCATCCACGACGACGAGCGTCCAAAGGACTACAAGATGATGACCAAGTCGGAGAAGATGTCCGCATCGATGAAGAGTAAGATTCTATCCTCCCCTAGTCGCTCCAGACACGCATGATCGTCCTTTGTCCCTCTCCTGCGTCTGCTTCTGTATCGCCCGCACCCGTCTCACCCACCTCGCGCCGTTGGTGCTGACTTGGCTTGTAGGTCGCTGGGCAAACGGAAACATGGCTCAGGCCGTCGAGAAGCGCAAGGCAACGCTCGCCGCCAAGAAGGCGGCCCAGTCCTCCACCGATCCAAAACTTGGTGTCACGTCCAAATCCAAACCCAAACCCAAGGCTGCGAAGAAGGAGGCCGCCATCGCTCGGCAGGAGCGGCAGATGTCCCAGCAGCACCACCTACATCAGGAGCCGGTCGCGCACCAGTCGCAAGCTCGCCCGACGGCTACCGAGTTCATCCATCACCACCACGGCATGCCGAACATGGGCTATCCCTAGGCAAACTAATCGTTTCGCGTCGACTCGCACACGTACACGCTAGCAAGCTTGAGGCCGAGAGAATGGCATCTCATTGCCCCTGCTTCGCTTCGAGGCATGGGGATCACTGTCTGCATTTGTTTTTATTGTGCTTTTTTCTCTCATAAACGGCAAGGCGCCTGACCTGGCATGGAAAACAGGCGGTTGCGGTCGCAGGAGGAGTACGGATACATGGACAGTGCTATTCTGCTATTGTTTTCTTCCATTTGCTCCGGCGCATGCGTGTATTTCCGCATGGGTATTTGCGCAACGCCGCAGGCAAAAGTCTGGCAGGTAGTGAGAGATGGTGCCCAAGATTTGAGGGCTTTTTTTTTTGTGTGAATACACAAAAAACATGAGCGATTTACACCATTTTTCGGGTTTGTGGGTAACTGAACTGACTGTTGCATATCGTCATGCAGTTTCGAATGTGGGGGAGTGGGAGGGGGCGCACGTGAAGTTTCCCCCAGAATGATGAGGGGGCGAACTGAGATCTGGTATTTTTTTTTAATCGTAGCCATACAGATCCCTTCCACTCTAATCGTTACAGAGACTTTCTATTTTATGATAGAAACCCGTTTCTCGCTCCCATTCTGGACTCTATGTAGACGGATTCTTTTCCAGTCGTGTGTATCATGTCCCTGCTGTCCCGTTCAGACGTACTGATGTCTTCACCGACGACAGTGCTTGACAACTGATGGCAGACATGTGGACAAAGTACCTCGATAACGAGAGCGATAATAAATTCATGAGTTGGACGAAATGCGTTGTTAATTGCCATGACCACATCTTCGTCGCAGCACTGTAGTCCTCTAGCACAGACTGCAAATGTATATTGTATTGCACCTTTCCACATTCACAGTCACCACTGCTGCCATGTTCGCACAATGGCGTAAAACGAAAAAAAAAAAGTCGTGAATGGAATGCGACTTTTCACGAGGTATTCATTTGAACGATTCTCAGAAAATAGAGATGCAACCTGTCATGTCGTCGACAGTTGTGTTCTGTGTCAAGGTACAGGGTAGGCGAAGGCGCATCACAAAAGGCTCACCATATTTGTCACTCCACTCAACACGGCCAACCAGGTTTTCGTGCCAGGAGATCTTGCAGGCCAAAACAACCTGTATTCTGCGGACTTGTAATTCATCAGCTACCTACGTAGGCAGATATTCGGCCTTCAGTCCCAATTGCCTAGATCCCATGAACATGCAAGCTATCCAAGGACATCACACGGAAATGGGACCCTCTGCGTCACATCACCGGGCTAGGCTGCATTGTTGTGTTTGTTCATGATGCGAAACCTGGTATGAATTATGAATCATCCTTTCACGCCGCAACCGAAATGCAGAGCCTGCCGGCAAATCTAGCGTCAACCACCATCCAGTCATATCTCCGAGCCAATAAAAGTACGCCGAGTTGTCGTGCGCGTTCTCCATCGAATCGCCATCGGAATATGCGCCATGCCATTTTCCCCCTCGTTCCCGCGCGCCAAAGCACTTTACATGACGACACCGGAGTTGCTGGCAATACGCTGCGACATCTTGTCAGTTGTCTCCACCCGTAGTAGGATCCCTTGGGGTGCACTTACGGGCCACAGCTCGGCGGCCTCCTTGCCAACGGGGCCGGTAATAGCGGAGCCCTTCATCTCACCCTTGGGGTTGACAATCTACATCCTGTTAGCCCCGCCGGCCCAAATGAATGCTCAATGGCTGCAAGCAGCTGCACGGCGCGTGTTTTGGCAACGTACCACACCAGCGTTGTCCTCGAAGTACAGGAAGACACCGTCGAATCGCTTCCAGGGCTTGGACTGTCTGACAATGACGGCGGGGTGGACCTTCTTTCGGAGCTCGGGCTTGCCCTTCTTGACGGTGGCCATGACCATGTCACCAACACCACCGGCAGGCAGGCGGTTCAGGCGGGCACCGATACCCTTGACGGAGATGATGTACAGGTTTCGGGCGCCAGAGTTGTCGGCGCAGTTCATGACGGCACCGCTGCAGGCCTCGTCAGCTCAACGTTGTCGCGTGCGGGAGAAATTCCGCCGTTGCGACGCAGAAACGTACACAGGAAGACCCAAGGTCATCTTGAGCTTGCCACCAGGGGCACCACGCCTGAGAATCCGTCAGCCGTCTTTCTAGACATTGTTCGCTCCGCCCTCGTGATCGGGTCCGCCATGTGCGATGGACGTCGTGAAACCACAATTTCTCCCAATAGGTCGTGCGTCTTTGGGTCTTCAAATCCGTCGCGTCGTCGTAACAATTGAAGTCGTGAATTTCGCAGCGAGCCCTCCGCTTTGAGCTGCTCGCGTCCCTCCGCCTACGTCCATCGTCGATTGTCGGAGTCGAGTGGTTCGGCGTCGAAAAATGTTCCTCCTCTTGCACGTCGCATCGCCGAATCCGTGAGCGAAAACGGGCTTCAGAGTAACTTACGAGATCTTGGCCATTGTATTGGTGAGTTTGGGCGTGAATTCGTGACAAAATCTGCCGCTCTCAGTATGCCGTCGTTAACTGGAGCTTTTCAGGCGAAAATTTACCTGCAATCTGTGGGGGTGGGAAACCCTACGGGAAGCGAGTGGGTGTGCACGTGACGATAGACTTATCAGCGGACACCCGTAAGCATTGCGGGGGTTGCACCCGGAGGGGGGTCCATAATTATTTACGCGTAGGGTGGCTAAATTTACGTAGCAGACTGGCGCATTCATTTTCACTCCATCCTGCACCCAAGGCAATAATTCCCGCTGCGACGCATCCTCGGCTTGCGCTATGCATCCGCTCGACGATTTTGTTCGATGCCGCCATCGACACTGCCCGTATCATGGCTCGGGAGCTTGCTGAGCCGACTGTTTCACCTTCACTGCTCCTTCGCTGTGATTCTCATAGCCCCATCCTTCCTGTCATGCACACAACCGACTAAAACCCAGCTTTCGTCTGGGTTCCATCCTGCGTCGCGTCGTATCTCTAATTGCCCATCCTCGCTTTCTCCTTTGCCTTTCTGGTCCGTCTTGTCCTTCTCGCCCTCCGCTTCCGACATGAGCCTCACAACGAGCTCTTCCGTTTGGAGATAGCGGTCAAGGGCGTCGTTGGCTGCATTAGCATACTTATAGCACTAGTTGTCCATCGTTCGTCGCAAGGCACCTTGCCATCATGCCCATCGAGTGGTACAGGTAGAATCTGGCTCCGTGATTTTGTCTTGAATTGGCTTCGCAATCACCCGTCGGTTGGCAGTTTCTCGGTTGTTCTGGATTGGCTCATCGGATGATGCAGCGAATGTTCATAGCAATGGTCCATGTTGGGGTAAAAAGCAAATACATACAGTTCTACCGTTCTAGCTCGCCTATTCCCTCCAAGGGAATCCTGGCCGTCTTCCATTTCCATTCAATAATCCATTCCACGCATCTTCGTCGATGGCTGCCAATCAGTCCTTGAAATCCCGCGCAGTTCTTTCAAGTGGCGTAATTTTGAGCCATGCTTGGCTCATCTTGAGTTTGTGCACACATGTCAAGTCATTGTCCTGTTTGCCGGGCGCTCGGTCAGTGATGTCTGCAAGAGGCATGCAGGCGTCGCTGGTGGTATGACAATGTGACTTTTGAGCCGCCTCTCGGGAAAGTGAAGGGGCACATTCGATAATACTCGTCAGAATCGTCCTGTGCGATGCTGCACTCACTGAGGTGACCGGAAGGACGAGGAAGGCCGAAACATTTGAGCGGCCAATGATGGCACCGAAATTCTTGCGAAAGTCGGTTCACATCAGCCATTCGCATCCGGAGACCACTGTTGGCGTCATTGGCCTACATTTGATCTCGGGCGCCGTGAATGGGGCGAGCCGATAATGGTGCTATGCACATGTGCTCCATACAAATGGCTTGTTTAAAGTGTGACGAACATCATCACAGGAGTATTACCTTTCGGCATGCCACTGGCCCGATCAAGCGATCAATATCGGCCGTTATCGGGCGATACAGCAGTCCGTGCTTTCATAATGTTGGATGGCGTGCTGCAGCTCAACTTCTACTTGGGCGACTCCGGTTGGCTCAAGTTGTCGGGTTGGGGTCCGGATGATGGTCGAGTGAGAGTGCGTGATAGAAATCTAGGAACCATTTGATGTGCAGAAAGAAGACGTCATTTTCATGTATAATAGGAGCAAGGTGACAGGGTCACGAATGTATTGATTGTGCGGATATTCTCATGCCAAGTTTTACATGTTGTTCACATGATTGTGCC
The DNA here is from genome assembly GCF_001625195.1 of Drechmeria coniospora. Taxonomy (NCBI): domain Eukaryota; kingdom Fungi; phylum Ascomycota; class Sordariomycetes; order Hypocreales; family Ophiocordycipitaceae; genus Drechmeria; species Drechmeria coniospora. The sequence continues at coordinate 5,069,811 of NC_054390.1, read as the reverse complement.
TCATGCATCAGTCTGCGGTGTGCCTGATTGAACGAGAGGCAATATTTCATACCTTAATAAACTACAATAACGCACTTGCATTCAACAACAGCCACACCAGGCAGTACGGCCAAATTGGGTTCATCTGCCCGGTTAGCTCAATCGGTAGAGCGTGAGACTCTTACGAGTACACGGTAATCTCAAGGTTGCGGGTTCGACCCCCGCATCGGGCTTTTCCTATAAGTTCCATTCTTCGATTGGTAGGCCATATTTTTTGGGGTTCTGGTGTTTTTTTTTGGCGTGTCGCATTTTCTTTTGGCAAGCAAGCACTCATAAGTTGTCGAACTTACACATGCTGTAATAATGGAAGTAATGAACACAGAATCGTTTTACGGAGTATCTACATTCAAGTCCCAGCACATCACCTGTTTCCACGACGTTGAAGTTTATTTATTCACCATTCATTCCATTTGGAGACGAAAGCCTTGATGCACACTTACATGGCCAACTGCAACTGGAAAGAAGTCATCACCGTCGAGTCGCGTATTAAATTTTGAGCTTATGAACATATGATCCCTTTCTATCTTGATGTCCTTGTCCAGCAGGATGAGCGTCCACATGTGTTGGCGCTCTGCTGAGGATAAGATGCTTCGCGATCGTCTGATGCATACTTGGTTGGGTAAGCGTGTAGGGGATTTGTCAGCAAGGGTTTTGTATGACGGCGATTGCTACTAAGTACACATCGGCCTATGACGATGGAGCCGTCAGTAACCCCACCTTTTTATCTTTATCGATTCTCCGCCACTTTCAGGCGGCGAGAAAGTATTAGTATACTTACATTGATTACAGCATGACCCCTCATCTTTGTAGCACTGGGTTGGAACTGTTTTCAGTTAGCAAAAACGGAATGTTCCCAGTCGCATTGTCATGGAAGAATCAACCCAAGCTTTGGCTTCAGTTCATTCCATTCGATTTTACACTTCAGCGTGCTTCAGACCACGGAGTCAGCATTGCAGGATCTAGCACAGTCAGCAGACAGACCAACTAGCTCAAAAGAGTGTACATGTACTCCGTACTGTACAGTAAGTACACCCACGGAGTACAGCACAAGTACTTGTTCATACTTGGGGAGAACATCTACTAAGTTGAGAGTAAGACGGAGCGTCGGCATGCGCAGGAGCGACCGAGCGATGACAGACCTCGACCCTCCCCGCCTCATCACAGCAATGGTCGCCGCCCGTCGGGTCTCATGCTGAATAATCGATTCCTTTCCTCCCAAGCTCCTCCAGAGCTGTTGCTTCCTCCCACCCGCAGCATCGCCTATCAATCACGACCCCCTCCGCAAACGCATATGCCGATGCCATCACTCGGTGCCTCCTTTGTCCGCCCGCCCCGAGCCCGCGCAGCTGGCATCGCCGCCCGCCCCGAGCCCGCGCAGCTGGCATCGCCGCCGGCCGAGAGCCCGAGAGAGCGCGCACCTGCGTCGCAGCCCGCCCTTCGTTGTCGGCGCGACATCCTTGACGCTGCACCCATCATGTCCTCGTTCGACTTCGGCAACATGGCTCAGCAAGACGATGGCGGCCACGACGGCGCAAAGATGACTTCCCCCCAGTCTCCCGTGCAGCAGGAAGGCGCTCACTACCCGCACCCACGCTCGCATCCGCATCCGCACCCGCATCCACACCACCACACTGGAAACGTCACCGTCTATCAGACCTCGGGCCCCGATGCCCATGTCGGACCGATCGTGGCCCCGGGCGGCTCGGGAGCACCGCAGCTTAACCCGCGGTCGTGCGTCACTTGTCGTCGACGCAAAGTTCGTTGCGACAAGCAGATGCCCTGCTCCAACTGTCGCCGGGCCTTGATCCCTTGCGTCTTTCCCGCGCCAGGACGGGCCCCTCGTCAGCAGCGCGCCAAGGATCCCAACGCGCCGGCCAAGAACACGAGCCAGCGTGAGGTGGAGCTGATAAAGCGGTTGCGCAAGCTCGAGGGCATCGTCGAGGAGCTCAGCGGCCAGATCGAGGTCGAATCCAGCGGCAAGCAAGCCTCGTCGGCGAGCTCACCCGTCACCGGCCACCCGAGACAAACACCCGACAGCTTGGATATCCTGGCCGCCGGAAGCCCCATCCCGAAACAGGCCGAAGTCGCCAATGGTCAGGACGGCGACGCCAAGAAGATGCAGCTAAACTTTGGACGAATGGTCCTTGACGACACCCGGGGGACATCCAGATACGTCAGCAGCGGCTTCTGGTCCAAGCTGAACGATGAGGTGAGCACTCCCACCAGGTGCGAAGCAAAGGGAAGCAAGCAAGCGACGCACCCCTTCCTGGGGATAATCTGGCTAAGCATGGCGGGGTGCGCAGCTGGATTCCATTCGAGAGGAGACGCAAAGACTCACAGACGAAACCGATGACGACTCCGACTATGAAGGCACGCCGTCACATTCCCCCGCTGCCGGCGTCGCATCCGTCAACCACAATGCTTTCGTCTTGGGTTACCGGTCTGCCGATGTCAATCTTCGAAAGTACCACCCGCTTCCGTCCCATGCCACCTTTCTCTGGTCCGTCTACCAGGAAAATGTCGAACCGCTCATCAAGGTTCTGCACGTTCCCACCACCGAGCTGATCTTGCGGGATGCGAGGCGCAATTCCGAGAAGCTGACCCCCGGCAACGAAGCCCTGGCGTTTGCCGTATACTTTTCCGCCATCACCTCTCTGGAACCGGACGAGGTACGTTCCCCGTGCCACCCCCCTACCAATATACGATCTAGGCGTCGCTCAATCCGTCGTGCAGATCGAAACCAACTTCAGCTGCAACAAGGTAGATCTTGTTGCCCACTACCGCTTCGCCCTGGAGCAGTCGCTGGCAAAGGCCAACTTCCTCGACACCTCGGACATCGCCGTCGTCCAGGCTTTCGTCCTCTTCCTCATCGTCGTCCGGAGATATGACGAGAGTCGTTTCTGCTGGGCCTTGACGGGGCTGCTCATCCGCATTGCCCAAGGCCTTGGACTTCATCGAGATGGCAGCCATTTCAACCTCTCGGCCTACGAGACCGAGACCAGGAGGCGCCTGTGGCACAACATACTGATGCTCGACCTGCGATCCGCCGAGGAGCTCGGAACGGACATGACCATTGACGATCGCGCGCACGATACGAGAATGCCCAGTAACCTGAACGACGCTGACTTTGGGCCGGAGAGCACCGAGTCTCCGGTGCCGCGTGAAGGACGCTCCGACTGCGCCGTCGCCCTCGTGAGGACAGAAATCTGCACCCTCGCGAGACGGCTGGTCAGGGCCTCTTCGGCCATGACTTCTCTGTGCCCCAAAGTGGACGAGGCCAGCATCGCCGAGAGGGAGCGGATGCTCATAGAAGTATACCAACGCGTCGAGCACAAGTTCCTCCAACACGTTCTCGACGACACGGACCCCTTGTACTGGGTCGCCGCCATGATTTCTCGTGTCATCATGGCCAAGATGTGCCTCGTCATCTACCAGCCGATGCTCTTTCCAGGGTCCGACCACGAGCTCTCGGGCGAGATCAGACAGCGAATTTACGTGGCCGCCATCGAGGTCATCGAGTACAACCACAAGCTCAACACCGACCCGCGATGCAAGCAGTACCGCTGGCTCTTCAGGACGTACACGAACTGGCACGCCATCGCCTACACGCTCATTGAAACCTGTCGACGGCCCTGGACGCCCCTCGTCGAGCGTGGCTGGGAAGCCGTCAACGGCTACGACAAGAACCCCGTCGAGATTGCCAGGAGGGCCGACCATGCCGCCGTGTTCTTGCCGCTGCGAAGGCTCTTCGCGAGGGCGCGAAGACATCGTGATTCGGAAATTGCTCGCCTCAAGGCCGACCAGGAGGAGGCCCGTCGGTTAGACTTTGCCGAACGAATGAATCCTGCCCAAGCACGCTTTGGGCCCGTACCGGGGACGGAAAACAGGATGGAGCAGGTCAGGGACAAGTGGTGGGCGCTGACACGTCCCGATGGGGAGGAGGCAGCCCTTTCTGGCCAGCCGCCGCCATCTGTGCCTGCGATGAACCCTCACCCGCAAGAGGCGAAGCCGTCGGACAGTGTCCCGATCGAAATGGACTTTCCCCGCGAGACCATGCAATACATGGACGACCTCGTGTCGCAACCAAACTTTAACATGGCCGCATTATGGAATGTCGCGAGCGGACCGACGGACGCGGGCGGCGTGGCCTCTGCCTCTGCATCGGTCGCCCCTACGTTCCAGAACCTTTCGATGGAACAGACTCTTCGACTGCAGGCAGTCACGCTCCAGACGCAGTCGCCAAAAGACGACAACATGCCTCCGTTTCTTTGGAGCGACCCTTTTACTGTGATGAATACCAAACTGGACGATCCGGTCGAGGACACAGACATGCTTGGCGACGACTTCAATTGGCTCGACTGGAGCCAGACCGTACGCGGGGTGGAGCTGGAGAGCACACAGCAGGATAAAGCATGGTAGCAATGGATGCCAGCGGTAGAGCATCCGTGCCTGCTGCTTGTTCCGGCTCTGTTGCTGACGCATCGGTGCCGACGCATCGGCATGCAGTTCAAGGCTTCCCAGGCCTCGCTATCATCATGGAGCACGCTACATGGAAAATCTCCGCTGTACTGTAACTACTATGGCTATTATAATTGTATAATACTGAGCCGAGGTGAAGCTGTTATGACAAGCGGCCATGGTACCGAAGTCAGGAGGAGGATGTGCGAAATACAATGTCCGATATCAGCGCAAGCCCTTTAATACGCCTTCTTTTCATTAGGGGTATGCACATGCATTCGCTCTGCCATACTTGCAACTTCCACCTCAGCGTACCTTGTTAGCAGCATTGGAATTGCGATAATTACATACTAGTTGAGCTCGTAATACTACTTGATCCATACGAAGATCTATCATCGCGGTTACGCCCGCTTCTGTGAAGATGTGCCATTTCTATGCCCCGCTTTGAACGTCGGGGCCAATCATGTGACCGCGACAACGCGGGTGCGGCGGTTTCGCACCGACGTCTGTCTCCGTCACCTCACCTTTTGACGACAATCCGCTCCTCGCCCTAACACCTTGCTCCTGTCCTCCCGTGGCACCGAAAAGCGCCAAGAACAATGGACCCTTCCCGCCGGGCGATGCTCGCCAGCACTGGCTCTGGCCGAAGGGATATCGCGTCTCCTCGAGCTGACCCAGACACGCGGGTGACCAAGGTCGGCCAGTCAGGCGCACCATCCAAGACTGCTCAGAATGCGGCCAGATATCTCTCCTCCGATGAGCAGTCTCGTCAGTTTGTGGCCGAAGAGGACAAGTTTGTGCTCAAGCAGTCCAAGAAGAAGGCAGACATCCGCGTCCGCGAGGGCCGTGCCATGCCCGTCGATAGCCTCGCGTTCAACCTGAGATTTATCGACAAGAATCGGGACGTTTTTGACGACCAGGACGCGGATGTGGACGTTGAACTGAAGCAGCCTGTGGAATTGGTGGAGAGCCTGAATGTCGCGCAGCTCGCGGAGCTGGACACCGGCATCCGCTCCTTTCTCGCACTGGAAGGGGATCAGGTCCATCGACAATACTGGGAAGGCCTCCAGACCATCTGCGCGGATCAAAAGTCCAACCTGGATCCGTACGGACGGAATGATCAGGCCTTGCGGGTGGTTGCCGCCAACATTGACAAAATCCTGCATGGCAAAACATACGAACGACTCGAGCTTCTCGAGACGCAGGTGAACGAGAAGATCCGGTCCAACGAGGTGATAGACAACGACTACTGGGAGCAGCTGTTGGCCAACATCGTACTGCGCAAGGCGAAAGCGCAGGTGGAAAAAATCTTTCAGACCGTCGTCGAGGCGCGGGACAAGCTCGCGAAGGAGCTGGAGCCCTCTCGGAAGCCCGTTTCGACCGCTGCCGGCGCATCGACGGCGACGACGGCGACGGCAGCCGAGGGCCAGCAAGCCGCCGTCATGACGGCTTTTTCGGCCGTCGGCAACGAGGACGTGTCGCTCGCGACCAAGGCGCTCTACGACCGCGAGGCTGCGCAAGGATTGCTCGAGAACGAAGAACTCTTCACCGCCGAGGCGGACGTGCCCAGCGCCAAGAAGCCTGCATGGGCGGGACAATACAGGGCCCGCAAGCCGAAATACTTTAACAGGGTGCAGATGGGCTACGATTGGAACAAGTACAATCAGACACACTTTGACCACGACAACCCGCCCCCCAAAGTCGTCCAGGGCTACCGATTCAACCTATTCTATCCGGACCTCGTGGACAAGACGAAGGCGCCGACGTACAAGATCTTTCGAGAGGGTGGACGCAGGGCGGGCGAATCCTTCGCTCCCGCGGGGGAGGAAGACACGTGCCTCGTCATCTTCATCGCCGGCCCGCCGTATGAGGAAATTGCCTTTCGCGTCGTGGACCGGCCGTGGGATTTCAGTGCGAAGAGGGACCGTGGCTTCAAGAGCGCTTTTGACAAGGTCAGTCCACCGATAATGGCCGCTCTGGGGCGAGCCTTCGAGGCTGACAAGCCTTCCCACAGGGCATTCTTCAGCTCCATTTCAACTTTAAAAAGGTGGGCGCCAGGCGACATCCCAATGCCAAGGCGGACATAGAACTAACAAACTTTTCCCTCAGATATTCTATCGCAAGTAAATGGCGTCCGGGTCTTCTCCCTGACGGCGACGGCTGGTCACGTATCGAACGTTGCCTGCCATGACGCAAACGCCGGCTGTCACGGAGCGAACGCGGTGGTTGACCGACCGCATGTGCCTCCGGCAACGGATACCCTCCACTCCTCACGAGCCACACTAGACGACCTCGCACGACGGGGGGGAGGGGGCGGGGGGCAGAAGAAACGATTGTGAACTAGGCGACAAAGGGACCAGTGAATTTGTTTCTTCGACGGTTGAAAGCGAGAACAGGCAGGACAGGCAGATGATGACACGGGCACACGAGATTTCCCGACGTCTTGATCCATTCATTCACCGGTCATCCTGGAGGCCGGCTGTGCGACTGCAGAGGGGTGTTTCGTGCCGCTGCTGGTTCACGGCGAAGGACGCAGAGAGTCGCACGAGATGCAGAGAGATGGCAGGGAAGGGCGTCGGCAAGGTGGCGTCGCAGCTGAAGGTCCCCCGGATGCCGAACGACGGCCGGATGCGTCTCCTCCTGCCGTGTGTGACAACGGCGGCCTTCTCGAAGGCACATTTTATCTGCAGGAACCGGCCCGGAGTGAGACAGGGAGACCACACGAAGTCGGCTGGGATGTTGAAGGAGCAACAAGGGAGCGGGCGGCGCAGGGGGCGAATGCGAAAGTTCAGCTTCGGGACCCTTGCACGCTGGAGACAATACGGCGACGCCCTCGTGCCCGGCCTGCGGTAGAAGCTTCTTGGAACGGAGGGAGGGGCTTCCATCGTGCTTCCATCCCCGGACGAGGCACAGCCCAAGGCCAAGGATTTTGCGCCGGCTCAGCGATCGCCTCCATGGCCGTCGCCTTTTCAAGCCAGCCCAGTTCAACCAGTTCACGGGCGGGCGCGAGGAAGGGAGGATGGCGAACAGCGTGGGTGGGTGAAGTCGATGCGTAGCATCTTGTGCTTGCGCCGGACTCACACGGTACGACAGCAGTTTGGAAGGTCATGGCAGTCGGGCCGGAAGGGGGTCGGTCTTCATGCCCTGTCAGAGGTTGGTTACGACGGCTCTTGCAACGAAAGGCACGGACGGGAGCGAGGGGCAAGCCGTGAGTGCTCGAGGCTACACAGAGAATCGGCAAAAGATGCAGCGAACGAGGACGAGCAGAGAGAGACGGTACAGTCGAGGAGAACGGGGGTACGAGTACACGAGTACGGGTACACGGTACACGGTCAACGGCACACGGGAATTACGTACATGTACATGTCAGTGTCAGTTGTACCGCAGGTACAGTACAGGTACTACAGCTATACTGTACGAAGCGAACAAGCACACCTACTTACACTTGGGCGTATAAGTACTGTACTTACACACGTACGGAGTGCAGTGCATCCACTTCCTGACTGACGGCCCATCGGCGAGCTCGTGGTTGGTATTACCGCCACCCCTCCGCTCTCCCTCTTTCCCTTTTGTTCGCCTTCGGCACTCGGTGTCCATGTACTTGTATGTACTCGGATGCATGCATATGTGGTAATCTGTACGGAGTACATGTACGTGTTTGTTGATGCCTTCAAGTACATGTACAACTACGAGTATTGTTCAGGTACTCCGTACGAGTACTCCTTATTCATTACTCCGTATACTCTGTACATAAGCACTGTACTCCATACAACTACATATCTCCATACAAGTACTCCGCACAAGTACATGTACTCTGTACTTTAGATATTCCGTACTTGCATGTACAGTACATGTACACGTGTGGAGTACCTGGGTGTAGCTGTACTTGTAGTTGTACATGCAAGTACTCTGAACCTGCGCCCCGTACTGCGGCATCCCTGCTCCTTGCGGGCCGCTTTAGAACCACACCGGCGTGTGGCCCAACCCAACCTCACCTTCTCTCACCCCCAGCGACGGTAGGACGCAGGACGGCCAACAGCAACCCAACACACGTCACTCTTCGGAGACAGTTCTCGAGCCCTTGCCATACGCGACAAGGTTTGGACGGTTTGCTAAACCGACATGGCCGGCCGTGTGCGAGATGGCTGCCCGCCATCGTTTACGCCGCGAAGCATTTTTCCCACTTGCCGCCCTCGATGGGCTCGATCCGAGCATCTCTCTGTCCGTATCCTGCACCGTTGTCGCCATTGTCGAAGGCGAACACGCAATACACTGGCTGCGTGCGAGTCTTGTGCTCCGTATCTGTACTTGTGCGTGCGTCGACTTGCACTGACAAGCCTGGCCACGCACAAGAGGCAAAACGCCGAGGCTTGTCCTTGGCTGCGTGCGCACCCAGCAACGGGCACTCGGCCGCACTTACAATGCACCTCGCCCGGATAGATGTCCTCCTTCCGCTCTTCTCGGACGAGGCAACATGGCTTGGTACCGAGCACGCGGCTGGGCCTCGATGCTCGATGGCTGGCTGGCTGGCTGTGAGAGTTGATATCGCCTCCCCCGTTCCAAGTCCCCCCGGTTCCGTGCGCCTGCTTCACACCCTCCCGGCTCGTCGTTGGGAGCTCGAATTCACTGCTTGAACAATGCCTGGAAGGTGATCCCGACCGCTTGGGACCTGGGATCTTGGCTTGACTAAGCTACCTCGATCGAGCCTGAATAGTAATAATATCCCTGTCCCATCCTATCCTCTCCTGTCCTCTCTCCTCCCCTCCCCCCTCGTCCTTTCCTGTACTCTCCCGTTTACAACAGCATCCTTCTCGCCTGACAGAGGAAGCGTAGCGGAAAGACGCACACCTTCCGGCACATCGTCCTGACCGTCTGACTTGGTCTATTCCATATCGCTTGCCCCTCCCTCCTCGACCTTCAAGATCACCCTTCTTCTTTCAGAAAGCAGTTGCTGCCTGTTCTACCTTGGCTACCTCGTACGACAACTGCCTGCTGTCCACGAAGATTCCTTGCGTCGTAGCTGAGACGCCCCCTCCCCCCTTCCCAGTCCCTGATCCCAGCAGTCTTACACTGCATGACCGTCGATCAAGTGACGGCAGAGAGCACTGCACCGGCAGAACATAGCTCGGCACTGTTCAACGCGCACTTGCTGCGTTCGACCACCAAACAATCTCCCGCTCCCTTCCTGCTTCGCCGCGGTATCTCTCTGCATCCAACATTCTCGCACCGGACGGGACCAGCAACGTACTCGCGGAACGGATCGGCCGAGAAACAGTTGACTTTGACAGGCGTCCATTCTGAAATGGCGGAGACCATGTCGTTTGCCATGTATCCCTCATCTCCAGGTATCCAGCACGGCAAGGACTCCCCGTTTCCGGCAACGTGCCATGGTCTGGGGAGGAAAGCGCAGGACCATGAGGCCACGGCCGAGGGCTACGGGCCGGTGACGCCGATACTGCATGTGAGGAGCTGCGGTGGCTGGCCGTCACCGCCCCTCGTTCCCGCCGACTTTGAACTGGGTCATTTCGAACTGAATCGTGGCCAAGGGCCCCCGTTTGAGCGGACTTACACGTACGGATATTCACCGGCTTCGCCGAGGACTTGGTCGCCCGTTCCCTCGCGCAGCCTGCCTCCTTCGGCAACAGTTCTTCGGAGCCAACCGCTGCTTCCTCCCATCAGGGTCGGCAGCAGTCACGGTCTGCCTCCACCCGCGGCCATTCTCCCCAGCCAGAGTCTGTCGGGGGCGGAGCAGGATGAGCTGTCGCCCGCCGTCCTGGCACCGGAAGACGCAAACCTGCCGAGTCCATTCACGGACGGCTACTCGGGCTTCGACACCTTGCCAAGCATGCCGATGGAAGATGGCACGGACGCGTTGCCGGCCGAGGAACTGACGATGAAGACGCCTTCGTCCATGGTGACGCCCAACCCGGCCTCGCCGTCTTGCTGTTTCGATGAGTCGCTAGGGCCATGCACGGTAGCATCAACACCGCCGGCTGCACCTCCGCCGCCGCCGGCGACGAAGATGGAGGAGGAGTCCTATGCCAAGCTCATCTACAAGGCGTTCATGAGTCGACGAGGCCACTCGATGACGGTGCAGGACATCTACCAATGGTTCCGTGAGAACACGTCCAAGGCGGTGACGGAGAAGGGCGGATGGCAAAACAGCATCCGGCACAACCTCAGCATGAACGCGGTAGGCATCTCCCTCTCAGGGCGGCAAGCCTTGTGCTGCTTGACTCGACGTTCGACCCTGACGCGTGCAAGCAGGCATTCAAGAAGCGCACCAACTACGGGGGGGTCTTTGAGCCTGTCGTTCGGGACGCGTGCGGTGCGTTCAAGCCGGTGCAGGGGCAGGACGGCGGCGGTACGCCGTGCTCGAGGCGACCGCACGAATGGGTGCTCGAAGACTGGGCGGTCCGATTTGGGGTCCAGAGCACGACTCGATACCGCAAGGGAAACGGCGGAAAGCGGTGCGGATCTGGTGCGAACGGCGGAATCGGCGGCCGATACGGCGGCCCACCGGTCGGACCAGAAGCGTCCGGGGCCCAGCACGACTCGAAGCGCGCCGTGTCTGGTCGCAAGGGCGGTTGCGCCGCGAGGGACGCGAAGCGGAGACGGGACCGTGCCATTAGTCAGGCGGCTATGGCCATCGCGCAGGGGACTCACTTCTCCGTCGGATACAGACCTGAGCTGCCTTCTCCCCCGCGATCGACCATCGGCAGCCTATACGACGGGGAACCCATCGCAGGGTCTCGGCTCGGAGCGATGGCGCATGGACCTCAGGGTGGCCTTTACGGCGCATCCAAGGAGTTGGGCGCCCTGTTGGGCGATGGAAATTGCGGCGGCACCTACAGCGGCGGCACCTACAGCACCTGTGCCGGCGGTATGAGCACCAGCAGCAGGAGCAGCACCAGTGGCGAGAGAGGCGACGGCTACATGATTCGAGCCAGCGTGGGCGTTCAGTCCAACGGTGGCCACGTGGACGCGTACGGACCGCTTCCCTCACTTCGAGAGCCCTTGCCGTATGGCGATGTCGAGCAGCGATACGGCTCTCGCTCCAGTGCCGGTGCTGGCACAACCAGCCAGGCTCGCATGTTTGAGCCATTGCCGGACGGCCTCTGCGATTGGAACAGTGGCAGCATCTAGAAGCCATGGCTTGCGTTGGGGTCACACAACAGACAGAAGACCATTTTGGCACTCTACGCATACATGTGACTCGCAGGATACTTGCACACACCTGCAGTCAGAGTTGACAAGCTTTCGGGAAAGCATCCCCCTCACCCCTGAGGTTCCTTGAGGGGGATCCCCACTGGCGAAGAAAGGTCAAGAGAAAAAAGCAAAAAAAAAAGTCGCCTCCTGGGCGCAGTGTTGGCGGAGAGTGGTCAGTGCAGCTGTCAAAGATGAGACTCGGCCGTATGAGCAGTTGGATCACTCTGACTAGATTATTCTCCACTGTATGGTTTATTTATACTTCCTCCGTCGAGCCTTGGGGCTGTCTCTCTCTCATATGACCAACAGCGGGAGGAGATGGGGGCACGGCAGACAAGCAGAAGTAAACAAGGTTTGACTGACGACCAACAAACAGACCCTGGGGCCGGCTCTCGCCTCGGCATTGCGTCGCTTGACCCGATGCTTCTTGCTACCAAAGGTTGCCTCAGCAGGCAGGCAGTTTGCTCGCTATTCGCTGGTGAACGGACGGGGTGAATGGAGGGGAGAAATGGATAGGATTTCGACCAGGTCAACGACCCATGGACCTGGAACGGAACTCCGTCGGCGAGAGGCGACGAACTGAACCTGACACCTTTAACGACCCGTCTCTTTTTGTCTTGTTTTTATTTCCCTTTCCCCCTTGGGACCGTTCATTCATTCCGAGCCAGGGCCCCGGACCAGGAAGGAGACGGATTGGGAATCCGGCTGGCAGACCGGTCGATTGGACGGTGGGAGTGCATCAGCAAATCCTGGTACTCGTTTCGACGTTTCGCCCTCACGAAACGACACGGTTTGCAGCCCAGAGGAGCTCGTGGCGGGGGTGGGTATCGTCGACAAGCACCGGCCCGTACCCCCTGTTCCTGTTCCTGTCTATGTTCCCGTGGTGGTGGTGGTGGTGGTGGGGTCGCTGTTTTTCCGTTCCTCTTGTCCTTCGTTCTTTTTATTTACAATCAGGTATGTGTAGTCGTCACCCTCTTGGAGTACGAAGACATATATTGTATACGAGCTCGACCTAGGAAGGAAGAGGTAGAGAACGGCCGGCGACGGCAAGAGGTTTTCCATATGGATGAGAGAAATGCATTGAATTTTCTGCGCCTTCTCGCCTTCCCGTCGTGTTTTCACTACTGTTGCACAATCGTTTCCTAGCTACCGCGTTGATCACTTCAACGTTGACTCGCCTTCACGCCTGTGCTTGACTTTCTTGTCCCCAAAATCACGTACGAATACATGCATCGCATTCTCGTGTACATACAAGTGCATGTAAATGTACCTTGATCGTTTTCTAAAGACTCATGAGTGAGCACAGGGGGTAGCGCGACAGTCATCTGTCGGCACTTCGAAGGACTCGGGCCTCCTTTTGGGAGGGTCACACGCATGTTGCTGCCACAGACGTACCCTGCTCTGCTGCACGTGTACACGAGCATCCAATCCTAGGCGTGATCGACAGAACGTTACCGTCGGCGCGGGACAGCGAACTGTATGGGATTGGGCGACGGTACTGGGCAGTGGAAATCAGGAGCTGGGGCACCATGGGAACCCTGCGCAGCGCCTCTCACCCTGTCTCCCCCTCCACCTCTCTAGTTTTCTACCGCCCTAATACTTCTATGACCTTGAAGGTGTTCCTTTTTGACTGTCACGAATGGCAAATGACAAATGGCAACAACGTGGCCTGCGCCGGAAGCCGAACTTGAACATGGGGCACCCAGTGCCTTTCTTCTCTCGATCAAGCAGGGCATGTCATCGAGTATGAATCTTATGGCATCTTTTGGACTGACTATTATTATACTTTCCTTCCACAATAGTTGTTTGCATGCAAAAGGCGCTGTCAATGGACAAATGCGGAGGCTGGCATGTTAGTTTGTCTCGTTACCTCTCGGCGATACGGAGTGGGCATGGTTGAGGCTCGGACTTTTGTGTGAATCGTGCCTAATACTACACTGCTAGGACTGCCACTACCGCTAGATTATTTCTACCGATGTGAATTCCGCTATGAATACTCTGCGCATGTGAAATTCCAACAGCACGATGCCTCAAGGGGGAAAGGAGGAGGTTGGTTCGCTAGGCCCCAAGCTTATTTTTATTCACCACAACAAGGACCAACATCCATGGGTCACGCACACGGGAACTAGAGGGATGGGTTTTTTTGGTAGAAAAAGAGTTCACAGCTCGATTGTCTTTCTCAAGATCGTCGTGTTGCGGATGGCGACGGCTGGATCGGGGGAATCGCACTGGTGGCCAGTCGACGATGCTAACCGCCGCCACCTCCACCACCGCGGACGCGTTCCCGCCTCACCCGCGGACCGAGGAAGTGGATATGAAACGTAAAACGAGATGGATGGGTTATGTAATGAAGAGATACGCTGCTCTTCTACTGCCTTTTTTTTCATAAAATAATAATAATCAAAACTTGATTCGGGCGTTCTTACGGGAGGGACTATCTCGGTTCAAGGGGTAAATAGAAGAATTATCACCTCTCCTTCCTTGTTGTCCCCCCTCCTGATTACGTGCGATTATGCCGTCGGATTCGTTTCTCTTTCGCTGCCACAACACCAGTGTGCATTAGATAGATTGTTAGCTGAACCGCTGGCTTGGTTTGGCTGGGGAGGGGGGAGGGGTGTCGATATGCACGGGGCTGGTTGTCGGATTCGGACGGAGATAGCCGTGTGGCTGTTGTTCACCTTGTTCTTCTGTCTCCGCGCATATTTATTCAATACCTCGCATGAGCAAGGCGTATGTATTCCGTCCATGTATTCAACCTGCTGGGCGGGAAAGACGGGCATGGCAGTCGCACAGACAAAGCAGCGATGGCGGCAACCTAAATCCAACCATGTCTTGACGTGACTTGACTTGACGTGTCTTGGGCTTGTCTTGCGTTATCTTGGCCTGTCTCGTCTTGTCTTGTCCGGCTTTCCTGGGCTGCAGACGCCTTGGAAGGATATGTTTCAAGATCCAGATTTTCGACATCACTGCCCGTTGGCAGGTGAGACAAGACAAAAAAGTGTACAATAGAATAGGTCATGCCCGTTTCCGTCGCACATTCTGGCACGCGTACGTGTAGTTGTACGTGCAAACGTGTACATCAACATGAAAAGGACGGTCCGCGGGACGTACAATGCGTTCTCTCGTTCATCGGTCGGATGGTCGGCCGCCGTCGGCCATAGCTGCTCTGATGCCGCTAGACGGCCGCCGTCCGCACCCTAGAGGCAAACGGGAGGGATGGAGGATGGAGAATGGGGCGCCTGTTGGTTTGCTGTTCACCTCGTTCGGGAGGAGAGAGGGCGTGAAGCACAACAACACGGCCGATCCGTCCCCTGAGGCGCAGCAAATGGCATCATCTCCGCCAACACAACGCTGGCTGAGGGATCTCAAGCAGGGGAGGGTGTGAGGTAGTGGGGAAGAGAAAGGGGGGAAGCGAGGAAGCGATGAACTGAGGGACCAGGTGAAGGACGGTAGCATGATACCGCATAGAAGGGGCTGTCTTGTATTCTCGTCACCCAGGATCCAGCGAGCTTCCTGTCTGAGATTCTGCGGCATCTTTGTCCTAGCATTTCTAAAACCATGTCCTTGACCATATGTTACTAGGCATGCATGTAAACGTAAACCTACGTGCATCATTCCAGACTGGACTAGCACTCGTACGTGTACTTCGAAGGCCATCCTCAAACGAGAGCAGGCTGTCAAGTAGACTCTGGAAAGAAGGCGTGGAAATATAGAAATGGGATGCCTGGCTCGTAAGAATTGCCTCGCGTGGTTGTTGCCAACATCGCAATGGCAGACAGGTCCCGGCAGGGGAAAACGAGGCTTTTTTGTCCCAGGCACCTGAATTGCCCAGAAAAATGCAGCCAAATATGGAACTGTGTGCGTGCATTTGCATCTGCTAGCATTCTATGCATCATCAGTGAGAGAGGGCCAAGGCCAGGGTCTGACTATGGTTCAATGACGCCCGCCGGCCGTACAACGCGTTTCATTGAAACAATGAATAGTCCCAGCCATGGCCGGTCATCCATCCGTCCGTCTGTCGTACCCTGGCACAGAGGGCTGTGTTGGCATGCCACACAATGAGGTCAGGCGAGGGCGAGGCGGCTGTGAGGATGTTCCTCGTCTTCCAGAACAGGACTCGAAAGGGAAAGTGAGGGTATCCAGAACCCGGAAGCGCCACGGCTGAATGAGACCAAACGCCCCGGACGAGCACATCGTATGCATTCTGCGACGAAGTTATGGGGAATTTCTCCGCTAGCGGAGAGGCCGTCATCCCCTTGACGGTCACGACGCCTCACCTCTAATCGGCTCCTCCCCTGCTTGAACAGTATGACCCCGGTCGTCCATCTCCTCGGGACGATGCTCGACTTCAATTCGGAGTCAACGAAACCAGCAGGGGTCATAAACCGTCGCCGAGGCGTTCATCCCATGCTTCACTCACCTACAGTACCTGCTGATCGGGTCCGAACCAGGAGGAGTGGCCGTAACGTCGGCGACACGTGCAAACGTCGAGTGCCCGTAGCACGCCTTGAACGAATATATGACAAGTCGGCGTCAGCCTCCATCCCGGTTCTCAGAAGCCGACTCCCGAGGCAGACTATTGCTGGCGGGCTGGAAACGCCCGCACCGCATCTATGGGCGTCGTGATTGGAAGCGTAGAGTGCACATCCTGCTCGCACACTCGTACGAGGGGTCAAGCAAACCGTCTGCACAACAGTGATGCTGCGTATGGCTCCCACATGCGCGACGCGTGGCCATGTCGCTTTCTTTTCTGATCGACGCAGGGGATGGCACAGGCGACGAGCCTTCTCTTCCACCTCGCACCATGCTGTCACTTATCCGCCGTTGCACGACGCCTGTTCCATATCGTCATTTCAACGCCGCCTGGCCAAAATCAGGCACCCATGGGTCGCAACGTCAGATGCTTTTATAGGCCACCCATCACCTGTAAACCGGCCTTTGCGGGTACCGGCCTTTGCTGGTCCCGGTAGCCTGGTTGTCGTTCCCCGTTGAAGCAGAGGTCTTGGGGGAGCCTTGGGGATCGAGGACACTACTCCTTGGCTGCGAGCTCACACCGACAGGTGTTTTTTTTGTTCGGCCAGATATCGTGACCGCCAGTTCCCTCCAAGGGCATCTTCGTCGTCCTCGAAACATTCGTCTCAGACGTGGCGGGAAGCCATTTCCTACCCTCAGCGAGGCAACCGAACACGCCAGTACTTTCCTTCCAGAAGACTCCGACGAGTCTAGCAGAAGCCAGTCGAGTCGCGGTTGGCCAGTCGGGTCGCGGTTGGCCTTCCATTGTCGTTCTGGGCCGTCTTCCTCACCACGCGGTGCCTTGCTCACTCAAGGTCGAGTCCAGTCAAGGGTCCATGGCGGGCGTTCCATCTCAGAGAAGTCTGCACGCATACGAATGCAATTTACGATGCATGTCTCTAGCCCTCGGCGACGCTGGCTCGTCGGCAGTGGCACGCTCCGTTTCCCCTGTCGGCGAGCCCGTGTCTTCTCCTTTTCCGTCGCCAGAAAAAGGAAAAAAGCGGGTGAAACGTACAGCACGAGGTGGTGATGGGAAAACGTGTACGGAGTAGGTCGCCAAGCTGATGGACGCAGGACAAGATACAGCCATTCATCAAGCAGGGCCGGAAGTATGGACCACGGCGTGCGAATCCATCGGCTCAGCTTGCTGGGACCACCCCGGAACCAGATACCCTAGTTGATGGGAACGTGTATTGGCACACGAAAATCTTCATTGGCCCATTCGGTTGGGGTCGATCATGCACCGCAAGCCTTTCCCGTGAAGGAGGAGAGGCTGGAATTTGCCCGACCCCTGCAACCCCTAACAATCCCCGGCAGGTCCCCTGCGATGTGCTAATGAA
Source organism: Drechmeria coniospora (assembly GCF_001625195.1). NCBI lineage: Eukaryota > Fungi > Ascomycota > Sordariomycetes > Hypocreales > Ophiocordycipitaceae > Drechmeria > Drechmeria coniospora. The sequence continues at coordinate 5,052,253 of NC_054390.1, read as the reverse complement.
ATCTGCCGTTCTGCTGAGCGACGTGACGCAGCCGGATTCGGACCTCTTCGAAAGCACGCAGCGTCGAGATGAGTGCGCGTGTAGGTGATGAACTCGTCGCGATGCTTGTCGACTCAGGTAAGAGAGCAGAAAACATTTGACTCCGAGATTCTGGCGATAGGGGCTCTTCCAGACGTCCCGGGACCTCTTACGGCAGCAGCTGTGTACATGCATATGTAGAATAGAACCCATGCTCGCAAGAAGCCTAGGGTTGTGCCCCCCTTCACTCAGCTTCGCTGCAAACTGACGGCCCAGAAACTTGCAACAGCGCTAGATCTCATCATCGTCGACGCTGCTTGGCTTTCTGGGATATAATATGCGTGCAAGAATAGTACGAGTGCGCTCGTATCGATCGCCCTGCTACTTGCTCGAAACTCGGGCGTCCTGCACGAGTAGTCATCAGTGCGAGGCAGTGGACGCGCCTCACATGCCGGAGACGGATCCCATCTTGGCCGGTGAGACCGCCACCAGGAGGCAGCAACATGCCACGTGCATCATGAGATGGAAATTTCGGGCTCACGATTGCGTCTGGTCGAGTCAGGGCAACATGGTGGTAAGCTGGAGTAGCCTGCTGCCTTGGCACCAAAGCATAGATTTCGTCGTGAATCGTGGAAGCCATGTCGTCCTCGAGCGAAGCCTCCAGCCCTGAAGGAATCGCTTGCGCACCGAGCGTATGGATGGTCAAGGTATAAAAAGTGACGTGGACTAGGCAGTGAGCAGAAACCCCTCCCCAGAGGTGCTGCGGATTCGGATGGACTTGCCCCTAAAGCTGGCGCCGCTCGCCGCGGTTCTGAGGGCTGGCCGGAGCTCTACGCGGTGTGTCGGCGGAATGGAAGCGGCAGTCAGTTACCGGGAAGTTCCCACGACCCTCTCCTGTACGACTGAATGGTCAAGATGGAGATCTCGGCAGATGGCCATGCCACAGCCCCCCAGATCAGCTTCCAGAACCATCAGACGGAGCCTGTGTTTCATGTGCGGCCGACGTGCCAGTTCCCCACCTGCGCCATTGACCAGAGGGCAAATCGGACAGCGATTCTCGCAAAGGGCACCACGCCATATGCCATGCCAGAGTTCGGCATCGTCGTGGGAGGAGAGCTGAAATTTGACAGGTTCCACGGCCACCATTCCGTGCGACCTATAGTCACGTCGTCCACGAGTGGCGTTATTTGCGCGCTGGCACCAGAGCTTCCTGGAACCACAATTACGCCCGTGTGGTCGCACCGACATGCTGGTGTCGAGCAACGCGTTGGTAAGTCCAGGTGGGGTGTTGGCAAAATCGTCATGTGCTGCGTGCGCACGAGGAGTTGAACATGCGACGCCTAACCGGATAGCTGTCCCACCTCTGTGGCGAAGTATCCCAGGCATGGGCGTGCGGTCGAAATGCACTACCAACATAAGTGACGACATGAATTCGATGTGTGAGAGAAATGGCACAGAAATGGCGCTGCGACACTTGCGTACGAAAACATATCATGGCAAGGCAAGGTCGCCTCTCCATTGTCAGGGGTGCGCTAGAATCGCCTCTTCTTCTTGGCCGGCAGGGCCTTTTTCTCCAATTCTCTCTTGAGCTCCTCACGCCTGCGATCGGCTCGCTCTCTGGACGTTTCTCGAATCATGTCGGGCTCCTTGGTGCGACTTAATGCTCTGCCACGGTCGTTGTCATCTCGCATTCGCATTGGACCGCCACCGATCTGGCCGATGCGCCCGGGTTTGCTAGCACGTGGAGGGGCATCATCCACTCCCGCAGAGTTCGCTTCGGGGGACTTGGCCAGGTCTGACGGGTCAACATTTCGACCTTGACCCCCAATCACGCCCAGGCCACGACGCTTGGCACCGTCGGCCGGGGCAGGGTTGAGAGGGGCAGGCAAAGCGGTTCGCATCGAGGCCGCGGCATCACCATCGCTAGAAGCTTCCGAGGCAGTTTCTGAATCATCGACCGATCTCTTGCTCGTGATGTTTTCTTCTCGTCTTGGAGACCGAGGTGCCGCCGACGCGGTCCTCGCACTGATCGCCCCATGGCGTGAGGCGTGCCCGTTGTTGTTGGTTTGAGCGTTGGGCGGGTTACTGTCCGGTATGACGTGCTCGTCGTCCTCTCCCTCGGTCGATGCGTCGTCGTCAGATCTAGCTTCAGAACCGGTGGGCTTCTCATTCCCTGATCTGAAACGGGGCGGTGTGGCTTGGACCTGGAAGTCGTCGTCGTCGGCAACGGCTGCCTGTGTGGGAGGCTTCGACGTCATCTGCGCTGCCGCCGGTGCTTCCCACGTTCGGCCCCAGCCGGGCAGCAGGGATCCAGCGTCATGCCACCAACTGTCCAGGGCGGGGGACTGGTCGATCTCCAGCAAGGTCTCGGCCTGAAGGCCCGACTCGCCGAAGACGTTTCGCAGTAAACTGCCAGCATCGAGGGAGCGGTCCATTTCGGAGTCGAGCCGGGACTTCCATTCGCCCTCGTCAAAGGCCTTCAGACCCTTTACCTTTTCTTCGGCGGCAGGCCTGGTAACCTTCCTTTTCCCGGAAAGGTGGGTGAAAATATGCTCCAAGCCCGTGCCGAGGGCCTCCAGCTTATCGGAAAACTTTGTGAGGACGGCATCCTTGTCGGCGAGAGCTTGGATGAGGGAGATCACTTCCATTTTCCTGACGTAGTGCGCCTGGATGAGTGGCAGCACAAGATCGGTGGCGAGGCTGGAGGGAGGCGACTTTCTCAAATGGAGTGGCCACTTGAGGGGTTGGAGGCCGGGCAAGATACAAGTCAGGCGGAGGGTGAGGCCGTCCTGGCCAGCATCGGCTGCGGTGGCGGGCGAGAGGCGGAGGGTGGAGCCCTCGTGTCCCGGTCGGGACGAGTCCAGAGCAGTACGGACGAGGGCGAGGAACTTGGCCATGTTCTCGGGGGTGTCGCTCGGATCGATGGAGGTACCCTCGTTCCATCCGCGCATGCAGATGGCTCTGCGCTCCAACGTCTCCGTCCACACGTTGGCCATGTCGGTGATGCGGACGGTGTACGCAGCGGGGGCCATGACAGCCGAGACCAGGAGCACAGGCAGGCTAGGCGATGGAGGCAGAGGCAGAGGCCTCCAAGCGACGTTTTCTACCATGGCGAGACCGGGTAGTCGGCCGGGGGTGGGGGAGAGGCGACGGACGTTTACGTTTCAACGAGGTGGGCAGAAGGGTCTCGGTCGTGGGAAAGGCCGCCTGTCTCTGGGCCGCGTGTCAAGGCGAGACCGGGAGGGAGACTCAGACTCGGCGAATACAGTCTGGACCGACAATGGCAGGTAGTTTAGAGATGAGCTGTGCGCGGTGCAAGGTGTGCGCGGTGCAAGGTGTGCGCGTTGCGAGATGTACGCGGTGCGAGGTGTACGCGGTGCGAGGTGTACGCGGTGCGAGGTGTACGCGGTGCGAGGTGTGCGGTGCGAGGTGTGAGGTGCGAGGTGCGAGGTGTGTGAGGGTGAGTTTGAGGTGCGAGGTGTGCGGTGCGAGGTGCGAGGTGTGTGATGTGTGATGTCTCGTCAATGACAGCAACAGCTAGGAGCGAGGCTGGGCAGCGAGCGAGATCAAACGTCGGTGTGCAACGGCGAGTACATTCGTCGACTCCGGCGTCTGTTCACCAAGACTTGGTAGCACGAACGGTGGGAAGGCGATGCCGTCTTGCCTAGCGAAGAAATGGAGCTCAGCACGAACGAGCAGGTGGAAAGGACGGGTGTAACGCGTCGTGATTCCGGCCTTGACCGAGCAAGCAAGAGGGTCGCGGAGCCAGTTGTCGGTTAGTACTCTCGGCCAAACGGATCGTGACAGCTCTGGTATGGTGGATGAATGTCGTCGAGAAGGGTTTTCATCTTGGCTGAGGCGGTGCAAGAGGCGAGACTGGTCGCAGCTTCTCGCCATGACAGGCAGGCAGCCATGGGGTCCGATCTGCACCTATCAATTCATGCGAATAATCCCTGTCACCCGCCGCCAGCTTCTCATTGGGCAGCGAAGCGCCTCGGGGCTGGGTTGACAGACGACAGCAACGGCAAGAGCAAACGACGGTCTTTCCATAGAGGAAGCAGCGCATGTACAGAACAAGGCATCTCTCGTCATGCGAGGTGCACGTGTTTTGCTACTGGTATCGTTGTTTGGCAGCCTTGCGTTGCTAGCTAGCGCCCGCCATGTGCAGTGCGTTCCAGTTTAACGCTATGATGTCAACAGGTACTCTCTGTACTACTGCACTAATGTACTCTGTAGCATGGAGGAGTTAGGAGGTACCTACTACCAGGTACGATTGTACATGCACATTGGAGTACTCAGTAACGTAACTGGACCAGCAATTGCTGAAAAGACATACAACTACTGACAGTGCTCATGGAGCTTGAGCCACGGAGCCAGACAATAAAAAAAAACCGAGGGAGGGCAATGGTAAATACCTACTCGTTACGAGACACACATCTGCTCCATGCCGTGGTGGTGCTATATTTCTGCTTGAAATTTTCATGTCCGCCATGCTGGCAACGTTCGCCGATCTACCGTCGTCCTCGATGGAAGCCGAATCGCAACCTAGCGCCGCCACTGGAGGTCCGATCTCGATCTTGGAGACCTTTGCGTCGAAACGTCATCGGAGCTACGGCCATGCCATCATGGAAACGTCACGGCATACAAATATACGACGGCCGGGAGGGCGTTATTCGTTCAAACCCTGATGCAATCTGTCTCTTCTCTCCATGAAAGCTGAATGCATCCGAGTCTATCAACACCAAGAATACGACAGCTCGTCTGCCAGACTCCCACCCTCGTGCCGACGATTGCTCGAGCAAGCCTGTCACCATCATTCACGCCCTTCATCACGTCTCCGTTGACCGTCGTCACGATGCCATCCAAGGCGAAGCGCCGTTCCACCCCGCCGGCCGAGGCAAACGGCCGTCCAGCCAAACGCGTCAAGGCGAGGACCGGCCTGCGTGCACCTCATCCCCTTGCTGCCGAGGCCGAAACGCACGGCATCGTCCTTCGCCAGTTCTACCCTCCTGAGATGAGCAACGACCGGGCCCGGGCCTACATCAAAGATGAGATTCCGCGCCCCATCGAGGAGCTCGTCGCCGCCCTCGAGGACACGGCGGCCGAACGCAGCAACGTCGACGTCAAGCGCGCCGTCGTGCACTGGTTCAAGATGGACCTGCGCCATACTGACAACAAGGCGCTCGCGCTCGCGAGCGACAAGGCGAAGCAGGGAGGCGTGCCGCTCATATGCCTCTACATCCTCAGCCCCGAGGACCTCGAGGCTCACCTTCGGGCGCCCGTCCGCGTCGACTTCACCCTGCGCACCTTGCACGTTCTCAAGGACGACCTGGCCAAGCTGGACATTCCGCTCGTCGTGGAAACGGTGAACAGGCGAAACCGGATTCCGGATCGCGTCCTCGAGCTTATGGAGGAATGGGGTGCCGGCCATCTCTACGCGAACATGGAGTATGAGGTTGACGAGCTGCGTAGGGAGGCGCGCATGGTCCGCGACCTCTCGGAGAATGGCAAGTCGTTCGAGGTCGTCCACGACAGCTGCGTCGTGCCTCCGGGGCAGCTGCGGAGCGGCTCCGGGAAGCAGTACGCCGTCTACACGCCGTGGTACCGGTCCTGGGTCGCCCATGTTCACGGCAACCTCGACCTTCTTGAGCTGTTCGAGCGACCGACCAAAAACCCGACGACGGCTCGGGCCAAGTTCAAGACCCTCTTCGAGTGCTCCATCCCGGAAGCGCCCCAGAGCAAGCAGCTCAGCTCGGATGAAAAGAAAAGGTTCCATCCCCTCTGGCCGTGCGGAGAGCACGCGGCGATGAAACGGCTCGACGCCTTCTGCGAGGAGAGGATCGGCAGGTACAGAGACAGGCGAAACATCCCGGCCGACGACGGCACGTCGTGCCTCTCGGTCCATCTAGCCACCGGCACCATCAGCGCCAGGGCCTGCGTCAGGGCGGCGCGGGATAGGAACAAGACCAAGAAGCTCGACGGAGGTGTCGAGGGCATCCAGACCTGGATCAGCGAGGTCGCGTGGCGCGACTTTTACAAGCACGTCCTCGTCCATTGGCCATTTGTGTGGCAAGTAACCACCCGTCCTCTTCGCTTCCTTGTTTACCTTTCCTTTGGCCGCTAACGAGACGCAGCATGAATAAACCGTTCAAGCCCGAGTACTCCAACATTGCCTGGTCCTACGACAAGGACGATTTCAGCCGCTGGTGCGAAGGCCGAACCGGTTTCCCCATTGTCGACGCAGCCATGCGGCAGCTCAACCACATTGGCTACATGCACAACCGCTGCCGCATGATTGTTGCCTCATTCCTCGCCAAGGACCTCCTCATCGACTGGCGCATGGGCGAAAAGTACTTTATGGAGCACCTCATCGACGGCGACTTTGCGAGCAACAACGGAGGATGGGGCTTCGCCGCGAGCGTCGGCGTCGACCCGCAGCCGTACTTTCGCATCTTCAACCCGCTCCTGCAGAGCGAGAAGTTTGACCCCCAAGGCGAGTACATTCGACGATGGGTTCCCGAGCTCAAGGACTTGAGCGACAAGGAGATACACGATCCGTACGGTCGTGGTGCCAAGGTCAAGGCCAGCAAGAACGGGTATCCGAAACCGATCGTCGAGCACAAGAAGGTTCGGGAAAAGGCGCTGAGCGCATACAAGGAAGGAATCGCGAATGGAATGTAAGATGGCATGAGTCGCCGCCCACTTGGCGTTTTTATTTTAGTCTCTTCCACGACGGAACCGTCGGAACGATTGCTGCCGTCATTTTGCTGCTGTCGAGCAATTATAGAGATGACGGTGGCGAGAGACAAAAAGAGGTTGCTAGCACCCGTGGTTTAGAGAGCCCAGCTCGATGGACGGCAGATGCGGGGACGTTCCCACGATCCTCGCCTTTACGACGGAATGATAACAACAGGGGAGGAGAGGGTCATCCTGTCGGAGATGGAAGGTGTTCATATCACATATGGCTTCGTCGCCAGTACCAGGGAGTCGGTTTAGTTTCAACTCATGGTGACCGAATCCGAAGCCCATCGTCGAGTATCGCTCAAGATCTGTTGCAAATAAACTGCGGCAAGCGTAATGGCAAGCTCGAGGGCAGTTGCTACCGTCTTTAAATTCATGGTGAATCGAGGAAAGAGGAGCAGCAGTATCCCGTTTCTCTCCGCTCACGATGCTCCCTCTGTCTGCAGTATCGGCACTAGCACGCGAACGACTCCATTGGAAGCTGTAAAAGCTACATCAGATTTCCCCGATGATAGACGCGCGCGCGCGCATGCAGACGGAAGCATGTCACAACTTTGATCGCTCGCTTGCTTGCTTCTCGTGGTCCAAAACATCAACCCTCCGACGAACCTCGAGGTTCGTCGGTCCACCCTTGCCGAAGCGGACGAGCACAACCTTTTCCCAGTCGCCCCCCCTCTGGGTCCCCTCGAGCTCGGGTCCCGGCTTCTCCAGGCCAAGAACGACGCGGCCGTCGTCCTGAACGAGCGTGTGGGCGGGGCAGATGACCTTGTCGGCCCAGGGGATGGCTGACGTCGGACTCGCCCGGCCGAGCTCTGTCTCTGCCGTGGGCACGCGCCGCAGGAAGGAGAGCAGCTTCTTGCGCTGGGCGGTAAAGTGCAGCGACCTTTCCTCCACCGATGCCGTCGGGCCCGTGAGGAATTGGCCGAGCAGTTTCAGGAGGTAGTACTGCGGCGGGAAGAGGATGATGGACCGATCGGCGACGCGGCGCAGAAAGGTCGACGGCGGGGCGAAGACGGCGGCTGTGTGTTCGACGCCGTTATCGGGCGTCGCAATGACCATCTCCGAGGGCACGCTCGCGCGCGATATCGGCAGAAGGTAGACGTACATTTGTGTCGTGAAGCGCTTCGGCACGCCGACGGGCGTGATCCATCTCGTGAAGGGGATGAGGCCATCTGAACACGTCAGCAACCATGTGTCGCATGAGATTTTGACTTTTCTTGCGCAACATCATCTCACACCAGACATGCTCCACGATGGTCATGCCGTGGAGTGGCGAGAGCTCTAGAGCGTGTAGGTAGAACGGCGTACCTGTATCGGGGACGCCGCCCAGGGACTTGACCCAGTCGGCAAAGTTAACCTCGTTTCCGTGGACACGCCTCCTCATGTCATCCCTCTGCTCCGCCGGGAGCTCCATCAGTCGGCCGTCCCGCTTGGCGAGGAGGATTCCGGTCTCCTCGAAGCACTCCCTCACGGCGGCGAGCCGGTACGCCGGTCCGTCCCGATGCCTCTCGGGAGCATCCGGTGGCGGAATTTCGCCGTCGTGGAAGCTGTCCAGGTTACCACCAGGGAAGACGTGGGCCGAGGCAAAGGCTGACGACGTTTTGACCCGGTGCAGGAGCAGGACCTCGTTGGTCGGCGAGAGGAGGAGCACGGAAGAGCTTGGGTTCGGCTCGGGCACCCCTTCGTTGCCTCCACCGTCGGCCTTGCTCGAAGATCTTGCCGAGGAGGGGGAGGAAGATGATGATGAGGAAGAGGAGGAGGAGGAGCGGATCTGTGATGAAGGCATTTTCACAGACGCGACGTGACGAGCGGGCGACGAGGAGACGTGCGGTGGCTGAAAGACGACGGCGGCAGGAGAAAGCCGAGATGCCACAAGGCGTGAGAGGGAGCGTGAATATTGCCGCTGGCCAAGAAGAAGTCTTGTTGAAACAGACATTGAAAGGCGGCACGGCATCGATCTGAGCACAATAAAGGTCGACTGACGCAGCAGTGCTGCTGCAAAGCGAATGCCCCTCCCCTCCGTATAATGTTGTACAGTATGAAAGGCAGTACTCCGTACTATAAGTACAGCGCTAGCATTACCTACAAGTACGCAGTGTGCCTGCGCTATAGCGCCTAGCCATAGGCTTCTGGCAGCCTATAAGCGGCCCAAGCCGATGAGCCGAGGTCCCGGCCATAGCGCTCAGCGGGGTTCCCGTTCCAGATTCCAGATTCCTCCGCACAGCGCAACGCAACGACGATCATCAACTCAAACTCCACACTCCCACACTCCCACACTCCACACTCCACACGCGATCAAGTAGTTGACATGTTACAAGCACATGCTGCTGCTGTCGTCCGTGCTATGTATACCGTACTATGTATGCTACATTGGCCACTGCCATGCCTATCCCTTCCTCATCATCAGGTAGCTGGCCATCCACAACAGGTCGGTATAAGGACACCCCAAGGGAATGAAAAGGCTTTGCTCGCGAACCTCGACAACGCCGCATTGCTATGCCACCAGCCGCTCGCTAGGAGGCCAGGCCAAACCCTGTCCATATCAATAACGCTTCCGCTCCCTGCCCCGGAGATTCACCCGCCACAGACAGCATATGCTCTTCGACTCGCACCACCTCTTGACCTCGCCCACCCTCGCCTCGCCGTCGTAGCCGACGCGGGTCAGCTGTCCGCTGTTGAGCCATGCCGTCAAGTCCTCCAGAACAATGGGGTCGTACAGCAGAATCTTCTCGTGCCACGACGGATTCGCCGGGTCCGTCGTCCTCGGCGCCGTCGTCACCGCTTTTGCAATGTGCGAAAATAAGATGCGCTGTTGGTCCGTCGGCGACGTCGCGAGGCTGGTTTCCGTGTCGTCCTCCACCGACAGCGCCAGGTCGACCGCCGCCGGCGAGAAGATTGCTTCCGGCGATGAGTTGCCGTCCGAACCGGACTCGGCTTCGGAGTCTGGAATCTCCATGACGACGGCGGCAGCCTTGGGGCATCGCAATGTCCGCTGCGGCGTCCAAGGGGCATCAGCTTCCTTCTTGGGCCTGCCACGCGGCCTCTTCGGTGACGCCGTAGGCTGCGCGGACGGGGGGGGCTCCTGCGCCGCTCCGTCACTGGCACTCGTCTTTCTCGGTCGGCCACGTCGACGCTTTTCCGGAGTAGTCGCCGCCGGCGCCGGCGCTGATGCGGCACCACGCTTCGCAGGATTCGCCGTCGACGTAGACGCCGCCCTGGAACCCAGCGTCGTCCGGGGCGCTCCTTGCCAACACTGTTGCAGTAGCGCAATCATGGCCGTGCGCTTCTTGATGGGCTTGAAACCGTACCGTGCCACCTGTTTGGCAAGCTGCGCATCGGAAAGCTGTTCGTACGATGGCCGTGGCCCCGCCAGAACCGTCGTAGCCTCCAATTCTGCCTGCTCTGCCGCCGCCGCCGCCGCTTCTGCTCCCAACTTCTCCTCCTCCCCTTCCTGCGGCACATGCGCCCGCTGCCGTTCGCCCACGACATTTGCACACCCATCGTACCTCAAAGTGCCAGCGGCAAGATTGCCAACGGAAAAGTAGGAATCGTCGTCAACGACGTCCACAGCTTTGCTGGGTGTGGCGGGAAGAATGTCCGACAGGTTGACAAACGAATCATCAACTCGATCGTCGTCAACGACACGCACAGCTTTGCTCGGTGCGGCGGAAAGAATGTCCGACAGGTGGGCGAATGAATCATCGTCAACGACACACACAGCTTTGCTCGGTGCGGCGCGAAGAATGTCCGACAGGTTGACAAACGAATCATCAGCTCGGCCATCGTCAACAACGTCCACAGCTTTGCTTTGTGCGGTCGGAAGAATGTCCGACAGGTTCGCAAACGAATCGTCATCTCGGCCATCCTTTTCCGCCGGCAGGTGCGGAAGGCCGATCGTTTCCTCGGTCCCCTGAACGTAACCAAACGGGTCCTCGTCTTCGGGGACCGGCAGCCGTTGCGAGCCGTCGGCAAAGTTGCGCATCTCAGCGTCAAACAGGTCACCGTCGGCATCTCGTGCCGCTGCATCCCAAAGGCTCTGTCGATGCTCCGATGGCTCGATCGCATCGCTATTCACCGGACTCTCGAGCGTGATGCAGTCCAGCTGATTGCGCTGCCTCGAGTTGGTCTGAAATTTGCGCAACTGCGAGGGCGATTGGTCGCGCGCCAACTGGCTCGAGGTGCCGAATAGAAACTCCTGGCCCGCCACTTGCCGCAACGCCGACTCGGGAGAGAGAAGGATAGGCTTGGGCGGAGCCGGCTTTTTCTTCGACGCCTTGGAGGCTCTTTTTCGCCCTTTGCGTTTTCCCGTGTCCGTGTCGACAACCTTGGACGACTGTTGCTCGCTTTCCACCACGGCCGCAGCTTGGCTTGGTGGCCGATAAGCGGCAGTCGCAAGTCCCGTAATCGTTCGTGCTTTCTTTTTCGCCGCCTTTTGCTTTGCTGGGGATGCCAGAGCCTTTGGGCATTCCTCCATGGCCGGCTCGATCGGAACAAGCTCGATTCTCTTTCGCTTCTTGAGAAAACCAGAGGCCTCATCCGACATGGCGACAACCTCGGGGCGCGCCTCGTCGTTGCATTTGTACGCGCCTACCAAGTTTTCGAACAATTCCGCCGATCGGTTCTGGGAGCACGGTCCATCCTCCGGGCCAGGGCTGTTGGAATGAAGAATCAGCGGCACCTTGTTTGTAGGCGGGGTCCAGTCAGCACGCCGGCTCATGGCCGGCTCCAACTGTAGAGGCTCGACAGCGACGGGCTTGGTTGTCGTTGGCCTTGCCGTCTTGGCCGTCTTCGCGACCTTGGCGACCTTGGCGGCGGTTGCGGGCCGGGATTCGAAGAATTGGCTCGTCGCCTCCCCATCCCCAGTTGAATGGGATTCTTTTCCAGCATGATCATCCGTTGCTAAATCTACCTCTGGCCTCGTTTCCTCGGCTTCTTTTCGTGGCGACTTGAAATGCTTCCAACCCTCGCCGACTGTCGGCCATGGACCGGCCGACGACCGAGAGATTTCCGTCGTAGGCTGTTCGGGAGCCTTCTTGCGTTTCAAGAGCCTCTTCGATATTGGGCGTTTCGGCGTGGCATCAATAACAATTGGCTCATCGGCGTCTCCCATGGCAGTGTCGAGCACACGACGCAGGCTTGGTTTCGCCACTTCGGGGGCATACGAAGACCTCCACAAACTGCCTGCGCTCGGCGTAGCTGGACTGACATGATCCGGAACTGCCACAGATTTGCCGCGAAGAAGTAGTTGTGGACGATTCGGCCTGTTCGATGCAAGGTCCTGGACGGAAGGCAAGTCGGGTGAGGAGGAGATTGGAATGAGGGGGGGTCGACGAGAAGGGGGGGAGAGAAAGACATCAGGAGACAGCATGCCGCCGATGCCGCATATCTGAGTGCGCAGCGCACATCTCAGGCTCCTGATGGTGGGCAAAATGATTTTTCGTGTCGAAATCAGCTTGTAAGCAGCACTTCCTCGGCATCATCGACGTCAAATTGTCGCGTCCACCATTGGGGGGGGGCAAGACCTGTCACGTCAGAGGGTCAGAGGTGGAGTCGGCGACGGGACGCGGGGTCATGTGATCAGGATCACCTGACCATGAGCCCTGCCTCCCCGCGCACGAAAAATTGTCGAAATTTGTAAGGGGGGGCGGCTCTCCACCAAAAGCGTTCCGACGACTGCATCCCACGCCCGACACCACAACTCCCGCCACCGCTAGAAACACTCGTCAAAACCGCCAAGATGGAGAACGACCGTGGCGAGATCATCGATCTGTAGGGCTACCCGACGCGATATTGCGTCCCCCGTCCGCGGCGAAGGGAAATGCTTACGTGCCAACCTCGTGCAGCTACGTCCCCCGCAAGTGCAGCGCTACGAACAGAATCATCAAGGCCAAGGACCACGGCTCCGTCCAGATCTCGATCGCCAAGGTTGACGAGAACGGCCGGGCCGTTTCGGGCGAGAACCACGTTTACGCGCTCTGCGGATTTGTGCGCGCGATGGGCGAGAGCGACGATGCCGTGAACCGGCTGGCCCAGCGGGACGGTCTGCTGAAGAACGTCTGGAGCGCTCAGCGATAGATGGGTTTTGTGGGAGCGAGAGCGGAAGAGGTATTTGCATCCCAGCGGAGATTACGGCGACGTACCGGAACCGATGGGGATTCTGACCGGCGTCCAGGCATTGACTCGGGCGGGAGGATAAGCAGCATGAAGAAAAGGCATGCATGCGTGCATCTAGAGTTGGGTGCATCTAACCAATCCAATTTGAGGCGGCGTTTGGGCTCGATTCGAGACAATCCGAACTGTTCCAACCCTTTCCGGTGCCACGACGTGACGATGACGACGTGACATGAGTGAGCGCACGACGGCTAGCAAAGGCTCCAGGGCTGCCCTCCGGGCCTTGTTGGTCATGGAGTCTGGGACTACCTCGATGGTGCCCGTGCCGCAGATTGATCTTGAACGAATGGCCTTTAAAAAGCCGTGGCGGTGAAGGCTCTCGCCATGGTACAGATACGGGTCATACATGCACATGCACGAGCAAGATGCTTGCGTGCTCGAGACCAATACGGCAAGGGCTTGAATTGCACCTGAATTGGCTGGTTTCTATGGAAGCGTCGTTTGATGCAACCAGTCTGCCAGCAGCGCTCGTGGCAAACTTCCCGAAGACTATGTGCATGTGTTTGATGCAAGTGCAATTACATAGTTGCAAGCTTGGCCCTATTCCTGGTGGCATGGTGCCGTAATAATCGCTAGGCTCAGCCGGCTGGACGTGGAGATGAAAATGGCCTCCCAGCACATTTCCCAACACATTTCCCTCATCCAGATAACTCGTTGCTGCTTGTCTCATTGTTGTTGACTTAGCCTAGGCGGCATGCTGCCGGATGTTTATCGCAATGGTTGGTCACTTCCGTGACCTGAAGTGACTAAGGCGTGCCCACGCATCGTCATCATCCGCGGTGGGGACGTGATATTTTGGTCTGCAGTTGCCATACTTGATTCCATGGCATCTCAACTCCCATTCGCACCATTCGTAATCTTGGGTCATGCTGGCGAACTTCGGCAGCCACCACGGCCGAAGCCACTCGTGATTTTGGGTTTTTTTGGTTCACACACAGGCTCGACTGGAGTTGCGACGACTCCAAGGGCCAGGGATAAAAGGGACACAAGAACGGAGTACTTGCTCTCATGGTCGTAGTTGGATAATATACCCTTACTCCGTACAAGTAATATTCGTTGCAAGTAGATGATTTGGCCCACGACGCCAAGCTTTCTCAAAAGTACGGAGTAGTAGAGAGACGGAGAGACCGGGGCAGAAGCGATAACCAATTTGGCATCAACAGGAAATCCGGTGCTCCTTAATACTTTTTCTTCTCGGCAAATGTTGAAGTTTGCAAAATTTGCCTCGTGGTGGAAACTTGGTTGCAGCTACATAATGGCCAGGTGTCCACCCGACATCCAAGGCATATTCTGATAAATTTTCAGCCACGACAAGTACTTTCGTACACTTGCAGTCCATACATTCTCCGCTACCGATGCGGATAAAGTAAGCAAATCACTTACTTGCGACTTTGATGGAAGAGTCGCAGGTTGGTCGAGCCGGCTCCAACAAGCTCCTCTGCCAGGTGCGGACGGGGGGGGTGGGAGGTGGCGATTATCAAGAGTAAAGACATGCATGTGCCAGGGCCCAGAGCCAGATAGGGCCCGGGTCCGGATAGGAAGTCGAACTGCTTACAGTGCTTGCGTACATGCAGGCGCTCTCTCGATCACATACAGTACTTACCTACGGCACCATGCTTAGGTGAAGTGACAATGGCGGTGGTTGACCAGAGTGGAAGAAGATGGTGGAGACATGGTACACTCTGCTCGCGAATCCCTCTGCATACCACGCCGAGCCTTGCCGCTTGCTTTGGCGTCCAATGCTGCTTTGGCGGAGCAAGCTTGGAGGACGCACGGAGCGGCGCAGCGACCGGGTTCGTGTCGGCATTCATGGCAAGGGACCCGTTGCTCCCTCGGTAAAATGACGATAACGACGTTGCCCAGGAGAGGGCCTCCCACATGCCGAGAGGCAGGCGTCTCCGCTACCCCTTGCCCCTTGCCTCTGTGAGGCGTCGGAATTCGCAGAGGCAAAAGCAAAGGCAAAAGCGTCCGTCCCAGGGGTCCTTGCTGAGCGTTCGTCCCGTTCACCGAGGGCCATCCTCGAACCGGCACGCGCGACGTTAACACCGCTTGGTTCATCGCTTCACACGATGGCACGGCGTGCGAGGCGAGACGCATAAGGGGACGGAAGCGAGCGGCCAGGCAACGAGTCGAACGTAGGCATGCGCATGGACGGTCCAGTCCGGGTACGGCTTCTGCGTCTGATTCGGTTGCTGCGCGACGTTCATCGTTCGAACCAGCCGCCACTCTGGTTGCCGTCGTCGTTTGCTCAAACTGCGCGGCCGCAGCCAAAGGCGATTTCTTTCATCTCCGTGACGACGGCGAAGGCGCGTTTCGGCTCGCCCCCGTGCGCTCCGGATTCCCTCCTGTTGAGTCCATGGCTCTCTCGGCGGCATCGTTGGATGCACCAAACTTGCCACTCGCAGCCTATCGATCGGTCAACGGTCGGCTCGCCGGTTGCACCTCGCCATTCACGGCATTCAGCATGCAACCCATGGTGCCCACGCCACCCATTGTGCGCATGCAACCCATTGTCTCCCATTCACCCCACGCACAGTCTGGCCTGCTCCGGTTCCATTCTTTCCCGCCCATGGCATCGAACAGCATGTCACGGCCGACGGACAACGGCAGCAACGTCAGCGGCAACGGCACCAGCAGAAGCATCGGCACCAGCACCCGCACCCCGCTTCCGTCTTCTGCCTCTGCCGACCAGGTTGCACGGCCGCCGGTGCACTATCCGCCTTGTTCGTTCAAGGGCGCCGGCGACAAGGCACTCTTCTACAAGCTGCGAAGGATATACGAGGGCCACGGCGACAGCTGGGACGACGAGTCGCGCTCTGCTTGGTTCCAGATCATACCAAAGGCGAAATCGAGCCAGGCGAAGAACAAGGTGTCGAGCCACAGCGTCGCCCGGCACTTGACCGTCGAGACGGTCACCTGGGCTCACTTTTGCTTCCTCAAGGCCATCTTCAAGGAGCAGATCTTTGGCGCACACAAGACGATCAAGATCATCCAGGCAAGGTTCCCGAGCGCCAACCTGGGCTCCTACAAGTTTGACGAAAGTTTCCGGCAGCCGGTGCCGGGCGCGAGACCGGCGTCGGAGACGAGCTCGGGCGGCGCCATGGCATCGCCAACGACGGCGCCCCCGGAGGGAAGGCGTCTCTCGACGTCGCAGAGCCCTGCGGACCAGGCCGCTCCGACGCTCGAGGTCGGGCAGGACGACTCGGCGATATGCGGTGTCGGTCGGGCGAGCGAGCAGGGGGACAGGCAAGGAGCTGGCTCGGCGACGCTGGCCACGACGGCGGCGTCCGAGGTGAAGACGGAGCCGAGCGGAGAGGGTGGCGAAGAAGCCGGCTCGGCGACGTTGGCGGCGACGGCGGGATCCGAGGTGAAGACGGAGCCAAAGGGCAGCGGCGGGGAGGTGGTGTCGACTGCCAAGAGCAAGAGGAAGCGGCTTCCGGACTCGGCCATCGCTCACGTCCTCGTCGGCCGCGACGGAGGGGGCAAGAGGGCGAAGCTCGGCGGAAAGGAGTCGAAGGCGGCGGCCGACGGCGACGGCGACGAGAGGCACAAGCAGCTCAGCGACAGGCTCGCCGAGGTGACGGCCACGGTGGGCAAGCTCGAGGCCAGGGTGGCGAGGCAGAGGCGGACGATGGCGGAGCTGAAGGCGCACTGCAAACGGCTGTGGGAAAATCAGCAGCGCATCCGCAAGTGGGTGACGGCGGCGCAGCGAGACGGGGTGCCGCTGGCAGCCGACGTCTGGGCCGCCATCCGCAAGGCGCCGCCGACGAGCAACGAGGGCGGCGAAGGGACGGCGACGGCCGAGGACGTCGAGACGGCTCGGTGAAGCGGCGGGCTAGGAGGAGACGGTTCGGGCGGTGCTGGAGCGACGGGGACACGGCATCGGCGAGGACGGATCGACTGGACGACGACGACAGGACGGAGGACGAGGATGGGACGGTGACAAAGGACACATCGGGGTCATGCTTGCTGGGCTGGGCGCGGATGCACACTCGAACGGCATGTAGACGAGCAAAAGACGAGTTGACGTTTGGCGAATGGATCACTGCCGCGTACGAACAGCAGGTGAGGTTGGATGGTCGTGACGGAGGATGTCGGTTGGCCGATGACGCAAGACATGTAGAATGCACGGAGTAATCGGTACGGAATAATTAATATTCCCTACATTACTCTGGCGTACATGTGAGTACTCCGTACGGAGCAATTATTGCAGTAGTTGTACTTGTAACTACATGTGCATACAAGCGGGCATGGGACGTGAAATAAACTACAGCACTTAGGCACTCCGTTACATGTAATACAAGTACAGTATTGCACAGTAATTTATCGCTGCAAAGGATTTACCAACAGCGGAGAGATTCTCACGCGACAACGGGACGGAGGCTATTGTCCAAATGCCAACGGCACAAGGCCATTTCGCAGAAAGCCTTGAGCCAACTTCCGGCAGCGTCGCATCGACACTCGATTTTTGCTTGCGTTGCTGGCTTCGGCAGTTGGTCTCGGGTAGCGAGCCTCGATGTGACATGGCAAGGTGGTCATTAGCAAGGCACATGTACAGAAGTGTAAGCACAGGTACGTGTACTGTACAAGTACTTATATGTACACCTACAAGCACTGTACTGTACAGTACAGTACTACTTGCATGCCAGTAATTACCTAGTACTCCGTAAGTACATGACCTAGGGGTACGGAGTACAACTACAGTGATTACTCGCAGTTGTAGGCAAGTACCTTGGTAAGTTGGAGGTGCAAGGAAACTCGGGTTTTAGTAGGCCAAGCATGGACGGAATTCAGAGTACACTCACCCACTCACTGTACGAAAACACGGTATGGTCAAAATTACAACTGCAAGCACAAGTAATCCGTGCTTACTGTAAACGTGCAAGTACTGTACATGCACTCTGTGACTCCGTACTTGCTTGCGGGTGTAAGTACTTACAGTAGATGTAGGTGTAGGTGCACAGGCGCGCCAGGTGAGTGTACCAAAGTACGGACAAGAATACTTGTGTGTATGTACGGAGTACATGGAAGTAAGTACTTGCTGCCTGTGCGCTTGATTACAAGGAAATGTTCTCCGTGCTCCGCACTCTGTACTTACTCCGTACTGCACCCCGTTTCTGAATACTAAATAACAAGTACTTGCACCGTAAGTACTCCGTAGGCGCTGAAGTAAGTACACTGCACAGCGACAAAGGTAGCACGTATTTACATGGCACTCCACGTACAGTGGACAGAGTACACTAATTACTTGCACATGCTCACCTACTAGCAGTAAGTATAATGTCTGTAGAGCACTCGTTCCGCTGGTCAGTCCAGGGTTCGCCAGAACGATTGGCACATGATTGCACTTGCGGTGCCTACAATTTATTACGGCACACCTGCTCGGCACGCGTGCATTTTTGCGTCGGATGCGTTGGGGCCCTGTTTGCGAAGGCGTACGAGTAATGATGCGCCCTTGTCCCGTGCCCCCTTTGCGCAATTACTCGTAGAGAGAGCGGCCGACAAGACGAGCCGTGGGAGTCTGTTGACCAACGGGCGCGAGCAAACAGAAACCCCAATCAAGGATAAGCGCACCATCGAAACAAATCCCTTAGTGTCCGATGGCGTACCCACCTGGGTTGATTGATTCTCCATGCACACCGGCGGAAGCATGGCATGCGAATATCGAAGTAAGTATGCACAAATTGTTGCTGACGAAAGGATGCTGTACTTGTAGAAAGTACTTGCAGTATACTGTACTCCGTACACCTACTGTAAGTAAGTACTTGCATGTGCGGAGTAGGTGTACTGGTACTTGTAGATGCATTTGCACCCATCCCCAAGTACAAGCAGTACTCGTAGATGCAAGTACATGTACATGCACGGAGGGCTAACAAGTACGCCCAAGTGTACGGAGTACAGGTATTAATACAGTACGTGCTTACCCGGGCGGGCAGTGGCATCACGGGTACTCTGTACGGAGTACTTGTGCCCTACGATGTTGGACAAAACTGTTTAAGGAGGAATACTTGTACAGCACGTACAGTAATGCACGCACCAGCAAATACATGTACTGTACTGGCAACTAGTTGCAAGTACATGTACTTGCAGCACTCGCACCAACCACTGCGCATTGCCTGACCCGTTGCGGCGACATCGAGAGGGCGGGGGCGAGACCCTCCGGCGTGCGGGCATTTGAGCAAGTTTTTCAACATTCGCCGGCCTCAACTGCCCCCTGCGCGTGTGGGAGGAGGAGGTGGTGGGGGGGGGCCAATGACGGCGCCGATGGCCAGTGGAAAAAAAACATGGACCATGGACCGTGGGGGAGCGGTAACGTGTGCTGTGCCGCAGCCAGGAGGCCATGACGGAGCGCCAACGCAACCGCCGGGAGAGCTCGTTCGTTCCGTCTCCAGCACCGGCGTACTGTATGCGAGCATCGGCAGGACGGACCGGAAACGACAGCCTCGAGCCGCGTCGCGCGACGGGGGGGGGGGGGGGGGGGGGAGAAAAAGTGCCGGCGGCGGAGCGTGTGGACGAAGCGCCGGACCCGCTCCGCTCCCGGGGGCGTGGGAGGGCGGGTCGGCGCAGAGGCGCCTGCGATCTTGGCGATAAGTACCGGCAGCCGCCACCACCTCGACGGCATGCCCTCCCGTCCGTGTGCGTACTTGCAAGTCGCTGCGAGTACTTGCTTGTACTTGATGCGCTTGCAAGTACGTGCTTACTTACTGTACATGCACGTGCACGCACATGGCACTCCGTACACCCGCGGCGATACTTGCTTGTACATGCAAGTACTTGATCGCTTCAAGAACAGTAAGTAATAATACTGCACAGTAAAGAACAGTACTTAAGTACAGTAAAGAGCACGGGCGTAAACAGGTACACCTACGGTACATGCCCGTGGCAGCGCGCTCCATCGTGATGCAAAGTACCCTCGCCGTACTCTGTACTGTGCTGCCAAACACGAGCCTCCTCCGGCTCCCGTGCCATGGCATGCCGTGTCATGGCACCGGCATCCGAATTTCTTGCTCCACACAACTTCATCCTCTTGCCAGATGCCTCCGCCGCCCAAGCCAGCCTTGGCCCGCCTCGATTGGACCCGTCCCACTCGTTCATAGGCATGAATACTACTTGTACACCTTGTACACTACGACCGGCATACGGTACTGCATACGGTACTGTACATGCTGTGCTGCTGCTGCAGGTACAAGCGTACAAGGAAGTACATACTGTAAGTGCGCAAGTACAGTGCTTGAAGTCGGAGCTGTGCTCGGGTGTGCGTGCATCCATGCATGGAAAGTAAGTAGGTGTACTTGCATGGGCTCGTCCTCATGCCATGTTGATGCGAGTACCCATGGCAATGACCGACGGTAAAGCCAGTCGTGCCGCGCGCTCCCTCCATAAGTATCTGCCCGACCCGGGTCCGCCGTCCGCCTCGCCGCTCCCTCCGATTCCGCCTCTTCTCACGGCTCCCTCTCTCGTCCAGTCCCCTTCCGCTCGACCTCGCGCTCCTTTCACCCATCACCCCAAACACTGACAATCTCACACCCTGTCCCCCCTCCCCCCCCCCGGCAAGGAAAATGGTCTCCAAGCTCGTCTTTGCCGTCGCGGCGGCCCAGTGCGTCTCCGCCCACTTCGGCATCTCCTATCCCGCCTGGCGCGCCGACACCCTCACCAAGGACACCAACTACAGCCAGTGGACCTATCCCTGTAAGCCGCCCTTCCGTCGCCTCGTCCTCTCCTGCTCCCTCCCCGCCCCGAGCCGGCGAGCTCACGGCTGACGGCATCGCCCCGACGTCCAGGTGCTGGCGTCCCGTACGGTGTCGGCAACGTCACTGAGTGGCCCCTCGAGGGCGCCGCCATCAAGCTTGACCTGCACCACACCTGGACCTACGTCTTCGTCAACCTCGGCTTCGGCGAGAACGTGACCAACTTCAACGTCTCCCTGACGCCCCAGTTCCTCAACGCCACCGGCAAGGGCACGCTCTGCCTCGACAAGCTGCCCCTCCCCGCCGGCCTCGAGGACGGCAGCCTTGCCACCGTCCAGGTCGTCACCGTCGGCAACAAGGGCTCGGCCCTCTACAACTGCGCCGACGTGCGCTTCAAGAAGGACGCCAAGCCCGTCGCCGACTGCAACTCGGGCAACATCTCCGTCGTCAAGATCCAGCAGCAGACCGGCAACGCCACCGCGACCAACGCCACCGCCGGCAGCCGCCAGGCCGTGGATTCCGCCGCCGGCCTCGTCAACGTCGACACCCTCGCTCTCGGCTCCGTCGTCGGCCTCGCCTCGGCCTTTGTCCTCGGCCTCAGCCTGTAGACGGACGGCGCCTGCGCGAGCCCGTCGTGCCGCCTCGGCCGTGGACCGAGCGCGGATTCTGTCGCGGCCAAGTAGAATAAAAGAACAAGAATAAAAAAAACACAGGAAAATTCAAGCAAGCAAGGTGTCATCGACATTGAGGGAAAACCGGTAGAAAGGGGTAGGTAGAGGAAGGGAATGATTCGTTCCATCGGCTGCCATGGCTGATGACCATGATGCGACGCTAGGCAATGCCGTAAATCTCTAGTACTGTACTGTATATGCTGGGCAAAGTCGTGTAAAATAGCAATGTCCAGTCCACCGTCTCCTTCGATTGATTGATTCCACGCCGGCGACCCAAGACGCAGCCGACACCGTCCGCGCCTCCGCCCGCGGCACCCGCCAAAAGGCCATCAAACGGTACTCGAGCTCGGAGACGGAAGAACAAACCCCAAAAAAAAAAGTGTCATCGTGGTGCGGCCGCGCTCTCGACGCCGAGCTCCTGCAGCACCTTGGCCATGGTGATTCGTTGGTGCGGGTTCGGCGTCAGCATGTCCCTGACCAAGCGCTCGAGCCGGTCTCGCGTGCTCAGCTTCTCTCGTGCCTCAAACATCTCCGTCAGCCAGTCGCGCATCTGCACCACGGCCGGCTGGCCGTTGCCGTGCTGCTTGTACGGCAGCGACGGGTTGTTGATGCCCCCAATCTGCCAGTACAGCGGCTTCGCCTGGTGCCTCCGCGCGCGGCTGTCGGGAAAGGGAATCTTGCGCAGCACGTACAGCATGGTGACGCCGAGCGCCCAGACGTCCGACGGCGGGCCCCGGACCTTCTTGCCGATGAACTCGGGCGGCACGTAGTAGGGCGTGCCGCCCGTCGTCGGCGAGTTCGACGCCGGCGTCGAGAGGCCAAAGTCGCACAGGACGGCGCCCCGCTCGGGCGAGTATAGGATGTTGGCCGGCTTGACGTCGTTGTGGACGAGCCGCCGGCCGTGGACGCAGTGCAGCGCGTCGGCAATGTCCCGCAGGATGCGCGCCGCGTCCTCGCGCGTGCCGGCAAACTCGTCCGACCGGCTCCTCCACCGCGACGACGAGGCGAGGTCGGGCGCCTGCACGTGCTCCATGTAGAGCGACAGGTAGCGCGCGTCGCCGCCGTAGTAGCGCACGATGGACTTGTGCTCGAGGTCCTCCTGGCTCCGGCACTCGCGCATCCACATGTCGGCCTGCCGGATGACGTTGCGCTCGTGCGCGAGCGGCTTGTCCTGCGAGCCGGCCACCCTCGTCTTGAGCACCTTGACCGTCACGATGTTCTCGGGCACGCGCGAGTGCTGGCCGCGGAAGACGGCCGACAGCGCCGTCGTCGCGATGGGCTCCCGCTTCGTGAGCTGATACTCGTCCACCTCGCAGACGGCCGGCACGAGGATGGTGTCGCCCTGCTCGGCGTCGAGCAGCGCGTGCCCGTCGCCGGCCGACAGCTCCTTGCTCTCGCGCCCGTTGGGCATGGGGAAGACGAGCGGCTCGGCCGCCGGACGCAGGAACATGATGACGCCGTCGTCGCCGTCGTCGCCGTCGGCCTCGACGTCCGAGAGCCGACGCCTCGCCCGCTTCCCCTCGACGCCGTCCGTCAGCGACCGCTTGCCGGCCGACGGGGCCCTCGCGGACGGGCTCGCCGCCTCCGACCGCGGCGACGACTCGTGCGTCGTCGTCGGCGCCGCCGCCGGCTCGCGCACCCGCACCGGCCGCCTCTCGAGCACGCGAAAGTCGAGGACGCCGACGTCGCTGACCTTGATCCTCCACGTGCCCGGCTCGAGGAACTTGGCGAAGCCCGGGTTGACGACGTGGCCCTCGCCCGACGGCGGGCTCGCTGCCGCGTTCTGGCAGACGCTCAGCAGCCTCAGCGGCACGTCCGACTTGCTCAGGAAGACGACCTTGTCGCTCGCCGGGTCGTAGTACAGCTCGCACCACAGCGGCGGCCGCGAGGACTCGTCTCGCGACTCGCCCGGGATCCGGACGGAAAATTTAATGTCCTTGGACGTCTGCGTCACCGCCAACACCTTGTGCTCCGGCTCGTCCGACGATGCCACCTCGGCCCGGAGCGCCAGCCACTGACAGTTGTCGCTGCCCGGGCTGACGGACCGCGTGTTGTGAATCTTGGTCAGCGGCCGGACGAGGATGCGGATCCCCTGCTTGTGGTGGTGGTCCTCGACCTGCAGCACGTCGAGGGGGACCACCTCGCTGTCGGCGAGGCTGCCCGCATCCTCGACCCGGATGCCCTTGAACCGCGCGTCAATCTCCGACTGCGAGAACGGCTCCGTCCTCTCCTCCGAGACCCCTTCCGAAGCGTCGGCCATGAGACGCGGGGGAGGAGAGGATGTGCTTGGCGATGGCTGCGAGGTCGTGCCCATGCGCGCGCGCGACGTCCGCGTGCGTGGTGATGACGCAGGATCGAGATGCGAACGTGTCCGCCCGTGGCCCGTTGGCTTCTGCGCCGTGCGCTGTTGTGGTTGGTGGTGGTGGGCGGCCGCAGCCGCTGCGGACGGGCGCGGGGAGAACGCTCAGCAGCTATGGCGGGTGCTGTGGGCAGCAGGCCGCCAAGCGGCTCCAGGCGACAGACAGTGCGGGGGCGAGGGGACGGGGAACGGCGATAGTAGTAGGGGGCGAGGGGAAGGTGGGGGGCGGAAGAATGGGCAATGGGACGGACGGCTGGACGGAGGAGGAGGTTGGGCACTTTTGTGTCAGCAGATGGGCTACGTGTACAACCCAAGTACTGTACCGGTCGCGCGTCCGGGGAGATTGACAGAAGGGAATGGAACAAATTCAACTTGTCGCTGCGCCCCCGACCGACATTCGTGAGCCAGAGGTACATAAATAAGTACAGGAACCTCGGGGACTCGTCGACGTTGAGAGGAGCGTCCGGATCCCAGTCATGCGCGAGACGGTCGACGATGGCAGCCGTCGTTGACTGCTGATGGTCGAGTTGATCAGAGGATGACGAGTTGGTGGTCGGTGGCCCCAACCTCGTCCGCCGAGCATCGCAGGTCGTCTGGTCGGTCACAAGTCTTTCGAGGGAGCTCGTAGGTGCCAGGAAGCAATGTCTCCTGGTGCCTCTTGGGTCCGGCGGGAGCAGCGTGCTTGGCAGTGGCCGGCAGCAGCAGCCAGCAGCGACGGGCCGTGGGGAGGAGCCGGAAGCAAATCTTTAGCCGCCTTGTCGTCGTGGTTGGCTGTCAGATCGAACCGTGCGGTTCGCCGTGGATGACACGGTGACGGTAACGGCACACGTGCACGGAGCACGGTATTCGGTAGTAGTGCTGCACAGTGTGTCGATGCGGCGGCTCCGTTTCGCACCAGCAGGACTTTGGCCGTGCCTGGTCCACGTTACGAGCCGACGGCTGACAGGGGCGCACAGCTCCTACGTGCGTGCTGAAGAGGGCTTGTGACGCAGCCTTTCTCCCATCGTGCCGTGGCGTCTGCGCCTCGTATTTTGTGTGCCTGACCTCGGCTCCTGGTCAGCTGCTTGGTACGCACAGCGACACCTGCGAGCCCAGCGAGCAACGACCATTGTGCGTGAGAACCGACAATGATGCGTGAGAAACGATCATGGTGCGTGCGACGACCGTCGGTGAGTGAGCACCGTCAGCACCCGGAGGATCAGCGTTGACTGAGCTGACACTGCCTCGCAGAGAGCGAGAATCTGTGAAGCTGATGAGCCGGCCACTCCAGCTGGACGGTCGACCGTCGGTCGTATCTGCTCCGCTCCTGTATCTGCTCCGCTCCTGTATCTGTTGACCTTGGGAAAAGGCACATCGCTGCGGAGTATTATCGTCTTTGTTTTTTCCCCGAGGAGCATATGACCTTTCCAAACACAGAGTCAAAGGCAACCGAGCCGTGTCCATGGCGTCTGCAGTCGCTCGCTCTGGTCGCCCTTGACCGCCCTGCCTTCAACGCAGGCGTCCTCCCAGCATGACGGTATGGTGTAAATACAGTGCCAGCCGCGCGCGAGCAGCGCCAGCGCACTGCCGTTCGTGTACAAGTATGTGCACCGGGCATGTCACATTGTCATCGTGCCCGTGTACAAGTACAAGCACTCGGTACTCCGTGCAGTGCTTCGTAGTTTGCTCGCCGTGTGCCGACTGTACCTGTACAAGCTCAGCACAGCAGGAGGCTGTCCAGCATGTCGTCAGTACCGTGCGAGTCGGGTGCAGGTAATAATACCTCTTCGCACGTCGCTTTCGTGCAACCAGTGTGCCACCTTGCAGCCCAGGGTCGCGTTCTCATCGAATGCCGGTCCCACTTGCTCATGTTTCATTCGCTCCTGGCCGCAACCCACTGCCTCTGATTGGCTTGCCCGAGGGGCGGAGTAACGAGTTCCCACGGTGGCGCCCAATGAGCGACCCTCACCGCCGTTGCCTCAGGCAGCACCGCGCGCAGTACCCGACATCGCAGGGAGGTCCCGATTCTAGGTGCTAGGGCCCGATCCCCCCCCCCATTCTCGCCCTCTGCTGGTCGAGGCTTGTCGTCCACCGCCCGAGCCTACCTGCCTTCCTACTCTCCACCATCATCACCCTTCCCTTCCCACCACCGACACTTGGCCTTTCCACCAACGCTCCCCGCCCGCCATTCGTACCTTTCCCGACGACCGACGACGATATGGATGCCATCGCCTATCCGACGCTGTGAATTTGCCTTGTGCGAATTGCACACCGGGCAGCCTTGGGGACTCCCCTTGTCTGCCTTCGACACGACCTGCTCCTCTCATCATGGACGACCCGGACTGGGCCTGGCCCGCCTGGAAGTTCGGCATGAAGAGGGACGACTTGTTTTCCACCCTTCACGAACGCTACAACACATTCTCTTACGCCATCCAAGACCCCGAAGCCTTTCACCACGACGTCTACGAACTCTCCCGCCATGCCGACACGTCGGAGCAGTTCCACCGCTTGATGGCCGACCGACAGCAGCTGCGTCTCCGTGAGCTCAACGAGTCTCTGGAGACGCTGGCCGTCGAGATCATCGCCAACCCCAAGCTCATGGGCTCCGAACAGTGGCAGCACGCCATACAGATGTTCCGCACCAAGTCGTACGACTCCATCGTCCGGTACTTTGCCAGCTACCTCCCCGACGACTACCTCAACGACACTCGTTCCGCCTCCTCCCATTCCTCCTTCTCCGAGGCCGACAGCGTGAGCACGGTGAGCACAAAGGCCAGCAGCGCCCACGATGCCACCTGCTCCCACTTCCTCGACGACTTTTTCCCCATGACGGCCGAGCCGTCCTCGCTCGACGACGACGTCGGCCACGACGCGGGCCTCGACGGTCCCCTGTCGCCCCCCGACTCCGAGGCCATGGGCTCGGAGCAGGCCGCCGAGTCGCCCTCGGACGCTGGATATCACACTTATTCTGCCCCGAGCCCGCCCTCGAGGTCCATGTCATTCTCGGGCTCCGACTCGGGCCACTCGAGCTCGGAATTTCTGCGTCGCCTCGCTCTCCGTCACTGTGACGAGTCGCCATCGGACTGCGACACGATGGTGACGTCGGTCTGCGATTCTACCGAGACGCGATCTGCCTGCGACTGTGTCGAGGGCGCCGTCGATGACAAGCCTCACCATCCGTCCCACCTCGACGAGGAGGAAGAGGACGACGACGACTTCCCCCCAGCCCAATATCCCGACGACCATTTCGATTTCCCCGACGTTTGTGCCATCGGTGTTCCCAATGATACCCTAGAATCTGATACCCCAACACCGCGACAAGGACCGATGGCAAACTCATACCTCGAGCACAAATCGATGGCGAGCAGGAGCCTGCCCTCGCCCCACCGACATTCACGTTCACCCTCACCGAGATCATATTTGATGAGACGGGCCAATGGCCTGGCGCGGGAGGTGCGGAGAAGTCCGGAGGAGGCGCTGAGCAGGGTTCAGAAGCCGATGCAAGACGTGCCACGGAAAAGGCCGAGAGGGAGAAGAAGGGCTGACTAGCATGAGGCAAGCGGCTGCACATATGTGAACCTAACTGTACATAACATACCTTGTACCTTATGACTAACGATTCAGACCCTGAATTTTCGCCATGCATGCAGTGTTCCCTGCACGCTAATGTCATGCTGAAGCCGCAGTCGACGTCGTGATGATGACCACTGGCCTAAGCGAGAGCCTGGCAGTCCCCGAAGGCAAACGACTCCCGAGGTAAGTGATGCTGTCTCCAACCTGCTGTGTGTTCCGTCTACATGACCATGCTGGGACTTGACGAGATGATGAGGCTGAGCCAGTCAGCTGGTCGTGACGGGGGTGTCAATATGGTCACCAAGTTCAAAGCGAAGCCCTCCCATGCTCACCAAGACTTGAGCCCTACATTCTCTCTCATCCATTCATACGCATACGTTCTACTCTTCTCAACGTCACGACGAATGTCAAGGGACTCTGTGTATTGCCATTCGTTTTCTTCGTTTATTTTTTGGAGCTGTCGCGGTGATTTTGCCGACGAGGTGAAACCACTGTGCCTGCCTAATATCTTATCGTGCCTTCAAAGTAAGTCAAGGCGGATCAAGGTAGGTAGGTTAGGGCTGGTCAAGGGAGGTCAAGGGAGGTCAAGGTAGGTCAAGGTAGGTCAAGGTAGGTCAAGGTAGGTCAAGGTAGGCCAAGGGAGGCCAAGGTAGGCCAAGGTAAGTCAAGGTAGGTCAAGGTAGGAGGAGGTGGTCAAGATAAGTAAGTCCCCCCTCTCATGTTCGTCATAGCCTTGAGTGCATTTTCGAGGTGTTTGGTGACCTCTCAGGGTAAATACACACCTATTTTCCTCATCAATTTTCTTTGCACGTACGTGATGGTATCCCTAGACCCATTATTCGATGTATATATCCCGGCAGTCGGCTTCAGAACGTAGCGATGCAGCAGCATGATGGCACGTCCTCCGGGCACCGATCGTCCTTGTGAGTACGGCCCGAATACCGCTTGAACGGCTCCGCCCGCTCTCTCGCAGGTGCCACTCGGTGAACAACGGGAGCGGTGAGTTGGTGGGTGACAAGCATCGAACCATGCGTGCAAACTGCCGTCTTTGATGATCGTCGTTCATTCACACGCCCGAGATAAACACCGTTCACAGCGTGTATGTATCCACCAGCTCAAAACGATTCTCTCGCAGCTCCGTTCTTCCGAGGAGCAATTGACCGCCCGTGGTTGGAGGTTTCTTCCGAGACGCTGTCAAAAGATGTGTTCATAGATGGGCCGTTTCATGCATGATGATCTCAAACGCGTAAAACTTCAACGCCAGGCACGCAGAATCAAACATGTTTGGGGGGTCGGCAATTGCTTCACTTCATGGCATGTACTGCAACACATTCTCGACCGCTTGTTTGTGCATCGGTGCTGGCCCCTGAAGTATACCACCTGTGAGGCGGCCAGAGGCAATCTGGCCATGTCGGAGGAGGATCAATGTTTCCCCCGTGCATTTTGCGCATGCTCCCTCCAATGTTTCGACAATGCCCGAGTCATGCGAATATTGCCTTGTCCGAGATCAGCGACAACTAACACTTCAACAGCACAGCTGAGAGATGATGAAGGGTATGGTGCATATATTTTCGAAACTGTTCGAATTGCTTACGAGAAAGGTCGGTATTCGGATGAATGCAGACAAAGTGAAAGCTAATAATAGCCCTAAAAGGCTCGTTGCCGCCGTGTGATGACGCCGTGTGACCGGAGCGCCGGTGCTCGAGCACATTCAGCCTTTGGTTGACCTCGTGTCGAACATTTCGGTGGCCCAATTAACCGAGAAGCATCTGGGATACCCCGTAACCCGATTCTGCCATGGGTTTCTCTGGTACAGCCTCAACAACTGTCCCTGGACCATTGCGTTCCAGCTTGTGTCAGGATGGACCGAATGGGTTGTCGTATTGGCAGGTCTACGATGACATAGCCACGGTGACAGTTGGCTGGAGAGCCATTTGCCCTTCAAAATGGCTCAGGGATAGCGCTCGAGTATGCGTTTCCGGACACCCCGGATCCTGATGGTCCAGAGAGCGCTGGCTAGAAAACATCGCCCAGCTCTCCGTCCGTATCTCTCGGAGGGCTTCTACCCAGTCATAACTCAACCATTGTAGGGCGAAAATGAAGGCCAAGGCATAGATTCCTCTCTCTTTCGCTCTCTACTCACACGAGAAGGTGACGAAGCTGAATGGCACAGAAATTGCTAGGACGATTCCCACACGCCCCTGAGACGGCTCATGCTGCGCTGCCAGCGCTGGCCAGGGAGAGCCGGCCAGTTTCGACCGATTATGTTTGTCGGGCGACCAATAAGCAACTGGAACACCTCTGTTGGCGAGTCTTCATGATCGCTTCATGTTGTCTGGCAACGGAACGAGTGCTTCCGGACCACGATGGGGCAGGACACGGGAGCCTGGTAGGCTGAGCCTAGATGGGAGAGGCAACGCGGCGCAACAACGCTTGTAGTCATGTCATATTCCATTCTTGTCTGAGCCTGTTTCGATGCACCGCACCATTTGGCAACTTCTCCAGCGACAGGAAATGGAAAAGGACGGAGGAATGAAGGGGACAGGGGTTGAAGGGGGTGAGTGGGGGGTGGGGGGTTTGAGGGTAATAAAGTTTGCGAGCAACCATCATCTTCGCAGGCGAGGAAGTTGGCGATGGCTCTGTCGAGTATAAATGATTCCTTTCGCTCGTTCGTGGCAGATGATCTTTCCACTCACCAGCAGCCGCATCTCAGCAGCCTCTGCAAGTTTCACTTCTCTCAGACACTTCCGCCTTCTCTCTCAACTCCCTGCCGGTCAGGTCTGCTCAAGATTTGCTCACTTACTCGACGCATCTCTATCCTGCCGTAAATTGTCATCCTGTAGCCAACATGTCGCTCTCTCTGAAGACCATCGTCGTCACCTATGCCCTCCTCGCCGCCGAGCTTGCCTCGGCTCATGGGGGCATCATCAGGGCGGTTGGGGAAAACAACACGGAAGGGATGGCGCTCGGAATCGTGACGAGCACCGATCGGACTGGCACAAGAAGGAACCCATTTCAGCAGGATTCGACTCGTTTTCGTGGAGATGCTGCCGAATCGGTGGGCGAGACGCTCGGCGGTGGCACGAACGATGTTGAGTCTGGTACATCGGCCATCATGGCCGAGACGGGTGGCCAGCTGCCCGTCGTGCGAGCCGGCGGCGAGCTCGAAATGACGCTCCACCAGGTCAATGCCGACGGAGCCGGTCCATACACCTGCATGATCAACGACGACGGGACGGCCAAGTCGTGGCAGAACATCCAAGTTACCCAAAATGTTGCCGGCAACGATCGAGGTCGCAACCGGAACGGCAACGCGTCTGACCACCCCCTGAATGTCCGGATCCCCGCCGATCAGCAGTGCACCGGCACCGTCGCCGGCATGAGCAATGTGTGCATGGTACGCTGCCAGAACCCGGCACGGGCTGGTCCCTTTGGCGGCGTCGTTCCCGTTCAGATGGCTGCCGCCGCCGCTCCAGCTGCTGCCGCTCCAGTTGCCGCCGCTCCAGCTGCTGTCACTCCGGTTGCCGCCGCTCCGGTTGCTGCCGCTCCAGTTGCTGCCGTTCCAGCTGCTGCCGCTCCGGTTGCTGCTACCCCGGCCGCCAAAGCCAACCGGCAGTCACGCAACAGCGACAAGCGCAGCAACAACCGGCCGTTGATCCGCCGTGGAGCTTTTATCAAGCGCATCGATGAGAAGACCCGCGTCGTCGAGTTCACCAATTGAGGGCCGAAGAGGCACCATTGATGGGAAGAGCTGGACCGTATCCGGAGGAGAAAGGCCACCCGGATGGGATGTGAACATGGCGGACATGCCTTGTGTTATGCCGTCTGATATCATTTGAGATCTTGTATAATCAGGTCGGTAGTCGAGAGCATTTGGGACTCGTGTAAGCTGCAGCTTGAACGTATCTATGTAATTTGGGACAACCTCTCTTGCTCCTCACATACCTTGATGGGATGCATCCGTCGGCGCACGACGGCCAGATACTGTAAACAAACGCTTGGCCCGTGTCGGTGCCGTAGCTGACATGGGTGGATGAGGCCCATGGAACTGTTGTTGGCAAAGGTGCTTGCTTCGTTGCTCTAGCACCAGCTTGCCATGCCATATCCCATCCTGTCTTCCCCTGGACACCGACTGTAGAGGTGGCGGAAAGCGGGATGCTGAAGCTTCTCAACATGACGACCGAATCGCCCACAGCCCGCGACATGGTCGTCAAGAGCCGAGACCAGCAAATGGCCCCCGCTCGGCATCCTTTCGGACCACGCCGAACCCGCTCCGGCCCGGCCCCATCAACTGCCTATTTAGGCAGTACTCGGTTCCGACCGGCTCAACCGCCGACGTCGCCTGCTCCTCGTGAACGTCGCGTTGATGGTGTCCAAGCTGTCAAATAAAATCAACGGCGAAGCGAATCCGGGGGATAGCGTACACCGGAGAGTACGCCGATGTGACGAGATATGTTGTCAATCTGTGATGGCTCGGCGCTGGCCTCTCGACTACGCGCCGAGAAGTCTTCGAGGCAAGGGTATTTCAGCAGCGCTCACCATGATAGGTTCCCACGTCATTCTGTACCACCACTCACACTCAGCACTTTCCATACCTCTTGTCCATTGGTTGTGGCAGTCGGCCCGAGCGTTAACAGCTTTCCTATTTATACGACGGGCAGCAACATCCTTCCCCGCTTTCCATGATGCTCATTGTGCTCGGTCGTTTCCGTTCAAACTCTGTCTCAATGGAAGCGTTGAGACTGTTGTCAAGTCAAACAGCAGGCCTCTCATCTAGTCATGGTCATCAAAGCCATCGTCCCGTACGGGAACTGGGACTCTCCCATCACCGTGGACTCCGTAGCCACCAAGTCAAGGCAGTTTTCTTCTCCGCGCGTCTCTGTATGTGCCATCTTGCCACTGCCCCACCCGGGAGGATGGGCATGAACTCCTGTACTCTGTGTGACTAACGCTGTCTAGCCGTCTGGGAGGGCCTTTTTTCAAGAGAAAACAACGAGCGGAAGGACAACGATAGTGGAGGTGATCAAGTATGGCGTCAGAGATGTCTTGCCCTCGCTATACAATGCTTCCAACCGAGTGTACGAGTACGGCTCGTCGGCCTTCGACGTCCTGGCCGACAACCGTATCGTCTTCACCAATAGCGATGACTCGATCCAGATCCTGGACCCGGACAGCGGCAAGGTCAGATTGGTGTTCCGGAGCGCTTACCTCCGTTACGCGAGCCTCAGCGCCGGCCCCGGCTCGTGGGTCTTGTCCATCCAAGAGGTCCATGACCAGGGGTGCCGCGTGAAGAACAGTGTGGTGGCCATCAACGTGGACACAAGCCATATCAACCTGATCGCTGGGGGGGCCGACTTTTACTATCTGCCACGATTCAGCCGTGACGGTCGACGACTGAGCTGGCTGCAGTGGGACGATCCTGACCTGCCCTTCGACTCGGCCCAGCTGCATGTCGCCGACTGGAGGGACGGATTTCGCTCCCTAGAATCGCATTTGATTTCAGGCAAGGACCACGAGAGCGTCGCCGAGCCTACCTGGGGCTTCGATGGCTCACTCTACTTTGCCAAGGAGGAAGGGCCTTACCGGCAGCTGTACCGCCTTCGGCCGGGAAGTTCCCAGGTACCAACAGCTCTGGAGCTCAGGGGGTTGGAAAAGGTCGAGTTTGGCGAGATTGGACTCTATGAGGGAAGGTCAGTCCCATCCATCTACGCCGTGACCTGACCTGGCGGCGAGGGGACCGGAAGCTGACGTGGCGGCAAGTCGCACGATTGCTCCCTTGACCGAGGAGCTGCTTGTCGCCTCGGCCATCCTGAACGGGAGTGCCCGTCTTGTCCTCATCAACGTGGAGACCGGATCGTGGAGTCAGCTTGTGGAGGCAGATACGGTGTGCCAAGTTTCCTTTGATGCCGTCACGAGGTTCGACGAATCCTCCGTCCTCGTTATTGGAAGTGGAACCTTGTCGGTCCCGTCGATTCGCATCCTAAACGTTCACCAACCAAATCTCAACAGGCTGGTCCGGGAAGCGACCGACGAAAAGTTCTCCCCGTCCCTGTATGCGCAGCCCGAGGGCATCTCCATCCAGTCCGTCTCGCAGCCTTGCCGAGATATCCACGGCTTCCTCTGGATGCCGCGCAACCCAAAGTTCGCCGCAGCCACAGGTGAGCGGCCGCCGCTGATCATATGCGCTCACGGCGGTCCGACGAGCCATATGGGCTGCGGCGTCAATCTCCGGACCCAGTACTTCACCTCGCGCGGATACGCCTTCCTGGGCCTTAACCACGCCGGCTCGACCGGCTACGGACGCCGCTACCGCAGCTCGCTCTGGGGAAACTGGGGCCTGCTCGACGTGGACGACGCCGCCGAGTTCGCGTCGTACCTTGTCAGCCACGGGCGCGTCAAGCACGACGGCGTCGGCATCACGGGCTTCAGCGCGGGCGGATACAGCACCCTGCAAGTCCTCGTGCGCTACTCGAGCCTCTTCGCAGCCGGTCTCTGCGTCTCGGGAATCAGCGATCTCAACAAGTTTGGTCGCAAGACGCACAAGCTCGAGGCCAACTACACGCCCAAGCTTGTGCTCCCCGAGGGCGGCGTCGACGAGAAGCGCAAGCGACGCATCTATCGCGACCGCAGCGCCTTGTACCACGTCGACAATATCACCTCGCCCATCGTCTTGCTCCACGGAAAGGCCGATCCCGTCGTGCCGGTCGAGCAGGCAAAGCTCATGGCAAAGGCTCTCGCCAAGAGAGGTCGTCAAGTGGGACTCGTCGTCGTCGACGGTGAGGGACACATGATGGATTCACCCGTGAGCACGAGGCTGTGGCTCAAGGAGGAGGAAAGTCTGTGGAGGCGGACGTTGCTCTCTGCCTGACAGTCTGTCCTGTACGTTTGCCTGCATCGACAGCACACGACATTCTTGACAGGTGACCTGAGGTCCATTTTTGGCCATTCCCTTGTCAAGTCTCAAGTCTCATCCCTTTTGTGCATGGAAAAAAATCACAATCGAGAGAGTGACGTACGTCGACGTCGCACATGAAATTAGCTCTCGGCACCCAACTGAAGGGCCACTCACATGTTACTATAAACGTTTGCCGCCATGTGTACAGGAAAATGCATCAGCGCTCATGAGACACGGCCCGCGCCACCGTCTGCTGGTCCCTGGTATCAAAATGAATAATGAAAGAAAAGTCGGCCCTCCGAACTCTCCAGCGTAGGCAGTGCCGGCTTGTTTCGCCAACTAGATGAACGCAGTCGTTAGGTCGAGTAAAGGCCGGCCGCTCAGCCGTCCGACGGCCTCTGCTTGACCGAGATGAGGTGCTTCAACGACGTGTCTATCTTCTCCCACCTGCGCAGTTTGGGATTATACCAGCCAAAGACGTAAACAGCCATGATGGCAGCCTTGCCTTGGAGTTCAACGAGGCCGTCAACGCGGATGCAGCCCCTGCTGGGAGGTGGCTTTGCTGGTTGCCAATTCTTGGAAAATGTCCTCGAAGCCGCTTGCAAGGCTGCCTGCACGCGTGGGTCCATCTGGGTCTCGCCGTTGAAGGGGGTACCGACCATTTCGGCACCGGCCGTGTGTATGGGAAAATTTTCCGGCTGGGTCTCCAGCCCGTTGGATGGCTGCTTCCCCTGGCCACCCAAGGCTCGCTGCTCCCGCATGCGATTCAAGGCCACCGATTGCCAGGTTGGCTCCGGGGTGGATGTGGTGCTCAAACCGAGCGCTTTAGCCACGTCGGATGCCGTCTGCTTGAAGAGGGAATTGACAAAGGTCCACAAGGTGAGGGCAACGGTCTTGGGGTAGATGGCCATGTTGAGGTGGCTCGCGGCCAGGGAGTCTATCGGCCGGTCTCCCCAGAAGATGCCGTCATCGTCGATGATGATGCTACGAAGCCGTCAGCGTGGGTCAGGCGGAAAAGAGCGACGAACGTACCCTGCCACGTAGTGCTTCGCCGGTGGTCGCGGAGGGTATATGATGTCGAGCCACAGTTTCTTCAGCTTGATATCTTTACCTCCGAGGAGGCTGATGTAGGCCGGGTTCTTTTCGACGCCGCGTCGGATGGCTTCAGCGAGGCCCACTGCGCTTGTCA
Organism: Drechmeria coniospora; assembly: GCF_001625195.1. Lineage (NCBI taxonomy): Eukaryota > Fungi > Ascomycota > Sordariomycetes > Hypocreales > Ophiocordycipitaceae > Drechmeria > Drechmeria coniospora. The sequence goes on along the minus strand of NC_054390.1, from coordinate 5,016,969 downwards.
GTCCTGCCATGAGCAAGCAGCACGCACGAAGGCACCGGGTGCGAGCACGTACGCTTGATGTTCTTTTGCATTTGCTGGTCTTTGTTAACGGCAACAAATACGGCCCATTCAGGGTCGGAACCTTTGTACGGCGGCTGCTGGACCTCCTTGGTTGTGAAAGGGAACGGCAGGAAGAGGATCGGCTCGTCATCCTCGGCAAGTTGCTCCATTTCCTGTTTTTCCTTGTCGGAGAGGGAGTCCCATTCGTGGTCGGCCCAGTCGAGCAGTGGCTCGAAAACGACGGTGGCGAATATTTGCCAGCAGGCGTAGAATGCCAACGTCGTGAATGCCGCTCGCCTACGGTCGTCAGCTTCGAGTGTCTCGCCACCAAAGGACGCAGGCAAGGTGGGACATACCCGAGCCGCCTCCTCCAAGCGCCCGGCCGGGCCTGGGAGGGCAACTTTGCAAAGTAAACCGGGAGGGGAGCTTGCGTTTGACTCCGTCTCCACGGGAAGAGAGAAAAGGTTCGATTCTGGAGGGTGCACGATCGCGGGGCTAGGTGTGGTCGCCGAAGGGTTGCGAGAGTGGCGGACGCTCGCCCGAAGGCCGCCACGCGAGGCGGCATGTCGAGTCGAGCCGGTATCAGGTGAAGGCCAAAAGCTCGCCGCGCCAAGGGCGACGGACAGGAGGGAGGTGGGTGAAAAGGCTGCGCAAATTTGGACGTTGGGCGGGCTACAGTATTGAAGACATGGCGAAGGTTTTCAGCTGACGCCCAGCGAGTTTCTCGAGATGGATGGACAGTGCAGGAACGGATAAGATATCGGTGGTGGTTTGCTGCGAGTCACCGACGTACAGTACTTGCAAGTACAAGTACTTGCGCATCAAGTACCTACTCCGTACAGTACTTACAATGGTATTTACTTAAGCAAGTGCCTGACGCAAGGCACACCATACAGTACTTGCAGAGAGTACGGAGTATCAATACAGAAGAAGCTGGCCTTGTTGTGCTTGCTTACGTTGTAAGTACATGCAAGTACAGTACAGTACTGTACGGAGTACGAGTACGGAGTAAGTACTAGTGACTTCCTAGCACTCCGTCTGACGAGGCACATTGGCACACGCTGCCACGGAGGATCTGCACCCGTGCTCCGAGCTCCACTTGGGTGACTAACCCAGACGGGACGATGCCTTCCAGCGCTGTACCAGTACTTGCTTACTTACTCCTAGACAGCTGGACCTGTGACGTTGAAGCTGTCCGTTGCAACCACGGTTCGCACCACCGACGACCATGATGAAACTCACCGTCGGGCTCGTTGCCGCCCTAGCAGGCTTCTCATCGGCTCTTCAACCGACCGCTCAAGTATACATCATCCCGGCACGCGAGGCCTCGGCGGCGCCGCCCTCCCTCTCGCCCGGGCTCGCACGCCTCGTCCTCCTGCAGCGGCTGGCTGCCATCGGCCAGGGCCCCTCCATCAACGATGTGCCCAACGATGCCAACACGGAGGATGCCGTGTCGGCGATGACGAGATTCGGCAAGACGTCGCCTGTCCTCTTTGGTGGCGAAAACAATGGCGAGCCTAGCCAGCTGGTGATGATGCTGGACGAGATGACGGAGCAGCAGATGGAGGATCTAGGGCGGGCCTTTGACATGAAGCCGGCATTCACAATCACGGACCCACCATCATCCAATGCGCACGAAGAGCTTGTCACGGTCGACTTTCGCATCGCCGGCATCACAGACGTCAACCAGTGCAGCCTCCGCGAGATTGCCAACCCGCTGGAGGAGTGCTGGAACGGCAAGCAGGCTGCCGTTGCCAAATACAACGCCAACCAGGTGCGTGCATGGATGTTCTTGTTGGTTGGTGTGGGTGTGAGCGCCGGGTGTATTTTTTTCGCCACTTCCTGCTGCATCTCGCTGCTTCTCCGACACTGACATGACGGAATAGGATCCGGACGTGCTCCAGCAGCTGCCCCAAAGACTGGCCCAACTCGTGCAGCTCGCCAAGTCGGGCGAGCTCGAGACGACGATCCTGCTTCTCCCGTCCACGTCGAACTCGAAATCGTGGTCGGACCTGCCGCAAGAGCTGCGGCGGCGCCAGGCGGAGCAAGTCATCTCGTCTTACGACAAGGCGGCGGCGTCATCCACGTCGGCTGTCCCGGAGAAGCCGATAGCATTCCCTTCCAAGATGCCTATTGCGGCCTGCTTCAACTCCAAGAAGAGCTGCATGATCGCCACGGGCAACTGTTCCTCGCACGGTTCCTGTCTGGACAGGTACGCGAGTGCCGAGGAGGATGGCAAGAAAAAGGAGGCCTGCTTTGCCTGCCATTGCCTCAGCACCAAGAGCGAGAGCGGCAAGGTAACGCACTGGGCAGGCCCATCGTGTGCCAAGGCGGACATAAGCGTTGCCTTTTGGCTCTTTGTCGGATTCACGGTTGCCATGGTGGGCATCGTGTGGCTCGCCATCGTGATGCTGTTCAACGTGGGAGAGGAGCCGCTGCCTGGCGTCATCGGAGCGGGTGTTTCGAGGTCCAAGTAGATGCCTTTTGGCTTGGGTGCCTCGTCATGCGCGGGGGCGAATGCGATGGCGAGCGTGTACCATGTTACTGTTGCGTATTGATACCGCTATTACTATTGATGACGGCACGCGCTGCGTCGGATTTGCATCCGTTGTGCTGCTGCTTGGTCGATTGCAGATGGACGCTGATGGTAGATGTGCCATGTTCTTTCCAGCTTCCCGCTTCCAGCATCGAGCATGCAGCATGTTGAACCTTTTGAAAACCGAAGGCTCTGCAGAGCAGGGCGATTAGGTACACTGAGCGCCCTCTATCCGGCTACCAACCTAGTACCGGGAGCGTACGAGTATGTGCACCTACTTGGGTACTAATTACTACTAGGTACTAACTAACCTACCTAGGTACCTAGTAGGTATTAGATGCTGTTCTGATGTACTCGAGGTGCACAAGTATGCTTCTTACAATAATAGGTGCCTTGTACTAGGTACCTAGTAGTAATTACCGTACTGGTGGTGGTGGCATTAGGTACTACAAGCAAACACTCCGTACCTAGTAGTGGTATACTGTCACGGTAGTAATGATAGTCTACCTCCTTGTACGGGGTACGGTCCTGTAATCGTGCTGGGAGGCAGTTCAGTTAGGCCGCCTCGCACATGCCATGTTGTACTAACTTGCAGTACGGAGTATACGACTTGGCGTTGCGATGTGCTACTACTGCACGGAGTACTGAACATGCACTTTCTGCAGCGGGCCGTCCAGGGGGATGGGAAAGGGTCCAGCGTATCCGCAGTCCGTCCTGTCGTCCTGTGGTCAGTACTTACTTGCAGTAGTACCTACTACATGGATCAACAGTTCATAGGGGCCAAGGTTTACAAAGTGCAACTACAGGGCGATACAAACACCACTCCGGAGTACAAGTACCGCATACTTACTGTACGGCGTACGTAAGTACGGAGTGCTCCGTACAGTGTACTTACACCAGGGTAACACTTACCTAAGTATTTATCAACCTAGTATTACCTACAGTATGCAGTAAGCAGCGTCGACTGTCGATTGTCCCAAGTAATACCTGGTACCCACACCGGCCACAGGAGGCGTAAGCCGGCCGCTGGCGATTCCAAAAGTCCGGCCGGCACCCACAACAAATCCATATCGGATGTACCCCAAAGCCCAGAGGCAAAGGCTGCGGAGCACGCAGCCTTGAGCAGGCAGCCAGAACATCTCACACATTTGCGCTGCCCGCGTCTGGCCGGCAGACGTGCCGGTATTGATCGCCACCACCACCCGCCGACGGCCGCCGAAACTGGCGCATCCATCTGCTGGACGCCGAGCCGAGCTGTCAAATGTGCTGTTAGAGCTCGTGCAAACGGCGGCCCTCCTCGTCCAGCATGGCCGACGAACCGCACAAGGCCCATGCGTCCGAGCAACGCAAGCTTCCCACCGCCAAATGGGGAGCCGCCTGCGCTCCGTGTGCGGCCGCCAAGGCCAAGTGCATCCGGACGGATGAAACGCCGGGATCCAAGTGTGACAGGTGAGCAGATTCGAGGAGAGCAGATCCGAGGAGAGCAGGCCCGAGGAGAGCCTGAGCAGGGCCGACAAGGTCAAGGTGGCGGGAAATCGAGAAAAGAGTGCACCCCGAGCTGACGATGCCTCCCCCAAGATGCCGACGCCTGCTCAAGGACTGCTCCGGCCAGGTTCATCGACCTCGAAAGAAGAGGCAGTCGAACAAGCCATCGTAGGTGACGACGGGGGCATGCTTCTTCGAGTACGAACCCTGGGCGGCTGACGACGTGACCGGTGCAGACGAACCGCCCAGATCGAGGAGAGGCTCAACGGGCTCGTCAACCTCCTTCACGCGTCCGGCGAGCTGAACAGCAGGTCGTCGTCGACATCACCCCGAAACCCCAAGCCCGAAAACTCCCACTCGGACCGGCACACGCCGCGCCTGAGCGAGCCCGTCTCCCCGCCGTCGGACCTCCCCTCGTGGGCCATCCCGGACGCGTACAACGAGAACGCCGTGTCGACGTGCATCTGCCGTCCGGAAGTAGGCGCCGCCCCTCCGCCGCCGGACTCGGACTCGGTCCTCCTCGACATCTACCGCAATGACATGCAGCCCATCTACCCCTTCGTCATCGTCCCCCCCTCCTGCACCGCCCAAGTCCTGCAAGCGACGAGGCCGTTCCTCATGTCGGCCATACGGATGGTGTCCTCCTTCCGGAGCTTGAGGTCCATGAGAGCGCAAATGTGCCACCTGATGACGCACATTGCGGACCACATGCTTGTGCGCTCGGCACGGTCCTTGGATCTCCTCCAGGGTATCATCGTCATGCTCGGCTGGTACCAGTACCACTGCTTCATGCACGCCCAGATGAACAACCTGCTCTCCTTGGCCATGAGCCTCCTCGCCGATCTCGGCTTGAACAAACCACCGGGCCTCCGCGAGCAGACGACGCTCATGGTGGCGAGACCCGTCGAGCCGGCAGGCCGCACCAACGAGGAGCGACGAGCCTATGCGGCCGTCTGGTTTCTGACTTCAGCGTACGCGACCTCGTCTCGCTCGTCATGCGCCACGTAACGTACCCCGGCTGACTTGGAACAGCATGGCGACGACGATGGGTAGGCTGGAGCCGATGCGATACTCTCCGTACCTGCACCAATGTGTCGCCGAGCTCGAGGCGAGCAATGAGTACGCGACGGACGCGACACTCGTCTTTCTCGTCCGGATACAGCACCTCACCGAGCGAATATTTGACCTCAACGCCAAGGACAAGACGCCGGAGACGATGCCGGGCATCCCCACGGCACCCGAGTCTGCCTACATCTACGCCTTCCAGAATGAGCTGGAGCGCATTCGCAACAGCCTCCCGCAGAATCTTCAGATGGACAGTACGTGATTTCTGCCATTTCATTTCATCGGCCCCCCAACCCCCCCTGGCCTCGTTGCCTAACGTCCACGTTTCCATCAGCCACCGTTCAGGTCTACCTCAACACCGCTGCTCTGCGGCTGTACGAACCTCCCGTCGCCGACATGGCGCTCATACGACAGCTCTCGGAATCGCTCACCGTCGGCACCGTCGGCGCCGGCACGCCGCTCGACAAGATTTACCTGACGAGCGCGGCGCTGAGGATGTGGTTTGAAAACTGGCTATCCCTCCCCGTCTCGAGCTACTACCGCCAGCCGACGGCCATCGCCGCCCAGCTGGTCTACGCCCTCACCATGCTTGGACGCTGGGCGAAGCTGGCGACGCCGAGGACCATGTACGAAGGCGGCACCCCGATGCCCGGCTGTCTGACTCCTGGCAACGCGAACCTCGCCGCCTTCAACGCTGACCTCGGCCAGCAGCCGCCGCCGCCGCCGCCGCCGAGCGGCGAAGGCGCCGGCATGGGGACCTCGCCCTCCCTCCACCGCCGTTGTCATGGCAAGGACCGGTGCGCGCGCGAGGCGGAACCCGGACTGCCGGCCGCCGTCGGCGCGCTCCAGTCTCAGCTCCAGACGCAACCGGGTCTGACCGTCAACATCCCCGAAATCCTGTCGGCCATGTGCAGCCGCTTCGAGCAGGTCAACTCGACCTTCCAGGTGGCATCCGGCGCCGGCCATGCCGACAGCAACAACGTCTGGAGCCTCAGCGCCCTCAAGGTTCGCATCACCCGCGTCAAGCTCGAGCGCTGGGCCGAGCTCGTCTCCGCCGGAGCCGAGGCGCACCAGCGGGAGAACAGGGCGCCGCCGCCGCCCAACCCGACGGCCGCCGCCGGGCAGTGGCGAGGCTCGTACCCCCAGCAAGTCGGCGCCGCCGCCGCCGTCATGGACCCCGGAGACGTGCAGTTCGGCAGCCTCGCGCAGGATCAGACGCAGATTCAAAACTTTCTAGGCAGCACCCCTTGGACGAGCGATTTGCTCGACGGCATAGACCCGACCGTTTGGTTCGACGGATACCTGGACTGGGGCGCCGTGATAATGAACTCGATGGGGACGGTGGAACAGTGATATAGATAATGTATAGAGCGCGACGGATGTGCATGGACGCGCACGTAGCATGTATCATGGGCGTCCTGGAAAATAGACTCGGGAAATGTATTGTCCCATTATCATCCCACTTCTGTCATGGTAGAACCTGCACATATCGATGTAAGCGTAATTATATTGGCATTTACACATGAGCATCTCGGAGCCAACGTGTGAGAGACATTCTACTTCAGTCACGGTAGAACCTGCACATGTGGATGTAGGGGTAATTATATTAGCATTTACACATGATTATCTCGGAGCCAACGTGTGAGAGACGTGGTGGTTCGATGCCATGCTGACCACCTGGACAATGTATTTGCTTTTTCCGACCGTCGGCTTGGAACGTGGTGGCGGGGCTGAACCACAACCCTGAGCCAGCTCCGGTAATTATTACTATTAATACCTGCCTGTCAGTATCAAGCTCCGTACTCGATGCAGATACAGCAGTTCCATGATACGTGAACTTGTCGACTCATCAATCACAGCACGCCCGGGCATAAGACGCACCTTGACTCGGTCCACACCCAAGTCGCCGCCTTGTCATGATCGACAAGTCGACACTGACGGCAAACGCAAACGCCGAACCGTCTTCGGTTCCCTGGTGGGCTGCTTTCCCCGAGCCCAAGGCGAACTGCCATAGCCTCGAGGCGGCCGATGTGAAGCAGCTCATAGAGAGCCATGCCTCGCTCGGCGCGAATGGCGACAGGGGCTTCCTCCTCGTCGATGTCCGTCGGACCGATTGGGAGGGCGGCACGGTGACGACATCCATCAACCTCCCCGCCCACACGCTGTATCAGACTCGTCCGGTCGTCTACCAGCTGTGCAAGCAAGCGGGCATCAAGACCATCATTTTCTACTGCGGTACGAGAGAGCCTCACGATCCAGAACAGACCAGTTGACCGACTGACTCGGGATAGGGAGTTCGAACGGCCGAGGACCCAGATGTGCTGGCTGGATGCAGGACTACCTCAACGAGGTCGGCGAGGCGAGCATGACGGCGGCAATCTTGAAGGGGGGGATCAAGGGCTGGCAGAGAGTATATGGCGGCCAGATGATGGACGCGTACGATAAAAAGTTCTGGCAGCAGGAGCCAAGCTCGTAGACGAAATGGAATCCCTCGCGGTCTCGAGCCACTTGGGCCTTTTATCGCTTCCGTAAATTCTAGACGACAAAGATTCGTGGTCACCCCAATGCTGCAACCAAGAACGCCAAATAACTATCAGTCAACGTCCCCCGGCCGTCCCAGCCACGAGCCGCCTCATCGGTGTTGCTGCTGCTGTCTGTCCTCGCCCGCAATTCTCTCCATAGCTTCGAGCATGACGACTGAGTTGCCACGGATGACCTGCGGACATGTTAGAAGAATATCTCATCGAGGCCGCTCCAAAAGTCCAGAGTACGCACGACCATGCCAATGTTCTTCCTGCCCTGCCCATCCGTCTCCTCGACCGCATCGTCGAGGACGATATTCAGAAAGACCTGCCCACGTTAGCATGAAGAAAGGGAATGCATGTGGCTGATGCTCACATCATATCCTCGCAGGACGCCCGTGACTTTGCGGCTGCCGTTCAGTTGAACGAAGAGTCTCTTGTCGAGATACTAGATGGAGCAAGATTTAGCAAATGCGACGCAGCCGTACGGCTCTGCGAGACGAGGAGCAGAGGCCATCGGGCGTGTTCTGTCGGAGGGATATACCTTTTTGAGCTCGGGCTGAGGGGGCGCCATTTTGACTGCTTGTGACGAGTAGGTGGTGCAGAGCCTGAGATGTATCGTGTCGCGCGACAATAATCCGATGCCATCCAGGCAGCTTGATGCATGGGTGCCTGGGCCACCAAAAAATAGCTCACGTGGTGATAAGATAAGCAACTACCCTCCCAACCTACGTAATGTCTCGAGCGAAATGGCAACCAGCAAACATACCCGTCGAGGCAACCTTTCCACTCCGTCTTCATCATGGCCTCGTTCATGAACAAGCGGCAGGCGCGCGTCATTAAAGTCTCGGACGAAGATGTCGATCCATCCGCGCCGTCCGACAATGACGCCACAGAAGAAGGTGTGTGCTTGTGCCAAATTTGCCGACCTCGGCTGATGAACCAGACTGACTCGGCAGCAGATGCTCCTAGGGTGATATTCGGCACGAAAACCGGGAAGAAGCCGTTTCGACAGTCGGGCTTGCGAAAGAGCTTCAACCCTGCCGACGGAGATGTCCTTGGCTTGGAAGATGGAGGTGTCAAGCTCGACGACGAGGCGGATGGGCCGGTTGTCGTTCGGCCAAACGTGAGCATGAACAGGTCTGGCTCGCTGAAACAAAAAAAGAGGAAACCAAAATCTAGGCTTTCGTTTGGTGGCGACGCGATGGATGCTGGAGAGGACGAGGCCGAGGAACTCAGCACGCCGAAGCGGGCGCCTCTCGGATGGAAGGCCATGGAGAATAGCGCGGCGAGGCGAGGCGTGCCTCTGCGGGGGCTTGCCGGAAGGACATTGCAGGATGATGACGAAAAACCAAGGTACAGCAAGGAGTATCTCAGCGAGCTGCAGTCCTCAACGCCGAACACGCCACGCGACATCTCCACGCTGCACATCGACGACGCCGACGACATGGAGCTGGACGAGTCGGAACTCGAGGGGGCCCTGATCGTCGAAGCCCCGGCGCCGTCTCCGAAGCCGACGACGCAAATACTGACCGACGTCGAAATACGCGAGCGAAAAGAACGGCGGGCCCGACTCGCCAAGGAGCAGGGGTTCCTGTCGGTCGAGGACGATGACGACGAGGACCGGCCAGGGCGAAAGAAGAAAGCTGATACCCGATTGCTCGCGGAAGACGAGGATCTTGGAGAGGGATTCGACGACTTTGTCGAGGATGGAGGCTTGTCACTCGGCAAGCGGGCCGAAAGGGAGCGGCGAAAGCAGCAACGTCGCCAGATGGCCGAGCTCATATCCGCCGCCGAGGGCCACACGTCCGACTCGTCCTCGGACAGCGATGCGGAACGGAGAATCGCCTACGAATCGGCGCAAACGAGAGCAGGCCTGGACGGCCTGGAGAAGCCGAAAAAGAACGCGGCAGACGAGCTACTGCGGGTGCCCCCCAAGATAACGCCTCTCCCGAATCTGACGGAATGCCTGGCTCGACTGCAGGCCACCCTGGCGGGCATGGAAGTGGACATTGAGTCCAAGAAGGCGAGGATAGAGCAGATCCGGTGCGAAAAGGAAGACATTGCCAAGCGGGAGGCCGAAGTCCAGGCCCTACTTGACGAGACGGGTAGGAAGTACCAGGAAGCAATGAACCGGGGTGCGCCGAGCGGCGCCGCCAGGGGCGTTGAGGGACCGGTGGAGAGGGGTTTGGAGAGTTTGGGAACGACGCCGATGCGGGTGCATGAGGACATGGATGTGTCATGACATGATGGGACGAACCTCGCATTCCCAACGGAAAATACGACTTTACGAACCCACGACGAAGAGCTTGCGCGCAATGTATGCATGTACATGTATGTATGAATATATAGAGATGTATTCACATGGGCGACCATATTTTGGCGGCATTTTTGCCCGTCACAATGATGTGGACAATCACTACGTGTTCTTCTTAGCCTCGCCGCTGTACACCAGCCCATCCTCCATGCTCCCAAACCACAGGGCCCAGATATCACGCATCCAGTGGGTGCGGCCATACCAGGGGCCCTCGCCGGTGACCTTTGGTATTCTGTCGGCGGCTCGGAGAAAGTAGTTGCTGTTGGCGTCGACGGCGATGCGGCGCGGCATGCCCTTGTACCGCTCGAGGACGGGAACGACCTTTGTGGCGCGCTTGGATTCCATGGCTCGGAGGACGCGGACGACCATCTTGGCCATGACGTCGGCGCCCGGGGTCCAGCTCTGGGTGACGTAGGCGACGATGAAGGCGGCGTTTGGTAGGGACTCGAGCATGCCGCCGCGCCACGTGTACTGGGCGCCGGGATCGACGGGCACGCCGTTGACGACGGGATGCATGCCGTCGAGGATCTGGAAGTAGAGCCCCGTGGCGGTGACGATGATGTCGGCGTCGAGCCTCCGTCCGGACTGGAGGAGGATGCCGTCGGCGGTGACGGTGTCGACGACGTCGGTGACGACCTCGACGTTGTCCCGGTGCATGGCCTTGAAGAAATCGCCGTCGGGGCACATGCAGAGTCGCTGCTGGAAGGGGTTGTAGCGCGGGTTGAAGTGGACGTCAGCATCCACGTCCTTGGGTATCTCCTGCTTGAGCTGGGTGGTCAGGGCGCGGCGGCCGAGGTTGGGGAAGCGAAGGAGGAGCTGGGTGGTCAAGAGCTCGAAGCCGAGGTCCTTCCACCAGATGAACCAGTTGGCGGCGAAGGCGGGGAGGAGGAGGCGTAGCAGACGGTCAAAGGTCGACGTGGTGGGGACGGAGACGGCGTAGGACGGGCTGCGCTGGAGCATGGTGACGCTGGCCACGTCGTCGGCCATGGCGGGGACCATGGTGTAGGCGGTGGCGCCGGAGCCGATGATGACGACTCGCTTGCTTCTGTAGTCGAGGTCCTTTGGCCACCACTGCGGGTGGGCGACGGTGCCTTGGAAGCGCTCGATGCCGGGGATGTCGGCCTCGAGCGCCTTCTCGTACGAGTAGTATCCGGTGCAGGCGAAGAGGAAGCGAGCAGAGAAGCGCTTCTCCTCGCCGTCGGCGTCGACGTCCAAGGTCCAGAACTGATCCTCATCGCGCCACTCGCAGCGCGTGACCTTGTGGCGGAAGCGTATCTCGTCGAGGCAGCCGTCGTCGCGGGCCGCGTCCTCGAGGTAGGCGGCGATCTCGGGCCCCGAGGCCATCTTGCTGTCGTGCGGCCAGGGGAACCAGCGGAGGCCAAAGGTCGACATGTACGAGTCGGAGCGGAAGCCGGGGTATCGAAAGAAGTTCCAGGTGCCGCCCGTCGTGCTGCGGGCCTCGAGGATCGTCACCTTGCGGTGCGGGAGTTTCTCTCGCAGCACGTGGGCCGTGTTGATGCCCGAGAGGCCGGCACCCAAGATGACGATGTCATGATGTTCCGATATTTCATGCATTCTGGAGACGAGCCGTCCGAAGGGGCGAAGTTGTCGGTGAGGCGGCTGTCGCGTTGAATAGGGCACACGCGTGCATGTATGTGGTGTAAGGGGGGGGGGGGGCTGCTCGTTGAAGTTCTTAATTATTATTATTGCTTCTGTATGGAGTACGGAGTAAGTGCACACCCACTCCGTTATTACTTAGTATTAGCAGCACAGGTACAGGTACAGGTACAGTGCTCCGCACTACCTGTAAGTACCTGCACTGCACTGCACTTCACCGCGCTGTAAGTAGGTGTACTGTAGATTTACGGCTTCAAGATGCTCCGTAGAGCCGGGACTATCCGCGACGCTAGGGACAGACTAGGCACAGCTCAGTGGACACGACCCCTGGAGGACGGTGTGCCCTTATCCAGCGCCGTGGCTGGAGTCGGAACAGCTTGACCGTCACAAGAACGGTCAACGAATTCACCATTAAAAAGCCAGCAGGCCTTCTGCCTCGAAATAAGATCTTTTGCGAGGAAAGTCTGCATTTGTTTGAACCTTTACATTCACTAACGGACTTTGCTTCCCATCGGCCGAGCCCCCGGGTCGTACGAGCCATGTCGTCATCGCCTCCTTCCAGCGGGCTTCCCGCAGCAACTGCCAACACATTCGCGCCCCAAGCCGTCGTCGGTTTTGTCATTTCAAACACCCGCCTGTACCTTCCTACTGGAGCTCTGTTTGGTGGTGTGTCGTGGTCGGATGTACCAAAAGTTCCAACCGATATGTACGCTTGTGCTGGGTCGGCCACAGGTCATCGAGCGATCATCGTCGTTGATGCTTTCGATTCGGCGTACTTGAATGAACAAAATGACTACGAAACCGATGCCATCTATCACTGCCACGCAATCAAATTTGGTTGGACATTCGTCATGTCAGCTGCGGACAGATGAAATGTCACGCTGGAGTTTACGCCTCCCGAACGAAGAATGTGCAGTACGGCTGTAGGAATCGAATCGTCTATAAAATCCCCAGCAGATATCCCGACGGTGAGCATTTGTATACGCCTCCTCCAAAGGGTGCAAATATTCCCAACAAAGATGATCACAAGGCAGCAAAGAAGTGGACAAACTATACAATGTGCACTCTACAATGGCCTGATTCTGGTCGAGAGTGCTCGTGGCTGCGATGATTCGGCGGATATCAATTCGGCTGATTGGAATGCCCCAGAATAATTGAACAGCACTGCTCCATGTACGGAGTACAACCGCTTGACAATACGTTGCATTGGCACTGTCTCGCATATACGGAGTACGGAGCCCCCTTTTTCTCGACAGTGATACACGTCCTCGAATGATCTTGTTCCGTCATACCTCCATCACTGCAAGTACCGAAGGCTGAGGTTGCAGCGCCGCCCCGCTCGTGATGCGTCCCAATGAGGCTCTGGCGGGACCCACCATCGTCCATCGAAGTCGCTAGAAGCTGCCCCTGTTATCGGCAGCCTCTTCCTCCCCACCGTCCCCTTCCCGCCTAAGGTTGTCAAACTCGATGCCTCTTTTTCCACCCTGAAATCGTGACGGCACATACATACAGCAACTCGAGCACTTTGATTTCTAGCATTGCACCGGTCACATCGCATATCCACTCCCGAACTGTCTCGTACGCAAACGAACGAAAATGGCTACAGCGGACGAGCTCAAAGCTCTTGGCAACAAAGCCATCGCCGAAAAGAACTTTGACGATGCCATGCAAGTCCCCCCGCCGCCCGAGGAGGAAGATGGATATACCCACATGCTGACAGCCGGCAGCGACAAGTTCACACAGGCCATCGCCCTGCAGCCCGAGAACCACATCCTGTACAGCAACCGATCCGCCGCACATGCCTCCAAGAAGCAGTGGGCCGAGGCTCTCAAGGACGCGGAGAAGACGACGGAGATCAAGGCCGACTGGGCCAAGGGCTGGGGACGCAAGGGCGCGGCGTTGCACGGCATGGGCGACCTGCTGGGCGCAAACGATGCGTACGAGGAGGGCCTGAAGCACGACGCGAACAACGCCCAGCTCAAGAGTGGTCTGGCCTCGGTGGAGAAGGCGATGCAGCAAGAGTCCGGTAGGCCGTCGTGGGACACGTGACAGGCCTCGTTGGCGTCGACGCTGACTGGATGCCCGCAGGAGGCTTCGGATCCGACCCGACGGGCGGCCTGGGCCAGATGTTCAACGACCCCAACCTCGTGCAAAAGCTCGCGGCGAACCCCAAGACGGCGCCGTACCTGGCCGACCCGGCCTTCATGGCGAGGCTGCAGGCGATGCAGACGGACCCGCAGAACACGCAGGACCTGTTTAGCGACCCCAGGATGATCCAGGTGCTCGGCGTCATGATGGGCGTCGACATGCAGGTGCGCGACAGCGACCCCGGCCAGGACGCGAGCATGCCGGACGCGGCCGAGGCGACGCGCGAGCCGGCCAAGGCGGCTCCCCGGGAGCCCACGCCGGAGCCGGAGGAGGTCGACCCGGAGCTTCTGGAGAAGCAGCGGAAGAAGGCGGCGGCCGACGAGGAGAAGGCTCTGGGCACGCAGTGCTACAAGCAGCGCAAGTTTGACGAGGCCATCGCCCACTACGGCAAGGCCTGGGAGATGTTCAAGGACATCACCTACCTCAACAACCTCGGCGCGGCGCACTTTGAGAAGGGCGACTACGACAAGTGCATCGAGGCCTGCCACCAGGCCATCGAGGAGGGTCGGCAGATCTACGCCGACTTCAAGATCATCGCCAAGAGCTACGCGCGCATCGGCAGCGCCCACGAGAAGAAGGGCGACCTCGCCCAGGCGGTGGAGAACTTCAAGCGGTCGCTGACGGAGCACCGGACGCCCGAGGTGCTCAACAAGCTCCGGGCGGCCGAGCGGACCGAGGCGGAGAACACGAAGAAGGCGTACGTGGACCCGGCCAAGGCCGACGAGGCGCGCGAGGACGGCAACAAGAAGTTCAAGGAGATGGACTTTCCCGGCGCCGTCGCCGCCTACTCGGAAATGGTCAAGCGGGCGCCCGAGGACCCGAGGGGCTACAGCAACCGTGCGGCGGCCTTTATAAAGCTCTTCGAATTCCCGAGCGCGCTCGACGACTGCAACGCGGCCATCAAGCGGGATGGCCAGTTCATCCGGGCCTACATCCGCAAGGCCCAGGCCTTTTTCGGCATGCGCAAGTACTCGGAGTGCGTCGACGCCTGCACCGAGGCGCAGCAGGTCGACCAGGAGCACCACGGCGGCGCCAACGCGCGCGAGATTGAGCAGCAGTCGCAAAAGGCCCTGGCCGCCATGTACGCGGCTCGAGACAACGAGACGGAGGAGGAGACGCGCGCGCGCGTGACGCAGGATCCCGAAGTAGGTTTGCTCGCCCGCCGGGCCCACGGCCGCATCGACGCTGACAGGTGCAGATCATGGGCATCATGCAAGACCCCGTCATGCAGTCCATCCTCCAGCAGGCGCAGTCGGACCCGAAGGCGCTGCAGGAGCACATGCGCAACCCGAACGTGCGCACCAAGATTCAGAAGCTCATGGCCGCCGGCGTCATTCGCGTCGGACGATAGTCGCCCTTTGTACCATGCCACGGGATGCTGGTGTAATTGTACAAGAGGTTCGACGACGAGAAACGAAGCGAAGCGTGATGGGCGCCGTAGTTCGGCCGACACGTGCATGCCTGTGCCGTACGCGTAGTTACACCTTGACGTTGGCAAGCCCAGCACTCGACACACCCACTGCCAGACGCGATGCACGTGTGCACCGACCTTGTACGTGTGTACGTGCTTGAACGAGGCAAGCAAGGTGGTTGTGGCCCCTTTACGTATATGCGAGAGACGGCCTCGGCGTGCAATGCAGAAGAAGGAGCAGTACGGAGCAGGGAGCACTCGGTACTGAAGGCACCGTTGCTGCTTCAAGTCTACACTTGAACCCATGTTTATTGTGAAAATTTCCATGTACAGGTGCATGCAAGAGGGCGTCCATGGAATGGTTCAGCGTTCCGCCTCGCGTAATTGCTGCGCAAGTATGGAGCGCACAGAGTATTAATCTGATGATATTTGCTCCAACCTGTGCTCATGTCCTTTTACGTACAGTAATTACCTGTACAGAGTACTCCGTACGGGTGCGATTTCCGTCATGTATCGTACAAGAACAGAGTACAGTACTAGGAGGTAATATCACTACCTACTGTAGTCCGTAGTTACCTGTAAGTACGGAGGATGGAGCAACAAGATGATGACGGCATCGTGCTCAGTGGGTGCACATACTTAATACTACGTGCACGTACGGAGTTCGGAGAACATGGACGGTAGTTGATAATTAACTACTAGGTACGGAGTATACATGTACTAGCAGTGCTTAGTACCACCATGTACTCCGTACTTACAGTACAGTACTTGTACGGTAGGAAAGGGCTTGTGCTGGACGGTAGGAAAGTACTTGTACAGTAGGAAAGTACAAGAGTACCATACATAAACACGAACAGGACACAACGCATGTCCCGATACAATACCGAGTACATTATTAGTACATACAGTACATTTGCATGTTATGGCCACTGTTTTCTTGCAATGACAGACCAACATGTATTACATATACTTACATGTACTTGGTGTGGCTGCAACAACTTGGGTCGGGAGTTCTCATCGACAGAGGGAAACGGAGCTCTATCGTTGTACCTGGGATACGAGTACAAGGTCCCTTTTCGGCATGTAAATGCACCCACGTAGTATTCTAGAATGCTACTAAGCACGGAGTGCAACACTACAAGTATGAATATTTCGACTAAGCGCTGTACAATACTCCGTACACTTCTGATACATGGCAATACGGATTCCACTGGAGAACGTGCCTAGTCCCAATATAAGTAATACTTGCAAGTACAGTACAACTCTGGGTACCTACCTAGTACTATTCCCCGACGGTATACGGAGTACTTAGAGAATAATACTTAAGTAGAAGTACGTAGTTATACATGCAAGTACGGAGTACTGTACCGGACAGAATCCATGAGCCAGTCATATGGCGCATACGCAGCCTTGTACTGTACTTGCACCTAACAGTACTAAAGTGCGTGCTGAGCTCTGTACCCCGTACTGTACTCCGAGGTACTGTGCAGTAGACAAGGTTCAGGCTGGCTACTTGCCGCGCATGTACAATACAGTACCGTACTGTAGACTGGGCGTTCCCACCCGCAGATCGACATCTGCCGAGGATTAGGCGTCAACTGACCACACTGGCTCCGACCCATGGGCTCAATGGCAGGGCCAAGCTGCTGCTCCCTCGCTCACGCATACCCGACTGCACCGCCATGACCTTGCGGACATCCCGGCGAATGTTGTATCCGAGGCAATTCGGGTCAAAAACATCACAATGGGTGGCTTAGAAGAGGCGACAAGAGGTGTGCACAACGGCGCCATTCGACGAGAGGTGCCTTGCCTTTGCTGACGGGAAACCTCCCACACCCAGGTGCGGACACGAGCTGGTCGACAATCCCGACGAGTCTCCTGCTTCAGGAGCTCCATCGGCGAGCAGACGAGGGCGAGAGGCCCCAGTGCGGATCGAAGCATCATGGGTGGTACGACACGGCGGCGCACGTCTTCGCCCTGTTCCTCGTTTTCGTCCTGAGCACGCTGGGTAAGTGGTGTGGTCAAAGGCTACGAGCGAGTGGGGGGTTCCCGAGTTTGAGGCTGACTGCTCTCCGCCGTTCCGTCGACAGCCTGCGGCTTCCCCTTGATATCGCGACGGACGACTACGGGAAAGCGACAGCGGGCCATCATATTCTACTGCCAACACGTCGGCACCGGCGTCCTGCTCGCCACGGCCTTTGTCCACCTGCTCCCGACGGCCTTTCAGTCCCTCACGGACCGTTGCCTGCCAAACTTCTTCAGCCGCAGGTACAGGCCGCTGGCCGGGCTGGTGGCCTTGGTCTCGGCCATTCTCGTCACCGGCGTCGAGTCGTACCTGACGGCGCGGGGCGCCGGTCACTCGCACGCGCATTCGCACTTTTTCGACGGCGACGACGACGACGACGACGACGATTCGGACGGCGAGGGGCACTTCCACGACGTCAATCTCCACGACGACGGTCACGGCAGCCGCGTCCCTCGGCGAGCGGCGACTGGCCGGTCGGCTGCCGTTTCGCGCGACGACTTGGAGGTGACGCAGGGACTCGTCGCCGGCGCCGAGCCGCTGCCGGCATCGTCTCCCGTCGTGCCGTCGAGGGAGGGGCGGTCGGCGGGCCGCAGGTTCAAGGGGGGTGAATCGGAGCTCGAGTTCGACATGGACGAGCTGGACCCGGCACCGATCAACGACGGCGGCGACAGCCCGTACGCGTCCCCGCCGGAGACGACGACGCGGGAGAGGGGCGGCTTGGCGGACGCGCAGGCGCCGACGGCCGAGTTTCAGCATCGTCAGCTGCTGCAGTGTCTGCTGCTCGAGGCCGGCATCCTCTTCCACAGCGTCTTCATCGGCATGGCCATCTCGGTCGCGACCGGGCCCGCCTTTGTCGTCTTCCTCGTCGCCATCAGCTTCCACCAGTCGTTTGAAGGGCTCGCGCTCGGAAGCCGCATCGCCGCCATCCAGTTCCCGCGCACGTCGGTCCGACCGTGGCTCATGGTGCTCGCCTACGGCGTCACGACGCCCATCGGGCAGGCCATCGGCCTCATCGTGCACAAGATGTACGACCCGGCCTCGATGGGCGGCCTGCTCGTCGTCGGCTTCATGAACGCCATCTCGGCCGGCCTGCTGCTGTACGCCGGCCTCGTCCAGCTCCTGGCCGAGGACTTTTTGTCGGAGAACAGCTACAAGGTGCTCAGGGGGAAGAAGAGGCTGCGGGCGTACCTGTCGGTGTGCGCCGGCGCCGTCCTGATGGCGCTCGTCGGCGCCTTTGCGTAGCGTCGGGCCGGCCGGCCGGGGGCCAAGGTGCGTCCGGGTCGATTGTACTTTTATCTACCCGGAAGGGAAGCAGGTATCCGATCCCTGCCTGCTTGGCATGCTGTACTACGGCGTTGCATGGAATGGGGGACGAGGTTAGAGCGGTCGGGAATAGAGCATAGACTTGGGACGGATGCGCCGTTTGGAGCCTGCCGCGGGGGAGGGATCATTCGCCGTCTCAGCCGACGACCTCGGCGACTCGCTCGCTCGCAGCGAGCCAGGTGGCAGTTTCACGATGGAACAATGGATTCACTGGCGGATGACGGACCAGAGCGTGACATTCGAGCCATATGCCGGCACATCAGTACGGAGTACAGCTTAGAGTATGCGTATGCGTAAGTATGTGTGCAACTTGTGCAAGCAAGGAAGTATGTGTAAGTACATGATCAAGCTGTGCAAGCAAATGCAATGTGTGCAAGTTGTGCAAGGACATTGTACTGTAAGTACGGAGTACTCCGTAAGTATTACGGAGTTGTTGTGCCGGCCCGGCATTTTTGCGCCAAGTAAGTACAAGTACTTGTATCCGTACAGTACACATGTATTGGCAGGCAGGCGAACATTGCAGGCAAAGTACGGGGAACTTGTGCAGTACTTATAAGCATTCGGTGTAATACAAGTAATAGTCCTCCGTACAAGTATCCGTAAGGGATGCATGTGCTCCGTACTCCGTACTCCGTACTGCCTACAGTAAGTACAAGTGTACAGCACACACCTACAAGTGCAGTACAAGTACGCGATCAAGTGCCGGCAAGGAAGGGTACAAGTGCAGTAATATTATTACAAGTATTTAGCGTACGGAGTACATGTACTCCGTTAAGTACGGAGTACTCCTTACTTAATGTACAATACTGTACAGTACGCATGTACTTACTTAAGTACGCATGTACGGATACGCAGTAGTATCAACGACTTGGAGGGTGAAAATGATAATTGTTCAACGTACATTGCGCA
Source organism: Drechmeria coniospora (assembly GCF_001625195.1). NCBI lineage: Eukaryota > Fungi > Ascomycota > Sordariomycetes > Hypocreales > Ophiocordycipitaceae > Drechmeria > Drechmeria coniospora. Next base: position 4,997,571 of record NC_054390.1, on the reverse strand, counting down.
TATACTTTGATGCTGCAAAGATGCAGATCGGTGTTGTAATTTCTACAGGTGGCGAGCAGGCAAGTACTGGCAGTGTTCGCGGCATGTCACCACATCATTCCACGCACCGTGTCCTGGGCGGCCATTCGATTTGCCAGGCGTCGTTTGGCGGCTTTGACGGTCCGTCCTCCGTCGAGGCGGCCCTCCCCACCGTCCGTCCGGCTGGTTGCGTCGGCGGCAGACCGACCGGTCATGGCACCAGCATCGCCCACGGCCGACTAGCGATGCGCCACCTATCTTGGCGCTTAAATTATCTGGTTCATTGCGAAGGCGAAGGGCTTGTTTGGAGCGAGGTGCTCCCTGTATCCATACTATTTGGTGGTATCATTCGTTAATAGTTCTCGCAAACTACGGTGATGCGCCACGGCTGCATGGTGCTTGGCACGCTGCTGGCACCTACTAATCCCACCACCAATACTTGTCGGTACCTCGCGGTGGTAGGTGGTAGGTACCCAGTACCTCATGAATGTCGTGTTTCGGTCGTAGTTTAGCGTGCGGCAGTTGTACCGGTAGCTTGCATTTCGTCGCGGTAGCTGTATCTGTAGGTAACCGTGGTAGTGTCGATTGCTGCCTGTGCCGTAGTCCATAGGTATGCAACCCAAGGACGGACGTGGCCGCCATCGATGGGGTTTCGAATGCGCCGTCGTCGATTGGATGGAGACATGACACGACATGCTTGGTGGCATCCCGACGACTCTAATACAGTACATCTACTCGCCTCTCCGTCTTGCCGTACCGTGGTCCATTTCGACGACGAATACCTCGTGCAGCATACACACCTATCCGCCCACGTCCCGGTCTCGCGCCGTCGCCATGCCCGGCAAGTGGACCTCGTTGCTCCTCTTCTTCGCGGCCCTCTGGGGGGCCGCCGTCTTGAGACATTCGCCGCTGCTGTACGGTGCCTCGTCCGGGCCAACCGGGTCCTGGGCGAACTCGCCCATCAACATTGTGCCGACCATGGCCTACGCCGACAACGAGGTAAGGGTCCCCCCGCCAGGCTCCCGGCTCCGGGGACGATGGGTGGCTCACGGGCAAGCAGGGTGACCTCTTCGTCGCGGCCGCGGGCCACATGGCGCTGCTGCACAACACCATCATCCGCGGCTTCAACTCGATCCACCAGCAGGCGTCGCACGTGAAGCCGCAGGACGCCGCCGATTTCCTCTCGTACACCAGGACGTGGCTCAAGTTCCTCCGTGCCCACCACGCGACCGAGGAGGCGACCTTGTTTCCCGTCATCAAGGACGTCCTGGAGGACCAGAGCGTGCTGGGGGAGATGCACCACGAGCACGGTACGCACGCGTCCGCCAACCCCTCCCCCCCCGGCCGGCCTGATGACTGATGACGCGATGCCGCAGAGCGCTTGCATGGCGGCCTTTCCGAGCTGGACAAGTTGATCGCCTCGACGGACCAAGGGGCGCCCTACGATACCCGTCAGCTCCTCGACATTCTCGAGTCGTTGCGCCCGACGCTCGAGTACCACATGCACCACGAAGTCTCCTCGATAGCCGAGCTGTCGAGGCACAGCAACGCGCCGGCGCGCAACTCGACCGAGGCCACCGCCGCCGGCGACCTCATGGCCACCTGGGGCAAGAACTCCATCAGCAAGGGCGGCCTCTTCGACATGGTGCCCTTCTTCCTGCTCAACACGGACAGCACCGTCGACGACGGTCGGTGGGTCGCCTGGCCAGGCATGCCGAAGCCCGTCCGTTGGGCCCTCGTCAACGTCGCCGGCGCCGTCCACGGCGGCTGGTGGAGGTTCGCAAGCTGCAACGGCCACGGGAGGCCCCGACAGCTGTATGCCACGCCCGTGGACGACGAGGCCGAGGCCAAGAACGCGGAGCTGTGATTGTGTCTAGGGTGGCTGCATGGGGAGCCGTCCTCGCACACGCGCCACTGCGTACGGCGCTCGTGGGAACAAGCACACGTACGTAGAACGCACCAGCTGAACATGCACGTCGGGAGGCCGAGGCTTGTGCGGCACTCTTGAAAAAAAAAAGGATGACATTCGTACGCTTGCTTGTTTGCTTCCTTGCTCGCTTGCTTCCTTGTGGCTTGCTCCGCTACTCGGCAGTCCGTGACCGACGACAATCGGCGAGCGCGTGCGCCAACGCCTTCCGCGCCTTCTCGTCGCGGCTCCGAAAGGGCCGGTTAAATGTGCCGTGGAGCGGCATCGCGCTGTTGGCGTGGTGCGGGTCAAACGTCAGCCGGGCCTCGTCGTCGGCGCAGGCGCTCTGCGTCGTGGCCACGGCGAAGCGTAGCATGTCGGCGCCGACACCCTTGGTGCGGTAGCGAAGCTTGGTCGTCCAGGCACGGATGAGGCCGCCGCGAGCCGCGGGAGAGCCCTTCTGCGAGCGGGTGCCCGTCGGGGCGGCAGGCTCGAGGCGCAGGACGAGCGTGGCGATGACGTCGTCGCCGAAGCGCGCCGCCAGGACGAGGTCGTCGTCGCCACCGTCGGGCCCGGCGATGAACTCCCTCCAGCGGAACTCCTCGGCGAGGGAGATGTAGGGCGAGGTGAGCATGCGGACGGCGGCGAGGTAGGCGATGACGAGACCCGACGTCGAGATGACGGCCGTGCCCAGGTCGTGCGCGCTGTGACGCCAGGCGGCGACGCAGGCGGCGACGAGGGCGACGAAGCAGACGGGGTGGAAGATGACGGCGAGGGAGGCAAGCTGCCGCTGCTGGGCGATGCTGTCGGCGACGAGCTTGAGCGCGTCACGCTTGTCGTCGTCGCTGCTGACAATCTCGTACGACAGCGGCGGCGGCTCCTGCTCGGCCGTGTCGGGGACCATTGTGGTCGCCGCCATGCTGGCTGTGGTCGCTGCCGTGGCTGTGGCCGTGGCCGCGGCCGCCGTCGACGACATTCCGGAACGCTTCGACGCAGGCTCTGAGGGCATGTCTCGGCAAAGAGAGACGGGCGGGTGGATGGATGGATGGGAGGGGGAGCGAGGGACGGTTGGGAGGAGAATACGGTGCAGGCCCCAACTTGCAAAGTGTGCAGCTGCCAGTACATGTGCCGCAAGTACGCTGACGTGTACAGATGGTGTGTCCGCACCGCTGTCGGGGGTTCGGCGAACTGGGGAGGCAGGTATAAGTGCGCACTTGCACGGTAGTTGAAATTAACCTCGTGGTGTCGCGCCTTCCTTGAACAACCGAGTGCTACGGAGTACTTGCTGTACCGAGTAATTGCGACTTCCACACACAGAGTGTAAGTACTGTACTTAGGTGTGCAAGTAAGTACGGAGTACACCAGCAATACGTCAAGTAAGTACATGTACTTTGGTGTAAGTACTCCGTGCCACCTTGTGAATGTACATGTACTTAGTTTACTGCGCAGCACTCGATGTGAGTGTACATGTACATGTAAGTACATAGGTACTGTAAGTACTTAAGTACTCTACGGAGTAGCATGTACTTACAGTACAGTAGTACTGTACACCAACAACTACCTCTTGCCGCGTCTTGAAGTAATTCGTCAATTACGAGCACGAATGCCATCGCCATCAACAGAATACGATTACATTACATACTTACATGGAGTACGAGTACTAGTTCGGGCTCACCTGCGCCGTTCGGTCCAAGAGTTCGACAACTCCTGCCTTCTGCCCCGCGCACATGTCGCGAACTGCGCGATCCATACGTGACAGAGCCTTTGCGCGGGGTTGGGAAGGTGAGCACGTGGGCAGGAGACCGGGAGTGAGTGGGTTGCCACTTGCCAGTCTTCCTGCACGCTGCGGCTGCACCTGCACCGGCAGTCGCCGATTTGCTGCATCCATCCAGGTACGACCTTCTCTTCTTGCCTTTTCGGTGCTCAAGGACTCGATGTACTGGATACCTACGTCTTGCACCATGCTGCACGGTACTGTCAGTGCATGTGCTTGCTTGCGAAAGTACATGTACGTGCAGTAATTGGTGCATGCTACCCGTGCATGTGCGGAGTGCCAAAGGCGCATTTTCCATCGCCCACATTCTCACCAAGCCCACACCGCCGGCCCAACGTTACCACGCCGTGAACGCTTGCATCTTGGTCCCTGGTTGAACGAGGAGGCGCCGTGCATGTGTCATTCGACATGACCGTTCGACATGCTACGACACCTCGCCCCTCCGAAACCTAGTGGTGCCACCGAAATGATTCTCGGTGCGAACATCAGCATGCCGACGCCATCGTCCCGTCCTCGTCCCCCTCCTCGTCCTCGTCCGACGCTGCGTGAGACTGAATCGACATGGGCGTTGCATTGGGCGATTGCCTCCGGTTCCATTGCACCTACGCCTACGAGAAAGGGAAATACTACGCACGTATAGCATGGCGTAGGGGCAATACTGGTAGGCGTCTGTCGACTCCGTTTTGTTCTTGACACTCGCATCCTCACCATGCGAGCCTAACAAATTCACCCCTAGTACCGTACTCCGTACGAAGTAATACTTGCAGCACAGCACACCTACTTACTTACTCGTACTTACTTGCTTTGGCATACGAGCACATGCACACCTGCACCGACATGCCTATACTACGCTGTGCTATGACTACATGTACAGCACTGTAAGTAAGTACATGTACGGAGTACTGGACAGTACGGAGTACCAAGTACTAATTCGCTCTCAAACTCCCTTCGTCACCCTCACGTGCCGACTTCCCCATAATGAATGGACGTGCTGACAAGCATCGAGATGAAGCCACGCAGTGAGGGTCCAGCTCCACCGACCGTCCCTCGCCGCCCCACGCCGTCGCCCGTTCCTCTAGCCTCTTACAAACCCCTACCTGGAAAGATGGGAGAATCCCACAACGTGTCGGGCTCGTGGCCTGCCATTGGCTCGCCCTGCAACCTCGACTTTGGCCGGCGCGAACTTGTCCGGCCACTTCCAACGTTGCCCGGCATTTTTTGGGGAACGCCCGCCCAGCCGATGGATGCTAGCCTCGCCAACGCCGGACCTGCAGCCAAGGAGAGTGCGGCAAATTTGCTGTGAAAAAAAAAACCCAGCTCTGTCTGGCCCGTCCTGCCGACCGCGCCCTCTCCATACCGTTCCCTCGTTCGGCCCGCTGCTGGCAAGAGCTCGAATGAGAAGCCCGCGTCGACTACCCGTGGCGTCCCAATAATATGATGCAGGATCCATCGAGCGACTGCGGGTACTTCCAGTCGCCGTCGATGGAGTCCCGGCCTGCCCAGCCACCAGGTGCGTTCATGTAAGTACTTACACCGAAGTGAGTGAGTGTAGGCGCACCTGTACGGAGTCCTCCTCGCTGCAAGTACAGTACTTACATGAAACCGCACTGCATGTACTTACTTGCAGGATGCACTTATTAATACTTACAATCGCATGCCCTATCGCATGCCCAGACGTAGCACGAGTACCGCTCGCACATTGACCTGCAGTACATGTACTGTACATGTGCTACTACGGGTGTACATATCATACCTACTTACTTAACTGCTAGGTGGACTTGGCCGCGTATTGGCAAGTAAGTACAGTACTGCAAGTACGTGTGTGTTGTGTAGAGTAAGTATGGGGTATGCCCCATGAGGCATGCCCCATGGAGGAACCCCATGAGGGATCATTACTTATGATGGCGGTGCAGTATAAGTACGAGTGTGGCATCCCCGTCGTGTCGGAAGGAACCTCGTCATCTTCCCGTCCTGCTTTCCTTTCCCCTACTTCACTCACCCTCCACTGTATTGTCTGTCGCACACTCCGCACGTCACTCCTCACGCATACGTGTGTGTGTTTGTGTGAGAGAACGAGAGTGAGAGAGACAGCGAGCGGAGAGCTTCTCTTCTCTTCTTCCTTCGAGTAGCCCTGCCATGGCTGCTGCCAACGCCTCCAACATCCCTCCGCCGCCCGTCGTCGTCAAGACGTCCGGCGGCAACTCGGCCTACCACAACTTTCACAATGACTTCGCCCACGTCGCCGACGTCAACGAGCGACGTCGTCTCGCCCTCGCCGAGATCGACAAGGCTCCCTTTGGCTGGTACCACATCCGTGCCTGCGTCGTCGCCGGCGTCGGCTTCTTCACCGATTCCTACGACATCTTCACCGCCTCCCTCCTCACCGTCATGCTCGGCATCGTCTACTTCCCCGGCCAGGGTGCCATGCCCAAGAGCTCCGACAACGCCATCAAGCTCGCCACCTCGGCCGGCACCGTCGTCGGCCAGCTCGGCTTCGGCATGCTCGCCGATGTCGTCGGCCGGAAGAAGATGTACGGTCTCGAGCTCATCCTCATCATCTTCGCCACCATCAGCCAGGCCTTGACCAGCGGCTCGCCCTCCTGCGACATCATCGGCCTCATCATCTTCTGGCGCGTCCTCATGGGTATCGGAATCGGTGGCGACTACCCGCTCTCGAGCATCATCACCTCCGAGTGAGTTGACGCACCGAGACCCCTGCTCTCCCCCTCCTTGCTGACGAGCTATGTGCTCTCCAGGTTTGCCACCACCAAGTGGCGCGGCGCCATGATGGCCGCCGTCTTCGCCATGCAGGGCATCGGCCAGCTCGCCGCCGCCCTCGTCATGCTCTTCGTCACCCTCGGTTTCAAGGAGTCGCTTGTCGGTGCCGCCAGCACAAAGGTCTGCACCGGCGACTGCCAGGTCGCCGTCGACAGGATGTGGCGGATCCTCATCGGCTTCGGCGCCGTGCCCGCCTGCATTGCCCTTTACTGTAGGTACCCCGATCCCCCATCTGCCGCACTCGTTCGGTGGGCAACCGGGATCCCGAAGACTGACCGGGCCGACCCAGTCCGCCTGACCATCCCGGAGACCCCCCGCTACACCTTTGACGTCGCCCGCGATGTCGAAAAGGCCCAGGTCGACGTCAAGGCCTACGTGGCGGGCAAGAACGAGGGCGAGCCGGATGCCCTTGCTCAGGTCGAGACCAACCGCGCCGCCGAGACGGAGCTCGAAGTTCCCAAGGCCAGCTGGACCGACTTCTTCCGTCACTACAGCAAGCTCAAGAATGCCGGTCTCCTCCTCGGCACCGCCGGCTCGTGGTTCGTCCTGGACGTGGCATTCTACGGCTTGTCGTTGAATAACGCTCAGATTCTCGACACCATTGGCTTCTCGACGGACCAGAACAAATCGAGCAACGTGTACCAGTACCTGTACAACATTGCTGTCGGCAATCTCGTCATCGTCCTGGCCGGTGCTGTCCCGGGATACTGGGTGTCCGTCGCCACCATTGACACGCTCGGACGCAAAAAGATTCAGCTTGGTGGCTTCATCATCCTCACCATCCTCTTCATCGCCATGGGCTTCGCCTACCACAGCTTGACGGCCAACGGCCTGCTGGCCATCTACGTTCTCGCCCAGTTCTTCTTCAACTTTGGTACGTATTGCCCCCTACCTCCTGACCTTGGTCCTCGACGCGGACGCATTGGAGGAGTGAAGTGATGATGGAGCACAAGGCTCACATAAGCGCCGCGCAGGTCCCAACACGACCACCTTCATCGTCCCCGGCGAGGTCTTCCCGACGCGTTACCGCTCCACCTCGCACGGCATCTCGGCCGCCTCGGGCAAGATTGGCTCCATGATTGGTCAGGGTGCCATTTCGACCCTACGGTCGCGTGGTGCGACCCCCGGGAACCCCAGTCCCTGGATGGACCATGTGCTCCAGATTTATGCCCTCTTCATGTTCGTCGGCTGCTTCACCACCCTTCTCATCCCCGAAACGGCCCGGAAGACGCTCGAGGAGCTCTGCGGCGAGGACGACTACACCACCTCCCACCACGACAACGTGGGCGGCGTCTTGGAACGGGTCTCAAACGAAGGGGAGAAGCAAGCGGACAAGACGTCGTAGCTTGCGGCACCACATGGGTGATTGGATTTTATTCCTTGTCAAATTTTGGGCGATTTAGCATGCTGTCATCGATTGTATTTATGGAATTATATCCCTCATTCTTTTATCCTCTTTCCCTGTGCAGGTGATTGCCAGCTGGTACGGGCAGACGACGAAATCTAGAAGCACATGGTGCGTCGGCATGAGACGACGCTTGGGACATTCACCACACGGGTTTTGCCCTCGCGTTTTCACTTTGAAATAAATATTAACAGCTGACTGACGAGAGCAAACGGGCCATCACGTCCCCAGATGAACGGGTGCCAAAGAAATTTCTCCCACAAGATGGTATCATTGTTCATGTACGGCATGTGTCATATGTACCATGTGTGAAATGTCTTCACGAGCAAAATCAGTGTAGAAACTATCGCGTACAGAGACCCCGTCTAGGGTCATCCAGGACTCAACCAAACGCCAAGGAAACAACTGCTCAACTGCTCGTGGCCAGCGCGCGGGGCCACCATGATATCAAGTAGGGTTCTCAACCTTCTTGGACTGCACCACCAGGAGGTCTGCCTGGACGTTGCCGACGATGAAATGACTGGCCAGGCTGCCGAGGCAGCGCCGCGGCTCCTCGCGTGCCTTTTGGTCCTTCTCGTCGACGCCGACCTGCTCGCCGCTTTCGCGGCCGACGACAATGAGGCTCGGCGTCTTGGAACCCTCCTCAACGGCGGCGGCGGCGGCGGCGGCATGCTGAAGAAGCTCCTCCGCCGTCGTCGCGTTCGTGGCGGTGTCGAAGCGGACACGCGAAGCCATGTCGGTGGTAAGCTTGGAAGAGGCGATCTGGAAGAAGTCCTCGGACGCGGGCGTCGGCGTGATTGCCGACGTGGACGGCTCCGAAGTCGTCGAAGGCGTGGACAGACGGGTGATGGTGGCCGTCGCCTTTGACTTTTCGCAGAGCTGGAGGACGAGACGCAGGGCGAGCACGTCATCCACGTGGCCAAAGTACGGTAGGAAGATGTGATACGGCTTGTTGGAGAGCGGGGCCGCGGGAATTTCTTCCTTGAGCACGCCAAAGGAGTAGGCCCTCACCATCTTGGCGCGCTCCGACTCCTTCGCCTTGCTCTCGGCCTCGTGGTTGTGGGCGAAGAAGACGGCAATGTTGTGATCGTTTGCGTCGAAAATTGACTTGATGAAGGTGCCGTACGACGACGTCATCTTGTCGTCGATGGTGGCTGGGGAGAGCAGTTGCGAGTCGCTCAGCGCGCCCGTCTCGCTCCAGGGGACGACGAGGAGGTCGGCCGACATCTTGTGCGACTTGGTCGAGAGGGCCTCGGCGAAGCGCGTCTCGGGCATGATGGCGACTTCGCCCGAGGCGGCGAGGTTGTGCAGCTGACCGACGGTGCGGAAGGTGTTGACGATCGGGTCGTACCGGCTGTACTCGGCCACCTGGGAGACGGTCATGACGGACGAATCGCGGTCCGTCAGCTGCAGGAGGCGGATGCCGTGGGCCCAGACGGCTCGCTTGGGGCCGTCGGCGAAGACCGAGTTTTCAAACAGGTCCTCGGACGCGTCGCCCTCCGTCTTCTCGGTGATGATGTCCGTCGATTGCGGGTTGCCGAGGAGCGAGAGGAGATTGAGGAGGGCTGGCATGCTGTCGAGGCGGAGGTAGACGAGGAGCCTGTTGAGGCGCTTCATGGAGGAAACGCTCCTTGCCGTGTCGCTCCCCTCGGACGACGAGACTATGGGAGCGCCCGTGTCCCAGTCAATCTCGCCGCGCTTCCACGCTTCCAGCTTCTGCTGATAGGAGGGAGGGTAGAGGACGGTGACGATGGGTGTGGTGGCAAAGGTCGCCAGGAGGGCCATGACGACGAAAATGGTAAATGTCCTGGTGGTGAGGATCTTGGCTTGCAGGCCAATGTTCTATCGGGTCGTCAGGTGTGCGCCGCAACGGAGGGGGGGGTGAAAGGGGGGGGGGGTGCCTACGAGGACGATGAGCTCGACGAGACCCTTGCAGCTCATGAGGACGCCGATGGTGAAGGACTCGCGCCAAACCAAGCCGTTGATGCGGGCGGCGATGGAGGCGCCGATGATCTTGCTCGCGATGGCGACGATGGTGGTGGCGAAGACGTAGCCCCAGGCGAGCCCCGAGTCGAGCAGGCCGAGGTTCGTGTTGAGGCCGGAGAGGGTGAAGTAGAGGGGCAGGAAGATGGCGCCAATGAGATCCTCAAGCTTCTCCATGACGCGGATGTTGAACCTGTTGTCGCGCGGGATGATGAGGCCGGCCATGAAGCCGCCGAAGATGGCATGGACACCGATGATGGCGGTGAAGAAGGCCGAGGCGAGGGCGATGATGAGGATGAGGGAGATGACGCTCTGGGACGGTTCATTCTCGATGCTGCCGGTGCGACGAAGCGTCCAGATGAGACAGGGCTTGACGATGAAGCTGAGAAAGAGCATGTAGCCGACGCAGCAGAGCAGGATCCAGAGGGCGGTGAGGCCGTTGCCGGCGTTGACGAGGGCGACGCAGAGGGCGAGAAGGATCCAGCCGACGACGTCGTTGGCGACGCCGGCGGAGAGGGTGATGATGCCGACCGAGGTATCGAGCAGCTTGAGCTCGGTCAAGATGCGGCAGAGGACGGGGAAGGCCTGGGGGGGCAGTCAGCGGGCGCACGGCAAAGCGGGGGAGCAAGGGGGTGGGTCGGGAGATGGCACGGACGGTGATGGCGATGGCAATGCCGATAAAGAGCATGAAGACGCTAAATCGGACGTTGGCGAGCTCGTCGACGTCAAAGGCATTGTAGACGCCCCAGGCGAGGGCGCAGCCGAGGCCGAAGGGAAGGGCAAGGCCGAAGATGGCGACGGAGGTGGCGACGCGCCAGTTGCTTATGAGGAAGTGAACGTCGGTCTCGAGGCCGATGATGAAGAGGTAGAGCACCAGGCCGAGGTTGGCGACGAGATTCAGGTTCGGAATCGAGGCAGGCGGGAAGATGGTGGCGCTGAAGTTGGGGATGCGGCCCATGACGGAGGGACCGAGGATGATGCCGCCAACGACCTCGGCGATGACGCGAGGTTGGCGGATCTTGGAGAGGGGCCAATGCAGGAGGTGACAGACGATGACGATGATGCAGACCTGCCATCGTTTGTCTGTCAGTAAGGACCCGGGTGAGGGACGGGTCGCGAAGGGGTTGGTGGGCCGGGGTTGATGGACAGGCGGACGCGGACGGGAGGCGAAGGAGAGCATGGGGGGCGCCTACCTGGATGATGAAGAGAATGATGGGGTTCGTCGGATCGTAGACGGTCGGGTTACTGCCCTCGAGGACACCACCCTGGTGGGGCGCCCGCTGCGTCGTCGTCGCCGCCGCCGACGACGAGGACGAGGTGGCGGAGCTCGACGACGAGAGGGTGGACGAGATGGTGGCCGATATGGTGTCCGAGAGGGTGGACGACAGAGCGTCCGTGAGGGTGGACGACAGAGTGTCCGAGGATGTGGTGGAGGAAGCCATGGTGACGGCAGGTTCGACGGGACGAAGCGGAGAGGCGACGAGACGAAGTGGAGAGGCGAATATGTCGACGATGGACGTTTGACGACGACGACGACGACGACGACGACGACGGTAATGTCTCGCTGGGCGGCCGACCTCGGGATGTCTCGACTCGACGGCCTGGTGCCGGCCAGGGAGTTGGTTGGACTACGAAGTGGTCGATGACGCTTCGCTGGCCAAGGGTCAGTCGGAGCTGGGACGGGAGGTAGACATATAGCAGGGAAGGCGGGATTCCATGGCGTGGAAGATGCGAGGTGTGAGGACGTGTCGAGCCGAGTTGGACGTAGGAACGACGGACGGCAGGTAACAAGGTTGGTTGGCTGATGTGATAGATGATACATGTCCCGATGCGAACGTGTGCTCGGGCAGAGGAGCAAAGGAGCTAAGGAGCTACGGTGCAAGCCCGCTGGGGCAAGGCGGCGACCAGTTGGGCAGTGCCGGTGCGCTGTACCCTCCACCTGGCACCCATTGTCAGCCGTTCTGGGCCCCATTCACGCGTCAGCGCAGCGGCGACTAGGGTCCGTTAGCACATGCCTAGTGCCCCGTGGCGCGACCCAACGCCTACAGGCGGCGATGGTTAGCGGGGGCCCGGCCGTACGAGTTGGACACCACCGCAGGGTCCATGTACCTGTACATGCGAGAGCACACGTTTTTCCGTCCGTCTGCTCGCTCGACTCGTCGCCCGTGCATGACACGACGATTGCCGGCCCGAGTCTCTTGCATGCATGCAGTACTTGCACATACTCGGCACAGCGTCACGCGTGGACACGCCTGCCGTTGCATGCGCACTACACAGGTCGGCACGAGTTTGCACGCGACACAGGCTACTCCGTACATGCTCTTGCAACTAGCACGCGAGACGAACCAGTTTGCCGGAACGTCAGCGTGCGAAGGGAGGAGGTTGGCTGGTGTTGGTGATGTTGGTGAGTTGGTAGCGGTGTTGGCGTCGGCCTTGATGCGTTGGTGCGCTGTAGCCGTGGCCGTCGTTTTTGTACAGCTACATGCGTCCGTACCTGCGCTGCCGACCTAGCACCGTACTCGGTACGCAGCCGCCGGTAGAGTTAATCGTAGCTTGTCCACTACGGCTACCTAGTTCGAAGGTACTAGTGGTGCTGAGACGCGCTGCTCATGTGACGTGCCCCTGGAGCAGAATAAGAGCCTGCAAGCACAGTACGTACGGCCCAGGCACGGTACGACGACAATGATGTAGCAGAAAGCACGGACGCACAGGTGTTTGGTGCTCGGTAGAAACAGCAGAGTGCCCTTGCGAGTAGCACCCTTGCGGTGGGGGGCAAAAAGTATGGAGTTACGACGTCGCCCCCTTTGGTCGTTGGTTGACGCGGGGCCGATGCTGCAACGGCGATGGTGAACTACGATGATTTTCAATTCCGGCACTGTACACGTGCAGCAAAAAATGCCCCTACGCACCTACCTGTACGATGGCACGTACGTGCTTGCACGCGCACAGTACGTGTAGCTCGACACTGGGCTGGAAGCCAGTAGCTGCAAGTACTTGCAGGTATTAGCAGCAAGTCGCCAAGGCCCATCCGAGCTTGGCGTTGAATGACGACGACGACAGACGACGCACGAGCAGGAAAGCGGGTGTGAGACATGGAGGCTGACGCCGGGTCAGGGCTGAGATGCAGCTCCCCACGTGTTGGACGGAGATGGCTGCGAGACAGGAAGCAAGAAGGGCGCAGGAACGCGGGACGCGGCCAACGAGGGATGGAGACGTTGGACGGGATCGCCGATTGTCTGTTGTTATTGTTGACAGCCGCTTGTCGTCGCTCGTCGTCTGCCGCTGACAAGTTCGTGCAAGCATTTGCAAACAAGTACAGTACGTATATATGTACTGTAATAATGCTGCACAGAACGCGAGTACTCCGTACCGTTATAGGTATGGTGCCTCGCACTTGGGTACGGCGCACCAAAGTGTACTTTCCTCCCTGCGGACCATGGTCATGTGATACGAATACGGGCTGAAGATGGCTTGCTTGGCTCAAGGCGGCAAAGGCAAAGGACAATAGCAACTTGTGCAGGGCATGCAGGCGGAATGTCGTATGATTGCCATCCCGTTCATCATTGACGCGGCATAGTAGACGAGCGAGGCGTCAACCGTCCCCGGGCAGCATGCGTGGGTTGTGCTTAGGTGTCAGTACGTGGAAGATTTGCAGGTTGCAGTGGAACACGTGAGGTGCAAGTGTGTTGGCATTCAAACAAGTGCTTGCATGAAACTAAGTACTCCGTACTTCGAGGTATACGGAGTACAACTACCGGATTGGAGCGTGTGTGCGTGCAAGTACCTCCAGTCATTGCACTGTGCTGTGCGGAGTCAGGTGCGTGTCATCGTACAGTGCCAAAGTGCTCCGTGCATGTACAGGAGGAATATTGCACGGAAATTGTGCATCGAGATGGTGAAAGAACCACAGCACCACGTAATTACTCCGTACGGGGCGCATCGTTGCTGCTGTACGGAGTACGGAATACGAAGGACAGTATTCGTACATGGCAAGTACGTGGGCTCGGTGCAGACAGTTGGCGCTTGGATTACGGAGTAGTTGAACATGTATTATTACTATTATTACTTACTTGCCGTATGCTAACAGTGTGCACCTCCAAACACGTACGTCCTTACATGTAGTTGTATACAGTACCTAGTAATTAGCTATAATAGTGATGCAGCACAAGCATAGTCGCCCTAGTGGTCCCCCACAAGCCATGATCCGGTAGGCCAATCCTGTGCCGGCGGCTGACCAACCCCTGCCGCCCTCCGCGAGCACCTTGCTGGATGCGCCGCTTGGCGCTGAAAAGCCCTCGCAGCCCCCGCGGCAGGGAATCTACCTGATCTGAGATGTTGATACTTGGGGTGCGCTAGTGGGCTGGGCGCTAGATTGCCAGCGCCACGACCGACCCCGAACTCGCACCCATATGCGTACGGTGCAGTGCCTACTAGCTAGCATGTGCTCGTATCCCGTAGGCTACGCTTGTGCATGTACCGCGCACGTACTTACTTCGTACAGTAATTACTGCACTGGACGTACTTACAAGTAAGTACGCACTCCGTACCCCGTACTCCGTACAATACTTAATACTTACTCGTATACCAATTGCTGTTGTCCGTACTCGGTACCGCCACCTGGCCTTGGAACGTGCTGCACAGGCACACCAATCTGTACTTGCAAGTGCGATTACTTGTACTTACTTGCTGGCAAACGAGTAAGTAACTGCTACGCCAGAACCCCACAATACACGAATCATGATGGCAAAAACTCTTGAATATCGTACTGTACATGCCTGCCTCCACTGCCAGCACGCCCGCCAACGTGCCGCTCGACAAGTATACAGTACTCGCATTCCGCACTTGCAGTAAGCACGTACGTGTAAGTACTACCTACTCCGTACTCCGTACTGTAATTACAGTATTAATGGTCACTTGCACACGCTCCCTTGCTTCGCAACTCAGGCATGTGCAAGTGCATGTACAATTACTGTATTACATGTAAGTACGTACGTACTGTGCTGACCGTACAGTACTGCGGGGGTGGGGGGGGCAATCAAACGAATCGAATATCTCTCTGTAGGTCACTTTCCTTACTGCCAACGTTGCAAGGGTACTTCCACGACGATAAAGACAAAGGTGTAAGTAATACTCCGTACTCCGTACTGTAACCAATAAACAGCTCCATAAAAGTGCCTGAGGCACGTATTACTGCACCGCCATGCTCGCTTCCATCTCACCACCATTCATCCAACCTACACCCACCTCGTTTACGCAGCGACGAAGCAGGCCCTCTTCTCTGCACAAATACCCCCTCCACCAGTCACTGCTTCTGCTTGCAGAGACCATCGTTTGCAGATGTGCACCATGCACACCCAACGTGATGTGCGAACTCGCTGCGACATTCGCCAAATCTCGCCTGCCGTCCGGCAAAGTCAGCATGCACGCACTCACCGTTCTTCAAACCCTCGTGTCCTGTATGGCACGCCAAATAATGGGGCATATATAGATGGCATATTGGAACACGTACGGTATGGGATGCCAAGTTGGCACTCGGACATTTCCCTCCACCCGTCAGCCATGGCACGCGTCGCTTCTTCCACCGCAGCGACCGACGTAGACATCACTCCCATACCCGAAATCGACCAATTTCAGTAGCCGATTGACTTGCTGCTCCTCGAGCCGTACGTCCGTCGCCATGGGTTGCGTCTGTACCAAGCTGCCTCCCAACGAGGAACACCCCGACCACAACACCTATCGCATGTAAGCGATCATCCGCCCTCTTGGCGCCGTCTGTCCCCGTTGCCTTGGCTTCGCCAACTCGGACCTTCCTAGCTCGCACCCCATTGGAGGACATCTCTGGGGACCCAGGCCCAGCTCTGCCTATCGTGTCGAAGTTGACGTGCGCGTGCCGACTTCACGGTCGCGACGCCGCAATCGCCGCCGCCGACGACGACGACCTCCTGGACGCCACGCGAGTCGACGACGACATCACTCGCATGCTCGACACCAGCCACCGCCGCATGATAGCCCGGAACCAAACATCGCCGCTCCCTCCAAGACGGTCGATGACCCATCTCCGGCATCCAACAACATAGCCGTGGAAACTCCGCCAGAGGTTGTCCAGGGAAGTTGATGGGCTGGCCCTTGACCTGATGATGATCTGAGCGTCCAATGTAAAGCCAGCGTTCCAGCGAATACGCACACACAAACACACAAACAAGCACACGTATATGTATATATACGATGGTGCATCTGTTCAACAACCTGTTCCGTGCCCTGTTCCGATGGTGACGGCCCCAACTGCTCTTCCTTTGTCTGCTTCCTGGCACCAACCGAGCTGACCATGAAAATGACGAAAACGCATGCACATGTTCGGCAGTGCGCTCTGCGTGCTCGCAAAGTGGCATGATTCGAACAATGGAATGCATCAACGGCCGTGGAATCATCTCAATTCATGCCACCCTCCATGCCTCTACGAGGGCAATCCCCCTTTTCAAGCTGTCTGGAAGAATGGCGACCAACAAGCATCCAGTTGAACCTGTTTCACTCTACAACCTCGCACAGTCAAATCGTCGACTGGAATTACCCATCGTCGAATGGCAAACGGGACTATTCCGACTTCTCCTACAGCTTTGGCATACAGCATCAATGGAGAACCGCTCTCCTCGCACGCAGATGCGGGCCACGGACCGTCACCGTCACCACCGAGAGTGTATCTCTACCTTTTCTCGCCATCGCATCGCATTCGTGCTCATGTCCGTCAATCCTCACAGCGCCACAGGGATGACGGTGGACGAGCCGAGGAGATGGCGCTCGCGGCACCGCAATGGAGAATCCGTGCTGTCACCTCATCAACAAGCTCGTCGTAGGACGGGCAATTTGGCGGGGCTCATGGGAGCGTTGGGGGGGCCGCGCTGCCTCTCCTCCATGATTGTTGATGGCCATATGAATGGACGGAAATGAAGAGGAATCGAGTGTCAACTGCTGACCAGGGATCAGGATGAAAGTCAACGATACCAGCTCCCCCGTTCCCTTTCTTGACAAGATGATCAACCAGAGGATTTTTTTCAAATGTAGGTCGTGTGCTCGCAGAAGAATGCTACATGTGCAAGGGACGGACCTTTCACTCGGTCCTCCGGCACCAGCACAATCAGCCTGTCGACGACACCCTGTGCACCTGTTCCGAAATCGATTTCCTGCCGTGGCACGAGCGTAGCAAACAACAAAGCCAAGGCCCGTGACTGGTGGATTGGCACCACATCCATATCGAAAGCAGTGAATAACTTCCCACGTCACGGCTGTGACCGGCAATTTACTCCTACCGCCCATCATGGCCTTGTTCACCCTCCGTTCTCTGTTCGATAGCAGTTGCACAGCGCTTATATTCGGTCGAATGCCTCGCCCCGTCATGGACCTTTTTTTGCATCTCCCCTCAAGCAACCCAGAACCGAATCGTCATCTTTATGCAATATGGGCTGCGGAATGAGCACACACAACGGCTTCCGGGACATGGTTCCGGAGGAGGCGAGGACTCGTAAACCCTCGTGAGTCCAAAACGGTTCATTCTCGGCAAGGAGAAATGCTGACCCTGCCAGGCAAGCGAATGGTCGTCCAGACAGCAGGTTGTCGAGCTACGACCCGAGCACCGCTGCGCTCTTTAGCGCTGCGACCGCATTCTCTCCCGAAACTTCGTCCGGCGCACAATTCGATGCAGACTCGCTGCCTCGTGCAACGGGGAAAACTCCCGCACGATCCACTGTTCCCCGAAAACCCTGAAATGACGGGGGTCCCGCCTCCAGGCGTCTGTCGAGTTTGCATCAGTTGAGCAAACAGCATTGAACTTTGAGCATCATCTTTCTCGGCACAGCTGCCTTGGATCAACTGATTGTCGTGTCCAGTCACCTGTGTCGTCCTTCACAACGGCGCGTGATGTATCGGGAGTAGGACAAGGCGCAGGCGTATACAAGCGGTACGTGCCATTTTGGATGATGGGTGGCCACGGGGAATGAGCCGAGAGTAGGCTGGGTATCTTGGAAAGCATTGAATAGAATAGAACATGGCCAAGGTGGAGAGATTTTGGAAGGAGGCGTCCATCATCATAGTTCTCGGTCGTATGCCCCTTAACAAGCCTCCTTACCTCGAATCGTTGCCTCGACGAACGATGGCTGGTTGGAGGATTTCAATCGGTAAAAGTCGCGATTCCGACAGTCGGGGGGGCGATAAACAAATGGAACACTATCAGAGGCAGAAGCGTGCTCGTTGATGGCGTTCAATATTGCATTCGTTGGGTATCAAATAAGCAAAACGCCATGGCCCAAAACGTTGAGGCACTTGCACATGTCCCATGATTCGTCAATCTGCCCCCTGATGGACCAGACCTTTTCCATAATCTCCATGGCCTCCTTGATCGTTCCGAATATCTGCAAGGGGCCGAGGCGCTGCGCCATGGTCCGATACGCATCCTGCTGCTCCGGCGGCGACAGGCAGCCGGAGAGGCAAAAGGGCCAGGCCAGGGCCCGCAAGGACGCGCCCCTGGGGACCTGCGACAGCAGCTCCGTCGCCTTCGCCACGGACCAGCGAATTTCCGGGTTCGACGGCTGCCAGCCGGAGATGACGACGTTGAGATAGCTCAGGGTCGCGAGCAGCCATATCATCTGATACGTCGGGTGCTCTTGGGGGTCCGAGGTGATGGGGTCCGAGACGAGCAGCTGAAACCGAGGTTGAGCGGCCTCGTGGGCCTGGGCCTGGGCCTCGAGCATCTGGAGGCCGCCCTTGATGGCGTCCGAGAGGACCTGGCCGCGAGAGACGAGCTCGTTCACCGACAACGAACCGGTCTGCTTCTGCAGCCGCTTCCACGATTCCAGCGCCGCCACGTCGGCCAGGGCCTGGACCATATAGTTGGAGAGGCCGAAGAAGTCTTCGAGGAAGAGAGGTCCGGCCGGGACGGGCTCGACGCCGCGCGGGATGGTGACGCATCCGGGGATGACGGCCGGCTGGTACGGGTACAGGCGCGGGGCGTTGCCGAGGGTGACGCTCGAGATGACGTCGATGTACATGATGGTGGCGGTAAAGAAGCGCAGCGCCGCTTGGTTCGTGCTCCACGGCCGTCGGAGACCGAGCTCGGGCGGTGGCCACTTTGGCGTGTAGAGGTCGTTGAGCGTCTCCGTCCACTCCTCCGGCCGCGGCACGATCTGCAGGAAGAGGGCAATGGCGGCGTCGAGGTGCATCTTCCAATTGTCCTTTTTGGCCGTGGCAACCTCGAAGAAGAGCATCTGGATGATGCTCTGCATGACGACGAGGCCCTTTTGCTTGTCAAAGGCGGTGCCGGCGTTGAGGATGCGCATCTCCTTCTGCAGCTCCTTGAGCCCCAGCTCGAGCTGGCTTTCGAGATTGTGCACCATCCTGGCTGTGCATTCTTCGTGCTCCTCCTGGCCGTTGGCGAGCACGATGGCGAAGAAGGCGCTGGCGAGGGAGATGGCCGTGTGGTAGACGCAGCGGTTGCTCTGGATTACGTCGAGGATCCAGCCTCGACCGCCGGCGAGGACGGGAGGACGGTAGTGCGGAAACAGGTAGGGAAACACGTAGTCGAGGTAGATCATGAGGAAATGTATGTCCACGTCCGGCGTCGAGTCCGGGTCGGCCTGTCGGCTGAACAACTGGCTGTGCCAGGGGCCCTCGCGGGGCGACGTGCCATTCGTGTTGGTCGACGCCGGCGTCGAGCCCATCTCGAGGCTGCGCGGTGACGGATCCGTGTCGGATGCGCCGGACATGCCTGGCGTGGCTTCCGCGGGCTCCTGGCTGCCGTGAGGGCCGTGTGCCGGCTCGTTGTCATCGAGGTTGACCGATCGGGTGCCCGCTTCGAGCATCTCGAGGTACTTGCGATCGCGGCGAGAGCTCGCCTGCTTCTTGACCTGAGCCTTGATCCTGACACCCATCTCTCTTTGCTTCGGCCCGCCATCCATCCAGTCTGGCTTTTCGTCCTGAAAGTAGCAGGTGATTTCCAGCACACGACAGGTGTCGCATACGGGCCGATTCTCGGCACATTTTTTGCGCCGCACACGACATGTCCAACAGCCTTCCGACGAGCGGATCTTGCTGCCGGAGACGAGCTGCCGGAGAAGCGACATGTTGGGTTTTCCCCAGATGCCCAATGGTGGTTGGCGATGCGATGAAAGGTAGTCGGAGAGAGGTTGGCGGTTCTGATCTGGTTATGATGTCAGCACAAGACAAGCACGGAATAATACATGTAGGTACTAATTTGTAGCAACACATTGAGTGAGCGATACGTACCTTCATGTACTGTACTTGTGTCAAGTGGAAATCACTGTGCCATTTGTCAGCCGGGCCTCACGTCCACTGTACGGTGCACCAACTAGCCTTGTTAAATGTTGTACTGTGCACTAATATCAGTACACACTGTACAGCGCACCAGCTGTAGTGCGTGCAGTACTGTGCATCAACCTTCGGATACCTACTTCGCACTGTACAATAACCTTAGTCCAACACTTGAACCAACACAACAAGGGAGTGTTAGTGTTGCATCAGAGTACTCTGACATATAGGGATGGGTTCTGGGGGCGGATTTGATTTATTTCAAGCTATTATTGAATTTCGACCGGCCTGGTTCTCCCTAAAGTATTTGGCTCGTGTTGTAATCGGTGATTCCGACAGAGTTCCTTGATCAATACCATCCGCCTACCCGGGAGTCGTGCCTGTGCATCAAAATGCCCAGCGATATAACACGTGTTGATATCCCCAACTTCAAATACTAGATATATTGGCTTATATTTCTTCATGGAATCCAGCAGAGACGTCTGCTACACCATCAACTTCCTCCCGACAAAATCATTTTCTGGTATGAGCTCATTTACATCGATGCTTCGTTAAGCCGCCATGGAGCGTTTGCCTTTTCTCCAACAGCCCCAGGTCCCACCATCCCTCAATGCGGTCTCGAAGCGTCCTGCGCTTGGCGTTGGTCCCGACCGGCGGGCGAACAACTGGCGGTGAGCGCAACGTGTGAGGCATCTTGGAAGAGACGGGGAGCTTGAGAGGCACGGGAGGGACGGGAGACAAAGGAGACACCGGAGGCAAGCCATGGAGCGGACGTGGCCGCGGACGAACTTCACAAATCCGAGCCTTCATCTTGCGCGTCATGCTTGTCGCCGCCGTGGGGGCTGGTGGGAGCAACACCGGATAGGCCAACTTGATGCCGAGACCCAGGCTAGTGTCGAGGCCGTCGGAGGAGTCGCTGTCGTAGGCATGCTTCTCCTTGCTCGGCTTCCCAGCCGAGGTCGTCATGGCCACGGTGCCAAGGCTTCGAACCTTTTTCGTCGGCACCGGCACCGTCCTCGTTCCCACCTGGCCCCTTCCCGCGCCGACCCCACGGCGGCACCCTCATTCGATATCCTTTGGTCCGGGCCGCGAGCAGGCCCCCTTGATGCGCTTCCACAGGCAGGCTGAGACGACGGAGGAGACGAGGAACAGGATGCACAGGCAAATGCTCAAGCCCCAGATCGACTTCATCTTGAGGCAGGACGCTTTGGGCGAGTCGACCCAGGTAAAGTAGCGGTCCTTGCGGCCGAGGTTGGGGAAGAGCGACTGGATATACCAGGCCATTTTGCCGTCGTCGGAGAATCGAGAGCACGAGAGGTAGCTGACGGGCTTGCCGATGACGCAGGCGACGACGATGAAGGCGACGAGGCAGAGTATGTCAGCTCCGGCCGAGATGAGCAGCGGGAGCATCGAGTCCCAGTAGAGGATGTAGTTGATGGTGACGTAGACGGCGGCGAGGCAGGACTGAAATGGCCATTGCATTTGTCAGATGGGGTTGCCAATGACAATGATGAATGGAAGGGGAAGAGGAGAAGAAAGAGGAGAAGAAAATAAGACGTACGACGACGAGAGTACCAACGAGGGCCGACGGTGCTTCATACTGGGCCGTCTCCAATTCCGATATGAAATTGGACGTCAGGCCGATGATGGTGATGAGCGCCACCGCCTGCATGGCTCGCATGGCAGTAAATGTCAAGCCCAAAGCGCCGGGAGCCGGAGCAGTTGACATCCTGGCGGTCGCTGCGGGAGTGACGAGCGAGAGATGAGGGCGCGAAGAGAGGCAAGCCGTGCGAAGGGGAAGATGCTTCGAATGGAACGGCAGAACAACTGGCGAAGGGTTGGGGGAAGAAATCTTGTCCAAGTTGCCCGACCGATGGCCGATGAAAAATAAAGAAATCAAGTTCTTGCTGCAAGACCGTGGCAGCCGGACGACCACAGACTCTTGCGAGTGCAATATGAAGCTGGAAAGGGAATCTAAGAAACGAAATGGCAGACCGGACCGGGACCCGAACCAAGATATTGTGCTGCAGGGAAGGGAGAATGAAAGGAGGAGAGAAAACAGGAGGTATGGAGACAGAGACAGGAAAGACGAAGATTGTCGGGGAGTCGTTTGCTGGAGGAGATGGCTGGAAGTTGTTGGTGATGATCACCTAACTCGTATATATATATGTCGGTATAGCTCCCATGCAGGTTCACCGCCGTGCAACGTCGATACAAAAAAAGAACTTGATTAGGATTTCGAAAAATAAAACAAAAAAGAGGTCGACGCAAGAGACCCAGCCACTCGTTTCAATCTGGTAGCCAGTCGTCTGTCACGGTCTCTGGTGCGTCGATACTCCAGATGCCGTCAAGACGACGTGAGACGAAAGGCAGTGTGAGCAGCCGCCGGCGCAGCCAATCGTCGCTGTGGCATGGGGGGTTGTTGACGGATGGAGTCGGCGCTTACTGACGCAGGAATAGGCGCGCCGCCGAACGGTTCCCAAGTAGGACTCGTCCGTCCCCCAAAATATGGCATCCTGCAGGGGCAATTATTGGCTGGCAGGGAGGTCGTTGCCTCGCTGGACCCGGCTGTGAACACCTATAATTACACCACGTACAGTGCTCAGTAAGCACACTAGGTGCTTGAACTTACAGTAAGTACATGCAAGTACACGTACATGTACTCCGTACTGTATGCCATAGAAGTACTTACATGTCCACGCACTCGCACGTACAGCACTCGGGTATTATCAATAACTCCGCACAGAACCCTGTAATACTATAGAAGTACTGTACGTGTACTCCGTAGGTGTAAGTGCCTGTCAGGTCTGTTCTAGCAGGTGTGAATCACAAACAAACGCACCACTGTCACTGGTGGGCGAGGGAACGGGTGAAACAAACGATTGACAGCTTTGACGACTTGCCGCTTCAAATAGACCCATGTACTGTCAGCATGCGCCCTGCCTCCCCGACAACAGTGTGATGAAGCATGTTCAATCCATCAACTGCGCCCTGATAGGACTGCGCGGCGGCGGGTAGGACGGTCCGAGGACGTGCGGTTCTGGTTGCCGCCAACAATTCGCTGAACGAGAGACTGAATTCAATCTGCGCCAATACGCCCATCTAGGCCCTCAGTCAAGTAGCATGCTCAACGCAAATTCTCTCGACCTCTGCCTCGCTTCCTTGCCCGTATTGATTGGAGCCATGTACAGCATGCACATGTGCATGCACCACCCGCACGCTGCAGCACAGGCCGACCGACGCCTCCCTCAGCCGAGCAGGTCGTCGGATGCGGACCCGCCACCAGGAGCGGCAGGCTTGGACGAGGAGGCGGCCGGCGCACCCCAGATGCCCGCGCTGCTCTTCTCCTTCGCCAGCTGGCCCATGGCCGGCCCGGCACCCATCGTCGTCGTCTTCTTGATGCCCCCGCTGGCCTTGCCCCACAGAGCACCGAAGGCGTCGCCGCCTCCCGCACCCGCTGCCGGCTTCGCAGCCGAGCTCGGCACGGGCATCGTGTTGGCCATCGTCGTCGGTCCGCTCGCCGTCGGGGACATGGCCGACATGCTCGCCCTCGACGACGTCGCCGGCGGCGCTTGCGTCTGGACCGTGCCAAAGTAGTTCGGGCCCGAGCTCTGGAAACCGGTCGCCGCCTTGGCCTGCGCCTGCTGGGGAGGCGAGGTAAAGGCCGAGTAGCTGCCTCCGGCGGCAGGCGCCGGCGAGATGGACGATGTGCTGACCATCTGGCTGAGGCCTGCCTGCTGGGGCGCCGACAGAGGCTGCGGCGCCGCGAACTGAGCCGCGGGGCTTCTTATCGACGCCAGCGGGGCCGAGATCGGCTGTGCGAAGCCGGTCGAGGCCGCCGGTGTGGCTGATTGAAAGTCATCAAACTCGTCGTCGTCGTCTTCGGCGGCGGCGTTGCCGGAGCTGGCAAAGTCGGCGAGGCCGCTGGTGGAGGGGGCCGCTGTCGGCTCGTCGAAGGAGAACAAGTCGACCTCGGGCTCCTTCTTCTTGACTGGCTCTGCCGCCGGCTTCGAAACGGCCGCCCGCTCCGTCTTCCGGGCAGGCCTTGATGAGGCGGCAGGTCTCTCGTCCTCGTCGAACTCGTCGTACGCTTCAAACCGATCCGACCTCGTCCCGGAATCCTGGAAACCGTTGTCTTGGCCGCCGAAACCGCCGCCGTCGCCGTACACGCCCCCAGAGTAGGCGCCAAAGGTTGTGCCGCTACCACCACCGCCATCACCACCACCACCGCCGCCGCCGTAGCCGGACGACTCGTTGCCGAACCCGCCGTACCGGCTGCCGCCGGAGTAGCCACCGCCCAAGGTAGCCCCGCCCTCGACACCTGTGTATTTATTCTTCGTGGCCCGCGCCTTCTTGCGCTCGGTCCGGATGCGGTCGACGTCACCCAGCAGGTCGGCCAGCTCCTTGGCTCGGTTCCGCACGTTGATGCCCTGGTCCTTGCCGTTCTGGTCGATGAAGTGAAACTGACGCAACATCTTCAACAGCGTTATGTGCCCCCTGGCATCGTCAATCACACGCTCGGAGCCGTGCTTGATGAGGAACTCGAGCAGCTGCAAGGCCTTGTAGATTTGACGCCATTCCTCGGCCGACTTTTCCGTGAATCGCCGATAGATCATGGGCATGACCTCATTGAGAGTTTGACTGCCACCGCCCACTGTCAGCTGCACTATCCCCTGCGGTCAAGCTTGTTTTGGGACAGGTGACGAACTAGTTGAAGGTACCGTTCGCGATCTCCTGCATCGTCGTCGTCGAGGCACCCCAAGGCTCGTTGTTTGTGGCCTCTCGTACCTGCCTTTGGTTAGACATGATACCAGCCAACTTCAGGCCGGGAACGCACCTTGGCCTCCATATCGGTGTAGTTCATGACCGCTAGGTGGTGTGTCAGCACTGGATGTTCACGGGAGGGGAGCGGAGCATAAATGGGAGGGGAAGGACAGGAAGGATTGCAAAGGAAAGTCATGAAACAAAGGAATGGACAGGATAGGATATTATAGGAGAGAGTAGGACAGGATAGGACAGTATAGGAGAGTGAAAGAGGGGAGAGGAGCGCGCAGGAGTGCGCAGGAGTGCACAGGAGAGCTGCTGACGAACCATTCTGAGCTTTCCGGAACCCGGCCTTGAGGTCATACAAGGTCAGGTTCGAAACGGTGTTCTTCAAGTCGTTCAGATCCATGTTGACAGAAGAGACGTCACCGGAGCCGTAGTCGGCGCAGAGTCGATTCAACGGCAGAGTCGATTCGGCGACAATCCCGCTCGGTAGGCGTTGGAGCTGGATTCGATGCGCTGTCGCTATCAGTTTGGGGGGGGGGGGGGGGGGGTTCGTTGGACGCTTGACTAAGATTAATCCGGGCACGGAAGGATCACGTGATCATAAAGCCAATTCCATGTTTTATATGGAGTACGGAGTACGGAGTAAGTACTTAGAGGAGTAAGTACTTACTAAGTACTGTCGATGCAAGTACAGGTATCACAGCCTACACAGTACGTGACACAGCGATCGGAGTAATGCCCAAAGAAGGCACTGCAAACTGCATGACAAAATTGAGGGCAAGCCAAAGGTGAGAATATTCTTTCAATTACTATCCGTATGTTGTTGCATCCATGATCTGGTGCCACTGTGCTCGTTTATGCACGCACATAGTATGTCTCGTCTGCTCCCGCACTCCGAGCTGGCTGAAGAGGTACCTGAGACTTCAGGCGTAAATGGCTTGCCATACTAAACTATAGTAAGAGCTGGGACCGCAGCCAGAAATTTCACCCCTTTTCAGCCCGGCAAAGGACAACGAAGGAGCGTCTGCCATCATTCAATCATTCAATCATCGATTCATTCGTCATCGCTCTAATCCACTCGTATCTTCGTAATATTCAGGTGAGTTGCCGGTACCTGCCTTTTGTCACGTCCTTGCAGCAAGTGAGGCACACGTGGCTTTCAAGCCTCCGCCTATTTGTCAAGGAGAGTCCCAACCGATGCGTCAACCCATCCATCATCAGAACCATTGCGCCGCCAGCCGAAAGTCAGCCACGCAACATCGCCCATGTTCTTTCCTTCGGAATAGAAATCTCGCATGGCTGCCTTTCGATGTGGCTCGCATCATCCACAAGCGTCGGAGGATCGCGCAGGCTCTGCACAGACGCAAGGCTCCTCGTCATGCCGCTTTGGTTGGCCGAGCCGATGCTGACCACCCCCAACATCCCCACAATTCTCTGCTCTGTTGCTTTGGTGGGTGGCCAGCGCTGCCCGGCAACGAAGGTCGAAAACTGGTTACAATTGCGTGTAGCCCTGTTCGTGAGGGTGATGGCATTGGACCGTTTCGATCGACTCTCGAGCTGCCCCAAGACCGGATGGCCGGCCTGAGCCATTGAGTGCCCAAGAGAGCTCTGCTCTGGTTTCGAAGCTTTGCTCCGCTTGAGCTTCGCCGGAACATCTTCCCGCCGCGTGTGTGAAAGCTTCTGGTGCGCGGAAGCTTGCGCACGGTTCACGTGATCAACCGTTGACCCTCCTGCTCCACCAACTGTCCAACAACGCCCTCTGGTTGGCCTACTGTCCCACAGCTAACCTGTTACCCCTCGAGTAGCCCCCAAAATGAGATCAACTCTCCTCCGACCCCTCCTACCCCGCTACAGCCTTTGCAGCCCCGGGCCAAGATCTTTCTCTCTTCCACAACTTACTCACACTTCCAACACATTCCGAGCTGCACGATTCTTCTCCGCAACGTCCGTAACAATGGGTAACAAGGTGTACGTACCGACTTGCAGCTTCTCTTTGTCCATGTCCCACAGCTAACGCAATGTCTATAGTTTCTTCGATATTGAGTGGGAGGGCCCTGCCATCCAGAATGGCAAGCCTACTGGTCCCGTCAAGGGTGAGTTTTCCTCCGAAATTCCTCGTGATTCCATTGCCCTGCCCTGCCCTGCCTCTTCGATAGCTTGAGAGCGTTCATGATCACAATTGCCATCATCCAACCCGCGCCTGGCACCGGCTGCTTTGTCTCATCTGTTTGACTTTCGTACCCGTTCTCCTTCTCGTCGGCCGCCTCCGTGTGTTGACTTGCCCACGCACGGCTCCTTGCTCACCATTGTTGTCCAACAGTCCAGACTGGCCGCATCAACTTCAAGCTCTACGATGACGTTGTCCCCAAGACCGCCGAGAACTTCCGCGCTCTCTGCACCGGCGAGAAGGGCTTCGGTTATCAGGGCTCTTCCTTCCACCGCATCATCCCCGAGTTCATGCTCCAGGGTGGCGACTTCACCCGCGGTAACGTACGGCAGCGACTCTCCTGACATACTAGACATTCTCTCACAGCTTCCAGGGCACTGGCGGCAAGTCCATCTATGGCGAGAAGTTTGCCGATGAGAACTTCAAGCTGACGCACGACCGCCCCGGCCTCCTGTCCATGGCGAACGCTGGCCCCAACACGTAAGAGTTTTGTTCCGTCGCGTTGTCCGGTGCCCTGCTAATGCCCAATAGCAACGGCTCCCAGTTCTTCGTCACCACTGTCGTCACCTCGTGGCTCAACGGCCGCCACGTCGTCTTCGGTGAGGTTGCCGACGACGAGTCCATGTCTGTCGTCAAGGCCCTCGAGGCCACCGGCACCAGCAGCGGCACTGTCAAGTACAGCAAGCGCCCTACCATTGTCAAGTCTGGCGAGCTGTAAGCTGAAGACGTGTGTATCTAAATAATTTTCTGGCTCGCGTCAGACTGTGAGATGAGGCGCTGTTTCGGCAGGGATCTTATTTTTTTAATGGACGACTTGGGTTGGTCGCCACGGCTGGCTCTCTAGAAGAAAAAGTTGACCCATCCCTGCCGCGTTCCCATGATGATGTGTCTTGATGATGCGTGCGTACGCAGTGGTCGCACATCTTCTTGAACAGGACCCCACCGCAACGTGATCCGATTCCAAGTACTTTTGAGCCCATGTAAACACCAAACTCCATGACCATGCTTGCTTGCCAGATGCCAATGATTTCGTCCGCAAGACTGCCAGTTTTCGATTGCCTCTCAGTCAAGGCCTAGCCACTGCTTGAAATACTCGCAGTTGCTGGGACCGACCGGACCGCCTTCCTCACAGAGGTCAAAGACGGGACAGCGTCCGCAAGGCGCCTCGGTGTAGGGACTGGCATACGGCTCTGGGCCGCCGGCGCGCCCCGTCGGGTCCTCGCGACCGGCCCAACTCTCGGTGGACTGCTTGGCGACGCGGGCGACGCGGAAACCAAGCTTGCCGGCGATCTTGACGGGCTCGAGGAGGTTGTCCCAGACGAGAACGTCGACAAGCTTCCTGACGTCTTCTTCCGAGAGGATCGTATTGTTGGTGATGCCGCTGCTCGAGAGGAGGCGGGCAATGTCGCGGACGGTTGGGTAGCCTGTGTAGCCGGCAGGTAGGGGCAGCAGAGCAGGTTCTCGCCTCAGCGGCGCGGCCGTCGCGGTCTTGGCCGCTTTAGAAGCCGGCTTGCTCATCATCTCCTGCGCGCCACGCTTCTGGCCCCTCTCGACGGCGCCGCCTTTCAAGACGCCCTTTTTCGGAACCTGGGTTCTCGCAGTGCCGCCTCCGCCGCCGCCGCCGCCTCCTCCGCTGCTGCAGTGCGTGCTGAGATACCCGCTCTGCCGTTTGACAAAGTCGAACACGACACGCTGCAGCTCCTCGATGAAGGCCTCGTCGAGATTCTGGTCCGTGTACCAAGGCCCGCCGGTGGCGCGATCACTAGGCCGTATCGAGGCTTTGATGTACATCTTCTTATTCGGGTGCTCGACGTTCTTAAATGGCGCGATGAGGCCCTTGGTCTGCAGCTGTTTGAGCGCGTTCTTGAGCACGGAGTCGTGCATATTGAGGCGCTTCTGCAGCGTCTGCGACCATATGCCATCGCCACCCGAGTCGTCGATGAGGGAGTAGACCATGACCTGCTCGTCCGTCGAGCACTGCTTGTACCTGACGAGAATGCGTCAGTTCCATCTGCCCACCGCACGAGGGGGTGTCCAGGTGGTGGACGGGGGTCGGGGGTAGGGACGAAGAGGAGAGGAAACGGGCGAGAGAGGGCATACTTGTGTGCTTCTTGCGCGTCGCGCCATTTCCACAGCACCTGACCCGAGGCCTCGCGCATGGTAATGAAGAGCTTGTCATCGCTGAGGGACTGGACGACGCGCGCGAGGAGCAGCAGGTCGCGATTGGGAATGACATCGAGCCGCATGAGGTCATCCTGAGAGAAGAGATCGGTGCCGGACTCCCTGCACCTCTCGTACAGTGCCTCCTTCCAGACAGCAAGTTTCAGAGTTTCGGCTTCACCGCCGGGGGCTGGGGTGGACATGTTGGTATCAGGCCGCCGATGGCGGTACCGTCGATGGGATCAGGCGGTGGCTTCTGCGACGGCAAGAGTGCTCGAGGAGCGGTCGTATGTTCCGTGATGAAGTAATGCCTACATTGACGAGTGGAATAAGATGTTCTTTGTCGAAAGAGTCATGGACATTGTTTTCGCCTTTGGTGGCGACGTAGCAGATTGTCTGCAGTAAATTTACACCCAAATGTTCAGTAATTATTAGCACCAACTACGAGATTGGAGGAGCCCCGCAGCTAGCCTCGCAGCCTTGTGGCCCGCCCCGTTACGAACCAGCCAGTCAAATCTCAGGCAAGGCGGGTTAGCCTTGCAAACTGCAGGTTTAATGGAGCACAGTATACTGCAAGTACTTACAACTACCGTACAAGTACTTACTCCATACTGTACAGTATAATTCGTATGAGTAAGTACTTGTCGGCGCAGGCAGCAGGAGTCATACTTTGCCCAGTGTCTGCATGCATCAAGCTACAAGTTCTGGTTCACTGCTAGCACGTTCAATCTGAGCACGTTCAATCTGTCCTCCGGACCACGGACAAGATTATCAATTGCATACCTAGGCCAGGTATGCCGAAGAAGGACCTAACTTCTTCGAGATTGCGAGTTGTTTCATACTCTATCTTTTCTAAGAAAAATCTTAAAAAAAAAAAAGAAACAAGCAAGCAAAAGGATATAAAACACATGTACACGATGAAAGCAACACCCAATCCCACCGTAGGCCGAAAGGACGGCTCTGTGTAGTGCCACCGTCCGATCAGATCCACTGATATCAACTCGCTATGCCGTACGCCAAACACCACCTGGTCCTTGCGCATGTAATGAGTACAAGACTTGGAATCAGGGCGAAAAAATGTCTCGGCTGGACACTGGACAAAGTTCAAACGAACTGGACCACTTAGCTGGCTGGGCTGGGCTCTTTGCCCACCTTGTCCTTGTCCGTCGTTTCTTTATCCTCGTCAATCTCCATCGCGTCGGTGGGCGGAGGGTCGTTCGCTTTCGCTTCCGTCTCAATCGACTGTTGAGGCTCCGATTCCTCCGGCCTCGTTGCTTCTGCCGTCTCGGCACTCTCCACCTCGGCCGGCTTCTCCACCTTGGCAGGCTCTTCCTCGGTCGTCTCCTTTGTTGCCGGCTCGGCTTTGGCTTCCGGCGTTGGCTCCGGCTCGATCTCCTCCTCTTTAATGGTCGCTTCCTCGGCAGGGGCCGAATCGGTCATTCCCACGTCGCCATCGTCATCGACCTTTGGGTTCTCGGCCTCCTTTGCCTCCTCTGCTTTTGCCGGCTCCTTCTCGGCCTCCTTCTCGACCTCCTTCTCGACCTCCTTCTCGGTTTCCTTCTCGGCCTCCTTCTCGGCCTCATCCGTAGCGGCGACATCCTCGATGGTGTCGTCGTTTATGTCGTGCGAATCGTCCTCCTGCTCCTTCGTGGACTCCTCGCTCTTGCGGATTTTCGGCGTCACCTCGCCGCTGTCGATGTCGGTGTCGGCCTCCTTGTGGAAATCGGTAAATGTCCGCTTGTTGGCCGTCGGACGGGTAGCCCCGTTGGCAGCGGCCATCTCGTCATCATCGCTGGGTTCGAATTCGGCCCCGTTCTCGACGTTCTTGTCCCAGCGATGCTCCGTCATGCGAACGTCCTTGTTCTCGTCTTCGTCGAGGTCGTCGAGCTCGGCCTCCTCCTCGTCCGTCATGCCGCCAAACGGCTTCCGGGGCACGTCCTGCATCTGCACGGAGGGCGCCGGTCCCGTCTGGCGCAGGTTGTCGATGACCGCTGCCGTGATCTTCTCGAGATATTCCCTGCTGTTGGAGTTTTCCATGTTGGACGAACGGACATTCAGTTCGAAATCGGGCGCGTAGTACTGAGCCAATCGTCAGCCATGCGCAGGACGACAGCGAGCCGGGACGCGAGACGTACCTCGTAGTATTCGTTGTACGGCAGAGTTCGCTCCATGTCTTGTCCGACGAGGACTCCGGTCTCAAAGGCCCAGGTGCGGGCCACGTTCCTCATCGTGTACCCGCCGCCGCCGAGAACGAGGGTGGGCAAGCCGAAGCTCTTGACGAAGTTGACACAGTTGGCGTGGCCGTCCATGCTGAGGTTGAAGCAGCCCAGTCGGTCGCCTGACAGACTGTCTCCTCCGCACTGCAGGACGACGGCCTCGGGTTGGTAGTACTTCATGACGTTCTCGATGACGGGCTCGAAGATGGATTTGTAGGAATCGTCCGTGATGCCGTCGCGCAGGGGGAAGTTGACGGAATAATTCTTGCCCTGGCCGATGCCGATGTCCCGAAGCTCGCCGGTGCCTGGGAAGTACTCGCCGTACTTGTGAAACGAGACGGTCATGACGCGGTCGGTGGTGTAGAAGGCTTCCTCGACACCGTCGCCGTGATGGACGTCTATGTCGATGTAGAGGACGCGCTTCATGAATCGGAGAAGCTCCAGGATACCGAGAACAATGTCTGAACCCTGTTAGGGAGGCGGCGGACGCGCTCGCGACGAGACGTACCGTTGACATAGCAGAAGCCACTAGCCTCGCACTTCTTGGCGTGGTGCAGACCGCCGGCCCAATTGACGGCAATGTCGCACTTTTGTCGGTTCAGGCGCGCCGCACCCTCCATGCTGCCTCCGGCGCTGATGCCGCAGAACTCGAATAGGCCGTCAAAGACGGGACAATCGTCGCCGACGTTGTACTTGCCCTGCTCCCGCATGTAGCTGTCCATGTTGTCGGGCGTCACCTTTTGCAAAAAGTCGATGTAATCGTCCGTGTGGAACTGCGTCATCTCCCCGCGGGTGGCAGGTTTGGCGCGCTGCGAGGTCCACGGTCAGCCATGGCTCTCGGGTTCCGGCCCGTCGGCACTCACGTATATCTCCATCTTCTGATACAGGTTGTACTGCATGATCAGGCTGTGGGCGAGGCGGATGCGATGAGGCTTCATCGGATGGCCGGTAACGTAGGCATAGTTGCCAATGTCGGAGTCGTAGAAGTAGGCCACCTTTTTGGGCGACGTGCCGTTGAGGGCGATGGAGCCGAGCCCCGTGGCGGTTGATTCGGTCATGATGGATGGATGCGAACGCGGAAAAGGGACGGCCTCACTCGGCTTAGGTTGGTGGGCGAAGGCGGCACGCGTGGGCGGTGGGTGTCGGACTCAGGATGCAAGTGCTCAGAGGCAGCGCCGCATCCTCTGTGTTGACGGCGTCGTGAGGGGGTGGACTGGCGCACAGGACAGACGACGTACGTCTGGTGATGGCAGAGCAATGAAGAAGGGCGACGGAAAGTGGGATCCCAATCACGGAGAGAGAAGGAAGAGAGAGCAGAGCACCAATTGGGGTATGTGCGGAATAAAGTTGGCGCGAGGCTAACAATCCGCGCCCCGGGGGGGCCCTGGGCCTGGAGCGCTTGGCGGCTGCCAGCTGTCTAGTGCATTCACTGCAGGAAAAGTTACTGCTACGGGCTGCTATAGCGTGTGCATTCGGCGCTCAGCGATTATTCGTTGATGCATCCTCCGTAGGTACTTACGTATTTCCGTCCGTTAGGGAGTCCATGCCAACCCAGCGGCGGCCACCCCTGCCGATCTGTGCCCACCACACGTGACGTGACTAAGCTTCAGCAGGCGGCGACTCACTGACGACACCCCGAGCAAGCTTGCTCGACATCGACGGATACCTGCCAACCCATCCTGACAGCGGTCCGAACCAACTCACGCACACGCGCCCCAACGACAATTCCTCACAATGGAGCGCTTCAGCACCCTGCTGGGAGGCGGCGGGATGGGCCTTGGGGGCGCTGCCCCCGGCACAGTAAGCTGCCCATCCACAGGCTTCTCACCCTCGCCTTCACCGTCTCGTTCGCCAGCTCCGCCAAGCTAACCATGTGCCGCTCCTCCGTGCAGGACAACACCAATCTCATTGACAATTCCGAGACGGTCTACATCTCTTCTCTAGCCCTGCTAAAGATGCTGCGTCACGGCCGCGCCGGCGTTCCCATGGAGGTCATGGGTCTGATGCTGGGCGAGTTCGTCGATGACTTCACCGTCAAAGTCATGGACGTCTTTGCCATGCCCCAGAGCGGTACGGGGGTCAGCGTCGAAGCCGTCGATCCCGTATTTCAAACCAAGATGATGGACATGTTGCGGCAGACGGGACGGTACGTGCCCCGCTCGCCCGTGCCGGCATGAAGGCTAAATCTGCATTCTGCGACAGGCCCGAGTCGGTCGTCGGCTGGTACCATTCTCACCCCGGCTTTGGCTGCTGGCTATCGTCGGTTGACATTAACACCCAACAATCGTTTGAGCAGCTGAACTCCCGCGCCGTGGCCGTCGTCATCGATCCCATCCAATCGGTCAAGGGCAAGGTCGTCATCGATGCGTTCCGCCTGATCAACCCGCAGCTGTTGATGATGCGTCAGGAGCCGCGCCAGAGCACAAGCAACATAGGCCACCTGAACAAGCCATCGATACAGGCCCTCATCCATGGACTGAACAGGCACTACTACTCCATCGGCATCAACTATCGCAAGACGGCGCTGGAAGAGAACATGCTGATGAACCTGCACAAGCACGTCTGGACCGAAGCACTGCAGATGGACGACTTCCGATCAGAAGGCGAGAAGAACAAAGAGCGGCTGCAGAGATTAGTCAGCCTAGCGGACGGCTACGAGAAGCGTGTCAAGGAGGAGACGGAGCTGAGTAAGGACCAGCTGAAGACTCGATACGTCGGCAAGCTCGATCCGAAAAAACATTTGGAGGATGTCGGCCAGGAGCTCATTGAGGATAACATCGTGTCGGTGTCGCGGCAGATGATTGACAAGGAGGCGACGATGCCGAAAAAGGAGGCCAGCACCATCACCAACGCCGACCAGATGGATACGGAGGAGCTATGAGACGCCCCCCATCCGCCGGCACTGTACGATTATTGGATGCGCTCGGAAGTCGGGCCAGATATGTAGAGACTGAGCACGCAGCCAAGCTCGCCAATTCACTGATTCGACGGACCCTTCACTGCTCTGGCTTGCGTCCCTGAACGACGTCTGAAAAATTTGATCCCTTTGTTCCCAACGAGTTGCCGACCGTGTCCAGCGATTGTTCCAAGCCGTCGGCACCTCTCCCAGCCAAAACAATTCGGCCAGACACGAAAGATTGCATAAATTGACGCTTGATCCCAGAATCCCCTCCCCCCTCTCCATCGCGTCGTATTCAAACGTGAGTCATGCAGAGGTTAGTGAATCTGACGAGCGACCGCTGAGGACTGCTGATCGCGATCCATTCAACACGTTCGTGTGCCCTCGCCGAAGGAAGTGACACTTGATTACGCATTGACAATTTTCAAGCACGCCCTTCCATCGCACCCCTTAGAATGTTACTCCTGCAAAGACTCAGCTGCTTCCCGGACAGGGAGTCGTGGCCCGA
Organism: Drechmeria coniospora; assembly: GCF_001625195.1. Lineage (NCBI taxonomy): Eukaryota > Fungi > Ascomycota > Sordariomycetes > Hypocreales > Ophiocordycipitaceae > Drechmeria > Drechmeria coniospora. The sequence continues at coordinate 4,962,673 of NC_054390.1, read as the reverse complement.
AGCCGTTCACCAACCGCAGCGACGGCGGCAAAGCCCAAGGCAGCATGGCCAGAGAGCCTGGCACCACGATCGGAGGAAAAGCGAACCCGGCGAGAGTGGTCGGAGACAATGGAGCGAGAAGTCGACTCCATCCCGACCGCTGTCGCAACTCGGCGTGAATGAAGGGGTCATCTCTGGCACATCCTCGGCTCAAGATAGGAGAAAGGAGCCAGACCTGTCAGCACTGGCGAAAGGGATGTGTCTGCAGGATACCGATGAGGTGGACGAGATCGGGCAGAGCCCGAGGCTGCTGCGGATGCTCAGCGTGCGCTCGGCAGCTGTACGGGAGAAGGAGGCTCAACCGCTGCTAGCGACGAAGCCGGACACGACCAAGTTGTATCGCCTCCCGCCCGAGGGAGCATCCAAATACGGATGGCCTTCGCGGAACAAAATCTCGTGCGAGGAGGCAAGGGCGAGGGTCGTATCGTCGACAAGTGTCAGAGCACGAGCGCAACCAGGAAGGCAGTCTCCCCACTCGATGACCCAGTCCCATCCGTCGAGCAGGCAAACAGGTCAAGTCAACAACAAGCCGACGGTTCCAGGACCACCTCTCGAGGCCGCGAATTCCTGCATTCGGTACAACACCAACGCAACCATCAACGAGTATGCCGACAGCTTGCGACCAAAGCAGCGACCGCCTCGCTCCCGCCGCGCAAGCGCTGCCACGTCACCGGCTTCGTCGCAGGCAGCCAAGCCTGTGCGCAATTCACACGATTCAGGGGTCGTGCTCGACAAGCCGCTCCCGTTTCCCCCATCGCCATGCTCGCCCGCCAAGGCCTCCAAGGCTCGAAGAAGCGGCGGCAGCTATCACTCGCTCACGCTAGACGAACACGAACCGATGCTCAACCGCACAGCCATACCCCGACCCCTGACGATCGTCAAGCCTGAAACTGGAACGTTTGGTTGCGTCGCCGTCAGGAAACCAGAAGTCGCATCCATCGAAGGCATGCTCGAGCCCATGGGGCGCGGGATCGTCTGCGAGGTCCTCGACGCTATCGGCCGCATCTTTGATCACATCCCCCATGCCGTCTCCGGCTACGGGGCCATGGCCTACTACGGATACGACGGGAATAAGCCCAAGTTCATCAGCGTCCTGTGCCCACCCGAATCGCTCAAGGCATTGCTCGGCTGGGCTGCGTCGCGGGACCTCAGCCGTTGCTCGCGCTTCGACTCAGGCTTCTGCGTTAGGACGCACGACGGCATCGACCGCTGCGTCAGCGTCAAGGGTCATAACAGCCACTTCCGACACCCTGCCACCGTCAAGCACGGGTCGCGCGGCGCAAAGATCCTCACCCTCCCAATCATCGCAAATACGTTTGCCAAATACTACGTCAAAGCCCTGCGCGCCCGAGAGGAGGAAGAGATGCGCCATCGCGGCAGCGAAATCCTCTGGCTGCTGCGCAAGATGGTCGAGGTCGCCTCCTGTGATCCACAGCAACGCCTTGACCCCTGCTGCGCCGACTTCTTCGCGAGCCGAACCTTCCTCGAGCCCTTCACCCTATCCTACCAGGCGGTTCATCTGATAGAGCGCGCGGGTCTCGACCTGAGCAGCATCGACGGCCTTCGCGTATCACCGCAGATTCATCCGGCCATGCGTGAGAGGTCAGAGCCACGCCCGCACTCCGAGAGGCTGTATCGCACTAGCCAAGACGTTTCTGGGGCCAGTAGGTCGGTAAGGACACGCTCGCAAGACCTGCCCAAGCCAGGAGCTTCGGTGCTGCCACGCCGGACGCAACAGGTTTCCGGTGTCGCGTCCCCAGGTTTGAAGATATCAGGGAAACGGCGCTGAATCAAGCAGCCACCATACGCACACACTCCAGCATATACCGAAACGAGACTTGTAGGCCGCCGGATCGTTGAATTCTCCTTGAGTTCTATCCTGCTCACTCATTCAGTTTCTTTGTTCTCTTTCATTGAATGAGTCACGCCGAAGCAAGAAACAACAATACACATACGCCAGCACATGCCTCTATATATAATCTACGCCGAGACGGCACCCCAGGGACATCGGATGGTCATTTGAACTTGCCCTTTTCACCATTCGTTCATATAATTTATTTATCTCGATCCACGCATACCCGTGGAATCCTGGTCGTTGACTCTCATTTATGATGCAAAACTGTTTGTTCATTTCATCAGGATCGGAAAGTGGACGTATTCAACCAATACAATGAGATGCACATTGATATCAAACTTGAAACTATACGTAGACGAAACTATCATGCCTACTGCTGCGTCCCTACATGCGAAAAAGTGCCCAAACTCCTTGCATAATTGTGAATAGTGCATGTCCCTCGTACCTGGGCAGAATCATGGTCCCCCATCCGCTCAGCGACGATACCGTCCTTGGCATATTCCAACCCGCAACTGTGCCGCGCTCCAAACGCCATCATCGCACAATACCCTCGACCGCAAGCAGAGCCACAAATGGCCCACCGACAGACTTTTCTCTCGGCAGGCCGTGCCATCCAGAGATGGTCCTTCCACGAGAGCCGTGCAAGCGGCCGGCCGGGCCCCGAGCGGGAGACCCTAGGCCCCCGCGACGGGGACCTTTTTGCCCCGCTTGCCCAAGAGAGTCGCGTTGTCGAGATTCAACTCGAATGCTCCCTTCTGGCGGTTTCGGTCACGGACCTGCTGACGGGCAGCCGCCGTTACCGTGGCGGAATGTTGCCCGTAACCCTTCTCGTTGGCCCGATTTGGTTCGCGGCCGTGAGCCTGGGCCGGGTCTTGGATATGGGCTTGGCGCATGCTCTGCTCGAGCGATTGCGTCGCATACTGCGGTTTGTAGCCGGCTCCCTGGTCGATTTGCATCTGGTCCTCGTCTTCTTCCTCCTCGTCGAGGCCGGCCAGAGGAAATCCGGGGCCGGCCTTGGCGCCGATTTGTTGCCGGCGCTTGCCCTCTTCTTCCTGGCGGTGTACGGCGTAGCTGACGTCGAAGACCTCGCGGAGGTTGACGGCGCCGGGCGATCGGAAGTCGTAGTGCTTGCCATTTTCGTCCAACTGGTTCGCATCAAAGGCCCGAAGCACGCCGGGCTTTCTTCTCTCCTCGCGAGGGGAGGGTCCGCTCGCGAGAATCCAGGGGTGAGCGAGAAACTGGCGGATGGTGTAGCGCTTGTCTGGGTCGACACAGAGCAGGTGGGAGATGAGGTCCTTGGCCGACGTGGAAATGTCATCCCACCAGGGGGACAGGAAGGTGAACTGGCCCTTGGCCACCTTTTCCGTGAGCACCTCGATGCTCTCATCGTAGAAGGGAGGGAAGCCACAGAGTAGGGTGTAGAGGACGCAGCCTAGGGCCCACATGTCGACCGACTTGGAATACCGCTCATCCTTGACGATCTCGGGGGCCGTGTAGCCGACGGTACCGCAGGGCGTCATCGTTTGGCTCTCCCAGACGATCTTGGACAGGCCAAAGTCGGCAATTTTGATCTCGCCGATGCCGCCGGCCCCGACGCCGTGGACGAACTCTCCCTCGTCGACCTTGTCCTCATCCCCGGGCTGCCTCGGCTTCGGCGACTTGGAGGGGACCACGGGTATGGGAGTGTAGAGGATGTTTTCGGGTTTGATGTCGCTACAAGGGTCATGCCAGGCCTGGTCAGCCAACGTTGTCCCGTTCGGGCGGCGCAGGAGGGCCCACGGGCAGGGGGAGAAGGGCGGGGTAGGGCGACTGGGGCGACTGTACCGGTGGACGACGCCTCTCTCCTCATGCAGATACTCGAGGGCCTTGGCTACCTTGACGATGACGTGCCGCGACAGCTCCTCGCTGAAGTAGGTGAGGCGGACGATTTGGTGGAAGAGCTCACCGCCGGGGGCGAGCTCGAGAACGATGTAGTAGTACTGCTTCGACTCGGTGAAATCGACAAGCTTGATGATGTTTGGATGGTCCAGCTGGCGCATGATCTGAACCTCTTTGAGTATGTTGGACCGCTATGTCAGGAAGGTCAAGTCAGTGCTCGGTTCGACGCGAGTCAGTGGATGGAACGCCCGCGCAGATGGATACAACTGGTCGAGGAATCAACAGATGGCGAGGCGTTACCAAGATGCACGATAGGAAACAACGGTTCTCGCACCTCTGCTGCTTTTGGGACCTTTTTGAAGTCTGGATGTAGATGGCTGTTGCCCTGCGTCAAGGCATGAGTTTGCGTCCGTCCCCGTGGTGGCAAAGGGGGAAGGGGTGTAGTGGCGCGACTTCATCATGTGACGAGTCGGTGGGTGGATGGATGGATGGATGGATGGATGAAGAGTTGAAAGTCGGACGGGAGTTGGATGGATGGGCAGATGCAAGGAACGAGCAAGAGCGTGTGCGGCAAGGCCCAGGGCCAGCAAGCATACGCAAAGGGTAGAGGGACGGGCAGTTCGATGGGCAGTTCGATGGGCAGTTCGATGGGCAGCTCGGGGGAAGGCACGAAGCAGACTCGCAGCGACTCACCTGCATGCTGTTCATCTCGTACTTGCGGACGACCTTGATGGCGACCTCACCCCTGTCGCCCTCGCGGTCGCGAGCGCGGTAGACGTTGCTGAAAGCGCCATCACCCATCTTCTCGAGCAGCTCCCAGCGGTCTAGACCCGGGTACTGCGAGAATTTGGATTTGCTCGCATTCTCCTCGGCGACGAGCTGCTTGATCTCCGACTCGACCACACGCTTGGATTTTTTAACATCCTGGCCGGCCTCGACGTGGTGGGCGGCGACGTGGGCGGCCTGGGCCGCTTTGTTTTGGGGAGAGCGGGCAGCCGCAGAGAAGGCATCGAGGGGCTCCTTTGGCGGGGGCGGGTTGTGGCCACGAGCCGGCTCCGAGACATTGTGCGCTCGCTTGTCGAGCGGAGGCTGAGGAGCATGGGGCGGTATGTGGTCATTTTTGCGCTGCGGCTCGTCGTTGTGGTTTGCTACACGGGCTTGCTTCCCTGGGAGGTGCGTCAGCGTCGGTCGGTCAGCCGGCCGGGGACGTCGCCGGTGCCGTCGTCGAAGTCATGGCACGGCGAGGAGCAGGAGGAGAGAAAGAGGAGGCACAGGAGGAGAAGGAGGGGGACAGGAGGAGGGGGGGGCAGGAGGAGGGGGGAACAGGAGGAGAAGCAAGAGGCAATGGAGGAGCGGCGGCGGCAGCGGCAGCAACGGCAGCAGGAGGAGAGGGTAGCGAGGTGGACGAGGGGAGATGTGCAATGGCGTTAAACGCACCGTGGCGGATGAAGTTTTTGAGCTGTTGAATCGTCGACATGGCTGGTGATGGGTGCCTCTGGCGGGCTCCTGCGCATGAAAAATGTCAAGGGTGGGCAGGGATTTCGTTGTCCAAAATTAGGTCGAGGATGCGACGAAGGGTTCGGGAGCGGGTTGGTGTTTCGTCGTCGTGCTGCCGCTCTACTGTACAGCAGAGAGTACTCGCTCAACACTCGCCTCAACCGTGCCTTGGAGTTGCTTGCCGGACGAATGGCGATGACGAGGCAGGGCAGGGGAGGGAGGGGGAGGGGAAATGGTCGAAACGATGCTGCGATGGAATCGACTGAGCTGAACTGTCATAAAGTAGCGTTGCGGGCAAGGCAGAATGAATGAATGGTAGGGCAAGGGAGGGGAGAAGTAAAGACGTTCGTCTGTAGGTGTAGGGGGTGGATGACGGAGGCTGGCTGGAGGTGAGGCGAGGCGAGGCGAGGGAAGAAACGAGGAGACGATGATTGAAAACGATACCTGCCTGCAAGTACAGCGCATGTACCTGCTACGCACGCATACCTCCATACCTTGCAGCTAGCTTGGTAGTAGGAGCACTTGCGAGGAAGCCGTCGACAAGCAAGTAATAATACATGCACCCATGTACCGATACATGCTCAAAAGTACATGTACACGTTCCCACGTGTCTCGTTTCCGATTCGACTAGACGTGCGCAGGATGGCCGAAGTACTGTGCAGGCTCGAGTACTTGGGGTGCACGTACTCGTACATGGGTCTGCGTTGGCGCATCGGTACCTTGTACCCGCCTCGGCCTGCCTTGGCTTGTTACGGCCAAGTCGACGTCTTTGGTGGGGTAGGATGGCCATTCAATACGGGGGAGGGGGCGGCCGTTCCATGGCGGCCATGATGGAGCTACGCGGGGGACATGTACCATGCACCTGCGTGGTACATTGCGGATGATGGCAACACCATGTGCACCATACTTGGCGTGCTCTTGTCGTGGTCGCTCGTCCGCGCTTTGGGGCTGCATCATCGCTGACGACTGGCTGAGGACCCCGGCGTCTCGAGACTCGGCGTTCACGGAGCTGTAGGAAAACGACGACGACGAACAGGCGCCACTTTGCTCCCCGCCCACCCCCCGTGTTCTGGCTTACCAACGGCAAATGCTCACAAGCGGAATCGTATCGGCATTCCCTCCGCCACGTAGCGTGCTCGTCGCGGTAGTGCTTGCGCCGTAGTTGCCTCCATTCGCCGTCGTATGAAGCACGGCGAGGCAGGACGGGAACGACGAAACGCTACTTTCTGCGAGGCCGCGGGCCTCGCTAGTCTGCGACGGCCTGGAGTGCTACAGCGCTTGCAAGCGCAGTATAAGTACCAAGGTACAGCGTTTAGGTGACGCCTGCGGTTACGTCATCGGCCCGCCAGCTCGCCGGCATTCGACGGCCGCAGCCAAGGGGAGGCCCCAGGGGATTTCCGCATCGGTTTACGCAGCGCAGCGTACTACCGTACGGAGGGAGTATGTACAGGCACCAGCACAGGTGCATGTAGTACGGAGGACTGCCGCGGTATCGCGTTCTTGGTGCTGCTGCATGGTACTAACTTGGCCAACACTAATACTAGGCACAGCACGGCTTGTACAGTACCTTTGACATGCGTACCGACCGACCATTGAGCAGGGACTTTTATTTCACAGGTGGCAGCGGCAATTCGATGGCCTCTCCGTTCTCGCTCGGACGCGCGCTGATGGAAGCTGCACGCGCCCTTTTAGTTCACTGTCTGGCCATGGCTCTTCTCGAACCTGCAGAAACAGATTTCGCCATGGAACGGAACGGATCGGAGCGGAGCGAGAACAGGAGACGATCCAGAATTGCTGCTGCTGCCCTAGCGGTCGGTGCCTTCGACTTCGACGCATGGCTGGCCGTAAAAAGTACTGTAAGTACTAAGCCAAGCTTGGGGGCCTGCCCACTAAACAAGCACTAAAGCTACCTGCAAGTATGGAGTAGAGCGTGCTCAAACACAGTCCTCGTGGGTAATCACCTCCTTGCAGGAGGTGGTCAGCAGTTGTTCGTGTACGGGGCACTACTGTATCGGATGTCGTTCCAGGCGATTGCAGCATCCAACGCCAGCCAAGCTCAGGGCAGGGTGCAGGTGTAGGGTCTAGACCGCACAGGACCGCGGGCGGCACTGGCCGAATGGCAGAAACGGCTGCCACGGCTGGCATGGCCCAGCGTGGTGGCCCGAGACCAGTGAGCGTTCCCAGCCACCCGAGACACGATGCGGCCAATAACCTTGATGAACCTTTTCGTTCTGCCATTTGGCCGTTCTGGGCCCTCGGCCTGGCTCGTTGTTTTGAGTCGTCGTCGAGCAGCGGCAGCAAGGATGCGCGACAGCCCGACTCGCCTCTGCCGTTCTCCTCGCCGCACCGCGTACCCTGTTTGTCGTCTCCTCATAAATATCAATACCAGTGGATGGCTTCGGATGACACGCGTCACCTTGACCTCGGGGTCAATGCGGTCACGGCCATGGCATGGCATCGGCAAGACGTGATACCCCAGGGCCTCCTCGCAGGGCACCTCCCCTCCAACATTCCGCAGACGGCGAAGCCTCCACCACCACCGACCGGTCAATCGATCAAGGCGGCTGCCGCATGCCGCCGCCCCCTGCCGGAACGGTCGCTCCGTACGCGGGCCGGGGCGTGGCATCCAGCCGAGCATGCGTAGTCGTACGTGCAGCCGGGCATGTCCGAACGCTGCCTTCCATCTGCATCGCCCGCAGGCGAAGCACGGGCAGGGGGGGACAAACGAAGCACGGCCTTCGGTGGGCAGGCTGATGGAAATGGTGCGTATGCAAAACGGCGTCGCATGGACATGGACATGGACATGGATGGACGGATGCAGCCGTCGAGTTTCAAGGTAGTACCGAGTAGGCAGTGCTCGGCACTGCAATGCTAGATGCTGACGACAAGCATGCGCATGCGTCATGCCCGTCAAACTACCCTTCCTCGTCCGCTTCGGCCACGTCGGCGGGCCAAAGGAACCACAAGAGGACGATGGACAGCTTCAACCCGGCCGCCGTCCACAGCGCACCGCCGATGCCGATCCCGCTGTGGGCAAAGACGCCGCCGACGACGGCGCCGAGCAGGAGCAGCAGCGGGGCGGCCGCCCGACGGTCGCGCTCGCCGTTGCGGCGGGCGAACAGGTGCTCGTCGGAGAAGAGGTCGCAGTAGATGCTCGTGAGGACGACGCTCGTCAGCGCGTTGTAGCGGAGAGCCCGGCTCGCCACCGCCTGGCCGCTGCTCTGGAAGGCGACGAGGACGAGGGGCACGAGGACGGTCCAGTCGACGGCATCGCTCGACGCCGGCTTGCTGACCGTCACGACGAGGGCGGCGGCGACGGCGAATAGGGTTTGGGCGGCAAAGGAGACGCAGAGCACCCAGCGCTTCGTCGGCGAGAAGCGTCGGTGGAAGCGGGCGAGGAGGAAGGAGCCGAGGCAGAAGGAGAGCAGGGAGACGCCCGACTTGTAGAGGCGCGCCGTCGTCGGCGGGAAGAGGAGGGAGGCGAGGCCGAGGCCGACGTAGACGGTGTTTCCTGCACCGAGGTGAGCCAAGTTCGGAGCCCGGGTCTCTCCCTCACCCGCCGACCTACCGGTCTGCATCGAGACGAAGGCGCCCCAGACCTGGACCGAGGCGCTGTCGAGCAGCCCCGTGACGACGTAGCAGAGCAGCAAGACGAGGTCCGCTCGAGAGCGCGAGATGTCGGCCGTCATCCGCTTGTGCCAACCGCCGGCCACCGACCGCGGCCTGCTACGGCCAAGGAGGGGTTCTGCCTCATTCGCTTGACAGGGCAAATGGCCCCGACCGCCATCGTCACCGTCGGCCGCGCGAGAGTTGGACGTCATGGCTCAATGGGATCATATCTTGTCGTAGTTGCGGCGAGGGGGAGCTTGGGAGGCAAAAATGCTGCAAACGAGACGGTGGGGGACTTGGCACAGGAGCACTGGTGAAGGCGAGTTTTGGTGGGTAGGTGCCTACTAGTTACATCAGGCAGCGCGCACCTGCACTCCGACGAGTGCACGTACGGAGTAATACAGAGCGCTGGGTGGTGTATTATACAAGCTCGCACATGATTCAACCGCCTAGTACTTTGTGGTGGCCAAACTTGGTGGGTACGTACCTCCAGTACTTACAGTACAGTCCGGAGTACATGCACTCCGTACACCTACCCACATTTACCTTGGTCTGGGCACCGTCGCAGTCCGCACTTGGGGGCAGACCTGCGAAAAGGGGCCGACGGAGATGCTCGCAAGCGCTCCTGGGAGCAGTTCCGCCTGTAAATCGAGCATCCATTTCCAGGTGCTAAGCTAGCAGGTGCCTTCTGGGTGCTGGGTGCTGGGTACTAGCAGTCTAGTTGCTCATCTTTTTCGAAATGGCGACATCGGGCGGGCTCCCCTCCCCGGATCTGCCGGACAGGAATGACCATCGCAGATATTAATGTGCGTATACTTAAGTACAAGTACTAAATCCTTGTTCCATATCACTCGCATTACTCAATACTCGCACATGAGCGTGCAGGTACAAAGTTCTATACATGTACGTGCACGATGCTTCGCCAGCTGCACTCCGCCCGTGCTTGCTGGTACAGGCTCCCCGGGGCTGTACATGCTAATGCTCCATGGAATATGACATGTACGGAGAAGCGCTGGTCGTGCATTGGTGGTGGCAGGCGGGAATAAGTACTGCAGTTGTAGTTATAGCACACCTACTTAAGTACAGTACACTGTAAGGATGCATTTGCAATTGAACGGAGTAGGTGTACTTGACATGCACTATTGTACAGTACTAAGTACAGTACACGCCAACATGTACATGTACAAAGTACTTACCTACCTACTAGTAAGTAGTAATTATTATCATACTCCGTACATAGGCACTTCAAGAAACTCGATACCAAGATCACCTAAGGTTCATGTACAACGAAGTAAGGAGTACGGAGTAAGGAGTACATGTATTATTACAGTACTTACTTACATGTTACAACAACATGTAGTTGTAAGTGGACTAAGAACACGGTACGGAGAGTTAGAGTAATACAGTAAGTACTGTACACCCTCCACCTCCATCCGCTCCACAGCGCAGGATCGGAAAAATGGGTTCGGACCTGGGACCTGACTGGTGCGATTCAACTCGATGAAAACGTCACAGCTCAGAACCACCCCCTTTCCTTATGGAAACGTCCACGGAACACCAAAAGGGCCCAACCTATGCCGTCGTGTGCCGCTACTTTCTCATCCGAATCGTCCGGTTGTCCGCCTTTGTCCCTCCCTGCTGACCGTGCGCGAGGCCCGCCCCCCTCGGACTTGGCTCGGCATATCGGACTGGAAGATGCCGGCCCGGCTCGATGTCGTCATGAACTTACCGACGTCAGATGAACGTCGAGTTGCACAGCATACCCATGGCAGGGTGCGAAGGGTTCCACAGCAAACCACCTTGCTGCCTCGTCCAATCATCCCATCGACAGTTCGCTCCCGACCGGCCGCGCGCTTGCACCCCCGAACCGAGAGCGCTCCGGCAGGGTGTGGCAGGTATTAAGCTCGACCGCTTCCGGCTCTGCCCTCTCCCCAAGGCACGCTTCCACGACTCCCTACCTGCACACTCGTCACCCTCATCGCCGTCATCATCACCGTCACCTTCGCCGACACCTTGACCAACGTCCATTGAACCATGAGGTGGGCCGCCCAGCTACTCCTCGGCGCCAGCCTTGCCGCGGCCTTGCCTCATCTCGACAGCCCGCGACAGCGGCTGCTCAACGGCCTCGAATTGCCCGACAAGTACCTGACACACAACAAGGCCGGCAGCCAGCCTTACACGCCCGGTCACCGCGATCCGTACGACGGCAAGGTCGATGCCGTCGGTCGCCGGCTCGACCCGAGGCCCTGGCGCAACGGCCAAGGGGCATCCGTCCTGGGGCCCTACAACCGCGATCGCTCCCGCCAGTCTCCCGACATGGTGCGGCCGCCGTCGACGGACCACGGCACCATGCAAAACATGCGCTGGAGCTTTGCCGACTCGCACACGCGCATCGAGGTGAGACCTGCTTGCGTCTCGCTTGCCGCCTTGACCTTGCCGTCACGAGCCCGGCGCTGACGTCGACCCAGCAAGGCGGCTGGACCCGTCAAACGACGATTCGCGAGCTTCCCTCGAGCGTCGAGCTCGCCGGCGTCAACATGCGGCTCGGTGCTGGCGTCATCCGCGAGCTGCACTGGCACAAGGAAGCCGAGTGGGCCTACGTCCTCGAGGGCGAGGTCCGCGTCACCGCCCTCGACTACGACGGCGGCAACTTCATCGACGACCTCAAGAAGGGCGACCTCTGGTACTTTCCCAGCGGCGTCCCCCACTCCCTGCAGGGCTTGGGCGACAACGGCACCGAGTTTCTGCTTATCTTTGACGACGGCCGCTTCTCCGAGGAGTCCACCTTTATTCTGACGGATTGGCTGGGTAAGGCGTGCCACCACCGATCCCCCTTTGCCTGCGCCGTTGTTGTTGCCCTCCAAGCTCACCTTTTCGTTTCCCCTCCAGCCCACACGCCCAAGTCGGTCATTGCCGAAAACTTTCACCTCGCACCCGAGCTGTTCGAGCACCTGCCGGCGGGTGAAAAGTACATCTTCCAGGGCTCTCGGCCGGGTTCCATTGACGAGGAGCGCCCAAGGGGTAAGCATGTGAAAAAGAGCGAGTACCGCTTCACCCACAAGATGCTTGATCAAGAGCCCAAGAGGACGACGGGCGGCCAGGTGCGCATCACCGACTCCAACAACTTCCCCGTCTCCAAGACGGTCGCCGCCGCCCACGCCATCATCGAGCCAGGCGCGCTGCGGGAGATGCACTGGCACCCTCTCGCCGACGAGTGGTCCTTTTTCATCCGCGGCCGCGCCCGCGTCACCATTTTTGCCGCCGAGGGCACGGCGAGGACGTTTGACTACGTGGCCGGCGACGTCGGCATCGTGCCCAAGAACATGGGTCACTTTGTCGAGAACATTGGCGACGAGCCTGTCGAGATGCTCGAGATTTTCCGCGCCGACCAGTTCCGCGACTTTTCGCTCTTCCAGTGGATGGGCGAGACCCCACGTCGGCTCGTCGTGGATCATCTCTTTGCCGACGATAAAAGAGCGGGCGACCAATTCTTGGAAAGCATCAAGGACGCGGGAAAGGACGAAATTACCAAACCCTAGTCACCTAGAGCGGAAAACAAAAAAAATACTGAGGACGGCGGGCCCCGCGACCCCGAGATTTCCATGCGACTTGGACCTTGACACGATCACCTCTGCGACTCTCAGTCATCGGCCGGTTAGCACGGCTCTGCTCAAATGCAAAGTCCTTGAAATCCCGCCATGTACAAAAGTGCTAGAAGCTGGCAGGTTTGTTTTGTATGCAGTTTCGTGATTGAAATCTGACATGATGGATACCCTCGCATCCCATGAAGCACGAATCGTCTGTGCAAAAACCAATTGAAGGCCGGGTACCCAAAGGACCGAGATATGTGAGATCCTGCTCATTATTATGCTCGTGCTTGCAGGCATGCCGAATATATTCGGTTTCTATGAGGCACGAAATTGTCAGTACAAGAGGCAAACGATTGTCGGGCACTCAAAGGACGGAGTGAGCTAAAGTCTTATTTATAATTAGGATCGTGCTTGTGTCTATGCTAAATGTACTCCGTATGCAGTTTCCATAACGCACGAAATCGTCGGTGCAGGAGCCAGACGATCGTCGAGTACCCGAGGGACTGAGAGATGTCAAGTCCTATTTATGACTATGCTCGTGCTTGCATGTATGCCAAATGTGTGCAGTGTCTGACCAAAAAAAAGCAACGCTACATGTCCGGTAAAAAGAAAAAGAGTCCATCGGAAACGACGGCCCAAAAGCCCCACGTCAAGGGGCCGCCGTCTTCTCCTCGTCCATGGCGGGTTCCTTGCCCTCGTTTCGGTGCTTCAGCGACGCCAGACCCGTCTTGTGCTCTAGGTGAGACTTGCTCAACTTTTTCTGCTGGACGAGGAAGCTGATGAGGAAGCCCGTGCAGGCGGCGGCGGCGTAGACGATGAACATCTTCTGCAGCGCGTTCCAGTAGGCCTCCTGGATGACGAGACGGTCGCCGAGGGGCAAGTCACGGACGGCGAAGACGTTGGCCGTCGCCTGGTCGCTTCCGAAGCGGTCGGCGAGCGGAGCACCGACGGTGCGGACGAGGGCGTCGTGCTGAGCCGTCATGACGTTGGCGAAGATGACGCCGCCGACGGCCACCGAGGTCGAGGTGCCGAGCTGGCGGAGAAAGGAATAGCTCGCCGTGGCGGATCCGATGTCTCGAGGCTCGATGTTGGTGTGCAGAGCGACGAGGGGTGCCGTGAAGTTGGGCCCGGTGCCGACGCCGGCGATGATTTGAAACAGTATGATCTTGGCCCAGTTCCGATCGACGCCGAGCGTCGTCATTAAGCCTAGGCCCACCGTCATGACGGCGAGGCCGCCCGTGATGGGCAGCTTGTAAAGCCCCGACTTCTTGTTGAAGATGCCGATGACGACCGACGTGAGGGAGAGGGAGAGGACAAAGGGGAGCAGGTAGACGCCCGAGAGCAGGGGGCCGACGCCCGTGACGGCTTGAAAGTACAGCGGCAGCCAGTACGAGCCACCGAAGAAGGCGAAGGCGTGCATATAGGAGAGGGCGTAGACGGCGGCGCTGTTGCGGTGGCGGAAGAGCGAGAGCGGTATGATGGGATACTCGGCGGCGACGGCCTCGTAGAGGACGAAGAGGGCAATGGTGAGGATGCCGAAGAGGATGAGGCAGAGGACCGTGGGCGAGCGCCACGAGTACTGGACTCCGCCGAACTCGAGGCCGAGGAGGAGCATGAGGGTCCCGCCGATGACGAGGACGCTACCAACCCAGTCGATGGCGACGAGGCCGGCCTTGACGGGCGTCCGCGGATTGTGCAGCTTCAGGACGAAGACGAGGATGGCGAGGCTCGCGGCGCCAAAGGGCAGGTTGATGTAGAAGCACCAACGCCAGGAGAGCCTGCTAGTGAAAAGGCCGCCGACGAGGGGTCCAACGGCCGAGGCGATGGCCCAGACGGCGCCGAAGACGCCGAAGAGGAGGGCGCGGTTCCGCGGCGAGGCGAGGTCGGAGACGACGATATTGGGCAGGGTGACGAGGCCGCCTGCGCCGCAACCCTGGAGGGCGCGGGCGGCGACGAGCATCGCCATGTTGACGCTGACGGCGCAGAGGAGGCTGCCGATCCAGAAGATGACGACGCAGACGATGAGTATGAGCTTGCGTCCGAAGATGTCCGAGATCTTGCCCCACGTGGGAACGAAGGCGGCGTTGCCGAGCAGGTAGGCGCTGCCGACCCAAACGTAGCCGCCGGGGGCCTTGAAGTCGGAGATGATGACGGGCAGGGCCGTCGAGACGATGCTCATGTCGAGGGCTGCGAGGAAGAGGGACAGACAGAGGGCGAGCATGACGAGGGCGAGCTCGGCGGGGCTGCGTCCCTTGGTGAGGCCGTCGAGGTCGACTGTCGACGACGGCTGCTGCTTTGACGGCATCGGCAGCTGCGGACTGGGCGGCGGCGGCGGCGACGCCATGGTGGGAGCCGTATCAGAAGCGAGGACAGTTGGTCGGGGCGGTGTCGGTGCCGCTGCTGCTGTCGATGGTAATGCCGAGGGCGCCGGGGAGGTGGGTGAGCCAACGGCAGGTGAAGCGGTTGATGCCGGGGGGCGCGACGCAGAACGATGCACAGGGCCGACGGAATTCACAAACGCGGCATCCTCTCGTCCATCATCGAACCTCTCTTGGTCCGCACATCCTTGCCCGTGTGCGTCGTTGTCGGCGGGCATTTTCACCTCTCATCCGGAACGGCGAGGTCCGGGGCCGGCCCACAGCTCCGTGTCTCTCCTTCGCCGGCCGGGATGACAAAAAGCAACTCACGACAGGGCGGCGGAGGCGAATAGATGGACAGAGGGATGTAAAAGCAACAGAGAGAAAAATAGATGAATAGATGTTCAGAGAGAGGGCGGGACGAAATTGGCAAGAGTCAAGAGGCAGCTGAATTTATTTCGGGCGAACACCCATTTTGATACAACCGACTACTTCCGCGCTTGCATCAGCTGCCTGCCCCTCGTGGAAATAAGTGACGGAAGGAACGACGCCAGACACCGCCAGGCACCAGCAGGAGCCCCCCCCCCTCTCTCCTTCCTCCCCTCCCTAATGCCGAAGGCCGAAGGGACCAACAAGGAAGCTAGAAGCAACGAAAGAGTAGTTGCCACTTGCCGCTCCTGCCTCCTACCCCCCCCCCACCCCCCACACCATCCCGTAGCGAAATGAGAAGATGCTAAAAAAACACAATGAAGGTGTCCCGTTCTTGTGCATCGCGCCCTTCTGCTCTACTCCGGAGGACCATCGTCAGTTCTGTGCGTGAGTTGCATGAGAGCCATGTGAGTCAACCGGCGTCAAGGAGAGGAACAAGGGGCGGGCCCCGCCGCGAACACTCACCAGCTCCGCGGACGAGCGGCGCGCCCGCCCCAGGTTATCGATATTGAACCACGGCCTGACCGTCGTTACAGGTCGTCTCTCTCCACACTCCCGCACTCCGTGCTCGGAAACACAGCGAGACCTCGTACCATATGGATGCAGCAGGTGTACTTGTACACGCAGATTCACGTCCTGCGCATTACCATCCATGGATAACCATACGCTCCGACATTCTTCTCCTCCCAACTCTCCTCCCAATTGACTCGACCTCTGCATAAACGAACGAGTACGCATAGCAAGAATGGAGTCCATGGTTATATTGTACTCGTACGTCAGCCTACCTTGGCACGACTCCATGGTTCTCGCGAAACCCCCTGCCGATTGCGGCGGGGTTGGGGGGACTGACCGGTCGAGCGCTGACGGGAGAGGCCGCAAGGGGCAGCCATGATCGAGCAAGCTCCGCTTCACTCCTGGTTCCTCGTCGCCAAACGACCTGGCTCACCCCTGCACGCCACGGGGCTCCCTGCCGCCCGCTCTGGTCCGTTGCCCGTTTCAGTCCCTCGCCCGCTCTGGTCCCTCGCCCCCGCAAAATGGCAGCTTCGTGATAGATTCATTGATCAACGAGCTATGGAGCACGTAAGATGGGAAGCTAAGCCGTCTGCTCACCTTCGGAACAGTCGGAGCTCGGACTTGGGCGTTGCGACATCGGCCGACGCCATGGCGACGTCGAGCAAAGTACCCCCAACCAAGCCATGATGCATCCAGCATCGCCGCTCAGCAAGACAGTTGCATGACATGCCTCCGTCGATGCTTGCTCCATCTATGCTTGCCTCCGCCCATGCTTGTCTCCCTCCCTCGCCCGCTGGCGACAGAATATGGCGCAGGAACAATATGCGGCGGGGAGGTGAATGCAGAGAAAGCGTGTCCAACTAGAATGAACATGGCATTGACCAAGGAAGTGTTACGGGAATAAGCGTCGGTACAGTCAGCCTCCGTCCGTCGCTGCCACCGTCACGACGACGGATGCCGGCACATGCACAATCGCTAGCTGGCTAGTCATGGCGGAACCAATCTATCCATGGTGTGCCCACCCCGCAGCGCACCAGGCCAGTATCGTGCATCATGCATGCGTCATGCAGCCAGCGTCGGTCGAGTCGCGTTCAAAACACTGTCACCGTGTTGACGAAGTCGTTCTTCAGCACCTCGAAGACGAGCCCCGGGAAGCCGTACAGCGTCGTTGACGAGTCGCCGTTTGTTTCCCCCCGACGTATCCCGCTCTCTTCCCAGCCGCCGAGGAACTCGCAGCTGCTTCCCGGACTGTCGCCCCAGCCGCGGTTCAGGACCATACCCCTCTGCGCCTTTGCCGGCATCGTCCCCTCCCAGCATTCCGTCATGCGGCCCTCGATCTGCTTGAACTCGCTCTCCGACGTGACCGGTTCGCCCTCGAGGTAGGCAATCTCCCACCGGCACCGTCGATGCCGATTGAACTCATACGAGCCCGGAATGTTGCCGTGGAGGACAAGCTTCGTGGCTACAGGCCGGTCCGCATCGCGCACCTCCATCGACTTCCCCCTCCCCGCGTCGTCGCTGTCGTCGTCGCCGCTGCCGCCGCCGCCCGGCGTGACTTTCTTGCCCGGAGCTGGAGGGGCGCTCGATGGCGCCGTCGCCGTCGACAGGAGGACGTCGAAGCCGAGGTAGAAGTAGTTGTAGAAATACTCGCCGGAGCCGTTGCCCGTGGCCGTTTGCTCGTCGACGGCCTCGTCGTCCGATTCCTCCGAGCCTGTGTTCATCGACGACTGGTCCGTGTCCGTGAGCTCGTCCGGACGGCCGAGATCGGACGGGCTCGGCCGTCCGCGCGCGTTGCTCATGGTGCGCATCTTGTGAATCACCATCTTCTGGTCGTTCTTGCGGTAGATGGCGTTGGGCGGTCCCAGCTCCGTCACGAGCTCCTGCGGCGTCGTCTCCCCCAGCTGGATCCGGAACGCGCTGCTCGTCCACTTCCGGAAGAGATCCATCTTGCCGCCGCCGTAGAGTCGGACGAGCGAGACCTCGTCGGGGTACACGTCCTTGCCGCGCGGCAGGGTCGACGTCGCCTTGAGGCTCGGGAGCACCTCGGTGAAGAGCCTCGGTCGGGCCTCGGCCCACGAGTCGCCGCTAAAGACGGCCATCGAGGTGGCCACCTGGCCCGCCGACGACGAGAACAGCGAGACGACGTCGCGGTCCGGCGCGTACGCCGACGCCGGAAGAGAAAAATTGAAGGCAACGCCGGGGTACGACAAGACGTAGGTGCCGTCCCCTTCTCCGCCCGAAGGGATGTACTCCCCGGCGTACGTCGGTCCCAAAAGGCGATGGTAGATGTGCCGGAATGTCGGTCCGAGACTGGATTCGCCTGGCCCCGGTGACCCCGGTGCCGATGTTCCGCTCGGCGGCTTGAGCAGATCACGATCCTTGAAGGTGACGTGATTTTTGGTAAAGTCGGTGACTTCGATGAGCCGCAGCCGTTGTTCGGGTCCGTCGAACCGTAGCCGGATGCCGTTGTAGGGAAGCGCGACGCATACCGGCTCCGTCACCGGCCTGTCGGGCGAGGAGATGACGTCGAGTTTCGGGAAGAGGACCGGCTCGGCCTTGAGTCGGGTCAGGACATCGTGCAGCGACGCACCGAGAACTGCTCGTGTCAGCACCTGCGACTCCCACCCATCGCATGTCGCACGCCTGTCATTATCCGTGCCGTTGAGAGATCAAGAGGGGATGGGCCAAGCACGTACTGAGGAACCCAAGCGCGCGGCCGGGATGTAGCTGCGCTGCAAACAGCGGCATGCTGAAGCTCCAAGGAGCCGGTGATGAATCGAACCTTGCGCGACGATTTGCACTTTGCACGCTGTATGCCGTTATTGTCCTGCGTGACGGTGCGGATACCGCAACGGTTGAGGGACAAGGTGTGTGAGCAAAGGTCAACGGGAGCAATCAACCATGGAATGGAGGGTTGTCACGGGAGTCGTTCATGTGACGACGAAGAGACGGGGCAATGTAAGTACATGTACGGAGTACAGTAGGTGTACTCTGCATTATTGGGGGGGGGGGGGGTATGACGTTGCGGCCCGCGGGGCAGCCGTTCCAGGTGCCCCCACTGCGACGATCAGATTGGATAAGCCGTGGAGGCTCCAACTCCAGCGGACTCTAGCGGACACGACCCCTGGAACGGCTTTCGAATGGGACCAACAGTCACTACAACGAGGCACACCGTAGAGTGCCGCGTTTTGCTCTGTCGGCTCGGAGCACAGGCATTCAAGTCGTTCAGAAACTCTTCCGTCTCTACTCCATAGCCTCTACCTACTGGAAACCAAGAATCTGCACGAAGAAAAGGTGCTGTGCAACTAAGAAGGAACATGGTTCACAGTATGGTACAAGTACAGTATAGTACGGTAATGCATGAGTAGGTGGGCACACCCTGCTGCCGCTACCACTCCTCGACCTCGCCCCGTTTTGGTTTTTGGACCCGAACGACCTTGTCGCAGTTGAGCAAGCACAGCGGGTCAAACGCTTTCTTGATCTGTCGTCGCCGTTAGCTGTGCTTCATATCGTCTCCTTCTCCAAGATGGGTCGGCGTACCTGGCGCATCGCGTCCACCGTCGTCTCGCCCAGCTCGTGGGGCAGATAGTCTCTCTTGACCAAACCGACGCCGTGCTCGCCCTTGTAGTCGTCCTCTGTCAGTATCAAGGCACTCCTTGCCATCGAAAAGGCCGGATCCGTCACACTTACCGTCACCGTGCCCTCCATCTCGATGGCCCTCTTGACCATCCGATGGACCACCTTTTCCGCCTTTTGCCGCTGGACCTCGCTGTACAGGATGATGGCTGCAGCAACCGGTCAGCACGGGGGGGAGGGAGTCAAAGGCTGTCGATGGGTGGGTGGGCGCTTACTGTGAAAGTTGCCGTCGCCAACGTGGCCGACGATGGAGCCGCATAGGCCGCTCTTGCGGATATCCTCCTTCGTCTCCTCAATCAGTTGCGGCAGCCTGCTCATCGGCACGGCGGCGTCCCCCGTCCAGACTCTGTCGCCCTCCCTGCCGGCCGCCATGGTGCTCCACAGGGCCTCCTTGCGCGCGCTCCACAGCTCGTCCTGCTCCTCCTGGCTCTTGGCAAAGGCAAACGACTCGCTGCCGGCCTGCCTGGCGAGCCCTTGCACCTGGGCAATCTGCTCCTTGACGCCGGCCGGGGTGCCGGCAAACTTGAAGAACAATGTCGGAGATTCGCTCCAGGATCGCGAAGTCATGCCTGCGGCGTTGATGTATTTCATCTGGCTGTCGTCGAGGAGTTCGACGGCGGCCACAGGCACGCCGGCGCCGACGACCTTGCCGACGCAGCTGGCGGCGTCGCGGATCGAGGGAAAGGCGCAGACGGCGACGTTTGTAAAGGCCGGCTTGACCGTGACCTTGAGGACCGCTTCGGTGACAAGGCCGAGGGTGCCCTCGGAGCCGACGAAGAGCTTGGTAAGATCGTAGCCGGCGGAGCTCTTTCGGGGGCGCTGACGCGTCTTGATGACGGTGCCGTCGGCCATGACGACGGTCAAGCTGAGGACCCATTCCCGCATGGTGCCGTACCGGTAGGCGTTGGTGCCGCTGCATCCAGTGCCGACCATGCCGCCGATCATGGCGCCCGGCCCCGGATCGGGTGGGAAGAAGAGGCCTTCCTTGGCGAGGTCGTCGTTGAGGGCCTCCCACCCGACGGCCGGCTGGACGACGACGTCGAGGTCCTCCTTGTGCAGGGCCAGCACCTTGTTCATGCGGCCAAAGTTGACGGAGACGCCCTTTCTCGTCTGCGTGTAGTGGCCCTCGAGGCTCGTGCCGCCGCTGTAGCCGACGACGGGGATCCTTCGCCCGTGGCAAATCTTCATGAGCTCCGACACCTCCTCGGTCGAGGCAGGGTAGACGACGCAAAACGGCTTCTCGTCCGCCTTGGGCTGGTGCGTCGACCACGTCGAGGTCGAGTGGTGGTCGATATCCGTCGCGAGCGTGCTCACGTTGTCCTCGCCGACAATCTTGACAAAGTCGGCCCAGGCGGCCTGCATATTCTCGAGCTTCGTGTTGTGCTTGGGGGCACGCGCCTTCGAGAGCGGCTGGGTCGAGGACGTGTCCGGCTCGCGCGGCCAAAAGGTGCCGAGGTAGTAGGCGATGCCCGCGCTGGAGAGGAAGACTGGAGGGGTGGACGGTTAGCGGTCGTGTCGACTCGGCAAGCTTCACGCCCACGGCCTCGGCGAGACGCACGAAATGTAATCATCCAGTTCCTCGACGGATCCGTCATGTCACGCCACCGCTCGTACTGCTCCCGCTGCTCCCTCTCCCTCCTCAGACGTGCGCCGATGCTTCCCATGACCTGGCCCTGGAAGGACCTCCCCAGCTTCGTCTCGTTGCTCTGCCGCGCGACTTTCGGCCTCTCCTTCTCGGGCTCGAGGTCTGTCGCGAAGCATCGGGTCGTCGCCGGCAGCCTAGCACGAGCCGCCCAGCTCCGCAGAGCCGTCGGTCGTAGTCGCATATGCGCCATCGGACGCCGATCTGAAGCAGCCCGGTAACGTGGCAAAAGTCGGCGAGTGCGGCTGAAAGGTTGAAGGGACCAGGGATGAGGTTGCTGAGCTGGCCGACCTCTAAATTTGATGCAATTCCTAGCCTCCGTCGGGCCCGTAGGAAGATGGTGGGTACGGCTAGCTGGTACCGATCTGCAAGAAGCTGCGGACCTCAGTAGTTGTTGTACAGTGGGGTGGCAAAAATGTCGATTCAATTTGTAAGAGCAGCGCTACCAAAACTGAATCGTCTCTTTTGTCAGGTAACTGTACCGACTTACGACTACCTTAGTATTCCGACAGGACTTGGGCCACAAGAGCCAGGTACAAGAACTCGGAAATACAAATACGGAGTACATTGGTTGAATAATTAACAACAATAATAATAGGTGCCTGTACGGGGTCTTGATAGACAATTTGCACGTGTTTGTACGGAGTAACTGTACGCTATGGTACAAGTGGTACAGCGTAGTGCTGGAGAGAGACCTACCTACAAGTGCTATTAGTAGGTGCATCGGCCCTCCAAGGGCAACTCCTTTCATGGACTTCTTGTAGGGAATTCTTCAACTTCTACCGAGTCCAGGCAATGCCCAGTGCCCTGGTATTGTTTCGGTGCGTAGAATCTTTGGTCGCCATATACGGAAATGACGGCCCCTTCCAAAGTTAGTATCGTTCCCATCCATGTCGGTTCCATGGACGGCACGGTATGAGACGAGGTAATTTTGCGGTTAAATAACACTCAGCATGATATTGGTATCCTGATATGGCACCTCGATAATCACATCTTCGCTCGCTCATCGCGTGAAAAAATCATTCCTTCCAGACCAACCGGACGCTCAACGTCGGCGCCGCTCCCTGCAGATGCGACATGTAGGCACTAAGCTGATCATCGTCGGCGATGGGCAGCGGCAGCTCGCACCCCTTGCCGTCCTTGAGGATCCCCTCGACCAGCACGCACACGGCGCCGGGGATCCTCTCGGCCGCCGCCCGGCGAACTTCCTCGACGGAATGGGACCCCAGCGTCGCGACCCAGAGGCCTGCATCCGTCATGATCCCCGAGGACGGGTGCAGACGAAGGTAGACTGCGCAGGCAGCGGATGGTGCCGTGTGCTGGAACGGAGGTGCGGACCTCGCGGCGGCCAATAATGACTCGTTGACGAAAGATGCTGGCGGGTTTGCCCCGAATCCGAGCGGAGATGCCGTCGGCGATCCCATGGCGACGAGAGTTGCCCCAGACCCAAGAGTGGGGATCGGAGGTGGTCCGCAGGGGGACGCCGAGCTCGACATCGACTGCATCGCCAAAGTCATGCGCGGTGGGCTGGCGAAGCTCATGTGCAGGGGAGAGGATGCCCCAGGCACCTCGAACGACTCATACGCTGAATCGTCCACATCCTTGGGCACATCCCGTGGCACATCCATTGACGTATCATGCGGTATAGGTTGTCGAGGATTGATGGCCGACGGCAAGGATGACTGCTTCCCTTGCTTGCGCCCCCTTTCGTCGTCCCGCAACCGCTTCAGGACATCCTTGGCAACGAAATCCAATGCGCGAATCTTCTTCTGCGACTCGGCATCGCTAGCTGCGTTGTCCAGGATTCGCTGCGCAACGGCCGACTTCTTGCCCCATCGCTGCTTCACGTCTTCCCACTGGTCCGGGGTGGTCTCGATCTTGGTGGTCAGCCCGAGCTCGCAAAGGACCTTGTGCAGTGCCGCCCTCATCTGCCGCGTCTCCTCCGGGTTGATCTCCAAATACATCTTGGCCTCGACGAGCGTCATTCGCGACTCGAGGCTGCGCAGCCTCTTGGTGACATCTGTGCATACGATGTCGAGCGCAAGCTTCTTCCGCTCACCGGCGCCATTGGCCGCCGACATCTGGCTTCGGAGGTGAGGTGACTCTTGGATGAGCCGGTTCTTGAGGGCCTCCCATCGTGTCTCTCCGGCGAGCGTCTTTTTCGACACGCCTTCCTCCTGGCAGATGCGATGGAAGTTGGTTCGGAGGGCCCAGTACGCGTTCGTGTCGAGGTTCAGGATGCGACGGGTTTCGGTAAGCGTCGTTTCGGACGGATATCGTATCAACATGCCAGACGGCACAGTGGTCGATTTTCTCATGCTCCGTTTGCCCACGCTTTTTCTGCCGCCGCCGGGACGGCTCGGGTGCTGCCGAGCCCCAGCCGTCCCCGGCGCGTGCTGAGGAGAGGGTGGCGAGTCGGTCGCCGATTCGTCATCGTCCATGTCCTCCTCGGTGAGCCTCTGCTTATCGCCGTTCCTGGAACGCAGCAGCAGCTTGAATCTCGAGCGCAGACGGCTCAGCTCAATGTTCCTAATGTCGAAGCCATCGTCTTCGGTCAAAATCCGCAGCATTTCACGCTGGGATATATTCTTCTCCCACAGCTCCTTGACGCGCCTCACAAGCTCGTCGTTCTTGTGGTGTCGCGGACGCATCTTTCCGGGAAATTCCCAGCGACGAAACTGGTGCTGGTAGGATCGTTTGCTGCGTCGTTTGCGTTAGCCTCCACGTCGCGGCCGTTGGGCAAACATGGCCCATTCGGATCGGCTCACTCACCTCGGCGCGAATCTATAAACGGTTTTCATATGCGCCATAATCTCGTCGAGGGACCTGCCCTCGTCGATGTACAGTTGACGGCATGTCTGCTTGTATTGTTCCCAACTGTAGACCATGCTGGCGGCCTCGCAAGGGGAACAGCACCTGAGCACCTGGCATCGACGCCGAGGTACGAGAACATTTAACCATCAAGGGGTTGCGTCAGGTCGCACTTGGGAGGGGGATTGTAGTGCATGCGGCCCTGTAGATTACGTAACGGTTCAATCCATTCCACCAGCTAGTGTCGATGACTGCTCTGCAAATGCACTGGCAAACTACGGAGTACTATGTACCTAGTATTAATACTTGTACTGTACGGAGTACTCCGTACGGAGTAGTACGGTATATCCAGCCTACTAGTATCAGTATCAAGTACGGAGTACTTTACGAATGGATGTACTTACGGAGTGCTCCATACACTGTACAAATGCATGTACTTGTGCGGAGAACACCTACGTAATTACTTGAGCAACTGCCGTACGACAAAAGTTGCCTTCGGTACGGGTCATTAAGCTACTCGGTACTTCATCTACAAGTACTCACACCGTACTCCGTACACCTACATGTATTACTCCTGTACATGTACTGTACGTCCCTACTTAAGTACATGGAGGCGTAAGTGTACAGTACTGTGCTGTACTGTAGTTGCATGCACAACGTACTTAAGTACTTACTCTTGCCTTAGGCGGTATCACGCTCATGTTCATACTGTACATGTACAACAAAAATACCACGTAATACCATCACTTACATGAACTCACACCAACCCAACATGCACAAATTGCAATGGTGCTGCCGCTGTGTACGTGTAATCGTTCCGGTACATGAACGGGCTTGGGATCCTAGCGAAGCAATCGGGCAGGAGCTTGAGCGGAAATGTTGAGCGACGATATCACATCAACCATTCACTGGCATCATCTCTCAACGGTACGGTGTTCGCTTCATTTGTTCAAATTGGACAGACATCTGTCCATTCGGCCACCTATCCAACTCCTGCCCGCCCGTTCCCAAAGCAACTGCTGCCTCGGGCATGACAAAAATGACGGAGAAAGCGCTCATGCAATAGAGACCAAACAAGACGAGAAAGATAACCACAGTAGCCACCGCGTCTGGTTCGACTCTGCTAGGAACAAGATCCCAATGCATTCCTTTCAATGAAACGTCCATCGAGGGGCACCTGGGCCGTGGCGACGGCCGCCCGGCGCCAAGTGGAAACCCATACCCAGTCCCACGTCCTCCGTCTCCTCTCGTCCGGGACGCCATGCCAACAGACCGACCAAGCAGTTTCACAACCGTGTAAGTGTATAAAGTGCAGCTCTTTGAGGGGGGAAAATGAATGCAAACAACGCTCAGATGGATCGACGCATACTGCACTGCAGGGGCAGGGCAAGGTGGACCCTCCAGGGGTGAAGCGAGAAAATGGCGGCTCGCGCAGAGGAAATCGATGGGCGCCAAGTTTGGCGTAGGTGTGCCTGGGTGTATGCCGTCGCACCTTCAGCCAGTGGCGGGGCTCAAAAGTGTGCAAGGTACCATGCCATCATACCGGTGATGGATGCGGACGGGTCCGTCGAGTTCGAAACGACCTGGACATGGCCCTGCTCGTGGGGCCTTTTCATCGCCTTCCGAGCTTCACGAACTGGGTGCGCAGCCACAACATGAAAACGGTCCAGGCACTCGCCGTTTTGTGCTTGGCCGACCTCGTCCGGCGGGGCGACTTGAACTGGACATCCTCAGCCCTCGGATCGGGCAGGCCGGTGGTGGTGGGCTTCTCATCAAGGAGGTCGTCCATGTCCCTGTCGGGATTGGAGACCCTGGTGCGGTGGGCGTTGACGGAGACGGTTCCGACCGGGAGACTTGCGTGGCTTCCCTTGGGCGAGCGCGAGTGGGCGCGGTCCAGCTTCTGGGCTTCCTTGCTATCGGCACGCTCGCGTTTGCGGTTCTGCTCGCGATTGTATTTCTCGTCCTTGGCCCGTTGCTTTGCCTCAAACTTGCGACGGGCCTCCCGAACCTGCTCCTGGCGCGAAAAGGTGTCTACATCGCTGCGGGAGCGAAGGCGAAAGCCGCTCATGTCGAACGAGCTTCGAACGTCGAACGAGCTCCGGAGGGGCGACATGGACGTCGGGGGGGTGAACGAGGCGGCAGCCGGATTTGCAGCGGCACTCGTCACCAGCGGCGGTGCAGAGGGGGACAGGGGTGAGTCGACGACGGAGGTGCCGGCGCTGGGCTGCAGCTCGGAGCAGCTCTGGTTCACGGACGTGGATATGAGACGTTGGACGGAGCCCGAGTTGGAGCGGCTCGCGGCAAGGCGCGAGGTCTGCGTGCTGTCCGACGAGGAGGTGGTGCACTGGGTGGGAAGTGACGGCCCGGCGGCCGACTGCTGGAGGGGGGCCGTCTGAGCGGCAGGGCGAGCGGTTGGGGCGGTGGCGGCATGGGACGAAGGGTACAGGTCGGCATCCTCGTTGCCGTCGTCCTCGGTGATGGTGGGCGAGCTGTCGAGCTGCGGCATCTGCTGGAAAGGATGGACAAAGGAGCCTCCGTTCCGGCCGCCGCTATTGGACGTTGCCACGGACGCGCCGCTCGTCGAGCGGGCGTGTTTCGGGCCGCCATAGGCCGCATCGCGCGTCGACTTGCCGAGATTGGTGGGAGCGTAGAGACCGCCGGCGTCGGGATCCGAACGGCCAAAGTCCAACGAGGCGAGGCGCGGTGAGGGCTGGTCGTCCCAGCCACGGTCGAGGTCGAGCGACTCGCGGTCGGAGTGATGGGAATGCAGCTTCTTGAGGATAGGCTTGACGACGGTGCGGTTGCGGGACTTTGTGATTTTGCTGCCGCCCGAGTGCATCTGCAGCGAAGCCATGATGGCAGCACAAGCGGCCCCACGTTGACTGGCTGCTACTGTTCCCGTTCCCTCGCTGCTGCGGCAAGTCGTCGTCCACGTCGTCGTCGTCGTCGTCGTCGTCGTCGTCGATGACTGGTTAGGATGTTGCTGCTCTCGTGTGGTAGTGCATCGGTTCAAAGCAAGGCTCCGACACAGCACGCCATTCCCCGTGGTTGCCTTTCGCCTTCTCCCAGTGTCACAACGGAACCAGAAGTGGAGGATTGGCGGCGCCGCAAGACGAGGAGAGCACAGCGACGGACTGACGGTCCTAACTCCCGAGGCGCGACGCAGAGACTCGGATCAAAAACAAGGACCACGCTCGACCGTCAACGGTAGGGGGGGAGACAAAGGCCAGAACGGGCGGCGGCGGAGGAGGAATTAAAAACAGCACGACAGGGCAGTGAACAGGACGATAAGGGGCGGACGACAAAGCAGCAGAGAGGATGACAGGGGGGACGGCGACGGCGACGGCGACGGCGATGGCGAGGAAGAGCGGACGGGGGGCGATGACCCCTGCCGGTTGCGACGGTGCTGGCGGCGACGTTGGTCGTCAGCAGTGAACCCCAGCGAGCCCTTCGTTGGGTGACGTTCGGTGACGGGTCCTCGGATCGTCTCAGCCCCACGGACACGGGGAGGGCCAGGAGGGATCAGGGAGGAGTCGGCAAGGTAAGCGGTCAGCGGGTGGGATGAGGAGGGCTGATAAGGCAAATGTTGCGCCGACGAGGATGGCTGAGCGGCCGGGGACAGGTTGAGCAGTCGGGGACGGGCTGAGCGACGTTTGGCAGCAATGCGCCCGAGGCCGGTAAGCAAGAGGCGATGGCGATACGTATGCGGTGCGTTTCCGAGGACGAACGGAGACGAACGAGGACGGACGAGGACGGACGAGGACGAACGGGTACGAATAGCGCTCGCCGTCGTTATCTGGTCCGGATGCGCCGTCAACAAATAGCGGCCCCTTCCAGCTTGGTACGGGTACACGGCAAGGAAGGATGCGGGCAGGTACAGCGGCTGTGCGGAGGACCGAGTAGCAGTACTGCGGCGACGTCGAATCCGCCAACACAACCAGTGGGCAATGGCGCAGCGCACAAGTACAAGTACATGCAGGCTTGAGGGAAGAGTCCAACTCGTCCCTGCTCGCTCTTGGCTTGGAACTGCCTCGAGTGAAGCTAGCGGCGGTGTGGGGGGAAGGAACGGCCGGGAAGCGAGATTGGTGGGCCCACTGAAGCAGCCTCAACGAGCGGAAGCAGCGACGGGGTTCGTACGGAGCAATCCGTACAGTTCTCGTACGAGTTCAAGTACAGGTACAGCACAGCATCCAACCGAGCAGGCGTGGTGGAGGTAGGTGTACTTGCCCATGACAACACCACGAGGAGTCGTCGGACGTACGGATTGAACAAGTCCAGCACCCCGTACACGCTTGCATGTGAGCCAGCCAGAATCATGACGGATGACGATTTGCTCGCCGCCTCGCTTGTTGATTCATCTCCAGGAACGAGAACCGGTGACGATGACACACTCGAATACGAGTAATACCGTGCGGACATGCGCCGTCCGCATCATCGGTGTACAACTGCGTCGCTGGACTCTTGGCAACGTGGCTAGGAGTTTACCTGTACAGGTAATACAGAGTCAGAGTCCAATACCATTCATTGACCAGCATGTTGGCCGGTGACCAGCATGTTGGCCAGCCAGTCGACCCCGGCCCCTCCCCCCCAATCAGGTCCAGCACATTGTCAGGACCTACCGAACACGTAAGTCAGTACAACTACGGAGCACATGCACTGACATGAATACCACTAGTTGGGTCGGTGGAAGGTACTTGCAGCACTGGGTATCACGGTGTACCTACAGTAAGTTACCGGCACAGAGTACTTGCAGTGTACTTACTTGCAGTACTTGCAGATCGGTTCACCGTCAGCGCTCGCACCCATAAGCAATTACATGACGAATTACGGGCTGGGCAGGGACGGAATTGGGCACGGCGCAACGACGAGACAACAACAACGGCCCAAACGGCGGTCCCCATTGGACCGTCCGTCGGGTTGCCATGGGGAGGCTCATCGTCCCGGGCGTCCAGGATTGGCCGACCAGGGTTGGCCTCGGGGAGGAAGGGAAGGGAATTGATGCAGACGGCGGGCTCCTCCCTTGTCGGGGTTTGCAGCAGCATGCGTCTCGCACTGGCACTGCGACAGCTGGCAACAGCAACGGCCACGGCAGTCTGGGCTTGTGCCCCCATTGTTTGTTTCTCGTCAGCGATCCCCCGCAACCCGCGAGGCCCACAAGCGGCCGGATTGCAGTTGGCAAGCCCACTAAATACGTCTTGGTCTGCACACCCAACTGCAGTAAGTACTTGCTGTACTTGTCCTGTACTCGTGCCTACCGTACATGTGCAAGTACAGTACTTACTGTACAACTATCGCACCTACTTGGCGGAGCTAGCAGCAGTCGGTCAGTCAGTCATCTGCCTTGTCTTGGACTCAACGCCGCCTGCCCAGTTGGACGCTGGACGCTGGACGACGTGCAAATGGCCTCGGGCCCAGGCTCGCACCTCGTTCATCTCCTCCTGCGCCTTCAAAAAGCATGCTGCTGGGCGAACAGAGGTCGTGGACGCGCATCGACCAGCCCGGCGGCCGAACGGTTCGTCGGCCCATGGTTCCTCTCCCCACAGTTCCACCGACGGAGCAGGCTACCGGTCACTAGGCGAAGCCAAAGCGAAGCGACTTGGATCCGAGGCGCGACTCGAAGTTGCACTTGCTCGCCCCTACCAGCCCTTGGCGCGCTGCCGGCCGGCCAGCCCAGGATGCTTCGCTCTTCTTGCTTTAGGCTGCCTCCGTTCACGCGGCCTGACCAAGTTCTAGCGCGGGCCGATGGCAGTAGTGCCGGGGTCGATCTGCGGCGCGATTGTTGCGGTCGGTCGGATCCATGCCCTGCCGGCCGCGCGCCTCCAAACCCGTGGACGGAGCGACGCAGCGCTGCGCCGCAGCACGCATCCATCCACGGCCTTGGCCTCAGCTCGTGCTAGCTGCGATACCTTGTGCAAGTATTGCTGCACGGGGTGCGGAGCACGGAGACAGTACCGTACTGCTACTTGCAGGTACGGAGTACCATGCTCGCATACAACTGTAGGTATGAGTACATGTACTACAGTACCTACTGTACTAAGTACCTAGTACCTAGTACTTACTTACTTAGGTATTAGTTGTACACTTACTCCGGGCAAGTGCAAGTACTTACTCGGCACGTTACTCCGTACTCTGTAGAGTTCGTTACCCACACCGCTCCATCTCGCCACATTGCAGTCCCCGTATGGTTGGTGACGAGATTTCTGAAATTGAACCAAACCGGCCAGGCCAGCCTTACGTAGCCTTCGTCAGATCGGGTGGGATGTGCGACGGCGATGCTCGATCTGCATGATGGTTGCGCTGCACAGTGGCGACACAGCCCCAAGCGATGTGCGGTCTGCGAAAACCGTCCGCCGTCCACCGTCGGCCGCGGCGGTCG
Source organism: Drechmeria coniospora (assembly GCF_001625195.1). NCBI lineage: Eukaryota > Fungi > Ascomycota > Sordariomycetes > Hypocreales > Ophiocordycipitaceae > Drechmeria > Drechmeria coniospora. The sequence goes on along the minus strand of NC_054390.1, from coordinate 4,932,441 downwards.
CTGGTCGTGAGGAGGGCGCAGCGGACTCGCCAGCCGCCCCAGGAGGCTTGTAGGGGCGCCGCAGCTGTTTTGCATGTACTGTATGTACTGTACCTGCACGCTGTACGGCCGCGAGGCGTAGGCGTGCGAGGCCCCCGAATGTGGTCAGCAGCCAGTCCAAGCCCCAACCCGCGCGCGGCCTCGTCCACTCCCCCCCCCCCCCCATCGACCGATTCCGACATGCTCCCAGCACTCGGTGCAAGGTGCGCAATGCCAAGGTCATGGGCCCCGTTTCGCCATCGAATGGCCCGCGGACATGCATACTTATGCTGCAAGTACTGTACGTGTGCAATGGCGGTGCGGTGGTCGACCTGCTCCGACGCCGCGGTTCAGCCAATCAGTGTCATCATGACTTGGCACCGATTCCCTGACCCTCGAACGCGAGGTACGGTGCGGAGCAAGGTGGCTCGCGAGAAGCAAATTTTGACGCCGCGCAGGTCGCAATCGACAGCTGGACCTGACCCGGTCCCCTGATTTGCCACTGAACCGAAATGCCTGCTTGCAACAGAGCAAGTTTGGCCCTGCATCGTGGCGCCGCCACGGTCCAACTTGCCTTTGATGGAGAAAGTCAATTTCGCATCACGCCGATGATGGCGTGCACCTGCTGTGCCGCGGCTCTGCACAGCAAACGACGTACCACCCGTCCTTCGTCGTGCCCGTTCGTCGTGCCCGTTCGTCGTGCCCGCTCGCGACGGTGTGCATGCACGACGACAGGCACAGGAACCCAGCCACCCTTTGAAACATGTGCACCTGCGGTTCGTGCACTCGTACACCAACACGTACAACTACGTGCGTCTACGTAAGTACGTCTCGGCTTGGCATCGTCTACATCGATGCAGCGTCCATCTTGCTATCCCGTCCGCCGTGCCTCTCTAGCACGCACTTGGGGAGAAGGTCGACTTGGCGCGGCAGGCCAACTTGCCTTTCAAGAAGTCCTTGATCGCAGCGGGGATGCCGAGGCTACCGTACTGTACACCATGGGCCCTCCGCCGCAAGCCGTTTTCGTCTCCATGGGAATTGACGAAATGTATGACGAACACGAGAGCGGACTGGTGGTCTTGGTCGACTAGGCCATGGCCAGTTGTGACCTACAGTGCACAAGTACAGTGCTTGGTACTCTAGGTACGGAGTACTTGTACATGCGACTTGTGCAGAGTACATAGTACATACTTGCTTGTACTTGCATGTTTGCTGCAGATTCCTGCTGTTCCTCGCCGTCCCTCCACATTTAAGTACTTAGTCATGCCTGGCGTGCCTGCCTTGGGTGCAAACTTCCCTTTTCTCACTTTCGCCAGGAGACGAGACGAGTTCTCTTTCGACATGAGGGGCAGCATCAGCCTCGGGTTTGCATTTCCGGCACTCGGCCCCTTGACGGTCCTGAATCCACCGAGAAGACGGACAAGACAGGCTTGCAGGTGGATGGCCGTTAAGTAGAGCGAATCGTACTTACTGTACTGTACAATCAAGTACTTACGTACAGTTCATGATGTACATGTAGCTGTAAGTACTTACTTAAGTAGTTGTGCAGTAGGTTTAAGTGTGCGTTGTGTTTGAAGGTGTACTGTAGCTATGCCTAGAGTACTATGTGGTTGAAGGTGCAGGTGGTGCAAGTACTTGTACTTGCAAGTTGTGATTTTGGCAATCACTACTCCGTACTTACAATGTGCTTACTACCCAAGTGTATATTTGCACAAGTATGTACATACAAGTACTCACGACCACGCAAGCATGCCTATACTTAAGTAGTGCTCCGTACTCTTATCGAGTAATATTAGGTGCACAATAGTCGTGCTTGTACGGAGTACACTTTGTCGGAGTAATCAGTCCTTATGTACAAGTTCTGTACTTACAACTAATACTTTGTATGAGATACTTGGTTGTGCCGAGGGCTCATCCCCTCGGCGGGTCCAGTACAGGCATTATTAGTGGGAAACCCGACTTCAACTCAAGCCTGTGACGCGTACCCGCAACGCCTGCTTACTGCACTAGTACAGTTGGATGGACTCCCGTAACAGTAAGCGCATAATGCACACAACGCGACCATGGCACGATGTACCGTATATATATCATTCTCTGCAGACCAGCCTGCTATCGCATCAAGTCACCGAGAGCTGTTTCCATCCATCAATCCATATTCACCCGATGCCACGTGTCCAGTAACGTAGCATGTCGAGGTGGAGATGGAAACATCGCTTGCCATCGTTCGGTCGCATCGAGTGAGGCCAAAGTACTTGGAGCAGCGGCATGATCGACGGGCCTTGCGCTCATCCACCCAAGCCTGCGGTGCGCATGTGGGCTCTGATGAGTTGGGCTAGCGACTGTATTTTGACCCTTCCAATGGGTCATGTTGTGGGTGTACATGTACCCGCACTCGCAAGTACTGTACTTATGTAGGTGCAAAGTAATATAAGAAGTACTTGCTTGTGAGGGCGCCGTGCAGATGGAACTCGGCAATCGAGCGGATCCCCATCATCGTCGCCGCTCGCTTGGACGCGGCTCCTTCACGATCCGGCTGGTCACCTCTACTTACTGTATCCGTACATGTAAGCACAGTAAGTACAGTACAGTACTGTACGTACGCGTACATGTACACCCACCTACTCACTTACTTGAACGGCCATTTTAGTATGGAGCACGGAGTAGACTTGTCCTTACTCGTGGGCGCTCCGTACTTACAACTCCTCCACATTGATGTGTACCAATCCACCCTGGCAGGTCGAAGATGCATGTAAATGAGCGAGTACAGCACGCAGGTGCTCGTACTTACTCCGTATTCGGAGTACGGAACACCCACGTCAAGGGCCAGTGCAGTGCATGGAGTACGGAGGACTCCATACTGTACTCGTACTTCCTGTACTGTACTTACGGACCTATCATAGTTGTACTTGTCCAAGTTGTCCTGTACTTGTACATCGACTTACTGGACTAACTTCCTTGTCAACCTTTGGACCTAAACAAATGTGCTTGTATGTGCCAGGGTCCAGCACGCCCTGTAACATTATTCATCGGGTATATGTTCCATAGGTGCTCCGTACCTAAGTAGTACTATACCGTGTTCATGAACAGGTCCCTGCACGGGTACGGGTGCGTAAACGGGTACCCCCAAAGTACCGCCGCCCACCGCTCGCGTGCCTAATGGACCTGCACTGACCCGTGACTGCGCTTCTGCACAGTGCAATGCTCGTACTGCGAAACAGCACTCGTAACGTCGAAAACGAAACCTCGATGGCTAGAGTTTACATGTTACAAGCATTCACCTCCAACAACTCCAGCACCAGCGGATAACTCTGGAGAATGACGGTTCCCGACAGCCTTTTCGAACGCGGTGGCATGTCATTTGAGATGTTTTTTTCCCGCTCGGAAGTTCCCGCACCGGACGTACTGTACCTGTATGTTGTCCTTTCTGTACCTTCAGGTGTATGTAAGGTATGTATGCCCACTTTCGAGTACAGGTACTTACACTTGATTACAGTACTTACAAGAACGGAGTAATTGCTCTCCGTACATGTACTTGTACACCTGGTACTTACAAGTGCTGTAATTACTTATGTACACCTACTTACAGTAGTACAGTCTGTGTACAGCACATACTTACAGTACATGCCCGTCGTCTTCTTGCATGAACGCGCCGCCTCTAGCTTGTCGACGGCATCAATTTCCGTCTCCTTGACAGGCCGGAAAGCGGGGCGGCATTCGTCGACGGCCTTGCCCGACTCGGCTACCGGCCGGATCTTCAAACAGGGGCACTCCATGTCGCCGTACCACAAATCCCGGCAGACACAACCATGTCCTCCCTCGAAGCCGAATCAATACTGCCAAACACGCCAACTCCACGTCCGGCGGGGTCCGCTGGCAGCAGGATCCTCCTTCACTTATGCCAATGGCGAAGGGGAAGAAAAAAAAAAGAGGGTGGGTTTCCCCTCGAAGCTTGGGGAGTACCAGGATGAAAGGCTCTGGATCGCACATGGATTCGCCCAGCACCTTGCTTGCATCATCGACACCGGCGCACACTTGCCTCTCTTGTTCGTTTCCTTGATCCATTCCCCTCGGCCGCGACTCATGATGATGGGAAAACTCCCCTTCGGCCCGTCGATCGCTCAATTTGCTGTCCAGACGGGACCACACCCCGGGTGCTCGTAGACGTACTCTACTCGTACTTGCCTAGACGCCAGTTCAGACGTGGGAAAAATTGTTTATTTACACTTTTCCTCTGGCCGGCAGACAACCTGGTTGGCTATTCTCCTTTCCGAGTCGTGTTCGGGGTTGTACTATAGCCTCCCCACCACGATACGTATAAGTAGTACTCGCACATATAAGTGTGCTCCAACGAACGTCCTTGTGCGCAAAGGTGCTTGTCATACTGTACGGACGCGTGCGAGTTCGAGTGCCTCCATCGCTCATCGTCGTTCCTTGTCCGACTCTGCCGTTTCATCCCCCTCCTCGATCGGATTGTCATGTCCATTGAGTCGGCCACCCGTTAGCATCACAGGCAACGAATCTGACGAGACGCCCTTCATGTCCGACGGACCACCCCCTCCGTCCGAGGCCCAGCTGGCCGCCATCGATGCCTTCCACAAGTTCACCATTGAGCTCTGGACTCTCTTCTCCATTGCCCTCCTCGCCACCCTGCTCCGAACCTACGCCCGCGTCCGAGCCGTCGGCTTCAAGAACCTCAAGCCCGATGACTACCTCGCGTGGGTTGGTCAGGTTCGTCGGCCGCTTGCTCCCCCCCGCTCGGCCGCTGATGCTGAACCTCCTCCAGTCGCTCTACCTCTCGCTAGCCATCCTCGCCTACAGTATCGGACAAGTCGCGCACGGGCTCGCCAACAATGGCATGACGGATGAGCAGCGAGCAGCCTTGTCCCCCGATGACCCCGAATACCGCCTCCGGTCCGTTCGGCCCCCTCGCCTCGTCCCCGCCCGCCGTGGATCATTCCCTTGGAAAGCTTGGAAAGCTGACTTCTCCCCTCTCTCCAGTGTCATCGGTTCCAAGATCCAGGTCGCCGGCTGGACCAATTATTCCGCCCTGATTTGGTGCTACAAGGCCTCCATGCTGTGCTTCTTCATCCGGCTCACCGTACGGCCTCACCCTTCGAGCTCGTCGTCGTCGGGACCGACCGCTGACCATCGGGCGCGCAGGAAGGTCTCGGCCGACCGTACCGGATACGAGTCAACATCGGCTTCTTTCTCGTCATCACCACCTTTCTGGCCTCCATGCTGACCATCTTCGCCGCCTGCCAACCCTTCTCCAACTATTGGCAGATCAGCCCAGATCCCGGCAGTGAGCCTTCTCCGACCTCGAGTCCTCTCCACCTTCTACCCGACTGACCGACCTTTTCTCTGCAGACGTATGCCAGGCGGGCATCTCCAAGCCCATCATCTGGGTCTCCTTTGCCTCCAACGTCTCGACCGACTTGTATCTCATTTGCATTCCGTTGCCCATGCTTTGGCAGTCCAGCCTGAAGCTGCCCAAGAAGATTGCGTCGACCATCGTTCTCGGCGCCGGCATTTTCGTTCTCGTCTGCGCCATCCTCAAGAGCGTCTTCGTCCTGGTCGTGAGTCTTCCTCTGACCGTCGCTCCACGCGGGAGTCTCGGTCCAGGATCCCTTCTAACGAGTGGCAGGATACCGTCCACGGCGCGCAGTTGGCCGGTACTTGGGGCATGCGGGAGTCCTTTGTCGCCGTCATCACGACCAACCTTCCCATGATCTTCCCCCTCTTCAAGTCCTGGCTCAGCCCCATGTTTGGCAGCTCCTACTCGTCCAAGGCGTACCATCAAACACCGACCGGCTTCCGCACCATCGGCGGTGGCGGTGGCGAATCCCACAGCCGTGGCCATCGTGCGCCCGCCAAGTCGGACCCCATGACGAACATGAGTTTCGGTGACAGCGAGGAGCGGATCGTGGATGAAATTAAGTTGCACAATCTTCGAAACTATGAGGCCTCGGTAGAAACGCCTGCCGGCATCATGGTTTCGAAGCAGGTCGAGGTCACCCACGCGGATAAGGAGAGCCAGAACGGCGACAAGCACCCGCAGCCCATACGAGAGTGGTGATGGTGACCGAACTTTGGTTGCAGGAAGAGGCCCTCTCTTTGGAGGAATGAAATGAATGAAATGGACATGATCGTTCGGTATTCCGGAGTACATGACCGCCTCTCTGATTTTAATTATTTTTTTTTTAGTTTTTTTCCCGCATGGCCACCGGTGGCAGCGATGAGCAACTTGATGCAACTCGGGCGGGATAAAAGGTGATGCGGTACGCCGCTGGGTTTGTTGCTGCCCTTTCTAGTGGGATGCCGAGCCATGTCATCGATTGACTACATGAACATGATCAATCGATGCTATTTGGCCGGGGTCCGATAATTGAGCAACCTATGATAGCATATGTTTTAGTATGTTTTAATAAGCCATCCCCATTGCGTTTGGTTTCCTGCCCGAAGCAGTGGAAGCGGTAAATACTTTGCATGTACGTTGCATCACAACCTCGGGGCCGCGTTGCAACCGTAGCAATCCCGAACAGATAATCCGATCTACCATCGCAAACGGGATCAGCAACGTGTGCGATCGTTGGGAGATGATTCACTGGTGGCCAACCCTCTGCCTTCCGTATGCCCTCAGCCGCAAACAAGATGAGCTGGGCCGGTTGCGCCACAGTAAGTATTCTCCATTCGACGAAACTAATACTTACTTCCTTTCTGTCGACGTGAGATTGTAGACTGCACGAGAAGGACTCCGTATCATCGTAGAGCTACGTGCATGTGCTCGTTCTTGTCGCCAGCTAACTGCTCCATCCGGTTGACTGCATCATGCATCACCCTTTCTTTCCCAAGTCGTTGAGATACGCCGGCAATGCGTCCACGCTGGGCCATTGCGATATGAGTTGATCCGCAGCCCACTTTTGGGTCCGGATGGCATATTCAACGAGTCCAATGGGGGCTGAGGAGGAGCTTTGTGGGTGAAATGACTCCGTTCAAACGTTGGCCAGCTTGGGGAGCCGAAATGCGGCGAACCCAGGCAAAGTCTCCATTGGATACTTCTCAAAAGCGCTTCTTGCCTTGGTCGCCATGTCAGAGAAATTTATAGGCATCGGGGAGACTAGAAAAAAGAGTCGAATAAACAAAGAATGCACGAAGCCTTTGTATTTGCGTTGAAGGATCCATGGACGGCGGTTTTCAAACAAGTTATTGCCGCACTTCCAAGAGAACTGGTTAGTGGCCGCTTCGTTTCCCCTTGCTTGTTCTCCTACCATGTGTGATTTCCCCGTGCTGTCCGCTCTGTCCACCTACTTGTGCAAGCACTAATTATACAATACAACTACTTGAGTAGTTGGTACACCTACAGTACGGAGTACATGTCCATGAAGTTTGTCCTTTGTACGGAGTGCTGTTAGGGGTATGTGGAAGGTATCAGACAGCACCCTGGTCACGCGCCCCGCCGGAGTATTTTGGCGAGCTTGGCAGCTAATATCGTGTTTCTTCAGTTGGAGGGAGTACGAGTGCATGTACCCGGAAGCGTACTGGCCAACTCCGTATTCATAGGTACTCCGTAGGTGTGGGTGCATGAACTCCGTACTTGTAAGTTGCGAGCGAGCTGTCAAGCCCCCGGGGCTATGATGGGTCCAGCTTCAATGTAACGCCCTGTGCTCCATTGTGCCCTTTTCTCGTACGACACGGACGTGGTGACAATGTACTTACAACCAAGTACATGTAAGTGCTGCACGGAGTATTGAATGAGCAATCTTGAAAGCATGAGCACAAGTACACCTACCCGGCTGGCGGTGGTGCCACATGGTCTCGGTACTTTCGGCAAGGTCCACAGGTGTACTTGTAAGAAGGAAGCAAATCGTCGTGAGAGCCAGGCTCGGCTGGCACTCACACGGATTATCGTATCGATTCCGTGGCTGCACATCGACTAGGTAATATGCTTTCAAGCAGAACAGGTCGGTGCGTTTGTTCTCGGTCAGACGGGGGTCACGCAGCAGAACTGTCATCACAAAAACGTCAGGGACACATACCGATGGTCCTCTCGAAGTAGAGACATGGTTTCCCCCAGAACAAAGCCGGTGCATGCACCGCATGACCTTGTTGGCCCAGCGCAGGTCTACCGAGGCACGCAGGGGCGGTTGTCATGCCACCAGGAACTAAGCGGCCTGGTGCGCCTTCTGTCCGGAATTTTAACACAATGAACAAAGACCGGCGTCGCAGCCAAGTCGCATGGAAGGTCGTCCGGTCGGTCGGCCTTCGGTAGCGGCCAGGTGCTGTCTTGGGCACCATTGCTCAACCCATCCGAGACGCCAAGAGTGCAAGCGTAGGTGCAAGCGAGGTCACCCACGGTCAAGCGGACGCAACATGGTAACAATGGACTCTTGCCGTACAGTAAGTATGGAAATGTGTTTTGGCGGCGCTACATCCTCCCTTTTGCAAATAATGAAAATGCAAATGAAGACGAACTGGCCAAAGGTTTGGCATCTGCGGCCATTGCTTGGTAAGCAGCACAGGGCAGATGGATATTCATTCATGTACTCCGTACACCCACGTACAGTACAAGAAGGTGGTTCACACAAGTTCATGCACATACCAAAGTACTTGCACGCGTGTGTACTCCGTACATGGACATACTATGCGTGTCGAGGCCGAATTGGCTCGTGCCGGAACTATTGTTGCGCATGATAATGCGGGGCCCTGAAGTGACAGATCGTCGAGCGGCGTCGAACAGCATGGCCTCGGTCTGGCAAGGGAGACGTCCCGGGTAGGGGGGGGGGGGGGCATGAATATACCAGTTTGTGCTTCTACGTCGATTCTCACCCATGGTCATGAGAAGCGAGGACTATCGATGCAGTTAGCACATACGACACGAGGGCGAGGATTGCCGACTCAATGCCAAGGTGCCATCTTCCTGCAGCTCGCACGACGTTATTCCAATCTTCAGCTCGGCAACGCTTGATCTTGGGACCATGACGGCGAGACGGGAGTGTGGTCACGGCTTGTGAACATCCGGACGGGATTGCGGCCAGTGCTCGCGTAGATATACTAAACGCATGTACAATTCTGCTTGCAGGTGTATGCATGCAATCTGCCATCCGAAACCACATGCGTATCAATGCTGGTGGATGTTGGCATACGTGTGCCTGTACCCTATAGCAATGTTTTGCAGGCAAAAAGGCAGCCGCGTGTGAGATGTGATTCCATTCAAGCTTTGATGAAAGAGCAGCAACGCCGACGCGGCTCAGCTTTGCGTCAGGTCGATAGCGACGATGTACGACAAGTACGTACAGGATCCAATTCGCCGACGCGAGAGGGGCTTGCATCGTACGAGAAGTCGTGAAGGAATCCCCGACTTCAACCACGACGGCTTGTGTTGTGGGCGCGATCTGCTAGTTCCAGCGCCACGGTGCCACCCGAATGGCGAGCTGTCTCGACGTCCCTGGATTGTCACTCGGTCCAAGTGGATGGAGGGTGTGAGCGGGTGCGTGGGCGAGCGGCCCGCTGGTGGACCGTGAACGAGAACGGTCGGGTTTTCGGACAATTGGCTGGCGGTGGGGATGGCGATGTGAGAAGAAGTGAAAAGACGACACAGGTGCCGGCTGGTGGCTGCCCCGAGCAAGTACCTCGACGTGGAACTAACTAGTAATCAATGGTGCGAGACCATTGATGGCTCTGGACGGGCCGGGAAGGCGCGGGGCGTAAAATACCAGCTAATACAAAGAAAGCATCCTCCGTAAATGCTCCGACATGGGCCTTCTGGAAGGGAGGAAGGAAGGAACGAGCCAGGGTAGGGCAGCACACGCGCCTTTTGCTCTCGCCAAACCTCATGAATCATGACGGGTCATCAAGATGGTAAAGCTTTACTCGGAGGGTCCGCTCGCACATGGACCCTATTTTGCTTTCTGTACGGAGTAGGTGTACAGTACATGTTCCAGGAATGACGCTGCAATGCCTCCATCCTACTGTACAGTACACTGCAGGAGGAACACGTCTCATCGTCCTCGAGGCACCCCACGACCCAACGCCAAGCAACGGTGCAGGACAAGTACAGCCACAAGTCGGTGCAAAGACTTGCAGTACTTGCTCCGTACTCAGGGTGTGGAATCAGCTGCAACGCAACAGAGCAGCACGGAGCATCACCCTGCTTCCTCGGGGCCGCGCACTTTGATGCGGGCTAGAGCCCTTGCCTGCATCGGATGCTGCCCGCTTGCGTCGGAAACGTTTCTCTCGTGGGTCTTGCTGCGAGCGTCAGGTACGTCAGCACGTCAGTTGAACCCGAATCCAATCCCATTCGCTGCTGCCAACTGATGTCGAACCGTCAGCAGCGGCAGCGGCAGTGGCAGTGGCAGACGGGAATAGAGATGGCCGGCCACCCGAGCCCGAGTCCAATGTACCAACAATTCATCCATCGATCCATCCAAGCGAGATACCTGCCTGCATGCTCCCAACCATCGTGCTCTACGCGCTTGCACCGTACATGCACCCCGTACGCGCACGAACAAAAACCACCACCCAGGGACTAAGGTGACTGGCATCCGTGCCGAACGCTTCGCCGACAACTCGTACAAGGAATCGAACGATGAATGTCTGGACCAACCTGGAGGAAGCGCGGACAGGCCAGTGCAACGCAACTCCACCTCAGCCAACCTAACGCAGTTCAAGCAATGCATCCATGCTCCAAGGAACCTCTGCGAGTGATCGGGGCAGCCCGCCCCGGGCCATCTGTGCATGTACGCTCATCTTGGCTCCCGCCAACGGCCGCCCCCACACATCGGAAGAGGATTGCCAGCCAGTCCCTACGCAATCGGGCAGGTAGGTAATGAGATCAAGCACGAGCATGCGTGCTGGCACACGTACGTGGGAAGGTTGACCTGATCACGGTGGCATTTGGCGCGCGGCATGTGCTATGGCTTCGGAGACGGACCTCTTGCGCACCTGCCGTACGCACCAGCCAGTGGCACCACAGTCACTTTTCGTGGCATCCCTTGGCCAATTGTGAGTGCGGCATGGCCACGACCGTCAGGACCCGCCTCCCAATATTTGAGTGGCGTCGTCCTTGCGCATGTCCGAACGGTATGAAGACTCGTACTGGCTCGTTATTCTGCCGAACATGCAGACGGTTGGACGAGGAGTACTTACACCAGCGCTTCATTTTCACGTCTCTCGCCGTCGCTGCTAATGCAAGATCACAGCTGGGCAGAGACCATCCCCTCCCTCCATGTGCGTCCCGCAGACACCGAGGCGGCCATGCACATGTCGCGGCAACGGCAACGCAATAGCATATTGCCTCGAGAGGGCGATGCGATGAGCATGCAACACTCCGTGTCGCGTGGGCAACGGGGAAACGTTCATCTGCCGTTAGCCGACTAATTCGCTCACCTGAGCCCGGTTCAGCCAGCCCATGGCTTGTCGGTGAACGGCTGGAGCCTCAACTGTCGGCCGATGGGACTGCGAGCCGACGTATGCACATACGCCACCGGGACATCCAAGCCGACGCATCTTCCATTTACCATGAACCTACATGAAAGTCAATACGTGCTGTACATGCATAGTGCATGGTATTGCCAGGTTTCCGGGCTGGTGAAACGACAAACAGCGATGGCATCGGGGCTAGAAGCCGGTTCTGGGGGCGAGCTGGTCACGATGCGCTAGCCCGCTCGACGTTCTTTTACGGACATGGTGCGACTCTTGCAGCGCTGCCAAGCCTCGACCTGTTGGATGCATATGCTGTCTGGCAGAGCGATGCACACGCAAGACCACGGACAGAGGTTGGGCGCCTCCCACAGGCGGAGGGGACAGAATTCGGCGTTGCAGCAGCGCCTCTCAATGACGCACCAAGTGACCATCGCCTGGACCGGCCGTCGAACGGCGGAACCAAAGACTTTGCCGGCTGCGATACACCGGGCGGCCGAGTGACGGACACGATTCTGATTGAAAATAGACTTTGCGTTTGCCCTTGCCCTTTGCCGGTCGTTTGTTGAGCTTGGCCCGTCTGCCTCTCGCGCATCTCTCAAATGCGACTGCCATTTGCCGCCTTTCACCCATGGACTCGTGGCCTAGGACGAGGCTCAAGCTGGCAGCGGAAGTGGCGGCGCGCGTCGGTCGATGGCATGGAGTGTCCTTGAAGAAAGTGGAATTACATCCGATGAAGCAAAGGAGCGCTCGCATTCTGAGTGTTGTCCTTTGACGAAATCTCGTTGCGGGACCTCTCCATGTGGGACGTGGTGCGTGCAAATGCAAACAATGCATTAATACAATACGGACCATCTCTGCCGAGTACGGGGACGAGCGAGCACGAGAGCTCACCCAAGGGCGTCCAAAGGCACCGTCCTTTGATGCAGATGAACTGAACGCAGATGTAGTCGTGCATCGGTGCAGATGGATACATACCAAGGCTACTTGGTGCGTATAGTGCTCTCGTCCAAGTCACATTCTACCAAGGACGACTGTGAATGGACGTGCTCGTGCTCCGTCCTACCAGCTTCTTGTACATTTCAGAGTACTTGACTTTGGTGTAAATAAGTACTTGTAAGGAGTACGGAGTACGGACGGAGCATTTGTGCTGTATCATGGTAGGGAGCAAGTAAGTACACCTGCGCGCAAATACACCTACTTACCTAGTACTTACACACAAGTGCACCTACGCGAAAGAACTTGCACCTACTTACTGTACATGTACTGTAGGTGCAACATGTACGGAGTACATGCGAACAAGTAAGTACTGTAAGTAGTACGGAGCTCGGAGCGTACTGTAAGTTAGTACTAGGTACGCAGGAGTGCTCCGTACGCGCCCCCCTCCCCCTTTCTTCCCCCAGGCGCCATATTAATACGCCATCTCCGCCGCCCCAACTTCTCCACTCGAGGCCCTGGTCGATTAGTGGTGCCTCCTAATAATACTCCCACACCCTCGCTCGACCTCCCACACATGCAACTAACGTGGAGCTTACTGTTGTACGTTAGTAGCTTGGCCGTAGTTCGCACTGAGCACGCACCGAGCATGCAGAGTACCGTACCTTCTCGAAGGTATGCATGCCTCGTGTTTGCTGGACCCTGGGGTCCCCTTGCTCATAGACATTATTACATGTACTCTGTACTGACATGGACATGGCATGGCATGGCATGGCATGGCATGGCTGCTTTGAGCCACGAAAAGATGACGCCGTTCTCGCAACCTATATGTATCTACGCCGGGCCCTTCCCCAGCTTCCTCTCGTCCTGCCATGCCCGCGGTACCGCAACAACTCTCCTGTATATTACCTACCTACACACGTTGGCCGGTCATGTGTTGAGTCTCTCGTTCTCCTCACGGCCGCCTCCTCTCTCCGACCAGCTCTCGACCTGCCACCGCCGCCGCCCCCTCCCCCTCCCGCCGTCCTGCTCAAGCAGTCCCGCTCCTGCTCGGCCCGTCCTCGTCCGCGATTCATAGGCACTTATACGGCGTTTGGTGGGGGTCAGGTTCACGGCCATTGCGGTGTCTCTTGGCCGCGGCAGGGCATCTGCGTTTCTCGGCCGGCCGTCCGCCTGCTTGTCCGTCCGGCTCTCTCGCTTGTCTGCCTGGCTTAATCTCATCTCGGCCGGCATTTCGTCTTGTAATACTACCGGAAGACGGCGGTATCTGTCGTCGGCCTTTCCATTTCCACCGGTTGCTCAGCTACGGTGCAGGCGCCACTCGAGCCGGTTCCTTGTGAAACAGATGGGATTCTCTCTTGTTCTGTTCTGGTGGTTGCGCATACTCAGAGCTCGCTCGTCTCGGGTGGGCGTGGAAACCGGAGTAATAGCTCGCGCCTTGACGCTTGTGCATTCGTCCTGTTCAAGCCCGTTGCATCGAGCAGCCGACTTTCCCTTATAAAACAAAATTGACCACGGCCGACACTCGTTTGCATTCGTCAGTCTCCTGCCTCCAGCCTCGCTCCTTCGCGCCTTTCGTTCATCACTTCTGCCAAGAGGGGCAGCGGCGACCAGGCCAAACCGTCCCGGCAAGCACACATGGACGAATTGGCCCGAAACCTGGCAGGTATCGGTGCATCGATCCTCCTACACCTTGTTCCGTCCCCCACGCTTTGGCGGTCGACCTCCTTTTGGGCTTTCATCTTCTGGGGCGTATGGTGGGTGTCCCGCGACAACGATCCCCCCCCCCAATCCGTCGCCGAACGACGCCGCTAATTCGGCCAGGATTCATCGCTATCTTCGTCTGCTCGTCCACTGCGTGAGCCACTGGACCTACAAGTCCAAGCCCATCCCGGCCAAGGCGTCGTTCACGAACGAAGACGTCACCGTGGTCATACCCACGATTCACCATGCTTTCGAGGAGCTTCGACCGTCCCTCCTGAGCATCCTGGCTTGCCGTCCAGCGGAGCTAATCCTCGTCACGACGCACGGCAAGCGCGAGAGCCTCGAGAGCGTTGTCAATTCGCTGGCGTTCCCCAACGTTCGCGTCATGCACACGCATATCGCGAACAAGAGACTTCAGGTCTGCGAGGCGCTCCCCGAGGTCAAGACGTCCATCACCATCATGGCCGACGACGACGTGACGTGGCCGTCTACGATGCTGCCCTGGATTCTTGCCCCCTTTGAGGACCCAAAGATCGGAGGCGTGGGAACGTCCCAGCGAGTCAAGCGGGAGCGGAACGCCTCGTGGACGGCCAGGATGTGGAATTGGCTCGGTGCAGCGTACATTGAGCGTCGAAACTTTGAGATCTCGGCCACGCACAACATTGACGGCGGCACCTCGTGCATGTCGGGCCGCACCGGCGCCTACCGGTCCGAGATACTGTCAAGTCACGAGTTCCTCGAAGGCTTCAAGAACGAGAAGTGGCGGAGATGGATTCTGAACGCCGACGACGACAACTTCGTCACTCGCTGGCTCGTCGGTCACCAGTGGAAGACGTGGATACAGTACAACCCGGAATGCGAGCTCGAGACGACGCTGGAGAACGGGCACAAGTTCCTCTACCAGTGCACGAGGTGGGCTCGGAGCAACTGGAGGAGCAATTGGACCAGCTTGGTTCGCGAGAGACACGTCTGGACGTAAGCAATCGATCCCTTCCCCCCCCCCCCCCTGCCGTCCTACCCCCTGCTCCCCCTGCCCCCCTGCGCCATATGCCATGCCCCCCCCCTGTTCCGAGCGAGGGAGGAAGAGGAGACGGCTGACAGCGATGGTCCCGCAGCCAGCAACCGTGGTGCGTGTACGCCCTGCACATCGCGACCTTCACCTCCCTGACCTTTGCCGTCGACCCGCTGCTGCTTGCCTCGTGCTGGTGGGCGACTGGGGAGTGGAGTTATGGGAATCGCCAGTACGCGTTCTGGAGCCAGTTCATGTTCATGTTTGGATTCACCAAGGTCGTGAAGCTCTTGGGTCTATTCCGCCGACACCCAATCGACGTCGTCTTCCTTCCCGCCTCGATCATTTTTGGATATCTGCATGGGCTTATCAAGCTGTACGCCCTCATGACGCTTAACATGGTACGTTGGGAAACATCCCCCCCCCTCCACCGTCCCCCACCCCGCCCCGCCTTAGCCTTGCCATGCGGGTACGCCTTCTCGTGCGTGGAACAGGTCGCTGACGGTCGCGAAGACGTCCTGGGGCAGCCGCGCCGATGCCGATGCCGATGACGACCAGCGCCTGGCACCGGCCCCCGCGCAGTCCATGGTCCTCAAGACTCCGCCAGGTTCCACCTCGCTCATCCTCTACAACGTCCGTCAGAAGGTACGACCGATGTCTGGCTGGACCGGCGACGCCGGCAACAAGCGGGAAGGGAAGACGGTCTGGGCGGCGTACGAGTCGGAAACGCCGCACAGAGCTCTGCGTCCATCCTTGCCGCTCCTGGAGATGCAGGAGGCTATCGGTCGCACGGCCGCAGCGGCCCATTGACCAAGGCGCAAGACAAGACATGGACGGCACCCCAAGCGGGTGCCTTGCGGCTGGATTGCCGGCATGTTTGATGGCCAAGGAACAACAGAGGACATTGAGCGACCCGAAGCGCGGCCCTGTTCCTGGATTCGCCAGGATTGTATTCGGATCGAGAGCGAGGCACAACAGAACTCTGCCTCGAACCTTCTTTCTGTTTCTCACCCTCTCATTTTTTGGGGTTTTTTTTTCTGGGTGGTGGGGTGTCCCTCCGCGGGACCCTGCTCGCTTTCTCACTGTCAGTCGCATGCACATGAATGACGAACGGTCACAGGGTGGCGCCGTTTGGCCGCCGACCAAGGCGTTTAAGAGGCGCGTGGAGAGGAGTGGTTTTGTATTTCTGCGACGGACAAAAAGGACTCACGGCCGCACAGCAGCTGGACTCCTGGCAATGGAAGCCCGGACCTAATGTTTTTTTTACTCTCATCTGCTAATGGACGTGCTCGGTCTGGGTCGAGCGATGACCTTGGGGGCTCTGGCCGAAGGGGCGTGGAAGCGACGACGCTGTCTCAGACTGGGCACAATTGCATTTTCGGTCAATGGTTTGGCGGCATGGACGGGAAAAGGCTCTGGCATGTAGCGAAAAGTGTGAGTGACGACAATCGGAAATGGAACGATGGCTGGGCTCATGGGCACCCTGGCCGCAACATGTACATTGCCCAAAGGATGATAGATCGAGCAGGGAGCATAGAGCTGAAGAGTTGCTTGGTATTGGTGAAGACTGTGCCCACCATCTGCTCCTGTGCCAAAGTTGCTAGCAGCGCGCAAGCGATATGACATGTCTGGGAAGGGGGGGCTTCGTTGCAGTGGCAGCCAAGGCTCGATGCCGTGAGTGCGTTGCACAAGATGTCGGGCTCGGGGCAAGAGGCCCAATGAGAGATGCGGTGCATGGGTAGAGGTGTACGGATCGCATGTACGTCCGGGTCGGGGCACGACACGGCGAGCTGGTTGACAGTCGCCATGGCTGGCTGGGTCAGAAAGGGCTATTGCTTGCTATTTGCCGAGAGGAAATCATGCTGTGTCGGCATGCCCCCCCCCCTTTCCACCCCTCCTCGTGTCCCATCGGTGCGACGTTTTCTGTACAATGTAATCTGTACTCGGTCGTTTGTTGATTCTTGTCGTGTGTTCGTTTTTGTACTCCCGTTCCTGCTGCTAGCGACGAGTAGGTTAGCACATATTCTTAATGTATTGAATTACTGCATGGGGTTGCCGTCTTGGCGAGGGAGGGAGGGGAGCGTCGCTAAAAGGGGGTTTATTTAGGAGGGTCGGTCGCATGTCTGAAAATAGCAAAACGAGAGCATGTGCCCATTCGCGTACGGAGCACGGAGTACTCGATGCGGATACGGCGAGCGAGCATTCTTGGAGTGTGCTTCAATTTCCATCCCATTTCTGCAGCCTTGCATCCAAGGACGAAAGGGGGAAGGACGGGTGAGAGGAGCATGGGGGGGGGACGCTGGCCGGGCATGTCGTCCGTGCAAGAGTTTGCCAGGCTTGATGCACGTTGGACATTGTAGTTGTATTCGGTGAGGTGCGGTACGTACTGGCACTAAATTGTTATTGGCAGGTCCATGTTCCAGTGAGCTCATAGCGGGGTGGGTAAGTGTCGGAGCAGAATGGAACTAAATATCGCCATCATGGGCGGGTTGCCTGCCTGGGACAACAGGCGGGCAGCCCACTGCCCACTTCCCGTTCCCTCCCGCTACAGGCCAACGGCTGCTCCAAGGGGGGGAGTGGTACCAACTGCCAGCAGCCATCATGTCTCGCAGCCTGTACTTAGGTGCCTATGAATTACTACTAGGTAGTAAGTACTCCGTACACAAGCATGCATCAATACGTCTCGCGCCTTCAGCACTCTGCACCGTAAACGTACCTATACAGTAATAGTTGATACTACTGTATTTGCATGAACTGGTACAGTATATGCATACTGTACTAGGTATGCAGTACAGTTAATTACCGTGTACCAAGCGTACGCCCGCCTATTCACTCCACAACTGCGGCAACAATTCTCCGTCGAAGCCGCGTTGCAACCAATGGCCGTACGCGCGCTCGTCGCCTGTCTCGACATGTGCTGGTGCAGATGCGATACAGAGACAGGCGGGGGCGAGGTCGGCGGCAGGCATCCTGCACTTCCGCGGCAACTGGCAGACAGTATCCACATGGGCAGCGAACGGGATCGCTTCCACTCACACGAGTACGTGCAAGTACATACTTGTACAGCATGCATGCGCAAGGAAAGTAGGAGATCAGTGCATGCATGCCTGCATGCCCTCTGAAGCACAGCGGCTGAGCCTGCCTGGTGAAACAGTGGAAGGTTGTTGATATATCCGTATCGATGGACTTTTCCATCCTCTCTGCCGTATACTCTCTGCCATATACATTCGTAACAAGCACGGTACTGGGTTTTTTGTCTATCGGCGATTTGGAGAAGACGAGGATAGGGTGCGACGACGGGGGTTGCTCGGCCTGTACTTGTACGTACGCACAGGTGGTGAATCCAATAGATACGCAGACTTTAGTGAGGTCGTTGGCCAACCAAAGCCACCCTTCCGTCGACCCATCCCCTCTCCCTCTCGGGCTCTCTTCTCTCCATCAGATGACAGGCAACAGATGAGTGCAGAAAAGGGCACGAACACCACACCAGAGCGTACTTATGCAGCACAGTACATGTGCACGAGTTAAGAAATGGCCATGACGAAATGAAGCGGCCCCATCAAGGATGATCCATGGACGTTGGGAGGCGGGAGGACGGCGGCGACGAAATCGGTTGGCCACGGCATGTCGAACGGGAGGCGGGGAACCCGATGGGACAGCAGCCGGTTTGCGAGGAATTCACGACGGATATCATCTGCTTGTACACGTAAGCGGTCGCACGTGTGTGTGTCTGTGTACTTGCGCGGACGCCGAGTGCCTAAATATATCGCTGCAGCCGACGGCCATGGGGACGTCACGGCTCTGCTGATGCGACAAAGAGGCAATGCAGACTTGTCTTGCTGCACTCACACGCGAGCAGCTAGCTCGACTTGCACATGTTCATGCATCGACTCGTACTGCAGTACACCTAGGAGGTTCAGGTGTCCGTGTCGGTATCTGCATCGTGGCTGAATATTTCTGTATTTTTATACATGTCTGCACATGTCTGCACATGGTTGTACATGGTTGTACATGTCTCAACGCAGCATCCAAATATGTAGGTAAAATACTCCGCACAGTACTCCGTACGTACCGTCATCATTTCACCGAGGCCAAGGTGGCACGTAAGCCGAGACAATGAAAGGGCAGAGGGCGAGGAGAATAGAGAGGAGAGACATGCCCTCGGCACTGCCAATGGTCGACCAGCCGCCTTCGACCTTATTCCCGCTCCCCAAAGTCGTACGAGCAGGGACGAGAGGAGGTATTCTGTCCGGCTTAGTAGTTGGACCCTGCCGTGGACATGACGGGCAAGCCGACGCATAAGGGCGGGAGCGTTCGGGACGAAGCGTCAAAAGGAAAATTCCCTCCACCGATGCAAATGACGAGGCAAGGCGCACGACGCATGCACGACACAAGACACGGACAAGACACAAGTGCAAGCCCTCGGCCGGAGAAGTCCGATTTCGAGCGGCGTCATCGACCCGACGTGGCGGGGATGGAAAACGCCCACGACCGAGAGAGGGTGCGAGGCGAGATCAGGAAAATGAAGTTCACAAACCAGAAGACAGCTCTGGACGTCGGCAAGGCCTGGGGCCTAGAGGAAGGAGAGGCCATCTTGGACTCAGCATCTTCTCGTGGGCGGCTACGTGGAGTGAAGGAAGGTACGAATGAGAGCGACTGAGCGACCGAGCAGGCGCGTCCGAGTAGGTGCGGCGGCTGTGGCAGCTGCGACTCACCGTCCATCCCCGCTGCGACTTTCCACTTTGACGTTGGGCCTCTCTCCTCTCTCGAACTTGTACCAATATAAGTATACCGTGCACGCACGAGAAATACGTGCTAGTAAGAGGCGCATTGTACGTTGTGTCCTTGTACTGTGCAAGTACTGTACTGCACGCGTGGAGGTGCAACTGCGTACCCTATCTGTAAGTACTCGCATGTACTCCGTACTTGCAGTATGCTGTATGTAAGTACTCCGTATGTACTCCGTAAGTAGGTGTTGCATCGCAAGTAGTCCAATCCAACCCCCCCCCCCCTCCCCTTTCCCACCTCACCCCTCTCTCCCTCCCCAGGCCACATTTGCTTTTTCTCGCGTCGGGATTGTGAGACAGACGTCCCGGCCCCGGTTGAGTCGAAGCTTGTATAAGCATACGTGCGGAGTACTGTACTTTGGTGTCCATTGCGGCTAACATCTGCCACTCCCAGTATCGTGCATGCGCACCTCCAAGATTGAATCATAGGGGACTCCGTACTATATGATGTCAAACGATATGGGCCAGGAAACACGAATCTCGACCAACCGATGTTGCAGAACGCACTCGTCGACCTCGGCAGAAAGCTGCCGTGTCGGACCGGCCCCCATTGGAGAGTAACATGAATGTGCCCGTTGCTCCTGCGGAGTGGAGAGGGAGCAGCATCAGCTTCTGCTTCAACATCATCATAGTCCTCGTCGACTTCTCGCCCGTGGAGAGTCGGCCGAGTGACGTAGGAGGGCTTCCATCGGCCTTCGGCGGTCGGCGCATGGCGTTGTGCTTGGATGCGTCATGTGAAAACCCTGCCATCATGACGCACGAGTGCCGCTGCAGCCGCAGTGGGTGAGACATGCAATTTGCAATACCTCGCGCGCACCAACGTCCACCCACGTCCGTCCGCGTCCTTCCATCACCAGCTCCGGCGCCGGATGCCGATGCATCTCCCGCATCTCCCAGCGCCACTGCCTCGAGAACCAGGGTGCTTGTCGCAGCTGCGACCGGTGCCTCCGAGAGGGAGAAGGAATACTTGTTCGAGAAGCCGACCGAGGAACCTCGAAAATAGGTAAAGCAAAAAGACGGCCGCCGTCATGGTACGGCTGCTACGCGAACTTTTCTCTGGGCCGTCGCGGGCGAGGCTGAGATTGTCGTTTACGCTTTCGTGGCCCCAACCAACTGAACGGACACACATCATGTCCACCAGTCCGTCCACCAGTCCGCCCGCTTGTCCGTCCACCTGGTCGTCCAGCCGTCCACTTGGCTTCTGCAAGTCCATCCATCGCCGTCCACCCGTCGGTCGCCTATTCTCATTTTTTCTTTCTTTTTTTTTCGCCTCAAAGCCGTCCACTTGGCAGAGGAGCTGCCAACATGCATGCACCATAGATCTGCCGTGCGGCCGTCCGCCGGTTCTAGAAGGCCTCTACACTTCCCCTCAACCTCAGGTGGCGACGCAGGGATGTCCATCAGCAACCCCCCCCCCCCCCCCCGGGCCACGCCTCCGTCATGGGTCGCGCCTCTAACGGCGGCTGAATGCCATGGTGCATCGTGGCGCGAATAGTGGTGTGGTCCCTTGTCTTCTGCCCGCCGGTTCTGTAGCTCTATCGAATGGGGGAAATGCGAGGAAGGGGAAGAGAAGAGGGGCAGATGCCGAGAGTGGTCCAGGGGGCGTGTGTGCATGTGCGCGCGCGTCATCTTGGGCTTTATTCACATGCCGGCGAAAATGGAGGCACCTGACGACGACGACCTGAAGTCCAATGATGGCACCGGAGCATCCTGGTTGTCTGCGTTGCACCTCTACTGCGCCAGAGCTCCCCCAATGGCGCGAGATATGACATTTGCTGAGACCGTCCCCGCAGGCTCGTAACGGTGTCAAGGTGGCATTAGGCACGGGCGTTGATGCGAGAACCTACACATATATGCGAATGAATGCATCCCCATGATGCATCTGGCACTTTCGACAACCACCACATGTGGCGTGCATTGTCCGCAGGACATGCACCCTATCGAATCATATTCGATGCCCAAGAGCTGGCCAGCATAGCTGGCTTTGGTCAACATCGATTACGCCCTTCATCCTCAAGCCGTCCGTTTCACGTCAATAGGGAAAGGAAAGGAAGGGAGTAATATGATTGTGCATGGCATAATAACGGCTCCTCATAACCGCAATGAGCCCGGTGAGCTTCCCTCGCAGCTGCATCGACGTTTGCTGGCACTTATTTACACCTTCCCACCAAGGTACACTATATTGCCTTTCACCCGCTCCGTCAGCAACGACGACTCGCCCGTGTACACGTACGCGACCGTCTCCATCCATGCTTTCGGGTGCGGCATCGGTAGGTCAATCCTATCCCCACGCCGAACCTGGTTGGACATCATGATGGCAGCGAGTGCTGGCAGGTTGGCCCGGGCGTACCGAACATCTGTCGTCGTTAGCTCGGACGGATCTGGGGGCTGAGCATGGTACGCACGAATCGGCATGGCAAGTGGCCCGCCATGCTGCCTCTCAGACGCCGTCGCCAGCGCAGTCACCGAGCCCCTGTGCCGAGCGCCCGAGCGGCGAAACCCTGGGGACGGGAGGGGTGATTGGGGCGAAAGGGGTGAGCGATGCGATGGGGACAACGGCCTCCCCTGCGAGACGACCGATAGCAATGTGCTGCGGTCAAAGTTGGGTGATCGCAGCGGCGACAGCGGCGCCGGGATCGTCGCACGGAGCGTCTGCAGGTCAAACTCTCTGCTGAGGCCGACGGGCGCCCGGTCCTTGGAATGAATCACGGCCCGGACAAAGAGTCGTTCTCCGGCCTCCACCGGCGAGCTTCCCTCCCGCTCCAGCCCACTTCGGCCGCTGCTGATGAGGGACGACCGTCGGAGCTCGAGCGGCACGACGAGCACGTCCGCCTGGCCCATGTTGCCAAGCTCTAGAAAGCCTCGTCGCCAAAGGAGCTCGCGGTATCGCTGGAAACCAAGGTTTCGGTCGTCCGCTGTGACGGCGGGGAGTGACTGTCTGCGCTCCGGGTCCGTCGCCATCTGGTGCCCTCCGACGCCGTACCCACCCACACCAGCGGTTCGCGGCACCGTCGGACCGTCTCCTTCGACACTCCTTGGCGGCTGGTCGTGAAAGAGCAGCGTCTCGATACGCGGCAGGGACAGACCCGACTTTGCTGAATCGGCTGTCAGAGGTGCTGAGCAATACCCATGTTGGTCTTTGTCCTCCCTCTCCCCCCTGGTGGAAATCAGCCGCGCTTTCATGCCTGCCACTCGAGCAGGGCTTCCCGCCGGTGCGCCCGCTGCCAACCCCCTGTCATGCTGTCCGACATTTTCACTGTCCAAAGTCGATGCTTGCACGGTTCGAGGAGACAGCGGCGAAGCTGATCGAAGCTTGTACTCTCGAGCGACGGGGGTCCTGAGCAGCGATGTCGTCATCGGAAAGACACCGGTATAGATGGGCTCAATCTTGGGACGAGCCCTCGTTCGCCTTGTTCGTGGCATGTCGGGCATCCGTGTTGATCAAAGAGATGACGAGATTGTGCGCGTCTTTGTACCCGTACTCCTATCGCGCGCACAGAGTGGGATGGCACAAAAACTGACAGCAACGGTAACGGGTGACAAGTCGTGAAAGGTCGCCCAACCTTTCGTTCCGGGTCCGATCATGATATAAAGGCTTTCTGGGAAACCAAACAAAGCCATCGAAGGTGCTGCGGTGCTAGACTCGGTGCTTGCGATTCATATCTTTTCACGTCTTTCAGTACGCCCGAGGCCGAGGCATCCAGTATGTGATACGGCCCAGGCAAGGTCCATCAATGGCCACCCTGGAGCTTGGACCGTTCTGAATTCAAAGCATCGTAGCCACCTGAAGATAGCGCGGAGACTAGCGATATTGTCCGGCTTGCAATTTTCTCACTCTCTTCCAATACTCGTTGATGGGAAACAAAGCAGAGGGCGCCACGACGCGACGGTTGATGCCTGACGTCGAGAAGCTCAAAGGAACGAGGCGGGGCCGGTGACGTTGCGTCACGCGTTGATTACCATTGCATCGGGGGCCAACGAGGTGGTTCTTTTTTTTTTTTTTTTTGCCAACCAAAAAGACATGTCCATACTGTTGGCCGCTGCCGAAGGAGGCCAACTGGTATGAGGCGTTGTGAGAAGGGCAAAGGCAATCACGCAGGAGCCGATGTTGGCAGAGAATCCATGGGAGTCCCTGTAATTCCGGGCTAACATACAGAGTACGCTGTAAATTACAAGTTTACTGTACAGTGTGCCGTATTATTAGTGCCGGACTGGAAAGGTGTAGTCATATTATTACTGACTTGCAGCAACAAAAGACATGATGGGCCCCACGTGACGAGAGTCGGCGACGAAATGGCAACGTCTTGCCTCCAGCT
This sequence comes from Drechmeria coniospora, assembly GCF_001625195.1. Taxonomy (NCBI): domain Eukaryota; kingdom Fungi; phylum Ascomycota; class Sordariomycetes; order Hypocreales; family Ophiocordycipitaceae; genus Drechmeria; species Drechmeria coniospora. Next base: position 4,908,253 of record NC_054390.1, on the reverse strand, counting down.
GCTCCAGCCCTTATTTGGCCTCCAGCTGATATGCAAGACCGGTCAACCACCAACGATCGAGTGCTATTTTTTCAACTTTAATCCGACTCGTCGCTCTCATGTCTTGACCTCACTCTCCTCTGCCGGTCTGAGAGAAGCCATCTGCTTCTCCCGTCCCGTCCCCCGGAATGTCTAATTCAACAAGCTACAAGCAGAGAAAGGAGGACTTTGTGTCCAACCATTCCGGCAGCTCCGTCGCCGACATCAACTATGTGACGTCCGTTGCGCCGGTCAGTGGTCCCGCTCTCGATGCCGCCGATGCAAAGGCAAGCCCGCAACGGCAACGACTGACGCGTTTCTTCTACTCTTAGGTGGCCATGCTGCTATGGTCCGTCCTGCAAGCTCGCCAGTCCTTCTTCAAGCCCAGCTCCGCCCTCGGCCTCGTCGTTGACTACGGCCTCAACGTCTGCGCCATCCTCCTCTCCATGACGCTCTACTCGAAAACGCCGATGCTGCTGGATATTTTCCTCCTGGCCCCGATCGCGCTGGTGTACATGATACCGCTAAGCACGGGCGCTCGACGAAAAAAGCTCAAGGTTCCGCCGTCGGCAGACGCCAAGGACGCCGGCAAGCAGCTCGACGCGCTGCCGATGAAACCGTTCCTGACGACATACCGAGGCTGCATGATGGTTTCCACGGTCGTCGCCATTCTCGCCGTCGACTTCCGCCTGTTTCCCCGGCGCTTCGCCAAGGTCGAAACCTGGGGCACCTCGCTGATGGACCTCGGCGTCGGCTCCTTCGTCTTCGCCGGCGGCGTCGTCGCGGCACGCCCTGTGCTGAAAGAGAGGCTCTCCGGTCATTCCGTGCCTCTCCTCCGACGTCTGCTCCGCTCGACCCGCCACTCGATCCCCCTCTTCGTCCTCGGCCTCATCCGTCTCCTGAGCGTCAAAGGCCTCGACTACGCCGAGCACGTCACCGAGTACGGGGTCCACTGGAATTTCTTCTTCACCCTCGGCCTCCTCCCTCCTTTCGTCGCTGCCTGCCAGGCGGCGACGAAGGTGATTCCCTCGTTCGCCGCCCTCGCGCTCCTCGTCGCCGGCCTCTACCAGCTTGTGCTCGACAACACGGAGTTGAAGGCGTTCATCATCTCGGCGCCCAGGACGGACCTGGTATCGATGAACAGGGAGGGACTCTTTAGCTTCATCGGATACCTGGCCATCTTTCTCGCCGGCCAGCATCTCGGCATGATGCTCATTCCACGCAACATCAACGCGAGAAACACGACGAACCCGGGCGCGCAGCGGAAGACGCTCCTCGTGACCGTTGCCGCCTGGGCCGCCGCCTGGACGGGCATGTACTGGCTCTCCACGAGCTACTCCATTGGCATCAACCTCAACGTCTCTCGGCGGTTGGCGAATATGCCCTACGTCCTATGGGTCGCGGCCTTTAACACGGTCCAGATTCTGGCCTTTTGCTGCATAGACACCTTGTTCTTTCCCTCGTTCCATCACGCGACGGATGCCAAGTCGGAGAGGGAAGCCTACGACGGCGCCACCAGCCGCGTCCTCCGGGCCTTTAACCGCAACGGCCTCTTCATATTTCTCCTGGCCAACCTCATGACAGGCCTGGTCAACATGACGGTTCACACCCTCGACGCGACGCCCTTGTTGGCGGTCGGAATCCTGCTGGCCTACACGGCGACGTTGACGGGCGTCGCTCTCGCGTTGGATCATCTAGATGTGTCGATAAAACTCTGACGGGCACCACGACGGCAAGCCGGTTCGACGTGACGGCCAATGATGAGGCTGCGACGCATGGGAAACAGGCATGGCGTGTGGATGACGAAGCGCCCTTCGGACGCACGCAACTACGACGGATGGTTCCGGCAACCATCTGGACGTGGGCGACTTGTCCGTTCCTTGGGCATGGAGTCGATGATGACCTCACATCAGGGCTGTCGGGGGAGACGACGATTCTCCCAAAAAAATGTTATGCTGTAGATCCGACTCGGAGCCATTCCTACATCTCCACAGTGCCCTTCCCGCTGATCTAGCAAGACTTTTGCATACATGTAATTCCATACGGGTAGTGATGGCGGTAGGCAACAACGTGGCTAGCTGTCTCATCTCCGCACGTCATGTTCATGCATATGGACGATGGCGCGAACCCGGCCGCCGGCTCCACCACGAACACTATTACTTGTGCAGGTGGATACGGAGTACAAGTGCTTGCATTAGGTGCCGGTGCAAGTAGGTATTGCTTGTAATAAGAGCAAGCCCGTCCGGTGACTGAACGTGTGTGCTGCATCGTGCGCAGCATCGTGCGCTGTATTTGCACAGTACGACTTGCACGACGATGCCTGCTCGTACATGCACGGTGGCATTGGTACAAGTTGAAAGAAGCACCACAGCACTACCTACTCTACCTACTCCGGAGTCTATCTACTACGGAGTCTACCTACCACGGAGTGCGTGCAATGAACCTAGTGCACTGGTCAAGTGCAGTACGAAAGGAGCCATACTGATGTCAAGGTCCTCCATACAAATCTGCAATTCATTTACCGACGCAATACACCATCAAACAGTGCATGCAAACTTGGCAGATGCACAGTAGTGGCATGGTGCCAGTACGGAGTGCTGTGGTGCGTGAAAGACGGGGATTTTGAGGTTTGGCCGACGAGACATGCACCGCCCACACGCCACCACTCGCGTTCAACACCACCACCCACACCATCGCTCAAGAAAGGAAAGGTCCGTCCGTCCGTCGTCTCGTAGGTGATTGCGAATGTCACGACGAAATGAGGCCAAGAGATTCCACCATGACAAGCTCGACTCGGTCTTTGCTGCATTGATCGAAGCGTGTCATCGCCTTGCGAACCTTGGCCGCTACCCAGGGCGGCGCGCAGGAAAAAATGCACGAATGTAACGGTACGGGCAAGGGAACCGAGGGCTTATTGTTCGACGATGTGGCCCTCTCGGTACCTCGTGCTAGTAATTACTCGTGCCATTGTTTTTCTTCTTTTTCCTTTGTTACTTGCCGTCCATGCCATTGTGGCGCGCGAGTCTTTGTGGCACGCATGTAATTACTTGTGCAGCAAGTACATGTAGGTACATGTAGGTGCACTGCCATGTACTCGGTACAGTACTTTGTGCTCGTACTTACTGGTACTCCATCGATACAATGTACTCCGAACGGAGTACTCCGTACTCGGCACACATCTTACAACTACAGCAAGTACATGCACATGCAGCAGCCGAATACTCGGTACCTCGAGGGAGAACGACGGCTAGTGATGCTCCGTACTCCGCACTTACTTACAAGTAAGTATCTATTTGTAGGCGTACAAGTACTCCGTGCCTGCAGGTACTCTGCTTGTACTGCAGGTGGGAGAAGGAGGTGGAAATTATTGTCCAGCCGGGCCTAGCGGCAGATCGGTCTCACATGTAGAAGCGTTGTCTCGAGACGAACGAATAGAGGAGCATCGGCTAGCGGCGACCCAAATGCAGTACTTGAAGCAGTGTACGGAGTATGTAGAGGCCCCCCTCAATGCATGCACGTGCACCATTGCATCGCACCGATCGTTGCAAAGCGGTTGCAGCGGCCGGCCGACCAAGGGCATTCCCCGAGACGAACGGTGGAGGCCGTCCACGGAGCGACGGGTGCTCTGGACGGCCACTCCGGCTGCCCATGCACGCACTGCAGTGGCTGCCATGCGAGGTGCCGAGCGAGCTCGATGCAACGGACGAGGAATACTTGTAGGTGCCTCGTCTCGATGCGGTGTACTCCGGAATGAAGCAGAGCCTTGTTACCTGCACCCCATGCACTTGTACGAGCGTCCGGTAGAACCCTTGCGGCAGAACACACTCGCTGCGTGAAGTGAGTACTTGCACACGGTTAAGGGGTTAATCACTTTATCGCTCTAGTGCCGTGTCCCTGATTTTGAGACATTGACTCGATAGTAGGCTGGCCGTCTCGATAGCCGACCATGGACGTTCGAGGCAACAACCAAGGCAAGGCGTTTGTTGGGCAGGTCGGACGATCTACATGTTGCATTTGGGAGGAGAACAAACGAAGCAAAATACGGGTCACCAATCCGTTTCGCCGACAGGGGGCCCCGGGGGCTCAGCGGGCAGGAGACTGGAGCGTCGTCCGTTTCCGCGCATGCATCGGTGCAAGTACTGCAAGGGCCCTGCGCGGAGTAGGGATCATGAATGCAAATTGACGATCCGCTTTCAATGAAGGAAGCCGGCGATGGCATTTGTGGGAAGCCGCCGCCAGAGGCACGGACGCCGATCCCCTTGTTCATTCATCCGCTCACCGTGCCTGTTGAATCAACGGCCAGCAGTACAAGTACATGAACAAGGCGAAGTCAAAATAGCGCATAACACACGCAAGGCCAACGACGCGGTGCGAACTAGTACACCGTCACGACACATTGCCGTTCAGTCGGTCCGCACACTCCCGGTGCATGCATGCATTCGACGGGCCAATATCAATCGCAATCTCCATGACTAGACGCAATGGAACGACGATGCCGAGTCTGTTGGCGGCTGGGGGGCCGATACGTGTGGAGCAGAGATGGCGGCCATTGGCTGCGGCACATGTTCTTGCCGCAGCACAGTTCGTCCATGCGCAACAGGCACTTTGCACTTGAGTACTACTAGGTACCTGGTACGGAGTCATTGGGTAAGCTACCTACCTAAGGTACTAACCTACCTAGTACGCAGTGCACCATAGAACAGTGCTCCGTACTCCGTACTTGTACCTACAATGCTCTGAATCTGCACGGAGTAATACCGCATTGTACTTGTAAGTACTGTAGGCACGCTGTACAAATTACCTTTGTACCAACGTACAAGGTACTAGTAGTCACTGGTTGTATTATTACCCTAGTACTAACCTGTATACTGCACTCCGTACACGTTCGTGCATGTACCTCACCTCATTGCAGCTGCTGGACAGCAGGTGCTCATACCTACCTAGTACCTAGCACACGAGTATTACATACTTACAGTACAAGTACAGTACTCCGTACCTGTATCTACTTACATTAGCACTAAGTACGGAGTAAAGCACCATGGATTTACATTCCCTGCCTCAGTCCCTTCCTACTAGGTTAGTACCTAAGGCACCAGGTAGTAAGTAGTATCCAATACGTGCATACTAGGTAATTGGTGCGTAGGTGTACTTAGAGTACAGTCGCACGCGTGCAGCGCATGTGCGTGTGCCTGCATCTACTGGTAGCAGAATCCATGCCCCCTTTGTTCTCTGAGAATATTAGTCTAATTACATCCATTTGTCTGTCAACGTCTGAGCGGTCTGTCTGTCCCCCTACGCCCTCCCTCCGCTTGCGGCCGGCGTGCCCGCCTTCAGGCCTGTTTTGTCTGTAATATCTAGTAAGGGGGGGGGGTTAGCGGGACTCGCCAGGCGTTGGTGGCCCGGAGCATTCAAGCTGAGACCGCACCACGCGCCGCACCCTGAGCGTCGGCAGGGTACTTCGTACTTCTGCCTAGTACTAGGTATTACCAAGTCCTATCCGATGTACTCCGCACTGGCAGCATCTCCAGGCGTGCAGAGTACTCCGTACATGTACATGCATTCAAGTGAGTGTATGGCATGTGTCATGGACACACGTACGGTTGCTTTGAATGCGCTCCGTAGTCCGCAGTACTAGGTACTGGTAACTACCAATACCTACTCGTGCCGATGCGTGTCCACATGGAATACTCGTGCTGCATTTGTCAATCCTAACATTTCACCGTCAGTGTTGCTCGTGGGGTAATGGGGCCTGATTCAAGGATGAAAGGGCCATGGCCGGCACCTTGGCCTCGAGCACTTGCGCTAGCGCGCAGTGCAGTCCAAGATCTGCATGTACCACGGTACGCTACTTGTGTCGGCATGTACAACAACAGAACGGAGTACTCCGTACCCCGACATGAATGAAGTGCATGCATTAGCACCCTCGAACCTTCGTACATATAATACCATGGTAATTACCTAGTATGTGTACACAGTTGCAAGTAGGTACCTTGCCGGGTGCCTACTAGTACAGTAGTTGTATGTAGGGGTGCTGGTACCTGCCAAAGACGAAGCTGGTTGCGAAAAGTACCAACAAAGTACAGTACTTGTACTTGCTCAACGGATACAGTACTCCGTAAACCACTGTAGTACTTGTGCTTCCAGGGCACAGTCCACCTTGCACCCAGTCTCCATCTGGCGCCCAATACTAGCTCCGGGCATCAGCTAGGTATTTGTATTCATTCATTCGAGAAGAAGAAAAAAGTACAGGTGCCGTCGACGAGTAATTACCATCATGACATGCCATGGGGACCAAGCTTGAAGGAACCATCCCACTCGACGGCGGACTCATCATCAGCAGGAACATCGGTCCGTTGACGGGGTCCACCCACTGCACCGGCCTTGCGAGGAACCATCGTAGTAGCAGTGCGGGTACCTGGCCTGGCGCCTGCGGTGCATGATACCCGCGTCGCAAGAGGGCGGAGACGCGCCGGGCAGGTACCGCTACCTGCGGCATGACCTGCCCCAGATGGCTTGGTACCTGAGCCCCGTCCGTCATCTCGTCAATCTCTCTCCCGCCTGAAGCAGTGCGCCAAGTACCCTGTAGCCGCACATCTGCTCCCGCTCCGTACACGCTACTTGCGCGAGTACGAGGACAAGTACGGAGTACAGTACGGAGTAATTAGAGGGCCACTCCGTGGGTTGCGCACTTGGCATCATCCAATCGCTCACCCACTCACCCACGGCACTCTCCCTCTCCTCCTCCCTCTCCCTCGCTCCGTCGCGCACGTCGAGCACTTTCGACCTTTGCATTCTCTTCCTCCTTTTCCTCTTGCGCCGCCGCCTCCCCCTCCTCCTCCTCCTCCTCCTCCTCTTCCGCCTTGCTCTCCTCCTCCTTCTCATCCGCTTCCTCTTTGCAGCACCCGATTTTCCGCCTCCTGCTACGCCTTGACCGCGTCGTGGTGCAAGGTGGAAACGTCGGTCATCCGTCGTCGTTCTCCCGACCCTCCTGGCCTGGCCTGGCCCCCCCCCCCCTCCCCCTCAGCGGCGCGCCCCCACTCCCCCAACGCAGCGCAGCGCCTCACAGCGACTTCAGCCTGCTGGCCAGGTGCCCCATCGTTCTCTCAGCCACCACCCAGACGCCCGGCGAAACGGCTTCACAGGTCAGCATAACAAACAATCCGTCGCAAGAGTCAGCCGTCGAGACGCGAGTGGAGGCCACCCGCATTGAGCAGCCCACCTGCACTTTCGATGTGCACGAGGTAGACAAAGCGACCGCTTCGTGTTTACGACGACTCGTAACCACCTCCTTCGTGCCGTCTCCTCCTGCTCCGCGCGTCGCTACCCTGCCGTCGACCAAACCACCGACCTACTACTTACTTCTTCCGCTCGCTACCCCGGCTCCTTCCAGTGCTACCTAACATCCCGGCACCGCTCGCTCACCGCAATCCGCTCCGCTCACTTCAGGGGCAGCCAGCTGAGGCTCGACAACGACGACGACGACGACGACGACGCTCGACGACGCTCGACGACGCTCGACGAAGCAGCAACATCGCCGCGACATCAACCCTCCTCGCCATGCGATAGGACGTAGACGGAACCATCGGTATTGTCTGACCCTCCCTCCCCTTCACGCCCGCCTCCCCTCTCCCTCTTGCGTCCCGAGCTGCCCTGCTCGACCGCCGCGCCTTCCCTCCGGCGGCGGTCAGCCTCGCTCGCATCTGTCAAGTCAAGCCGCTCGCTTCGGGTGGCCACCGCTCCTCTTCTTGCCAGCGGCGCGTCCTCGGCATTCAACCCGCCGCCGCGAGCCATGGCCCTCGGCTGACTCTCCGTCCTTCATCTCAGCGTCATCATCTCTGCGAAGTAGCACCGTCGGCATTCGATCGAAACGCCAGAAAAGCCTCGCCCCCCCCCCCCCTGCCTGCCGCCCAAGCCCGCCGACGGCCCCGACCCCGTGCCGTTGCCTCGAACCGCTGGACCTTGGGACTCTGAGACGAGGAAGATGTCGGCTGCGCTGCAAACGCCTGCTCATCAACCGACCGCCCTGGCTTCGCCTCCGCTGTCCTCGCCTCCCAATTATCCCTTCGCCTCGCCGCATTCGTCCCCCAACCGAGAGGCTTATTATGCCAATCAGGCCGTATCCGCATCGCCATCGAGACGCCCTCCCTCGCGGAACCCGAGCGGACACGGCACCTCGCCCTCGCTGGACATGATCACCTCCAGGCCGACGAGGACCGGCCCGCCCGCCGGTGCCTCCTCCTCCTCCACGGATCGCCATTCGCATCTGCCTCCCGTCGCTCCTCCGAGAACCTCGTCGACGGCCCACCAAGCCGCCGGCTCGAGGAGAAGCTACCATGCAACCGACGGCATGGCCGGCTCGCAGAAGCACGTCCAGCCGGACACGTCCCGAAGTTCGGCGCGCAGTGAGCCCAACGGCCCGTCGGACGGACACAGGAGCAAGAGGGCCAGCAACTCGCACGTGCCCCATGACGGAGGTGCCCGCTCGCCGAGCACCCGGGACGACCGTGCGCGCGACGTCTCCATTCCCGTACGTGGCCACCAAACCTCGACCTCTAGGTCATCCGGGGGCGCCGGTGAAGCGCTCGTCCGGTCCATGTCCAACCCCGAGGAGACCAACGGCCACGACGCTCGGGCGAGCTACCACGGCGCCACGACGCACGACAACGGTGCCGCGCATGCGCCCGCCGCCGGCGAGGAGCGACGAGGAGGTCGAAGCCGGCATGACCACAGCCGCAGCCACAAAGGCACCTCCAAGTTTGGCGATTTCATCCTCGGCAACACCATCGGCGAGGGCGAGTTTGGCAAGGTCAAGCTGGGCTGGAAGCAGGACAGCAGCGTTCAGGTATTTTCCCTTCCCCGCGGGCCGAGGCTGGCCTTGTCGCCGGAGCGCCGCGCTGACGTGTGTGCCAGGTTGCCATCAAGCTGATCAAACGGGACACCGTCGGCCACAACCCCTCTCGGCTCAGCAAAATACGGCGCGAGGTCACCATCCTGCGCGGCGTTCAGCACCCCAACATTGTGCAGCTGATAGACATGATCGAGACGGAGAGGTACATCGGCATCATACTGGAGTACGCGTCGGGCGGAGAGCTCTTCGACTACATCTTGAACCATCGCTATCTCAAGGACCACTCGGCCCGCAGACTCTTCGCCCAGCTCGTCTCCGGCGTCGGCTACCTCCACAAGAAAGGCATCGTGCACCGAGATCTGAAATTGGAGAATCTGCTGCTAGATCGCAATCGAAACATCATAATCACCGACTTTGGCTTTGCCAACACCTTCAACCCGCACGAGGAGCTGTCGGAGGAAGAGGAGCTCAACCTCTCGGACCGAGAATTCGTCAAGAGGCTCGGCCTGGACAGGGTCAAGTCCAACGGCACGCGCAAGGGAGACCTGATGCAGACGAGCTGTGGAAGCCCTTGCTACGCCGCCCCCGAGCTCGTCGTCAGCGACTCTCTGTACACGGGCAGGAAGGTGGATGTCTGGAGCTGCGGCGTCATCCTGGTACGTCTGCCGTGCCCTTTTCTTTCCCGAGCCGGTCCCGGTGCCGAATCGTGCTAACCCGCGACGCAGTACGCCATGCTGGCGGGCTACCTGCCCTTCGACGACGACCCCGCGAACCCCGAGGGCGACAACATCAACCTCCTGTACAAGTACATCGTCTCGACGCCTCTGACCTTTCCCGAGTACGTCACCCCGCACGCCCGCGACCTCCTTCGACGCATCCTCGTGCCGAACCCACGCAAGCGGGCCGACCTGTTCGAGGTGGCACGCCACAGCTGGCTGAGCGAATATTCGCACGTGGTCGAGTTCATCACGAGCTCGACGACGACGCCGACCGAGGCCCAGAACGCCTCGTCCGGCCAGGAATTCGGGGAGAAGCCGACGGTGACCAGGAGCGCTTCCGTGCGCGAGACGTCGAAGCAGAAGCCGCCGGCAACGGCGGCCATCGGCGGCCTGGTCAAGGCGCACGCCAAGATTGTGCCGGAGGCGGAGCAGCCGTTCCGCACGCCCAAGGAGGCCAAACGCCGCACCGTCCAGCTCGAGTACGTGGCGCCCACGACGCAGACGCAGCGGGGGGAGGACCCCAACCCCGCGGGCTCGCAACCCGCCCGGGTCCACGACGGCGCCCGGAGGGCACCCTCGCCGAAGGGGCAGGCTTCGCTTCAGGAATCTCTCGTCTCCGCCGGCGACGGGTATCCGAAGGAGCAACCGAAACGGTCCCCGCGGTCGCACAATGCCGGGCCGGCAAGGCCGACGCGCGATCCGAGACCGATGCCCGACAACGTTTACATGGTCGCTTCGGGCGCCAGGCCGCAGACGGGCGGTTCCATGCAGACGACCGCGTCCATGGGCCTGCAGTCGCGTGGCAACTACGGGCAGCCGGTGCCGCCGACCATCGCCGACACCAACGCGCAGGGGCGCATCCAGCAACCGACGAACGGGGAGGACGACGACGTGACTATGGGCAGGCCGAGCATGAGCGGGCCACCCAAGTTTTCGCGCATGAGCGGCCTCCACGAGGGCCGAGGAAGCGAGGGCCGAGGCCACAAGAGATCCAGCACGATAGGAGACATTGGATCCAGGCTCTTGGGTCGCAGCGGCTCCGTCTTCGGCGGCAGGGGCAAGAAGCGACCGGAGGAGCAGGCGGAGAAGACGAAGAAATACCCGCCCGTCAGCATGTCTAACACGATTTCTCAGGGAGAGGAACCTCCGCCGCGGCCGTCGATGGACTCGAGGGCGTCGCGTCGTTCCTTCTCTATCGGGCTCGGGAAGAAGCGTAGCGGCAGCATGACGGGCTCGCAGGGTTCGGGCGAGAAGAAGGATCGCCGCCGATTCTCCCTGCTCCCCGCGTCATTCTCGCTCAAGACCATCGGCCTCGGCAAGGACCACTCGGATCCGCCGTCGTCCGAGATGGACTCGCAGCGAGATGCTCTCGCCCAGCCGCCTCCGATGGATCTGCCGAGGGGCGTGACGTCGCCGCAGGACGCGAGGGGCAGCTCGCCCTTCTTCGACAACATGCAGGACCACGGCCGCGCGCACGAGGCGGCAGGCTCGAATGCCGCTCACCACCAGCAGTACCCGTCGGAGCCGTTCGAGGGCCGTGGGGGCAACGTCATCCCGCCGTACCTGCAGGCGGGCGGCTCCCACTTCAACAGCGCTTCGGAGTCGTCGGTGGAGCTGCGACGACCGCCGACGGAGCCGCAGCTGATCACGACCAAGTACCATGTGGCGGGGCCCGGGGAAGCCGACGAGCGGCGATTCAGCAGCCCGCACGCAAGCCGCGGGGTCCTTCAGAAGAATCACAAGCGCTTCACGGATGCCTACGACAACGGCGACTACCGAGGGCACGAGGGAAGCAGCGGCGCCGCGAAGCGCGTCATGGACTTTTTTCGAAGACGAGGCAAGGCTAGAGGGGGCGACGATCGGTGACGATGAAGCCCCGGCCGCGAGTCCGCCGCGCATGACGGCGCGCGAGCGGAACGGGCAAGTCGCCGGCCTTTTGGTCTTGACGCGAGCCCTTGTTCCTTGGTCGGCACGGCCAATCTTGCATGGCGAAGCGAATCCGCTCGATGGCGTCTCCCAGCCGTGCACGAACGACGCCCGCGCTTGCCCTGCTGCGTGGAGATTGTGCGCACCCGACGCTACTGTATCTGATTTTCTTGTCACCGGTTCATTTCCTTTTCTTTTTTCCTTGCTCGGGGCCCTGAAAGCCGAGTCGTTGTTCGCCGAGCCAGTTTGCAGCGGGCTTCTCCTCGCGGTTGGGGAGTTGCAGGCGGCAGGAATGCTGTTCATCTTGTGGTTTTCGATGTATGTGTAAATAGTCCGAGTGAGCTTCAGCATTGCGATAGTGAAAAACGCGACCCCGGCGGCCGGCCGGCGACCATGGCATGAGCACATGCGAGCGGCCGTTGCAGTGGAGGGAGGTCGTTGTCGACGGCAGCGACCGTCTCGCGAGGGGTACATACGGAGTTGACATTGGAGTTGAAATTGATTACTTGGTGCATCACGAGCAGTTTGGCACGTGCCACGCTGCGGTAGCCTGTGAATGCTGCGTGGAACGTGATGACGGTTTCGTCGTGCATGTTCATGATTGCGTGGTGCAGCGGCATGATTTGCGTGCTCCATGGCAATGGTCATGCGATCGTTGGCTCGCAATGACGCCATGACGATGACGATGGGAGCGCTTGATGAGGATGAGCTTGATGAGGATGAGCTTGATGTGGACGAGCTTGATGATGACGAAGGTTTGATGATGACGAGGGTTTCATGACGACAAGAGCTTGGTGATGACAAGAGCTTGGTGAGACGACCCAGATGCCACCCCACACGTTAGGGACCCCAAAGCAATGAGTGCTCGCATGCACGGTGACCAGGGTTCATGCCGATGTCTGCTTCGTCCTGACCTGATGACGGAGTCGACATGCAGCGATGCGCAGCTTGACATCATTGGCCAGGGTGAATGATGATGGCGGGCGACGAAGAGTGGCGATGAGTGGAAACAGACGACCCACCCAACTGAGTCACCGATACGATACACGACCGATCCCTGTTCCTGCTCCTTTGCTAGGGTCGCATCACGCAGGGGTGCCCCTGGCGATGGACTTGGCAGTGACCAAGTACAGTGAATGACAGTGCACGAGAACGGAGTAATTCCTTGTTCTCAGTACACGCACACGAGAACTCCGTAAGTACAGTACGCACTGACGGGACTTGCACTCGCTGATATGACGATCACGCAATGGCCGATGAGTCTATAGAATACGATCACGTGCTTTCAGCCTCGCGTACAGGAACGTCGGCGGCAATGTGGACGAGGACTCGCAGCACTCGTAGTTTTTAGGAGTCCGTACCCCAAGCTGTTCCCCGTGACGAAGCACCCGTAGCTTGTAGGAGTCCGTACTCCAAACTGTTCCTCGTAACGGAGCACCTCGCCAGGACTAGTTCAAGTCGCAGGTCGGTTGATGGATCGTGGACGGAGCCTCACCCGATCATGACAAGAACTTGTTACGCCACTGGATGATGCGAGGCAAACAAGGAAGGACCGCGAGCAACGAAGGCTCGAGAGAAGCAAGCGCGCACGGTTGGTGTCCCGGACGGCGGCCGTGCGATGCATCTTGTCATGATGCGGCCTACCGTCTGTTTGTCTCGTGCAGGCGTTTGCTCGACTTCTAGGCGCACTTCTAGGCGCACATGCACATGCTCGCACATGCACCCGTCGTTTGCGGAGACTGACGAAAAGGATGGCGGTGGCGGGGAGGAAACAGCGGCACTCGGCAAGCGACTGGTTTTGTTGGTGTGAACAGTTGTGTCACGCGTGGCTGTCGCGGACGCGGTTGTTGCGGTGGTGCAGTGTAGGTGCGCCGATGTGCGGTGCACTCGGTAATCTGCACCAGGTAATTACTCCGTACACTCCGTACCGTTACTATCAATACCTACCTATACACATGGGTGTACTGTACAAGTACCTGGTTAGTAAGCCTATCGTCTGCAGTACTGCACTAAACATGTGCATGTTTACTCACAGGCACGCCGCACAGGGCACACAGATACAAGCAAGCAGGTCTCTCAGGGAGGAGGACGCGAACCCCTTCACGGTGATTGTCTACGTAAGGAGGTCAGACCCTTCCTGCGCCTGCTGGACAGTGTCTGGTGTTCGTGGACGTTAGTTCATACTACGACGGTAGGTACCTAGCAGTGCCCGGACATGCAGGTAGGTACAATATATGCTTTTCCGTCAATGCATACGGAGTACATAAGTACTACTAGTACTTACTGTGGTTATTGGATGCACGTACTTGTACTTGCTTACTCGCAGTGTGTGCGCCGTGGACAAAAGTGTACTCGTCCTCGTCGTTTTCTACCTGAGCCGGGCTCTCACGCACAGCACAATCCATGTACAAGTATATTATCTGCAGGTATCCTAGTGGGTAACCGGAGTTTAGGAGGAGTCCAGACTACCGGTGACTGCCTACCAACTACCGATGCAAGACATGCTAGAACAGCAAATGATTCGAAAGGTGGCTACCCAAGGTGGTACTTGCGTACTGTACATGCACAAGTACATGTTGTGCTCCATAAGTACTTACAGACGCGCTGTACTGTAGTTGTATACCTACGAGTACTTGTACTTACTGTAAGTACTTACTTGCCTGAGTGCCTCTGTACACCTAGCAGTACGGAGTAATTACTTGTTGACTTGTTGTGGCACAGTGCTCCGTACTCTGTACCGCTACATGCTTTGCCCATCGCGGAGCCAGCCAATCGGCAGTGTAGCTTGCAGCACCGCCACGTCGACAAACACAAAATCGGCAGGGTCCCAGGAGTTAGCAACCGGCTAAGCTGTTTACATCATCGGATGCCCACATTCCATTTCTTCGTTAAAGCGACCTTCAGCCACGCGCCTGTATCCCCGTCCCTGCGGTGCCTTCATAAGAGGCCGCCGTGCTCGTAGACTTCCTTCCTCCCGCCTCTCTGCCTTGTCCTCGCTGTCTGCCTTGTCCTCGCTCTCTCCTCGGCCTCGTGCTCTCCCCGTTGCCGCCGCCACCGCTGCCCACGCCGTTGGACGTTGCTGATATACCTCGACTCGTTCGACATCGCAGCTTCCGTCGCCTCCTCCACGCCCGTCCTCCGCCGGTCGTTCATTCTTTTCGATGACGAAAAGCTCCTCTGATCCCCCCGATATAGCAAGCCAAAGCTCCCCTGCAACATCTCGACATGATGCAGTCGCCGGTCGCTCGAAAACCCCGCCGCCGCACCCTTCGCCGGCCGTGAAGGAGACGGCGGCGTCTGCCTCGTCCGCGCGCCACGTCGGTGCCGGCAACGTCGACGGGCCTCCAGGCACGGCCCAATCGCCCGATGCCTGGGCCGCCGACGACAGGGTGCCCAAGCAGGCGACCAGTTCCGTCAGCGCCCTCGCCCAGGCCAAGCACCCCGCCGTTTCCTCCTCGTCGCAGCATGGGCAAGGTCCGTGGTCCGTCGTAGAAGCCGCCGACGCGGGCCGAGACGGGTCGAGCACGATGCAGCCGGGTGGCAACGAAGAGGCGAAGAAGAGGAAGCGCGGCTTCTACGCCGAACTCCGTAGGACCTTCTGGCTGGCCTTGACCTACAGCTGGCTCAATGTCTTGCTCGTCTTCGTGCCCGTCGGCATCGTCGTGGCCAACATCAGCGCCGTGCCCGCCGGCGTCGTCTTCGCCATGAACTGCATCGCCGTGATTCCCCTCGCCGGCGTGCTCGCCTTTGCGACCGAGTCGGTGGCGGCGAACATGGGCGATTCCCTCGGCGCCTTGCTCAACGTGACCTTTGGCAACGCCGTCGAGCTCATCATCTTGTAAGCGGCCGATCCCTTGCTCTCCCTTCTTCCTCGCGCCTTGGCATGCACATGTGCGTACGTGCTTGTGCGTGCGACCTTTGACGCTCCGTGCTGACCGATGGCCGCAGCATGTAAGTGCCGTCCTATCCGATGCGCATCGGTTCACCGGTCGCTTGGCTCCCGTCACGGTTCATCGCCGCCGGCTGCCCGGCTGGACAAGAAAGTTTCTTCGTCCCAGTCGAGACGGCGGCAGCACCGATGGCGAACATCGAGGTCGGCCGGAGGCTAACGGGTGCCTTTCTCGCTTGCGACCAACAGCATCGCCCTCGTCAAGGTATGCAAGCATCACAAGCATGTGCACATGCATCTCGTCATCCTTGACATGCCATGTTCGGTCCCGAGGGACGTCGTCGATGGTTGTCTAACTGCGCCACAGGACCAAATCCGCATCGTCCAGGCCTCGCTCCTTGGCTCCATCTTGGCAAACCTGCTCCTCATTCTGGGCATGGGGTTTTTTCTTGGCGGGCTGCGCTACCGGGAACAGGTAAAACCATCACCCCGCCATTGTCGAACGCACACCCATCTATACCTACACCTACCCTGCAGGGGATGCGTGCTCCTCCTCACCGACCTCGACTGTCGCCCTCGAAACGTTCCATCCCATCCCATCCCATCAAAGCGCGCCTATCGTTAGCCTTCTAACACTATGGAAATAACAGGTGTACAACAGCACTGTGACGCAGATGAGCGCTTGCCTGCTGAGTCTGAGCGTCATCAGTCTCGTCCTTCCGGTGAGTGCAACGAACATTGGTCCGAGGCTGGCCATGGCTCCCTGCTGGACCGAGCCATCGCGTACTCACATCCCATAGACGGCTTTCCATGCTTCGTTCAACGACCCCACGCTTGCCGACAATGAGTCGCTCAAGATCAGCCGCGGAACCAGCGTGGTGAGTATTCTGACGGGAGGATGGAGGACGCATCGAACCGGACGCTGACCTCGGCTAGATCCTGCTGCTCGTCTACGGCATCTACCTGCTCTTCCAGCTTAAGTCGCACGCGTACATGTACGAGTCGACGCCGCAGCACATTGTCGATGCCGAGTCCGTCCCCGGACCCGCCGCCGCCTGGCTGGACAGCTCGAGCTCCGACAGCAGCTCCGACAGCAGCTCGGAATCCGACAGCTCCAGCCGCTCGAGGGAGACGATGCGGCGAAGGATGAAAAAGGTTCTCCGCGCCGGCCGGAGGAGAAAGTCGTCGACGTCGACGTCCTTCGAGACGGTCGACACGAAGCCTCGCAACGGCTCGGTGGCGACGACGAACACAAACGGCAACGACGAGGTCATCTCCGAGACGGCGTCGGCGCTGCCTCGCGTCCTCCCTCCCATCTCGTCGACCGATGCCAACGAGGAGGCGGCGGTGGACGAGAAGGATCATGGCCACCGGCGCCACCGGAGACGCCGCAGGCATCATCACCACAAGCGCAAGCACAGGCGACCGGTCGGCGAGGGCGATGTCGTGGCCGACGGTGGGCCGACGACGGGCGAGTCCTGCCGAGGTGCCATCCGGGACCGCGACGACGGCGAACCCCGCCGCGTCGACTTTGCCGTTCCGGAGACCGACGGGACCGCCGACGCACCTCCGAAGCGGCCGTTCTCGAACCTGCGCAGCATATCGGTCCGAAACCTGGCACCGACCGTCTTCGTCCAGAAACCGGAGGCGCCCGCTCCGGCGGGCCCGGTACCTCGCGTGCGGTACGGCATCAGACGCACAAACTCGCTGCCCGACAGGTTGGATCACCAGCAGCAGATGCAGATGCGTCCCCCCGGCGCCATGCTCCCTGCCCACGTGCCGCTCATGGCGCTCAACGGCGGCGCCGTCGTCCACGGCAACGCCGACGGCGACGAGGCCGACGAGGAGCACCTCAGCCGCGTCGGCTCAGTGATCCTCCTGCTCGTCACGACGGGCCTCGTCGCCGTCTGCGCCGAGTTTCTCGTCGGCTCCATCGAAGCCGTCGTCAAGTCGTCGAGCATCGGCGAGATCTTCATCGGCCTCATCATCCTGCCCATCGTCGGCAACGCGGCCGAGCACGTGACGGCCATCACGGTGGCCATGAAGAACAAGATGGACCTGGCCATCGGCGTCGCCGTCGGGAGCTCGATCCAGATCGCCCTCTTCGTCACGCCGCTGATTGTCATCCTCGGCTGGATCACCCACCACGACATGACGCTGTACTTTACCCTCTTCGAGACCGTCAGCCTTTTCGTCTCGGCCTTTATGGTCAACTTTCTCGTCCTCGACGGCCGCAGCAACTACCTCGAAGGCGCCCTTCTCTGCGCCGTCTACATCATCATTTCCATCGTTGCCTTTTTCTACCCCGACGAGAAGCATTCGAGCCAGTGGGGAGGGTAGGCGGGCGGCGCCTCTTTTCGAGCCTCGGGCAAGGCCGATGAACGAGCAAGGATGATGGTGAGATGGCGTAGCCGTCGAACTTTCCACCGCATTCTCCATTGTGCGTGAACTCACGCCTGCCTCTGGCTAGCTAGGCCTCGGGCCTTTTTTTTTATTTTTATTTTATTTTTTATTTTACTGGGTGGGTTTTGGGGTGTTCAGGCACGATGCGTCGGAATCCAATGACACATGTACTTTCGTGTAGACGGACAATCAAGCCCAACCCATAATTACATACTATGGTATTCATGGTGCAATTGCTTGTGCGCTGGACCTTGGTTGCACGACGCAGAACCCGCAGCGAATGAGGCCTGATGCAGTACTTGCAGTACAGTAGATGTGCGCATGCACTACCTGCACTTCGCACAAGTAATACTGGAGTACAGCAAGTATACACCTGCTCTTGACTTGCCTGCAATGGCGAGCCATGCAACGATTAGCATCCTCTCGTGTGCCCAGGGACCGACGTACTGTGCATGTAAATGCTTGTTTGCCTGGGCTCGTGCTGTGCTTGTAGCAGCACTAGAGTACTAGAAAAGGCAGTGCACAAGTACCATTGCAAGTATGTCCAGTAGGTAACTACGTGCTCGCATCAAACATGTGTAAGTACTCCATACTCCGTACGCCGTTGTAGGTACCTGGATGTAAGTACTCTGTATGCCTACAAGAGACTCTATGCGGAGTAATACCTACTATTATCACCTACAGCAGGCTGTAAACAATACTCAGGCAGCGAAATCGGAATGGCACAGCCACAGCCAACCTGTCGTCTTTGCCCAGTTGTCGGTACATTGGTCCAAGCAGGTGCAAGTGTGGCTGACGACGCGACGTACGGCAGATGCGCGGGCTCGTCTAGCAAGGCACCACGGAGTACGCCGTACTCGTCCATGCAATGGTATTTGCACCGACGCTGCATTTGTCATGCTACAGCTGAAAGTCAACCACGCAACACCATGATGGGGCGAAATTGATGCTTTGCTGCTCCGTGATACTCACCACGTACTCGCCAGCAGACGCCTCACCTAGCCGCTCGCTAACGTGGTTGGTTGCCTGCCTTCCGTCAAAAGCGCCCATGGCTTGGGCCCAGTACGGAGCGGCGAGCATACTGTTGGCGCGCGATCGGGCCGGCACGGCACAGCCACACGGAGGTACTTATAGGCCTGTACCGGCGCACTCTGTGCTCCGCGCTCCGTGCCCCGTACTCCGTTTCGCTCCGTTCCGGGAGAGGGTAGATGCATGCACTCGGTACACTCCGTACTCCATACGGAATAATTAGGTGCACATGCGCAGCGAGTAGAGCGGTACGTAAGCTTGCATTCTAGGCACTTGCCATGCCTCCCAGCCACTACAAATACCTTGCCTACTTGCAGGCCCCTACACCGATCGTCGTTCATCCGTGTCGGCTGCTCTACGCCCGGAGCCTGTCTCTCCTCCCTCCTTCTCATGATACGCGTTCTCCTATTCGTTCGAACCCCACCCCCTGGCCTCATTCTCCCCGAGCCGGCATTCCGCATTGCCCGCTCGAAAGGCAGAAAAGGTCAAGGCAGATGGTGCGCACCTCTCACCGCTCGTGACTCGCCGATCACATGTGTCTTGGAGGCGGATCAGAAGACGGGCTGGAATCCAGACAGGCTAGTCCGGGAGTCGTCCGGCGAGCGAGAAGGAGAAGGTGCCCGATTGAATTCGGCATTCTGCGCAGGACGATATTCCGGAACTGGAATCAGCAGAGGCAGCAGCAGCTGGTGAAGCTGCAGAATATGCAACGGAATCGGAAGCAGGATGAACAGCAGCAGCAGGGGCGGCAGCAGCAGCAGCAGCAGCAGCAGCAGGAGGAGGAGGAGGAGGAGGAGGAGGAGGAGGAGGAGAAGGGCGCACCATCGTCGGTGCGATACTCTCCTCTCGTCCCCGGAACGCCCCCGATAAGACGAAGCGATGATGGCACCCAGTACCCGCCCGTCAAGACAACGCCGGCGGCGAAACCGGTCAAGCACGTCACCTGGGCTCCTCTGCCGCCGCCCCATCGGGCGGCGTCCCGACTGCCCTCGGCCTATCAGCGGTCGACCCGTACTGCCCGGCCCCGATCGGTGGTGTCCAGGGACTCGGACGACGAGGAGTGGGATGAGGACGACGAGGTGTGGGACTCGGACGATTCGGACTCGGACGACTCGGACTCGGACGACTCGGACTCGGAAGTAGAGCGGGACCCTGAATTGCCCGACGGCTCACTCTTCCCGCCTCCGCCCCCGTATTCCACCCTATTCGACTGCTCGGGCCTGGCTCAGACTATGGAGAAGCGAGCTCGGGCGGGCCAGAAGTGGTGCAACCAGTACCCTCTCAGCGCGCCGGCCTTCATGGACGAGGCCCAAGTGGCGGCCATGGAGGGCCGCACCATGGGCCTCATGCAGCCTATCAGTGTCGATTGCACGCTGGATTGGCTGAATAACGGGCACTGGAAGTTGTTGACTCACCGGGGCAGCTCCGACTGCTGCATCATGTGCTACCCGCCCCTCTACGTCGTCGGCGCCCACGACCCGACCCGCCACCAGCGGCCAAAGGTGATATATTACGAGGTCAAGTTGCTGAGGTCGAGCCACGCATTGTCCGTCGCCTTGGGCTTCACCGCCCTTCCGTACCCGACCTTCCGCATGCCGGGCTTGCACCGAGGCAGCCTTGCCGTCCGCGGCGACAGCGGCCGCAAGTACGTCAACGACTGCTCGGGCGGCAAGCCCTTCACCACACGGTTTCGCCGCGGCGACACCTACGGCATCGGCATGGAGCTGATCCCCGAAAAGGATTCCCCTCCTCGCGTCAAAATCTTCTTTACCAGAAACGGCAACTACGTCGCAGGCTGGAACCTGCACGAGGAGACCGACGCCGAGTGTGACTTGCCCGTCACCGGCCTCGAGGGATACCACGACTTGTGCTGCGCTGTCGGCACCTCCGGCAGCGTCAGCGTCGACATCATCCTAGAACCGTCCAAGTGGTTGTATGCGAGTTGCAGGGAAGCGAGCAAGCGCCCCTACGGCCCCAACTGAGAGGCAGCCGATAATCGCTTGCTTGCGTGCCCTTGTCCTTGTTTTCCGACCTCGCCCTAGGAAATCAGCAAATTTGCCGTCCTGAATATCCACGGAGATGGGAAATGAGAAAATGTGAAGAAAAAAAACCGAAAAAAATTGGAAAGCCCTGGAAATACCAAATTGAAAATTGAAAATGGGCGATGGAATGCGTGTCTTCACCTTGGTGAGCCAGGTAGTATGAAGAAATATAACACGATTGCGCCCAGTGAAATGCTAGCCATCGTCTAATGACGTCGGGATATGCATCTATCAGTGACAGCCCTCGCGAGACCCGCTTAGTGCAAACCCCCCACGCCTTGTCCCGTCCCATAGCTTGGCCCCACTCGAGGCTCTGCGATCGCACCGTCACCTGCAAACCCGTCGTCCGTCATTCATTCGCCGCGAGCCCGTTATCGCCATCGTCATCACCCTTCGCCATGCACATGGACGACGAAAGTGATGTGCTCCGCAACGTCGCTGCTGACGGTGCGGTGGAAGAGTAACCTCCTCCCCTCCTCCCTCGCCTCCTCCCTCACCATTTCTCTCCTCGCCTCTTCCCGCACCGTTTCCCTTCTCGCCTCTCTCCTCGCCTCTCTCCTCGCCTCTTCCCTCGCCTCTTCCCTCGCCTCTCTCCTCTCCATTCCAGTGACGCCCTGCATTCGGCCCGCTGACGACGTTTCCGAATCTCTAGAGGCCAGTGGCCGGCGCTGCGAGCCGACATCCTCGCTCGGCTGGACAAGGTGCGTGCTCTCCCTCGGTAGCTGGCTGGACGGAGTCCTTGCTGACGAGCCCTAGATTGCCCGCAACGAATTCCCCATACCGAACCTCAGGCCGCCACCGTCCCTCCCTCGACTCCCCTCCGCCCCCCCCTCGTCATCTTTTCCACCTTCCTCCGAAGAGGCGGACAAGGAGAACGCGCCGGCGCGGAAGCCGTCTCGCCGGACCAAACCCCTCAAGCCCCTCGCGCCGGGCGAGCTTCCCAAGCCGATCGCCGACCTCCTCGACGACGTCAAGGCCCACCTCGAGACCTTTGACACGCATGCGCCGCACACGATCCAACGCCTCGCCGAGCTCGTCCTAAGACCCCGCGCCCACTACAAGGCACTGGCGTCGTACCTGCACGCCGTCGATCGCGTCGCTCAAGTCACCTCCGGCACCGACGTCTTCCCCCTGCCGCCCGCGGTCCCGGACCTGTCGGCGATGAATGTCGGCGCTGAGGAGGCCAAGGATCCCGCGACGACGGTGACGTGGAGCAACCCGACCACGGCCCCGCTCGGCTCGGACGAGGCCCTGGGAGGCGCCCTCCTGACGCCTATTCCGTGGCTTGCCAGGAGTAGCCCGGAGAGCAACGACGAGGGCCCGAGCGCCGGCGCGCAGATTCACAGCGAGGGCACCGAGACCATCGATGGCCCCAACGGCATGGGCAGCATCGAGACCGTGTCCGTCAGCGTCAACGGTGTGCCTTCCACAGGCCACGCGAGGGGTGTGACGCAGGGTGAACTGCTTCGCCAGGAACAACGAGCCGGTGTCGTTCCCGTCACCCAGCTGTCTCGCAACCAAGAATCGCCTGACGGCGATGACGATGGGGACGGCGACGGCGGCGGTGGCGACGGCGGCGACGGCGAGTTGGACGACGACGAGGACGAAGTACCTCATGCGCGCGGCCCCGAGGAGATTGGTGTCAACGATACCGGCCCGCAGGTCTCGTCTGCGAGCGCCGCCATGGGCGAGGAGGGATTCGACACGCACAGCATCGACGTCGAAGCCGCCGTGGGTAGGAAGCAGCACTTGGATGACTTCTCGCTGCATGACGCCATCGTCAAGCCAGAACATGACCCAGACTCGAGCCCCGCCGCTGCGGAAAGCTCGGCGTTGAAACGGGGCGCCGATCAGAAGCTGGAGAGCGGGTCGCCGAAGAGGTTCAAGGAGGGCGAGGAGGAAGCGGCGGCGGAGCTGCCTGGCGCAGCCCACGGCGTCGAGGAGGCTTCGGCCTATTCCGAGGCCCCGCCGTAGCAGGAAAAGCGACCAAGGCCGACGAAGCGTTACGGAATGGAGGCCTCGTCATTCACAATGAGCCATCTGTTCCTGCACTTGTTTCGCTGACGCTAATGATACCACAGTTTGGTTTGCTTTCCTTTGATTTGGTTTGGCTTACGACACATAATGTACTTGTACAAGCAACATATTGGACGACAATCTGGAACCGTGTGTGCGTCATGTGCCCCAGTCGGATCCTAATCGGAACAGTGGAATCGCTATGCTTGCCTGTCTGCCTGTTTGTCTGCCTGCCTGCCTGCCTGCCTGCCTGCCTGCCTGCCTGCCTGCCTGCCTGCCTGCCTCCCCCCCCGCCTGCCTCATCGCTTGCTCTCTTCCGAGCGACGAGCGGTCTTACGGTATATGCATAGAAAAGGCCAGCTCCGCCTCTCGCCTATCTCGTCCCACTTCCTTCGTCCCCCGTCATGTACGACGAAGGCTATGCTCCACATCCATCCCCATCAGTCTGTGCATGGTTGAATCGCTGGCTCGTCTAGAATATCTTGGTGATGCTCTCGCGCACGATGACGCTATTCTGCCTCTCGTCCCGCTTGACCCGGAAGAAGCTGTCGCAAAAGTCGCTGCAGCGCATGTGCCGCAGAAACTCCTCGTCGTGCGTGATGACGATGAGCTGGAAGTTGCTCTGCGCCTGCCTGGCCTTGATGATCATGTGCAAGCTCTCGGCCAGGCTCTTGATGTTGTCGCGGTCGAGGTTCGTCGTGGGCTCGTCGAGCGCGATGAGGCCACAGTTGACTCCAAAGGACTCGGCAAGGGCGAGACGGATGACAATGCTGGCGAGCACCTTTTGGCCGGCCGAGCAGCGTCCCCGCATGTCCATCTCAGTGTCCTGCTTCACCATGCAGAGGCGGTAGTTGTAGTTGCGCTTGCCCGTGTTGGACTCGTTGTCGGACCGGATGAGGATCGTGTCGATGTCGGTGCCCTGGTAGGTGCTCTGCCAGAGCTCGCCTGCGATCCGGTTGACCTCGGCCATCTTCATCGAATGGAACTGCATGACAGCCTTGTCGACGGCAGCGCCGCACTGGCCGAGGTCCTCGATGGCTGCCTTGGTCGTTTCCACCCGTATGTGCGACTCGCGGTACTTTTGCTTCGCGTCCTTGTAGTCCATCTCCCATTCCTGCAGCAGCCTTTCGAGGTCCTCATCCTTGGCCTTCATGCTGCCCATGACCGATCCTCGCTCGGCAAACAGACGGTTGGAGTGGTTTTCCAGCGTGCGCGCTTCCGACTGCAGCCGTTCGTAGTCCTCGTGCGCCTTGCGCTCCTCCAACTCGGCAATCTCTTTTCGCAGCACCTCGAGCGTCCGGAGATGCTTGCGGTAGTTGATGTTGTCGCCAATGTTCTTCTTCTTGCCATCCCCCTTGTCGATGTCCTGCTTCAGCTTGTTGGTCCGCACCGTCAGATCGACAATTTCTTGCTCCCTCTTCTGCATCGACTCCTCGAGCGCCGCGATGGCCCGCTGGTTCGAGGCCAGCTTCGATGGCCCGTCGCGGTCGACGTAGTCCTGGATGTCGTTGTCAAGCATCTTGATCTCGCTGACCGAGTTCGCAATCTCGTCCCTTGCATCCACCATCGTCTGCTCCCTGGCCCGGCCGCGTCGGAGGGACTCGTCCCGCATCGACCGAGCCTCGGTGATGCTCGGTTCCAGCTGCTCCAGCTCTTCATCCGTCTGCTGGATGATCTCGCGCTGGTGGTTGTGGTCATCCTTCAGCGCCTGCATCTGCGAATGCAGATCCTTCTTCTTCTCGAGCTGTCCCGCCGCCCGGCTAAGCTTGTTGTTCAACTCGCTTCGCTCCAGCTCGAGGGCGTTGCTCAGATCCTTCATCCGCTGCCTGTCGGTAGCGAGGTTGGATATCCGGCTCTTCAAACCCCTCATCCGCTCGGCGAGGGAGGCCTGAAGTTCGTGAATCTCCTCCACGCTCCGGGCAGAACCACCAGGCATCTGCTGAGACATGATCCGGTCAACCTGAGCCTCCGCATCCTTTATGCTTCTTGCCGTCTGGCCGATGGTCGTCACCGTCTTGGACAGATCGTCCATGCTCCTGTGTTTCTCCTCCTCGGCAGCGACGTCGGATTCCATCTCCTCCAACCGTCTCTCGAGGGCGTCATATTCCACCTCGACGGCTTTGCGCTCCTCTCGTAGCTTGGGCATCTCGGCCGACACCCTCTGGAATGTGTCGTGAGAGGCTCGGACGGCACGCAACGAATCCAGGCTTGCGACGGCCTCGACGAGATCCTGTTCAACGCCCACCTTTCCCTTCGGATCCAAGTGCTTGTCGATTTTCTTGCTCAGGCGGTCGAGGCTCGCGCTCTGGTTGTCGTCAAAGTGCCTGTCGCAGAGCAGGCATCTCTTCTTCGACTCTAGCATGCGCTTGCATTTGTTGTAGTACTCGGCGAGGGCGTCGAAGAGGCTCAGTTCGTTCCTGAGGTCCTCCACCTGCTGCTCCCCTGCCCTCACCTCCTCGTCGTAGTCTTCAATGACGGCGCCGTCACGTACATGCCTCAACGCGGTCAGGACCTCCTGCTTACACTTGGCGGCATCCTGTGATTTCTTCTCCTGCGACTCCTGCGCGTTCTTCAGCCGATACTCAACCTGTTGCTGCTTTTCCCGAGCCTGCTCCCGCTTTCTACGCGCATCTTGGAGGGTCTTGCTTTGCCGGGACAGCGCCGATTGAAACGTGGCTTCCAATCCTTCCGGCTCCCAAGACTCGCCAACAACGGCGGAAATCTTGTCTCTCCAAGCGGTGGTGAGTGTCTCGAGTGTGCGCTTCCGGTCGGTGACCTCCTTCTTCCTGAAATCGAGTTGCGCTCGTTCAGAGGCGAGACGAGTGCACTCGACAAGCTCCCTGCCGAGCTTTTCGTTTTCGCCCTCCAATTGCCGCAAATTTTCATTCTCATCCGAGAGTTGCTGGTCCCAGTTCGACTTGTCAAACTCTTTTTGTGCCCGCTCAAATCTGTGCTGAACCTCCTCGAGCTGGCCGTCTAGTATGGCCTTGGCACCTTCGTCAATGTCGATCAAGCTAGCTTCGTTCTTCAGTATGCCGGTGCGTTTCTCGATGGAACCCATGCGCTGCTTGGCAGAGACACGGTCCTGCGTCCTCGCAGCCTTTCGACCTTCGAGGTCGGATATTCGACCGGTGGCCAGTTCAAGCTCAGCGCCGTTGTCTCGTTGCTGGCGTTCCAGCTCGCGCTTCTTTTCGCCCAGCAGTCTCTGAACCTTTTCGTTGAAGGACTTGACATGCTGATCGGTGAGCGTTCCGTCGAAGCCTCGGAGGCCGTGGGTGCGTGCAGCGTCCTGTATCATATCCATGCGGGCTTGGATCTGGCGTTCGTACTTGTCCTTGTCCGACTCGTGCTTGCCCTGCTCGGCCAGTTTCGTTGAGAGGTTTTTGCGGGCATCGGCCAGGTCTCGCTGCAGCTTGTTGTACTGTGCTTTGTTCCGCTCGGCGTCCTGTCGATATCGCTCCATGCTTTCCTCGTACTCGGCAATCGACCTTTCGAGGGTCGCATCGTCGTCCGGGAGTTCCTCCAACGTCTGTTTGAGTTCGTCGATGGCATCTTGCCGGTACTTGAGTTGCTCTCGTTTGTTGCTTAGGTCCTGGACGATGCGGAGGAAGCTATTCGCCTGCTCGTGCTTTTCCTTGATCTTGTCCTGCGTCTCTTGCATTTCGGCCGTGATGGCGCCACACTTGTCACGAGCCTCCTCAATCTCGGCCTGCAGTGCCGTCATTCGCTTCTCGGCTCGCTCGCCCCGGTCTTTGTTGGCCTTGTTATGGCCTTCGTCGGCTTGAAGCTTCCCGAGCTGCTCCATCTGCTTTTTTCGGAGCACCTTCAGGTTGTCGATGGCTTTCGTGTACTTCATGGCTTCAAAGATTTCGTCGAACCGTTTCTTCAACGCCGCCGGTTCGCTCAGGGGCCAGAGGGACTCGTCCTGGTGGCAGAAGATGACGGCGTCCAAGATGGCGGGCGAGACGCCGAGTCGCTCGGGTATCATCTCATCCAGCTGGGCCTGCCGCGTCGAAGTCGTCGTCCGTTCGCCGTTGTTCACTACGGCAAGCGAACAGTCGAGCGTCTTCTGCGACCGGGTCGTCTTCTTGACTGTGAGCTGCATGCTTCGGGTGGCGACATGCTGGCGGTCGTTGATGGAGTGGAACTGCAACTTGACCTGGGCCATGACTTCCTTCTCCCCGCATAGCTGAAGTCGAATACGTTAGGTACGGTCGAAGTCGGGATGAGTAGAGGGGAGACGAGCGGCTCACCTTTGGATCATGGATGAAAGCGCCCCCTTTGCTGTTGGGAGGGAGCTCACCAGTGGTGGCATACTTGAGACACTCGATGATGGTTGTCTTTCCGGATCCATTGTAACCGACGATGAGAGTTAAAGGGATATTGAACTGGATGGCCTCTCGGACGGCAGGACTGAAAGACCTGATGCCCGAAATGGACAGCTTATCAATTCGTGACATGATGGATGAGCGGCGGCATCGATGGCTGCAGTCGACGGCTGACCGTGACTTTTACGTTGCGAGACCCTGAAGCGGAATATGTGGAGGTCGAGATCAAAAGAGGCGATCAAATGCAAGCCGAAACGTTTGTTGGTCGGTGAGGACGCGCACCGACGAGCGAGCCGGGCGAGCATGAGCAGGTGAATTGGTGATGTAACTAGGACGAGCACGCGTCTAAGTACTCGAGGCACCACTTTTTATTGCGGCGAGTACGCAGTAAATACGTCGTGCAATAAATTGAATTGACATTCATGGACTCCCAACTTTGGAGGGGGTTTCCCAATCCGGTTAGACAGCTGATGGGACTTGGAGGGTTAAACGGACTATTAAGCACTGCCTGGAAATTACAAGCACGGAGTACGCCGTACTACGTACTCGTGATATATCGATCAATTGAGTGCTCAACAACAGAGTAAATAGGCATTTGCATTCATTTCCGTGGATGGCAAACAATAAATGATTGTTCCGTGGAATCCAGTTTCAGCCCTAACTTGGCAAGGCCTCGTGACGTGACTGCCCTGAACCGGTGCTGGCTGCTGGTAAGGAGTCATTCACACCAACACTCCCTCGCCACTGCCTCTAGGTTTCTATGCCGACGAACATGTATGCAGGGTCATTGTGATATCTATCTTGATTTACGTTATAACGATGTGATAATATTTGACACTGGGTACGCTATGCAACAACATAAACTCAAAAATGCCACTATTATTGTACGGAGTACGTGCATGGCATTGGGTTCTTATCGTCATCGACATGGTCGTAAACAGGTAGAGCGGCTGCCCGAAGCCAGCGGCAGTCATTGTCATCATATCGGATTCAAGGACGAAGATTTCAAGGCGGCATTTGGAAGGGCCGGACTGCGCAACTGGCGTTGGAAGAGGTTCGAATCCCTGTCAGACGTGCCGGACGAAATCGGGCGGCGGCAACAGCTCTTCCTTGCACGAGGTTTGAAGAGAGCGTCGGGTCGAGGTACTGGCTGAACTTTAATGCACTTCAACACCCTTCAAATGCGGCATTGGTGGTCGGCCTTGCCATGTGGCGGGACGCAGAGCGAAGCTTCGTCGGCACATCGACAGGGCTCACTTCAGGCGTTGTCGTTCTTGTCAGCATGCATCAGTACCGGCCGTACCGTAGAGACTGCATGATGGACTGCGCATTGATTGTAACTGAGAGTGCTGTAATGGACTTGTGGACTCGCTCGGAACACATGATGCCAGGGGAAGCAAGCAGACCAGGCGGCGCAGCGGGCTCAACGTCCCATTAGGCCATGCTTGGCGGTACTCTGTGCGTTCATGTAAGTACTAACCTAGGTATGTACCTACAGTACCATACTTACTTACTAGTAGTTCGCAGTGGATAAGTTACCTGCCAGGTACCTTAGGTATCTGTTCTGCTAAGAACTAATATTACCTTGGTACGGAGTACTGCGGTTCAACGTCGTTGGTTATTGGCCATGTCCCGGGGCAGAATTGGTTTCTGCAGCGAAATGGGGGGATAACGGTAAGCTACAAGCGCCGATGCACCACAAACTTCGACCCTGGATTCTTTTCGTGGTGGGTGGAAAGCGTCGAGTTTGCCAGCTGCGGCCATCCCAAGCTCCATGCCTTCCTCATCTTCGATCGAGTTGCCTGACGGTAACTGCTGCGATACTCGAATGGCTTGATCTCTTCCACCTGCAAGTTGGGCTATAAATTGCTGTCATTTCCCATCTTTCCAGTCCTCGATTCTGCTCCTCACAACTCACACAAGCATATTTATCGCAGTACAATCCTTCAACAGAACCATTTGCTAATTTCTACCTCAACCGCCCCAATCACCGTCAACAAACATACCATCCGAAGTCGCTCCGTGCCCTACTTGTGTTGTGGACATTTCGAGCACCGAAGAGTGTATTATGGTCTTGGGCTTTGCGTATAATGGTTAAGAAGAGCAGCAACGGCCCTTATAAGCGTGGCTAATTGACAAAGCACAGGACAAAGCTGTGCTTTGTCAATACGTACCCTTTTGCTGGATACAATAAGGGGGCGCTGCATAGCGCAACGGCTAGTAGCATGGCCACTGCTTATGCCCTACTGGGGTCAGTCCGTAACAGAGTGGCCCTTTTGCTGAAGAAACAGCATGGGTCCCAAGCCACTTCCATCAGTCAGGGAAGTATAGGGAGATACGATGACTCAGGAATGAGGGCGTGCACTTCGAGGAAGATCACAGTCGTTACCGTTGAGATTCTGTCCAGGCGGTGAGGCCGTGGAATATCCTCGACACTTGCGTATCGGTCGAGTGTCTTTAGACTACTTCTCGACATCACTACTAGCTAGCCATTTCTAGATGCCGCAGACTTAGGAACCAAGAGCTGTTGAGCCTCACAATCTGTGCATCTGTACGGAATATTGTGGCCTCGAATTGCATGGGCGTGTCTCGCTTGAAACAACACATATATCTCAAGGCCCGCTGCCGTAGGACCAGCTGTACTGACTGGGGTCGAGGTTTCAGAGACGAAGCAAGTTGCAGCTGTAGGAGTGCCGAAGGTATGTAGTCGAGGACGATTCGACGTCCGTACTTCAGTCTTTGGGGTAGGCTCCACAGATAGCTGCCTTATTTCCACCATCACCATTTCTGCTTCTTGAGCCGTACGGGAGACGGTAGAACGTTCTAAGTGCTGTTCAGAGTTGCACCCTCAGAACTTTGCCGCATGCCGGGAGCTATGACTCGGACGAGCCCGTCAACGGTGTCACACATTTTCTCTATCACGAACCCCCTCGGATCATGAAGTAAAAACACGCGCGCACTTTGCTTGGATACCACTTCAGTAAGTACAAGTGCGGAGTACGGAGTGCAGGTTGGTACGACTGTACCAGTATTAATATTCTCTATACTTACACAAGTGTTACAAGTACGCTGCTATTGCAAATTTGGTAATTGCTCTCTGCAATAATTCTCCGTAGGGGAGTATGAATACTAACCTAGTAGGTATAATTATCTTAACGGGCACAGCGGGTAACTGTACATACCCCTCATTTCTGCGCATCAACGATACCCACGTTTTCCCCTGATTAAGCCGGCCGACCCAAAGTGATGCCACCCAACTGCTTCACACCGTCAGACTCACTGCGAGTACATTCAAGTACAGTATTACTGGGTGGTTGGTACGGAATACATACAATCACGTTGTCGCTGAATGGGTCATGGAGTACTCCGTACCCACGACTTCAACTACAACAAAGTAAGCACATCGTCGATTGGACACTGGGTGTTCTGTTGGTTGCTGATGCCAACCGCGAGAGATGTCCAATTGTTGGCATCCAGACCCTGATCCCCGTCGCTGGCACCTTGATCCGGCCTCAGTACAAGTATATTAATCCGGCTGGCTGAGCATTCCAATTCTGCACAACCACGCGGAACAGACTCCCATCATCCAACATGGCACCTCCTACCAACCAAGAACTACAAGCCAAGCGTGAAGAGCACTGCATTGCCATCACGCCCGAAAGAAAGTACTACAGATTCGGCCAGACTTGGATCAAGCGGACGCTGCGGCCGACTGAATGGCAAAAGCACAACGGGTACATGCACGTGCCTCTGTTCAACACCGAGCGTGTCCTGAACGAAGGCGCCTGCATCCAGTATCTTGCCGAGAACACGAAAATCCCGCTGCCCAAGCTTCTCGCCTGCTTCGAAGACGACGGCGCCGCGTATCTCATCACCGAGTACGTCGAGGGCGTCGGCATGAACGAGCTGGATACCGCGCAGCGGGAGGTGGTTGCCAAGGAGGTCCAAGCGCACATGCAAAGCCTCAAGGCATTGTCATCAAATGTCTGGGGCGGCCCAGGGGGAGTGGTAAGGGCCCTCGCCGTAATGCCTCACGACATGCTGACGCAACTAGGTCCTGCCGCCGTATCGTATCATGAGAAATTCCAACGGCAGGCCGTGGCGAATGCGGCCGAGAGAGACGCATGACCTGGTCTTTTGCCACAACGACCTCTCTGCAAACAATGTTATTGTCAACCCGGAAACACTCGCCATCGTGGCCATTATTGACTGGGAGTACGCAGGCTTCTACCCACCGGAGTTTGAGTCCAGCTTTTTCCGCCGATTGGGCAAGTCAATCGCTTTAGCAGGGGAGGTTGATGATGTCAAAGTCTTGACGACTATCATGTCCAAGGAGAAGATGTAGATAAGCATACCAAGTTGGATGGTGTGTGGAAACAAGCAATGTCGGTTTCAATGTCGATGGAGGTGACATTGACAGTTACGAGGAAGCAATTTCCGTGAAGCTCCGCTCCAAATCTTGAGAAGGGTATTATACGTTGCTCAACCGGGTCATCTCGTGCATTTCCTGCCTGCGATGTGCAAAATGGATGGGAATGATGCTGGTCATTGAGTTGGATATTCACCGGTATATACTCCAACAGCCAGGCAATTTTGTCACTGTGATTCATGTTTTACACCATTATAGGTGGCGGTCTATCGATGCAAGAAGGTATGGCCATGAAGCATTACGCAATCAAGGGAAGCATCATGGGGCAACTATTATGCGACTCTACGAAAGGCTTCTCCTCCCCCCCTACCACACTCGAGTGCGCCGCCGTACTATTTACAATCAGACTCTCTAGGTAGGCTCCCAATTTTTCATGCAAGGCATGAGCCCTGATTCATCGTACTCTGCTCCAAAAGCCATCGAGCAACTATCTTGGTTCCGCATGCCCACGTGCCCATATGCGACGAAAATGACACCAGGTCCTTTGTTACGTTTCCTCCCTTCCAGCATTCGGAAGGCATAGTTGTACTGTAAGTACGGAGTACTGTAGATGAATGTGATATCGAGTCACGTGATTCCGCGAATCCATCATCACCCATGCACGTATTGAGTACTAGTACATTATTGTACGTACCTCCAGTAGCAGCTCAGGACGGTCCCTGCTTGGCCTGCATCACAACTACACACGCGTCGTTGATTCACCCCCAAGATGCGGAGCCAAACGCCGCTGGAGGGGGAACGCGGTGGTCCAGGAAGTCGACGCATGTCCGCCTCGAATCGATTCCGTGCGAGCACATCCAACTTGCCGCGACCTCAAACGAACATCCGGGAGCCAAGGGTACGCGCATCATTGTCGGTCTCGTCACGGGCCTTCTGACATTTGCGCGTTTCAGGTCACTTCATTCCGAGCGACGCAACCGACGTACAATCTCCTCACCGGAGCCGAATCAAATCCCCGACCTGGCTCGCGGCAGAGCCAGGCTGCTGAATCGGTCCGCCCCGCCTCCCGACAAAGCCATGCTGCGGACTCGGTTCGGCCTGGCTCGCGCGAGAGTTCAAAGGAAAACATGGCGCCGCCAGACGCAGACGAGTACGAAAAGTACCGACGGGAGATAGAAACGCTCAAAGCCGAGATCGGCACCCTTCAGTATCGGGTACAGACGTCGGAGCAGGAAAGGGAGATTGCCCTGTCCCAACAGAGCAACAAGCTCGAGCAGTCTCGGCGACGCGAGCAGGAAGAGGTGCAGCAGCGGCAAGCAGCCGAGACGGAAAAGGCCAAGGCCGCACTCCAGGTCGAGTCGGCGAGACGCGAGATGGACGAGCTCAGGGAATCTGCCGAGATGGAGCAAAAGGCACTCGAGCGCAAGGCGCGTGCTGCCCAGGATGAAGCCTCCCTCCTGCAGGAACAGCTCGAGGACCTCGCCTCCGCCAAGGAGGAAGCGGCGAGGATATCCGACAAGAAAACGACAGACTTGCAGATGCAGGTCGCCGCCTGCCAGAATTCGGTCCGGGAGCTGGAGCAAACGAACCAAGCGCAGGAGGAAGATCTGCAGCAGGCTCAGGGCCAGCTGGCGGATCGAGACATGCAGATGGCCAGCTTGGAAGCCGACGTTCTGCGTCTCAAGGCCCACAGCGGCGACGCGGAAACCATGGAAATCATCAGGAGGGAGCTGTCGGAGCAGGTCCAGCATATTCGTGCTTTGGAGTCGACCAATCGCGACCAATCATCCGAGTTGAAGCACCTGAGATCAATCTGCAAAGCCGTCGAGATCGTCGAGGAGGAAAAGCGGACACTGCAGCGCAGGCTCGAGATGGCCGAGACTCTCGAGGCCGAGCTCACCGAGGCACGACTCCAGCGTCACAGGCTGGAGGATGAGCGTTTGGCCTGGACCGCGTACCTGAAGAATGCATCCGAAACGGGAGATGATGAGTTCGACTCGCCGGAAGCCATGGCTCGTGCGCTGGTGCAGGGGCGGCTGACGGCCGCCTCGTACGTCGAGCAGCTGGGCACCTTGCGTGCCGAGATAATAGCGCTGGAAAATACGGCCAAGACGCTCCGGGAGGAAAAGGCGCAGCTTGCGGATCAAGCGGAGGCTGCCAAGGCTTCGGCCGGGGCGGTGTCGGTGGATAAAGCTCGCATGCGAATCGACCGCCAGCGCACCATGGCTCTCAAGGAGGTCGAGTACCTGCGCGCGCAGCTCAAAGTCATCGACAACGAAGATCACACGATGCAACCGGCGCAGTATGACGACGCACGCGCGGCCCGCATTCGGGATCTCGAGCTGCTGGTGGACGATTACAAGGCCGAGGTGCAAACGCTGCATGCCGAGATGTCCGCGGCCGAGCCGGGCGGCAACGTGGCGCCGATGGTGGGGACAAAACGACTCCGCGCTCAAGACGAGGACGCCCAGGAACAGCTGGGGCAGTTGAACCGCAAGAATCGTACGCTCCAGGACGAGCTCACAAACCTGCAGACGGAGATGGCGCTTCTGCAAAAGGACCTGGCAGCCAGCCGGGAGCAGCTGTCGGCCACGAAAGAGCACAGTCAGACGCGCGTGCTGTCCTTGCGATCGAACCCCACGTCGGACCACGAGGCCATCAAGCGCAGCACGTTGGAGGCGCTCCGAAAGGAGAACGTTGACCTGCTAGCCAACCTTCGATCGAGGCACCCCGACCCGACCGTGCCGGTCATCCCGACCTCTGTGCTAGGCGCGATGGAGCGGGAAATCATGGCAGCAAAGGCCGAGACGGCATCGGCCAAGAAATCTGCCCAGAGGCTCAAGGAAGTCTGGGGGTCGAAATCGCAGGAGTTCAAGGAGGCCATCTTCTCCACCCTCGGCTGGACTGTCACCTTCATCCCAAATGGCAAGATGCGGGTGGAGAGCACATTCTTCCCGTCCAAGACGGACGAGCACGAGAACTCGATCGTCTTTGACGGCGAGCGAGGCACCATGAAGGTCGGCGGTGGACCCAAGAGCGCGTTTGCGAGACGCATCGGTGATCAGATCGGCTTCTGGGTGAGGGAGAAGGGGTGCATTCCGGGATTCCTGGCGGCATTGACGCTCGAGTTTTATGAGGATCACACAAAGGCTGTGCGGGATTGACGAATGAATCTCGTCTATCCTCGTTTCCTGGCCCTAGGGAAGGGGGAGATATACCTGTTCAAAAGGGACACATGTACATCTCGGACCTCGAGCGACGTATTTGTGACAAACCTTGACTGTATGTGCATCGACCTCGTAGTAGAGCAACGAAAAGAGGAACACGTAAAGTCTGAGACAAAACCCCGTACAAAACACGGAGCTGTTGAGTAATGTGCGGATATGATGGTGTTGTCCGTTGGCTTAGTCAGACTTGATGGCTTGGGTGACGCTGAGTGACGTTCGGCATGTCCTGGCTCCCGAAAGGGCTGGTTGCATGTGACGGCACGAACGTGGGGGCACAACACCCATCGGCCTTCATCCTTCTCAACTCTTGGAACGAATCTCATCATTCAGCAAGATATTGGGTGGCCTTGAGATCAAATGTGAAATCGCAGCAATGCCTATAGCGAGCCACCAACCGTCGTCCCTGACCGCGACATCCCTAGCACAAGTCGCCAGTCCAGACGCCGTCAGTGCGTCGATACTGCATCCAGTCTTCTTTACCAAAAACTTGCACAAGGTGCCCGATGTAATGATTCATTCCGCTTCTGGGTCGTCGCATTCGGCGACTGCTAGTCCCGTCGTTCATGGCTACGTTTACCACCAGGCGGGAAAGGGGCCAAAACTTTGAACAACGAACGGACTGGCTGACAGCCTGACGAACTGGGGGAATGAGCGATCAGATGATTGGAAGAGTTGATTCCATACAATGGACGATGATGAGGCAAGGGGTGGATTTTGCAGCCATGGATCGGAAGCGGTGTGGTGGTTTCTTTCTTCTCAATGTTGCGACCTTGACGTCAACCAATCCAACTTTGCACCCCAGAGCATCTCTCCCGCTGCTCTGCTCCAAAGCTGCCATGAAAGTTTGATTCCCCATCGGCCACTCACGGGGAATCCGTCACGAGATTGACCCGGAAGCTACAGGATTTCGAGAGCTTAGGGAGCTAGTCATGTATCTGGGTTTCAACCCCGCAGTACATATGCTGCAGTTTTTCATCCACGCAACAAGTGCAGCCGGAAGGAGAGCGTGATATATCGTTGCCAAAGCCCATACGTGGGCGGCAAGGTGATTATGCAATGAATACAAAATACATACCAGATACGAGCTATATCAACATGTGTCAGGAAACAATATGTTGCCTGGAGGTGAAGCCGCAAAAGACAACTCCCAGAGTAATGAATCGGCAGGAATGCTGTGGATGCCACTGCAGCGAGTGTGCCGACTAATTCGTCGAATTTTTTATGGCAATGACAAGCACCATGACGATGAGGAAGATGACAAATGCCACCAGCGCCATGAGCTTCACATTTTGCCACCACAGTTGCCGCTTCAGCCCCCGGCTCCGGACCCGAAACTCGCTCGAGCTGCCACCCAAACGGTCCGTCTTGTCGACGAGAAGGTCAACCCTCTCGCCGCGCTCCAGTAGACTGTCGATGTTGCGTGTCATGATGCCCCGGACATCGTCAATCTCGCGCCTGGCCGTGCCGATGGCGTCGTCGTGTACGCCGTTTGTCGTACCATACTCGATCATGAGGTTCTTTAGTTCACCGTTGAAGGAGCCGGCGCCGTAGTTGGGCATGTCGGCGAAATCGCTACTCTCCTCCGGAAACCGGGCGAAAAAACGGTTGCGGATTTCGAGCAGGAAATTGAACGGCACGCGCCGGCCCAGGGAGGCATCGGCAATGACCAGAAACGTGAGGCCCCCGGCGCCGGCCGCCGGGTGGGAGGAGTGACCCTGCGGCGACTCGGCGACGTAGTGGATCTGGTGCTGCCCGTGTGTGTACGTCAGCTTTTGAGGTGTCGCATGCTCGATTTTCGGTAGGATGAGTGACGCCAGCGACGAGGTTTGCGACGAGGCAGAAGTGGTGCATTCGGCGAGGATCGTGGTATTATGGGCGATGCAGGAGCTGCTTCTCATTAGTATACTTGTATTGGAGGAGAGCAATCGTGACCGGTCAATGCGCACTAGAGGAGGGGGGTCGGCTGTGACGAGGATGATGCCATTGCGTCGACTGATCGGCCGGATCAATCGTCTAGTCGTTGTGGGTTTTTGTAGGTGATATGGGCCGTTGCACCACTTGGGCCGATTAAAAGTATCCGATTAGGCGAGTCGTAATGTCTGCTGAAAGGTGAGGAAATCTCGGTGGATGTGTAGGTGGTTGTTGTTTGTTTGTTGGAGGAGAGGAGGATGCTGACGCAGTGACGCCTGTGGAGTAATGTTGAGTAGCGCCCGACGTCACTACCCAAAGCCACCCATCTGAGCTTGCCTGTGGCGTAGTGTGGCGCAAACTGGTCTCACCCGCCCATCTAATATGAATTAATACTTACAGTACTTACTTACGGAGTACTGTACTCCGTACTCCGTACGCCTAACTGTGTTTCGTCATGTTCTCGAGATATCTGGCATTACTCATGCACTTCCATGCATGTAGTGGTTGATGAAGAACTACAGGAAAGGCAAACATATCATCCGCAGATTATTTTCCGTATTTTGCTTCATTGAGCTCACCGTTATTATTGTATTTATTTGAACCTGTGATGAAGTCTGGCACACTCAACATATGCAGGGAATTTCTAACCATTCGTTCATGCATCACGTGACTAGCAAGTTTTCACTGTCGCCCAAGACGACGAGCAGTTCATCCATCGCCTCAAAATATTGGCATCATCCGCCGCTCGTTCTCGGATTTAGTGTAGTTTTCTTTGTTGTTCGAGCAGGTCGTTTCGAAGTGACAACTCCAGCAGCCAAGGGGTCGCAGGAAATGCCAAACACATCAACGCGGCCGTGGCCATGAATCGAGTGGCTCTAGCAGCGTCTTGGAGAGTCAACATTTGCCATCAGACATGTCGTCTATTTTCGACGACTCTCCAAGCCAGTCAAGGCCAGTCGGCGGCAACGAGCCGATCTGGTGCAGCCAACGGAAAGCTCAAGGGTGCCGAGAAATTGGCCGCTCGTTCGAGATCCAGCTTTGTGAGACTCGACAGTCAGCACGTCTCAGACGATGTTGCCAGGGTCACTAATAAATCTCTTTACTCAGGTCAGCCAAGGACACGATCCACAAACGCGGCTTCGTCTCGACGTTCGCAAAAAGTACACTGGACGTCATGGCGTCTTCCGTTCAACCGTGCTGCACCGCCTCCAAACCGTTCTCACACAGCTGGCTTCCTCTCAGTTCTCCACCGCCGGGATCGGCGAGGACGAACTCAACCGACAGGCAGCCCTTTTCATGAACGCTCTCGATCATGCGTTCTCTCTCGCTGAGCAGAATGTCACTCGTCGGGACAAGAACCCCCTATTTTGGAGCTTGAGGGATGCCTTCATCATGAAGGACATCAAAGGCCTCACCAAGGAGATACAGTACTCATTCCAGTCCTTCGTCGTCCGAGAGCGATTCTCCAAAGACCTTGAAGAGAGCCAAAAGCGGTTACTCGACTTCCGCTACCCCCACGAGTGGTTTCCGGCCACCCGGACGATGCAGCGGACGGTCCATGTCCACGTCGGGCCGACGAATTCGGGGAAAACCTACAACGCGCTCCGGGCGCTTGAGAACTCGAAATGCGGCGTCTACGCGGGGCCTCTCCGTCTGCTCGCCACCGAAGTCTATCAGAGGCTGCAAGCCAAAGGACTCCCCTGCGCCCTCCTCACGGGCGAGGAAGTTCGCATCCCCGAGGACACGGACCAGTACTTCTCCAGCTGCACGGTGGAAATGGTGCCCCTCAACACGCGCTTCGACGTGGCCGTCATCGACGAGATCCAGATGATCACCGACGATGACCGTGGCAATGCGTGGACCACGGCGCTCCTCGGCGTCCAGGCCAAGGAGGTTCACGTTTGTGGTGAGGATCGGACCGTGCCTCTCATCCAGGCCCTCTGCGCCGGCATCGGCGACGAGTGCATCGTGCATCGGTACGAACGACTCAGCCCGCTCAAGATGATGGACACATCCATCGAGGGCGACTACAGCAAGCTTCAGAAAGGCGACGCCGTTGTCGCCTTCAGCCGGCTATCGTTGCACGTCTTGAAACGAAACATCGAGGCCTACACGGGCAGACGCTGCGCCATCATATACGGCTCCCTGCCCCCCGAAGTGCGCGTCCAGCAGGCGGCGCTGTTTAATGACCCCGACAACGACTACGACTTCGTCGTCGCCAGCGACGCCATCGGCATGGGGCTCAACCTCGAGATTCGGCGCGTCATCCTGGAGTCGGTTACGAAGTTTGACGGAAGCCAGAACCGACTGCTCAACAGTCCGGAAATTAAACAGATTGGCGGCAGGGCAGGCCGCTATCGGACGGCGCAATCTGCCGTCAAGGCCAACGAGGTCGCCGCGCCGGGACGAACGGTGGTGGAGAAGGAGGAGGAGGAGGAGGAAAAGGTCGGGTACGTGACGACGATGGATCGTGCCGACCTGCGAAATGTGCAGCGGGCATTTCAGAAAAAGGTGGACGACATCAAGACGGCGTCGATCCAGGCTCCGGCCGGCATCGTCGAGCGGTTCGCGTCGTACTTCCCGCCGGACACGCCTCTGTCGTTCATCTTGATGCGCATCAAGGCCATGGCGACGGTGGGCCCTCGGTTTCGACTCAACATCGGAAACGACATCCTCGAGATCGCGGACATCATCCAGGATCTACCGCTCACCATCTTTGACAGGTTGACGTTCTGCTACCTGCCCGTTGCCCTCCGAGCAGAAGGGGCGGTCGACGTGCTGCGGGCGCTCGCTCGCGTGGTGGCCGAGAACTCGACGGGAGACCTGCTATCGATCAAGGAGATGCCGCTCGAGATCCTCGACCTCGAGCTGGGGGGTGCCGATAGCGGGACCTCTCAGGAGTACCTCTACAAGCTCGAGTCGCTGCACATCGCCATCAACCAGTACATGTGGCTGTCGTACCGGTACGCGGGTATGTTTCGCAGTCAGGCGCTGGCGCTGCATGTGCGCTCGCTGGTGGAGGAGAAGCTGATCCAGACGCTCGACCGGCTGGATTTTACCGAGGAGCAGCTCGAGAGCCAGCGCAAGACGAAACGACAGCAGGCTCGAGGCCGCAAGCTCAACAGGCTGCAGATCGGCCAGGGCAAGGGCGAGGCGGACGAAGCGGAGTAGGAGCTGGACGATCCGCCCGCGATGGACTGGCCGGCCGCGAAAAGGCCTGAGTGAAAAGGCGGGGGGGGGGCGGCGGGAGGCAAGGTTGGGAAGCCAGTAGAGTTTTCGTCGACGCCACCGGATGGACCACGATGCCAAAGCATCTTTGGCGTCAAGGATGACAAGGAAGAGGGCGCGACTGCACTGTGCACTACTACTAGAGATTTCTTTTCTGCATGGCAGCGATGAATGACACGGTCTTGTCTCGTGGTGATAATGTAGGGGGCGATGTCTTGCTACAACTCGCCGCCTCGGTGTGCACGTTTCGCATCAATTGAACGCCAGAGGCTGCATGGGTCCTGGTCAGTTCCGTAAACAAAATATACACTGCGTTTCAGGAGTAGACAGTTTCCAGCACTCAGTAGCATCACAGATTGATGGGTTTCCTCGTTGGTAATCCAAAGATGCAGCAGCTCAATTGGGATGGGAGAAAATGCTCACCGTTCAGATCGTAGCTGTACAGTGAATGAACGAACGGCGGATAGAAACAATGCTATGAGCACGGAGCCACGGGGACATACAATGATCAGTATGGCTTTCTTTTCTTTGTTTGAGGACAACGTTTGAACGCCCTACTGGCCGGCCCATGTGGTAAAAAAAGATGTGCGTATGGTGGACGTGCGTATATGGTGGACGTGCGAATACTCCGAACAGTAAGTAATACTTGTATATAGATGATGGTGAGCTATTACTGCGCAGCCAGCAACCTGGAGGATACATTCTATTAACAACGTCTAGTACCCAATAGGAAATAGGTGCAAGTATGGATTAACGACCTACTTGAGGAATACATTTTCACAGTACCTGCACAAACGTGCCAGTGCTGCCAGCAGGTATTAAAACTAAACGCGGACTAGGTAAATGTTCCTGCTACTACACCACCCTAAAGTCCAGCATCGACCCATATCTATATATCTGCCAAGCACCCCATCAACCTACCCCCTTCGAACACTACAGCAGCCGGCATCTCTTGGCACGCTCTTCGTGCGTTTTCGCGTTCGTCTTCCGAGAAAGACAGAAAACTGAAGACGGAGAAGTAGCGCCGTTACCAGGCTGGCGCGCCGCAAGGACCGACTGGGGAGGGCGAACAGGGAAGAGAACAATCAGGTGAACCTCCAAGTGAACCGGCAAGTGATTAGACAAGAGAACAGGCAGGTGAACAGGCAAGAAAGCGGGCCGCGAAAAATTGTCTGGGAAACAGGTCAAGGTGGTGACGTTCAGGTCGATAGCCACGGCGAGTTGCGTTCTCGGTTGCATTGCATCATCGGCCGAAACTGTGGCAGAATGACGATGGATGATATTTTATCAAGGGCGGACGACAGTGGCCCCGAGAGCCTGTCCAAGACGCCGACGGCATGCAATGTCATCCGCTCCAGGGACTACTCGTACGAAGCGCCCAGTCCACCTCTGATCGATGTGCCCCTGCACCAGTGGCAGGAGACGAAGACGGGGGGGCTGACGCTGCGGCCGTCAGCCGCCCAGATCAGGCCGTGGCAAATGACGGCAGACGATTATCTCCTCGTTACCGGCAACAGAGAGCAGGTGCCGACGGATCGAGCCTGCGTCTGGAAGTACCAGCACCGGCACGAGGCCCAGCCGATCCTCGACTTTCTCTACCTCGGCCCCTCGAACGTCGTGCGGGACGACAAGTTCCTGCAGAGGGAGGCCATCACCATGGTTCTCGTCGTCCGCGATGCTCGCCTGGCGCACATCAAGCTCCTCAGCGTCGAAAAGGCGACCCGAGGACGAAATCTCGCGGTCCGTTACCTCAACCTGCACCACACCAGCTTGCTCGACGGCTTCCGAGAAGGCTTCAGCGTCATCAACGAGCACATACTCGCCGTTCAACGTCGGGGTGGGCACGGCAGGGTCCTCGTCTGCTGCGACTCGGGCAACGGCCAGTCCGCGGCCGTCGTGGTCGCCTACATCATGGCGCTCTACGACAGCGACCTCATCCCCGCCCTCGGCTTCGTCGCCATCCAGCGGTTCTGCTGCACTTTCGACGAAGACACGAAGCGCATTCTCCAGACGTGGGGGGACACCCGGCGGGCAGAGAACGCGGTGGCACGGGATGCGCGGACGGCCGTCGATGGCACCCTACCCGACACCTCGCATCGGATGGCCCGCTTCTCGAGGAGCGACGCGGTGGCCAAGAGAGGAAGTGACGATATGGACTGCGTCGACGACGACGACGGCAATGAGAATCATCGATTTGCGCCCTTTGCGGACGTCGGCGACACCACGATGACGGACGGGATGAGCTGCTGATCGGTCTGATTACCTGTCATGTATTCCTTTGAGCATAGCGTACCCTGTACAGTAGACGGAAATTTTTTGTCGCGTGTAGCCAGGTGTGTGTGTGTGTGTGTGTGTGTGTGCCTGCCTGCCTGCCTGCCTGCCTGTCTGTCTGTATCGATACTAAACAATGCACGGAGCGATCTCGGCCGCCCATCGTTCGACGCCCACAGGGTGCGACGATGGTGATGGCGGGAAAGCGGACGGAGCATGTGGCTGGATGGAGTCGGGATGACCATGCATGCACTTGCAATATGTTACAATATTCGATCCCGTTCTGTTCCTGTCCACGGCGACTGTAAGGACTGACTGACAAGCCGCTCGAGCTATTGTCTGCCAGGATCCCGATATGCTGTGGATGTGCAAGCATTATCATTGCTTTTCATGTTCTCCGTACAACTACTTGGAGATGATATATCTGATAATACAGTGCAGAAGGGAGACGGTGTACTTATGGCACATGGGCGGTACTTACTCGTACCCCTACTCGTGCCTCTACAGTACTCGTATCACCTCAGACGAGTACGGTGGACTCATCAAGTAATAACACCTTTTGTGCAACTGCAGTGCCTCTACGGAAGTACTCGTACTACCTGTTGGTTAGCGCAAACAATAGAAACAAGGGGGTCAAAGTATAGGAACGTATATATATTTGCCAGGTACTTCTTGGATAGCAAGCAGCCGTTGTAGGTGGTTCCGGCCGTTGGCTCTACAAGTAACTGACGGTTGTACTGGTGGGCAAGTACTGTACATATACGGAGCATGGAGTACGGAGTACTTGCACCGACATGCATGGTGAAGAATGTCCACGTCATACTGTACATGAACACCGTGCTAGTACGGAGCATTATGAGTAACGTCAGTATTACTGCGTGTGCATGGCTGAATTCACTAACTGCTAGCACAGTACTAGTCCTCGTACCCCATACAGTAAGTGGCCATACCTCACACGGCGTCCACAGGTCCCACGTAATTGTAAGTACCGTGTCTGGCGTATCTATAATTACACTGTACTTACAGCAAGGTCGGAGTACCTGGGTACTTGGTAATCATCACTAAACTCCGTCCACACTCTGCACTTGCAGCGCTTCGTCATCTCCTGCATCGCAATAGCGTCGTCGACGTCCGCCTTCCTCCTCAAATGCAGCAGATTATTTTCTCCCATATTCCCCGCGTCTATTCCACATATTCACGATGGCATCTCAACCTCACGACATCATCAGCCATGCCCCCTTTTTTCGTCTTTTCGGGTTGGCTTCCGTAGCCTGACGCAGGCCCGACCTACCTCGTGGCGGAACACTTTGTGTGCCGGAAGCATTCGATGGCGCTCGACGACGCCGCATCAGACTAGCTACCCACCCGTCCGCCTTCGCTCGTGACCGCCACCGCCGCCTCGCTTTTCGACTCGTCAGGCTGCCCTGCACGGCACTGTACGGCACAGTACTGCGTTGCACGTGTACGAACCCGCCAAAGCTGGCTGTTAGTTTAGCTTCTCGACGCCTTCCGACGGCCCAGCCTCGCCATGAAGCCCCTGCGAGATTAGAACCAGCCATGTTAGAGAACGGAGAGAAGTGGTGGCATTCATCATGACCGGGTCATTATGGACGGACAACGGTGCCAAACGTAAGACTCCCCATCGCTGCCATACTCTGTCTGTCTGGCCCTCTCTGCGGCCGTGCCCGTTGCGAACTTGCCTGTTTGCTTGCTTGCCACCATGAGCGAAGATGAGCCATTCCGGCCAGAGGACCGGCGCGGGTCGCTCGTCGATAGCGTCAAGGGCATCGCCATCAGCATCACCCCGCGCTTTCTTTCGCCTTCGAGCCTCCGCCACACCCGACAGCGTCGATCATCTATCTACATCGCTCTCTTAGCCCTGCTGCTCATCGCCATCGCCGGCCACAGCCTCTACGGTGACAGTCTCTACCACTCTCGCATTGTCGATGACTCGATGTCGAGCCCCATGACGACGAGCCGAACAGCGAAGCAGAACGAGCAGCTTGAGAGCCAGAATTTGAATCAGAACCATAACGAGAGTCAGAAGCAGAAGCAAGAGCAGCAGCAGAA
Organism: Drechmeria coniospora; assembly: GCF_001625195.1. Taxonomy (NCBI): domain Eukaryota; kingdom Fungi; phylum Ascomycota; class Sordariomycetes; order Hypocreales; family Ophiocordycipitaceae; genus Drechmeria; species Drechmeria coniospora. The sequence goes on along the minus strand of NC_054390.1, from coordinate 4,863,959 downwards.
GCAGAAGCAGAATGACAAGGCGACGCAGAAGGGAAAGGAGACGCAGGAGCAAGAGCAGAAGCAGAAGCAGAAGCAGAAAGTGAAGGGGCAGGACAAGGAAAATGGAAAGGTGAAGCAGACGCCAGACAAAAATCAGAAGCCGGGTGAGAAGCAGGCGCAGGATCAGAAGCAGGGCCAGAAGCAGAAGCAGACGCAGGCCCAGGCGCAGGGCCAGAAACAGGACCAGAAGCAGGCCCAGCAGCAGAAGCAGGGTCAGAAACAGGACCAGAAGCAGTCCCAGCAGCAGAAGCAGGGTCAGAAGCAGGGCCAGAAGCAGGGTCAGCAGCAGGGTCAGCAGCAGGGCCAGAAGCAGGGCCAGAAGCAGGGCCAGAAGCAGGCTCAGAAGCAGGATCAGCAGGCGGAGGAGCAGGGACCAGAGCATAAGCAGGAGCAAAAGCAGAAACAGGCGCAGAAGCAGCAGCCGAAGCCGAAGCCGGAGAAGCAGCAGAAACAGAAGCCGGAGAAGGAAGGGGAACAGCAGCTGGAGCAGCAGCAGAAGCCGGAGCAGCAGAGGGTGCAGGGACAGGAGCAGGAACAGGAGCAGAAGCAGAAGCAAAAGCAGAAGCAGGAAGAGAAGCAGACACAGAAGCAGAAGCAGACGCAAAAGCAGAAACAGACCGACAGCAAGAAGGGCACCTCGGACGTGGCCACCTTTGACTCATTGCTCCCACACAAAATATGGCAACTCTTCTTCAAATTCCCCGCCGATGAATTCGAACTGGCCGACACGCCATCCTGGATTGCCAAAAACCCGGATTACGAATATATGCTGATGGGACTGAACGGGGCCGATATGTTTATGCGCGAGCATTTCTTGCAGAATACTTCCCTCGTCGCCATGATCCATCATCTCCAGAACACGGGCATGAAGGCCGACCTGCTTCGATATCTGCTCCTCTGGGTCAAGGGGGGCACTTACACCGACATCGACACATACGCCATCCGACCCATCAACCGCTGGGTTCCCGAGGAGTACCAGGAAGGCACCCGCGTCGTCATCGGCATCGAGTTCGACCGGCTTGGCGATTCCAACTGGGCCGAGAGCCACGAAGAAATTCAGTTCTGCCAATGGACCATCGCCGCCGTGCCGGGACACCCAGTCTTCCTCGACATGATCCAATGGTCCGTCGCGGCCATTGAAGAATTCGCCAAGACCAAGGGAGTCTCGTACGCGGACCTTGATCCCACACAGTACGACGTCATCGAGCTCACTGGTCCGGTTCCGTGGACCGACGCCGTCTTTCGCCAGCTGCAACGGCTAGACCCGGACATCACGTCGCTGACGAATCTCAGCGGCCTCATCAAACCGCGCCTCGTCGGCGACATCTTGATTATGCCGATTAACGCTTTCGGCATGGGTCAGATGCATTCCGGCAGCAGGAATGACGGCCGAATACCGGACGACGCCTTGGCCCAGCATCGATTCCACGGGTCCTGGAGGCCACCCGTCGGAGGCTTTCCGGAGGACGAAGACTCGTCGTGAATGAAGTCATCCGGCGCTTCTCCTGCCCGACACGTGCTGGCGTAGTCCACTTTTGTTACACGACGAAAACCAAGGGCGAGCGGGAGTGAGGCGTACGGATTGCTTCCTAAACATTATTTCTTGGATTTCCCAGCACTCGAGCGCGTGCTATTCATTAGGAGCAAGTTACCCTTGTACGGATATCTGCTACCAGACTTTCATGTACCATAGGTATGAATAGTACTGTATCGATATAGTAGACGCACTCGGGGGTATATATATGCGCATGTACGCACGCAGTACGGCATATAATTGCTTGCTCTCATCACATACATGTACTGTGCCAGCAGGAATATACAAGTACTGTATTCTGTACACAGTACTCTATGAATTCACTACGAATAGGTGCAAGGACCGAAGTACCTATAGTTTATTCATACCGCTCCTTGTCCGAGTCAATGCAGCAATGACTGCCCTGCAAAGCTCCGGGTTCCTCCAGCGGAATGCTGCTTGGTTCTCCATTCAACAACGGATGACGTAAAGTATTGCGCAAAGTATGATGTGCCATGTCAGGTCAATGGTAGATTCCTAGAACGTCCGGAGTACAGGCACAAGCCATCGCTCAGCCATTGCGGCCGTTGAAACGTTGAAAAGCGCTGGGCTCCTGTCCTGACCACTGGCAGAACATCATCCCCTGCCCCTGATCGGACGACCATCGAAAGATTGCTTCGATGCAGCCTCCAACGCCGTCTGCATTCGGTGAGAACGTGACTGGGAGAACTGAAATACGAGGGCGTACGGTATACGCATTACGGAGTACAGCATATACACCTGCATCGAGCACAGGATTCATCTGCCTGCACCAGGTCGGCATTGAGCCTCGTTCCTGGAACTGTTGGCATCATACTTGACGTTGCCGACGCCGAGATTTCTGCGAGGAATGAAAGAACTTAAATAACGATACTCCATTCGCTGGTTGATCGTCCATGACGTGGTATTCATGACGTGGTATTCATGAAAAGGGGTTAATGAACTGCTACCTAGTTTTCCCCTTCGACTGGACATCCACGTACACAAATGCATTACGCCATGTACAAAAAATTGCGTCATGTTCATCGTCCATTCCATATCCCTCATCGCCTCGTTTCTGGCCCTCTTCCCAGGCAGTAACATCCCACCAAGGCCTGAAAGTCGTTCCGTTCCATCTTCTCGAACCTTCTCAACGCTGCCTTGGCGACCACGAGCTTCGCATCCCTCCCCGTCTTGGCCGTTGCGTGCTCGACCGCCTGCTCGTGCACCATGAGCGCGCAAACAGCTTCGTCCTCCGTCACAGCCGCGACCCCGTCCGTCGTCTGGCCCGGCACTACCGAAAGGTAGAGACGCCAGTTCTGGCAACCGAGACGATTTTGCATCACGTGCACGAGCACTGTCACCGGCTGCCTGCTCGCGTACGTGTCGTAACGAGCCATGTCGTCGAAGAAGGGCTCGATGTGGCTTGAGAAGAAGCGGTGGACCGTCGACAAATCGTATCGGGAGTCGACAAATAGGCCGCCCACTAACGCCTCCACGAGGTCGGAGAGCACCTTTGGCGGCTGCGACGTGTCGAGCCAGTAATCGCGGCGGTGGCCGCCAGCTTCGTCGACCCCCGCCCGCGCCAGCTCAAGCTCGGTGACGAAGTCGCTGATTTGCCCCACGAGCGCCGCCGTCGTCGTCAGGAGATGCTTCTGGAGCCCGAGCTGCACGCAGAGGCTGCCGAAGAAGTGGTTCGACGCCATCGCCATCTTGTGCTCCGTGAGCCACTGCGGGTCGGCGTCCGGAAAGCGGTCGAAGAGGTAGTCGACGATGACGAGGTCGAGTAGTGCGTCGCCGAGAAATTCTAGCCTCTGGTAGTTCGGAATCATTGCCTCGTACGGGTACGACGGATGCTTGAAGACACTGCGCAGCAAGTTGCTCGACCGGAAACGGTAGCCCGTGGCCTCGAAGATGCGCTCGACAGCCGCATGTTGAGTCGCCGAGCCGACGGCCACCTGCCACTCGGGCATCTTGAACGCGTCGTAGTACTGGCTAAATTTTGTCATCCTGTGATTCTTGCTCTTGACCATCTTCGTCACCGCCTGGACCGCCAGGTCCGTCTTGCCCACCCTCTTTTGCGTAACGTACGCTGCGCCGATGAGTGCCTCGCAGACGTCGGCGACGGACTTGTCGGCGAGCCGGTGCGTCGCTTCCGTCTTGGGCGCTTTGCCCTTTGTCAGCCTGAGGTTGCTCGGGTACCACGTTCGACGGTCAAACGACTTTGATCGGACAAACTCCTGAAGCTTAATGTCGACGGCGTGGTTGAAGAGGTTTTGGTTGCACACAAGGAGCATCCGTTCAACGTGGTACTCGAACTCGTTGGTGTTCGGCATCAGGGTAAAGAGAGATATCGTCGTCGCCATCTTGAGAAAAGCGTCGCCGAGAAACTCGAGCCGCTCGTAGTTGTTGCTCATGCCGACCTGAAACCCCACCTGATCCCTATCGTGCTCCTCAGTGTGGGAACTATCCTTTGTCAGCGCCTCGAGCGCCAGATCGGACCGGATGTCTCCAAGCCCAAGCAGCCGGCACGCCTCCAGCGCGATGAGGGCCGAGTCAAGGCGATACATCATCACTGGCAGTGCTATCGCCATGGAAACTATGTCGGCCGGAAGCTTGGAGAGCACTAACGGTTCGAGGATGATGCAGCAGCCCATATCGGCATTCCCTCTCTCTGCAGTGTCCTCGTCCATGAAGTTTCGCCGCAACGACAACAGCTCGGCGTCAAGCACGGGCTGTCCCTCGTCCCACGTTTGCCTCTGCCGTGACTTAATACTCAGGCTATTGCTGTATTCCTTGATAGTCTGTTCGACAAGACGGTAGGCCCGGCACTTCGGCATGGGTACACCTTCGGGAACAGGGTCGCTTGGCTTCAGCGACTTGTTGATGCCGTGAATCAGAAACTTTCGAGAGCCGTCCCAAGGGTCGATGGCCATCTTTCCGGCGAAGAAGGCTTCGGGAGCACCTCGCCACTCGGGTACGTCATCGTGAGCCACCATGTTCATCATGTTCCAATCGACACTCGCCGCCGAGGGCCCGTCCACGGGTATTGCTGCGCACGGAGCGATAAAGTAAGGCAGTTCCTCCGGCGTTGCGTTGAAATCTTTGCTGAAGACGTCTCTGAATATGGCAAGCGTGAACTTTGCGAGCGCATCCACCTCGTCGGAAGCAAGCTCCAACGGCGGCATCGCAGAGCCAACCAGGCGCGCGGCCGAGGTCCTCTTGCCGAAGTAAAAGAGCATAGGCTCCATCTTTGGCAACGGCTTCCTTGTAAGCAGGAGGATGGGATGTGTACGCCTCCCTGTCGCCTCGGGGTTGTCTAGGAGATAAGTGTGTTGGAATAGTGTTGCAGGATAGCCCAGCTGACACCATATCTCCGACCTGACCCGCATCGTGTATTCTTCCCTCCTGTTGGAGCTGAGTGCCAAGCGAGCGTTTCGCATTGCTGGGAGTCGTCTGCTCAGAGTCGGCTGCAGATGGCCATTGATGTATTTCTTCTCGATAAGCTCGACGCAAGCTTCGAAGGCGGCCGAACCTCGAGCCAGCTGTTTGTTGCGTTGAGCAAACCCACGCTTGCATTTGATCGGACTTTCCTCGGGCAAGATGACCGTGGCGACGAACTTCTTGCTTGTGGACGAGGAGGTCACGACGTAATCGGGGGTAACATGAGAGTCGGTCAGAGAGGAGACAAACTTAGCCAGGACCTCGAGACTGGAGGCAAAGGACAAGCGCGCACCCGTTTCAGGAATTTCGTGCACCCTTTGTGCAATGCGCTCGTTCTCGGCGAGGGTCACGGCGTCGAAGTTGTCTTGTATCTTTCTGTCCGAAGGCAAGCTGGTGCAGAACTGACGAAGGGAGATGGCGTCTCTCGTCGCCTGTTTCAGCTTTCGAAGGTGCTGCATATTCCCCTCCTCGAGCATGCTGATGTAGGTTGATTTATCCTTCCGGGCTCGTCCCTTGGACTGTATGTACTGAATTGCAGAGTCGTACAAGTCGAAGCGGATGATGAAATCACACTCCGGAATATCGATGCCTTCTTCAGCAACCTGGGTGGCGAAGAGGCAGTTTGTATCGCCACGTCGAAATCGCTGAAGAGCGACGACCTGGTCACGAAACGACATATTGGCAATGCTCGCAGCTCCTACCCTAGAACCAATCTGGAACAGCAAGTTGGTCAGCGAATACGTTCGCTCACGAGAGCTCTGCCAACGAATGGGAAGGAAACGGATCGCCACTAGGCTGACGGACCAAATGGGATGCATGAATGGCTGGGATCTGCATATCGACCAGTTGAAAGGCCTGCGCGAGGAGGAGAGCGGTGTATCGCTTCTTGACGAAGACGATGCAGCGAGTCGTGACCCGCTCCTTGAAGGCGTCTTCAAGGATCTGTCGAAGCGTCTTGACCTTGGACGAAAAGGCAAACAAGTGGGGATCCGTCATCCTCGTTGCCGTTGTCATGATCTCGTCGTTGGCCACGGCACCGAGTCGTACGGCATTCTGTACCTCGCACAGGACGGAGAGCACGCGGTCTGCTTCGCCCTCCCTATCGACCGTCTGTCGGCGGTTGTCCCTCTCTCGGGCCTTTGCCACCTGCTTGTCAACCTCGGCATCGGTCATGAGGAGGAGCCAGTATCTGTCAGCGCACCAGGGACCAAGGGTGGATGCCACGTCCTGGGCGGCTTCAAAATGCATGCGATACTGTGGCTCGTGGGATATGAGGTTCGAAATGCGGGCAGATAATGGCGTTTTGGCGTCTTCCGGCCGGACGAGCCTTGCATAGTACTCCTTCATCTCAATCTGTCGGCGCCGGTTCTGGCCCTCGGCAAGGGTTTCGTCCGACACGGTGGCGATTTCGCTGCACATGATGCTTTCAAGGTCGGCTGCTGCACCGCGCAAGTCTCTTGTCTGGGCATCGACCGGCGACGCCGTCATGCCGAGGATGCGTGGTCGGTCGTGGCGTTTGCGCAAGTAGTGCTCCTTGATGATGCGGGCGTACGGGTGGTTCTTCTTCGTGTGATGGGCCTCGTCGAAGATGAGCAGGTTTACCCGACTCATCTGCAGGAAGCCGCTGTTTAGACAATCGAGCAGAATCTGGGCGGTGCAGACGAGCACCATGTTTTCGTCGAGCTGTTGGTCCCAGAACTCTTTCGTACGCAGGATACCCGTCATTTCGCCGTGAAATTTAGCGACAGGATGCTCGAGATTGGCCCTGAGGACGCTGTACTGCTGGAAGCACAGCGCGACGTTCTCGACGAGGAAGAAGGCGACCTTTTTCGCACCCCCCTCAGCCCGTCGTTCGAGCTCTTGGTCCAGGGTAAACCTCAGCAACAGGGCGGCAATGAGGGTCTTGCCAGATCCGGTGTCAAGAACGATTATGAGGTTCTTCTCCTTTGCTCTTTCGAAGAGTTCTATCTGATACTCTCGCGGCGTCGCAATAATACGCTTCTCCTCGTTTCTCTGGATGAGACGGCCCGCCGATGCGTGCTCCATGCCGCCACCGACGCCGCTGCTGAGATTCGAACGAAGACGCTCGCTCTTGCTGATCCACTCGCGAAAGGCTGCATCGCCTCTGCGCCTGAGGGCCGAGGCAGCTCGGACGACGTCGGGGTTGGAGACGATACGGTACCTATCCTCGTCGCTGCCGTCGTCATCACTACTGCCGCGTCTGAAGTCGCCATCATCGTCCTCCTTGGCAGAATCCCTGGCGACAGAGCGGGAGGTAGAATCGGCGGTAGCATCGGCGACCTCTCGGATTTGGTTGGCAGTCTCTTCGAGACGGAGTGAAGAGTGATGATACTGCTCGCAAGGCTCGTGCTGAGCATCGAGTCGACCCAAGCTGTCTCCTCCAGCAACTGCAGAAGCGTCGAGGTCCGGTGAAACATTTTCGAGCATCATATCGGCGCTAGATCCGAGTTCATATTCGAATCCAACTCGTCAAAGCTCACGGGAATGTTCGACTTGCCGGAACCAAGGCATCTGATCAGCCCTTCGATTGTGAGCTCGGAAAGAAATTTTATCACGACCAAATCAATTCGAAGTCGTCAAAATTGGTGTTCCAAGACGGACAATGAACAAGCGCAGGGCATCATGAGCGTAACGGAAGGAAAGGAAGACGAAGAGAGCAGGGTATCGATGGAAAGGGCAGAAGTGGCTGAGGTGCATCGAAGCAATGAATAGTGACAGACTGATGACAACAATGGAAGTTCGTGTGGGTGGATTCAGTTCACGTACCTCCATGTACGGAGAAGATGTACGGATAGAGGCATCCTAATTGCTGGCTGCTGTATCAACGCCCTGCTACGTGCTGCAAGTGCTGGAATGTCCCCCAAGTCCACTGGGCCATGGGATGGGGACTGTGAGCAGACCTGCTGTACTTGATATGTACAAGTACAACGCAAAGCACTGCTGTAACTATTAGGTAGTAACTACGCCTGGTGCTGCTGGTTTGTACGCAGGCAACGCCCAATGCATATTGCACCCTGATTGCAAACTGCAAGGAATTAAATACAAAGTCATTGTTGACCACCTGTGCGTCACCTGTTGAAGCAAGACAAGCGAAGCGTTCAATGAGCATTAATGACTACTTGGATGTTTATCCTACTTAATTTTTCAAAGAGTATATGGATTGTGTTGCCGGGTTAGGTCGACGACGATACCTGCGCGGTCATACAGAACATACGCACTGGACGCAGCATCCCGACAAGGACCCAACACCAGATGCAACACGACGCATAGCGAATGCACAAAGTACAAATGAAGCGTTTCTTTCTGCATAGGAGACGAGTGATAGTTGTAATCGTGTGTAATCGTGTTCGTGCACCGATCATTCATCAAGTATGGCACACCCTGACCGTCTCCGTCTCTCGTTGTTCTCCCTCGATCCGAAGACAGAACCCCAACCCTCTACATCAGCCTTTTAACTTCTCCAGTTGGGCCAAAGTTGAATGGCGTGATGTTTGTACCTTCAACAAGTCTCACGCCACGCGGGATCTTCATGCCCACCATGGACGTTCTCCCCCTGGTGCCCGACCAGCCGTCGGCACTCGAATCGACGCCGGCCAGGTACCACCATTGCGCAGTCAGGACATCGTGTATGGCTGATTGAAGATTGTAATTCATCAATGTCCGCGGCAGTTTCTTTTCAAGCGAATTGAACTTGTGCGCCATGGTGACGACGTCCCCATGAAGCTGACGAACGAATGACATTTCGTCGTTGGTCATCATCGTTTCCATGTTGAACATACTTTGGATGATGTATCCACGCAAAAGTTGACCATTTCGCAGACCCCCCATTCGCTGGTGAAAGCAAATATTTTCGTTGTCAGCTTCATCAATGTTGAGACTGTACGACTTGGATTCGATGAGACGTGTGATGATGGCGGAGGAAGGCATCAACAGGTACATGGGCTCAGGGTTGATTGGTTGATACTGCAATGCCAGTAGGAGATGTTCAAACGAGTCAGACAGGATGTAGCCTGATACGAGCATGATTTCCCGTTCAGGTTCGCCGTCAGAGGGGATCTCCCAGAATCCATGTTGAGCCATGATGCGAAATAATTTAGGTTTGCGAACGGAATGAAGGTCAAGCGAAGGACAAGGCAAGGTCAAGATGAAGTCGACGATGAGGATGCAGACAATGACCATTAGACAAGAGGAGACGGGGAAGAATATATAGCAAGCCTCTTTGCCAGTGACGAAAGCGCTTGCTTTCTGTGGTGTCACAGTTGATGAGCTGAGGAGGTTCCTTCCCGTTGATGACTACGATTTCGTTCTGTCCACGTACAGGGACAGCAGTAAGTGCCGGCACGCCTGCCATGACATGCCGTATTTCGACGATATTCCATCGCGCCATCACGCTGTTTTTGTTTTGTTTTTGCTCCTCACTCGTCTAACAGTGCACCGCTTGTCTTTTACCGTCCCAGCACCGGCCGATGCGTCGTTCAGGCAGGCATCTCAGGCTGGGTGACGATTGGCGAGGAGGCATTGTCGTGGGCGAACAAAGCATCGATGGGTGAATGAAACGCCAATCCTCCACATCCCTACAAACTTGAACGTCCGTCCATTGACTTGACCTCGACAACGAGCTTGCCCTGGTTGATGCCCTTGTAGAGATCGATGAGGCCCTGCTCTGCAACGGCCAGACCCCCCTTCAGGACGTACTCTGTCTTCTTGAGCTTCCCTTCGGCGAGCCACTGGGCGAGCTCCTTGCGGGCGCGAGGATAATCCTTGGCGTGATCGATGACGACGAAGCCCTGCATGCGGATCCTCATGGTGATAACCTTGGAGATGTTGACGGGGCCCTTTGGCGTCGACGTGTTGTACTGGCTGATCATGCCGCATTCGACGAAACGGGCATGCTCCTTGGCCCTCGACAGGGCGAGGTCCAGAATATCGCCACCGACTGGCGACGATGAGCGGATGTCTTGACGACAAGGACACGCAGAAACAAGGAATGACAATGCAGATGGATTTACGTACCGTTATCCCAGTAGACGTCAATGTAGGACTTGGTCGCTTCCTTGAACTTATCCTTGAAGTCGGCCGCCTTGTAGTTCAAGGCGACGTCGAATCCCAGGTCATCCACCAGCCACTTGCACTTGTCGTCGCTGCCGCAAAGTCCGACGACTCTGGCACCGGCAATCTTGGCAATCTGACCGGCGACGCTGCCCGTCGCGCCCGCGGCACCGGAGATGACGACGGTCTCGCCGGCCTTGGGTTCACCAATCTTGGTCATGCCGACCCAAGCGGTCAAGCTCGTCATGCCGAGAGCCGAGAGCATGTCGAGGGGATCCTTCAGACCCGGGTAGTTGGAGGCGAGGTCGAGGTCCTTGTCATCCAAGATGGCGTACTCGGTCCATCCGGCGTAGCCGGAGACGATGTCGCCTTCCTTGGCCTTGGTGCTCTTGGACGCAATGACGCGACAGACGGTGCCCCCGCGCATCTTATCGTTAATCTTGACGGGTGGCAAGTAGGAGCGGGCATCTGACGGTCGGGTTAGTGGACTAGGAACGAATGGGGGTTACGGAGGAAGGGAGATGGATGGCCCGATTACCAGTCATCCAACCGCGCATCGCAGGGTCGAGAGAAAGATAGAGGACCTCGACGAGCACTTGGCCGTCCTTGAGGTCGCCTGCTGAGGGAACGGGTGACTTTTTTTGCTGGAGGGTGCGTCCGGCGATGATGTCGCCCGTCGGCCGCTCGGCGAGAAAGAAGGAGAGATTTTCCTGCGCCATGATGGACGTGTATAGCGGATGAAGCCGACGGTATGATTGTCGTGCATGCGACGATGGTCGTGATGGCGGTGAAGGTGGTCAAGGTGGTCAAGGTGGTAAAGGCGGTACCAAGGTGCTGATGAAATAGCAAAGCGGTGGGAGTCGAGCTGAAGAAGGGTACGGCGGATAGCGGCGGCCTTGAAGCGTCTGGCCACTTGCACACAAATGTACCAACTTGTAACGATGTACCACAGTCGTCGGCCGTCATCAAACCTTGGGTTTCTCAGCTACCGAGGATCGAGGATGCGGCATATCATTCATCATTGGATAGGGAGATGCACTGGTTGCGTCATTCCAGCTAATTAACTTTTACGGTATTATAACTTACTCCGCACGGAGTAATAATGCTGTGCAACAAGAAGTAACTAATAATTGCGGGGCCGCTGAGAGGAAGGGGAATGCCGAGGTTGATTCGGCTTCCCACGGCGGCGCATCGGCGGGCTTAGCGGGTCTCGGGCACCGAGGCTCCAGGCCCAAGCTGCCCACCAAGACCCGCTGGCGGCGGCGGAGTTCCGGATGGTATTACCGGATGATAAATCTCCGATGATCACGATGATGCACGGATTAGTAGACAGAAAGCAAACCTAAATTCCTCAGCAGTTCATTTTTTTTTCCTGAATAGAGCTGCCAATACATTACATCAAGAACCGCTCTCGTCCGTCCATCATCCCGGCCGTTCCGGATTCCGTACCACACAAGACTAGTCACAACTACTCTTCTCGGACTCTGGTATCTAGCCCATGTTAGGTACCCCGGACTCGGCAGAGAGTAGTTATTGAGGGCAAGGCACGGTGCACTCGGAGCAGGAGTGACCTCGTCGTGTTGGATCGCGACCAAAGTCAACCAACTCATCCTGCCGCCGTTGACTTCTCGACTGGACACCAGAACACTCCAAAGGCACCCGGCATGTTCCTCAAACGCTGTCCTTGTAGAACCTCACCCCAAAGCTGATCTCTCCGCCCCTCCACACGCTTCTCTTCCGCGAACAGACAAAATATCTGCGCCATATTGAATCAGGCCTTGCAGCGTGCTCCCGCGTCGCGTGGTGCTCACTTTGGCACATGGGTGATTCGTTGCCATTGGCTTGGATACGAGCGGCATCCGGGTCAGGGTTGCATCTGCTCTCCTGTCGATTCCGCGATCCGATGCCTCCAGCTCCTCCTTGTTCGCCTGGTTGCTGGCCATCCCCCAACCTAGCATCAACAGTCCTTTGTCGTTGTCCTCGGTCGATTCCCTCTGCCTGCTGAACGTCGCTTGCGGGACCGCCGCTCCCTCCGCGCCTCTCGGCTCGAAGCTGGCTCCTGCTTACTGTGGCCGTTGGCTTTTCCGTGGTTAGGAATGGAATGTGCTCCTCGCAATCTGGGGAGCTGCCGAAAGAGGGCTCCTGCACCTGGCCCCCCTCTTCACCCTCCCCATGCCCCGGAAGAGGGTTCTTCGACAGCACCGTTTCCGTCTCACACTTGAAAGCAGCATACACCTCCCACGCCGTAATCAACCCGTTCCTCCACCGATCCCAGCATTCGGTGTCATCGAGCGTTCGCCACTGGGCACGATACTCGTCCTCGAGATCCAGTATATCCCGCTTCAGAAGGTCGGTCGTGCTCTGGCTCTTGCGCCACCAGCTCACCCCGGGGCCCTGTCGTAGGCTTTTGTACCGAACATCGTTTGACATCGCCTTGAGCTCCTGGATGACAAAGCCGCGGAGAAGCATGGCGTGGGCGAGTCCCGCAAGCTTGTGTTCCGTCCGTAGCGAAGGCTGGTCTGAATACTTGATATTCAGCCGAGTAGGGTCCTTGTCCAGAAACTGGCAGATCACGGGCTTCGTCGGCACCGGGATAAGGTAGTTTCCCATCAGTGAATGGAACCTCAGCTGAAGCTGCAGATCAGCAACTGTGCTTATCGGAACGCCTCCGACGCATCGAGTCATTTTTGGTGGCGAGGGAGTGCGAAAGGCGTCAAGGTGCAGGAGGGCCATGGTGGTCAGGCTGCGACACGGAGGCGGCTTACCATGTTCGTTCATACAATCCTTTCGTTACCAGAAGCCGGGCAAAAAGCCATTTTTAGAGGGGCAGACTTTGTACAGCCGACAGAATCACTGAAAATCGTGTATGCCAACGTTTGTGTTTGGTTCTCATTTGCCAACAGTATGTGAACACGCCGGGTTTGTCGGCTGCAAACCCGCAATGTTCGCACACAAAACGCGCACACGGGCAGGCTGGCAAGTGTTGGATATAGGTCATGTTTATCTGAGAGCCACTCGGATCAGGAGTAGTCGAGATCCGGTCTGGCTCGCACGCTCGTCATGAGGAAGTGGTTTTGTTCTTGCCCTTTGACTTGCCGCCTCTTCTGCCCTGCTTCTCCTTCTCGGCACCCTTGTTGTTGTCATTGACTCGGCCGGTTTCATCGGAATCGGCATTTCGTTTCTCCTGTCGCTTCCCGTCTGCAGAATCATTGCTTTTCTGAGCTGCCCTTTTCTTCGCCTCTGCCTTTTCGACCTTCTCGATGAGCGCGTCGCTCTCCTCCCAGAGTCTCTTGGCCACTTCGTCATCCTTGACCTCGGCACGAGCAAAGTCGACTTCGGTGCATTCTTTGATGAGCTTCCCGCCAGGACCCCGGCCGAGGTCGAGCTCCATGGCAGCGTGCAGTATGGACTGGGCGGCTTGGTGGGGCGACTTGAGCAGAAACCACGGGACGGCATAGCCGAGGAGGTACAGCGCAAGGCCGTAGAGCGAGCCGCGGGTGAGCCAACGGCGCGTGCCGGGGGTTCGGCTGAGGCCGGGGTCGACAAAGATGACGCGGGCATTCATCGGGAGCTCGTCGGGGCGCTTGTAGGAGTCGAGGTGCTTCTGGAATGCTTGTCCAAAGACGTTGAGGGCGAGCTTGCTGCGCGCGTAGGCCGCGGCTGGCGACCAGTTGCTCCCGTGCACGGCTTCCTTGAGCGAGGGCGAGCCGATGTAGGAGGAGCAGGTGGCCATGATGATGCGGACATCACGGTCAAAGGGCTGGGCCTTGATGGCGGGACTTAGGATGCCAAGCAGGTGGAAATTGGCGAGAAAGTTCACCATCCACGTCTCCTCTATCCCCTCGCCCGTCTCAGTTCTCCCACCGCCCGGGGGCGTGAGGGTGGCGGCGCAGAGGACGATCATGTCGAGCCTTCGCGGGGGCGCATTGTCGATCCATCGGGTGGCGAACTTTCGAACGCTGTGCAGGCTCGATAGATCGACCTGCTCGGCGTATATCAATTGATTTTGCGTCTTCTCCCGCAGGTCTTGCACGTACTCGACGAGGAACGGATCGGAGGGCGGTGCGTGGGTGAGAAGGACGATCTGGGCACCACGGGTGGCGAGCTCTTCGACGGCTCGGGCGCCGACGCCAGAGGTGCCGCCGGTGAAGAGGACTACCTTGCCGTGAAGTGGCCTCTCGGCCGTATTGGATCGACCTGATGTCCACTTCTTGAGGGTGTAGAGCAGGGTGAGGGCGATGGAAGTGTAGAAGATGGGCCACTGGTTATCGCGGAGCCAGTCGGGCGGGCCATTCTCGATGACGTAGAAGATGAAGGGGATTGGCATCTCGAACGCTTTGCATTGATCATTTCCTTGCGTTTGTCTGCTTTCTGATCATCTTCACAGAGTGTTGGCCGGTGGGGGGGGTTCGTCGACCTGGCCGTTGGGGACGCTCGACAAATGTTGAAGTAGCAAAGGAGCTCACTCCTAAGCACATTCAAAGGTACATGCACGTACGGAGCAGTACGGAGTACATTATACCATAAGCTAGCATACTCGGGGTATGCAAGTAATACGAAGTACACCTACTCCGTAAGTACTCCGTACAGTACATTGTAAAATATGTGGGCGGATACTACTCCGTACACGTGACGCCCTGGATAGAAGCTCCCGTGTACGGAGTACAACCACTTGTAATTACTGTGCATGCTTAAGTCACGGTTTGAAGTACAAACAATATCACTATTAATACTCCGTACTTGGAACTCCCTTAATTCTCGGCAGATAGTTAATCATTTTACTATGTGACGTATAAACCTGCAGGCAGACGCACATCAACACCATGACGACCCCCTTTCTTCCCCCTAGCCGCTAGACTTTCGAGCTTTCCAGCAAAATTCTAACGCTTTGTTCGTCGCCGTCATCGCCGCGTTCCTTCTGCCATGCTTTCGCAGCAAGACAAATCAATATCGAGAGAGATCCTCCTTGCACGAGACGATGCCTTCCTTCACCTTCCTTCAGTCACCGTTCGTCTCCTTGTCCTTGTCCTGTTCCTTGTCCTTTACCTTACGCATCCAAACCTCGCCAATCGGATCGCCATGCTCGGCAACGCACTCCCACTCGCCAATGCCAAGCTCGAGCGGTGCCTTGCGCACACCGCGACCGCCTCCGCCGATGATGAGGTTTCCGGGCCGATAGCTCTCGTCCTCGTTGAGCCTTCGGATGACGCTTCCGTGAATGCGAACGTTTGACGGAATGTCCCGGACCTCTCCCCGCGGAAGGGGCCAGCGAATCGGCTTCCACGATCCGTCTTCTTGCAGATCCATGCGGCGAAAGGGCAGCCACTCCATAAAGTTCCAGGCCGTCACGGCAACGCCGCTCAGCCCGCCACCGTACTGCAGCGAGTCGTGAATGTCGGACGTGTGGGCCATGTGCATCATGTCGTGGAAGCTCGACCGACGGTCGGTCCCGGCACGGTCGTCGCTGTCAAGCGCCGGGCTGAGCTGGCCGGCCGGGAGGCTCTGCACTCCGTTCGACTCGTCTTGGACGAGAATGTCCGGATTCTGGGCCGGAATCACCTTGTCCTCCTTTCTCGAGGCTGCCTGTTGGATGTACGTATCGCACAGGCAACCCATCTCGGCGACCTTGTCCATGTCGAATGGCAGGCCGGCCTTCATCGCCTCGCGGACGATCCAGGCCAAGGGCACATGGCTTGCGCTCTTGCGGCCGTTGACGCCTTGCCATCCGCCCCCGACATCTCCGTGGCTGCCAGCAAACCACAGCTCGTCGATGTCCTTGTCCTCGTCGTCATGCTCCAGATCGGACGGTGCGATGCCGGAGGCGCAAGACACGGCATCCGCCTCGCACCGATTGCCTTCTTGGCAGGACCTCGAGCGGGGACGATAGGGAGCGTAGCGAGAATTGCCGACGGACGGCCGCCTCTGTCGGCCAGCCCGATCATCACCGTCGGCGGGCGTCAGCAGGACCGTCGGCCGGCTCTCCTTTTCAGTGTCGACAGTGCCGTCGGCGGCCGGTTTGTCGGCGGTGGAAGCTGTTGGAGGACGAGGTGCCGTGCCGGACCGGTAGGTATCGAAGCTCTGTCGAAAGTGGGTCAGGAAGTGGTCCACGTGAGGGTGGCGGTGATGATGATGACGATGATCGGTCGGACGGCGCTGGTACATGAGATCCTGACGAAACTTGGCGCGCCTCTCGTCGATGCTGACGGCGTGGCGGATGACCCTGGCGCTGCTGCGGGCCGTGTAGGGGAACTTGCTGCGCTGCATCCACGCGTTCTCGAACTGGGGCACCGAGTTGACGGTGTCGAACAGGCCGAGGAAGCGGATCCTGCCGACGGGTCTCGAGAAGGTCTCGCGGAAGCCCTTCATGAACTCGTGCATCTTGCGCGTCTTCTTCTCGTGCTCGCTCTCCTCGTCGTCGTCCTCGTCGTCGTCGGACGACGGCCGGCGACTCTGCCACTGGGCAAAGGCCTTCCAGGCGAAGCGGACCATCTCCTCGTTGCCGTGGGACAGCAGGCCGATGTGGTCGAGCATCTCGGCGAGGAAGCGGGCAATGTAGGCGCCCCTGCTGAAGCCGAACATGTAAATTTCGTCTCCCGGGTTGTAGAAGCGCATGAGGAAACGGTATCCGCCGACGACATGCTGGTCAAAGGAGGAGCCGATGGCCGAGTCCTTGGCCTTTTGGTACCACGACTTTACGCGGGCCTGAATGCCCGTGTGGGAGAGGGAGCCGGAGACGACGTAGGTTCCGATGCCGGCTGGTCGTGGGCGCGTAAGTCAGCTGCGGTGCTGCGCGTGCCGGCGGTGGGAGCGGGCGGCGGCAGAGGGGGCTCACGTTGATAGTAGTGGTACTGGTCTCCGGCCGTCCGGTCAAGCATGCGAAATATCTTGAGAATGTTGCTGTCGCTCTCGTCGCCGTGGAACTTGTTGCCTGTTCCGTCGAAGCAGAGGATCAACTTTCTCGGGCCTCTACCGGTGTCGCGCTTCGTGCTGAGGGCCCTCAAGCTCATGGCGGCCGAAGCGTTGTCCGACTCGTCGTGACGTTCGCGCATGGTCTGGGCCGCGCTGGGTTCGAGGAGCCCGGCCATGCTGCTGGCTCCAGGACGGGACGATGAACAAAGCCTCGCAATGTCGTCGCAGCGGATCAAAGGTGCCTCACCCGACAGTGGCCAACGGGAGGTCGGTAGTCCGGGCTAAGGTATGCGAGTTGTTGAGATTGAGAGCGGATTGGGACACGGACCTGTGAAGATGTGCTCGAACTATTGCCGACGTAGACTTGTGAAGTGAGCACTCGTTCCAGCTTCGACGTCCATGTACCGGCGCCTTGCCCCCTTGTCGGTCGAGGGAAGACTCGTATAATGAGCATCAAGTATTTCAACACGCCGCGACATGTACACCTACATCAGCATGAACCTGTACAACGGCACTACCTGTCCCTAAGCTGGCGCGAGCCGGCAGGAAAAAGGCGACGATCGGTGTCTCCAACGCCCTAGTCTCTGCGAGCCCGAACCAGGGTCGGTCCAATCGAGTCTCCAGCAAGCCGTCATGGGTTGCATGCCGTGTCTTGAAACGGAGACGACGGGCTCTGCCGTCTCTGCCGTCCCCTCAGCCGTGACAATCCTTGCCGCCCTAGTCTGGGGTGGTGAAGGAGACGAGGCAAGCGGCGGCGATGGCGGGTCGGTGAGAGGCTGGCCTCGAGAAACGACGGCTTGATGACATGAGCGCAGGCGGCCACGCAATAGGGCGAGGGCGGGCGTCTGCCATGGCGGAGGAAGCATTGGTAGATGATAATAATAATGGATTGTAATGGATTGTGCATGGACCGTAGCAGCGCATATGGGATCGTCCAATAGAAGGTAGCCATTTTCTCGCCCAAGACAATACCCCCGACGTGATGCATCGCCCACAGACAGTGGCTTGCATTTGCATTCCTCGCCCATTCGCCATGGCCCGCCTCCCAGTGCCCATGACGGAGTCGTTTCGGCACTCTGTTGATAATATTCATGTAGCATCATGCTCCGTACCGTGCTCACGGAGTACTTGCTGGAAACAGTACGTATTTGCAAGTACATTGAAACATGTATCCGTAATGCAAGTAATACATGCACATGCAGGTTTGTGTTGCCCGTATGCTTATAGGCACAAGCATATCATTTACAGTACGAAGTACTCCGTACCGTACTCCGTTATCCTAGTTGTAGTTGCACTGTACTCCGTACTTACTCTGAGACTACTAGGTACTAGGTACTCTAAGTACATGTAATTCCCGGTACATGACGGGATAGGTAATACCTGGAACTATACGGAGTAGCCGTGGACTGCATGTACTTACAAGGTACGTAAGTATGTATATGTATTGCAGTACTGTCCAAGGCATGACATGTACAAGTACGGAGTACTTAGATTGTACATGCACTGCCTGTACGGAGTACTTGATGAATACCTATAGCAAGCGCAATCACGTCGTATGCAGTATACGGGGTAGAGTGCATGTACGTGTAAATACGGGCATTGATACAAGTACTTTGCCGAGTAGGTAATTCCTCCCTGTCCGTGCAAGTATCAACTACGCTAAACATGCATGGCACCATTGAGGGCCCCCATGATCCAGCGGGTGAAATCCAAGTTTGCCAGCCCTCTTGTTACTTTTGCGTCTTCTTCCATCTCAAGCGGCAGCCTTCCTGCAACCCCCAATCGAGCAGCCGTTGCTGACCCACCACCGAGGTGGTGCCGTTGCCGTTGCCGTATGATACACACTTGTACGTACCGTTTGAGGCCAAAAGTACCTGCATGGCTTCCGTACCATGTATGAGTGTATCACACACAGTACGAATACGGATTACAGGCCGTAGCCTTTAGCCCATTGGCTCGTCAAGGAGGAATACTTAGTAATTACCTACCTAGTAGTATTGGTTGGTGTACGTACTGCACTTACACCTATCTCGCAAGTATACCAGTAGGTACAGCATGCAACCGAGCAGCCATCGTGACAGTACTCCGTACAAGTAATTACATGTACAGCTGCAGCCACAGGGATGTGCAACTGCCGTTGCAAAGTATTTCGCTCAAGTACGGAGAATTTCTACATGCATTACAACTATGCTATACAGTACTTCTCCGGAGTACGTTATTCTGCAAGCACTCCGTACTTTAGTCCTGGTTTTACTGCACTACAGGCTTACTTACATGCGTACCTATAGTGCAAGTATTAGGTGTGCCGTACGGAGTACTTCGTACTAAACTAGTACTTACGTGTACTTACTTGAATCATGTCGCAAACTACTAATTTACCTAGTACCTAGTACGGAGGACTTCGCACTGCTATAATTCGTGTCAAGTACCCCAACTCTCCCCTCCAGAAGACTTACTTATATACATGGTGTACTATGGAGAACAGTATATGCATGTACCTGTGCGTACCACCATATAACTTACCATTACAGAAATTTACTGTACCTGCGCTCAATGGGGCATGGGGAACAAGTACAAGGCACTTGAGTGTAGATAAATGTGCATGTTACGGGGTGGGTACCTACAAGTTCCGGGTGAAGCCGCGTCAACACCGAGATCGACGGCGAGCCAGTAAGAATCATAGAATAGAGACAAGTCACGCTGGATTGTATTACTGTACATGACATGTACGGAGTCCAAGCACTTGCAATTTTCCGTCTACCTACTTTAACGGTACTTGTACGTACATTCAGATCCCTTCCATGGGGAACGTCCTCGATTGCACGACATGAATACGTATGCACAAGTACATAGTGCTGTATACCGAGTATACTGTACGTGCCTTCTTGTTCTGCACGTGTCCCCCAACAGCACACGTATGCTGGCCCAAATAACACAATTCCAACGTATGTACGCATACACATACACACGAATACACTGCTTCATCATACTTGAACGGGATGCTATCCTAGTCCTTGTGCACGTACGGTCGCACAAGGAGACAAGCGCAGACGGGGCCCGGATATCGTCCACGGATGCCGGCACCTCAGTACTGCGAGCATCAAGATCGCCCTATCACACCGTGGGATACACAGGACTATACTGCGTCTTCATCGTACTGTAAGCCTCATCGGAAAGGTTGGGCTGTTTGTAGCCCCCCATACGTTGAATCAACAGGCACCACGACTGGGCTGCCTCCCATGTTCATGTCCAACCTGGATGCCGTACATGATGAATATGGATAACATAATGATGCTAGAGCCAGTGGCCGGTCCCTTCCGGCATCTGTTTTCTGGGCGGGAGAAAAGGAAGCTTCTTTCAATACGTCCATTCCTAAACTCGAACAGCGCCAACTCCTACTTACATGCTTTCAACCACCATCGTACGCCTCTGGACACATTGTCTTTCCTCGTCCGCTGCTTTCGACTGGACAGCCGCTGCGCCAACCGACGGCACCAGTTGTAGATTTTGTGCATTTCCCGACGTTGAGAGAGCAGATCCGTCAGCCGACAAGCCGCTATCCGGTCCGCGCGCCGAGCTTCCTCGTCGTGCATCGTCGTTGAATGGTCGAGCCAGTGAACGTGTCTCATGCATCGCAATACTCCCCTTCGCGTCCCACACAGCGTTTCTGACGCACCGGTCATGCTGCTGCGGCACGGCGACCCATCGACGCCAGCTTATCATCCCTCCGACCGCTCGCTCCGCTCTCCGCGAAAGCTCCTCGCCACGAATCTACCGCCACCATGAGATCGTTAGGCGGACAGGCCACGCTTCTCGCACTCGGTGAAGAAGATGACCATGCGCCACAACTTCTTCACTAGGTCCTCGGCCTCGTCGTCCAGAGCCTGCTTCTGTTAGCTCACCCATCCTATCGGTTCCTCGAGAGGCGCTGTGGGGGAAAGGGGGGGTCCACTCACTCCTTCCAGCTCCTCCACGAGCGCCGGCGCCGTGCCGCGCTTGCGAATGTGCTCCTCGACCGTCTCCACGAGCATCTCCTCCTGCACGCCCAGGTACTCGACAATCTTCTTTTCGACAAAGGAACGGAGCCGCTCGTGCATCGTGCTCTCGTCCATGTGCTCCCACTTGACCTCCCAAGCCCAGAGGCCTTCCTTGTCTGTCGGAATCTCCTGCGCGAGCGCCCGAACCGCCTGCGCCAGCTCCTCATCCGTCATCGTCGCCGACGCCGACAGCGCGTCCATCTGCAGCGGGATGAGCTGGCGCTTCACCGTCGGCTCGTTGTCCTCGTCGTCCAGCAGGTTCTCCACCTCGGCCATCGTCCGTCGCTGGGGCAGTGCGCGGGATGCTTGCGCCCGCTGTGCAGCCGCTCCCAGGGACAGCTTGAACGGTTGCGGCGCCGGCCGCTGCTGCGCGTCGCCGTCCGGCCGGTTCGGGAATCCACCGGCCGGCCCGCGCGCCGCTGAGCTCTGCTCCTGCTTCGCCGCCCTCTCCCTGTCCTCCTCGCGCCGGTCCGCGTCGTCTCGAGCGACCTCGTGCGACAGGTCGCCGTTTCGCTTCCTCGCCCACTCCTCGTGATCTCGGTAGTAGAGTATGTTTTTGCGCGAAGCCTCGACGTCGTCGTCCAGAGACATCTCCCGCGTGCACTGCTCGTTCTTGCGTCTCTGCAACACCTCCGACTCCTGCCGCTCGCGCTCCTGCTCGCGCTCGAGAGCCTGCTGTCGGATCCGCTCTCTGTTGAGCCACTTGCGCTCGGCCTCGAGGTACTTCTTCTCCGCCTCGCCCTCGTGTTTCTTCTGGTGCCTAACGTATAGAGCGTTGTCGCTCGCGTCGCCGTCGTCGTCGCTGTACACGTTGATCTCCCCGAGACCATCCTTGCTGCCGTTCACGAAGCTCACGCCTCGATCGGTCCCGTTCTGGCCCCGTGCCCCAGAAGGCGCGCTCGGCACCGTCGCCGATCGAGGACCTAGCGGAATGTTGCTGCTCGACACGCCATTCTGCTTCTGGTACCGCTCCACAATCTCTTCCTCTCGCCGAGCACGCTCGACGTCGCGTTGAGTGCTTCGATCACGAAAGGACGCAATCTCCTTCGCCACCATCTCGCGCATCTCGGCCGGCACGTCCGCAAGCTCGTCTTCCTGCGCGATGGAGATGTTGACCACCTCCACGTTGGCCGACGTCTCGCCCGCCGTCACCGTCCCTTCGCCCGCCGCATCGGCCCGAGCGGCTAGGGAAGGATAGAAGAGCTCGCGCTGGACCTGCTTGACAGCCTGCTTCGCCGTCTCCAGCCTAGCCTGGAAGTCGTCGTCATTTTCCTGCGCCTCCGCAAGCGACTCTTGCTGCTCGACGACACTTTCGTCGGCAGAAACCAGCACGGCGACCTTGTCGATGCCCTCGAAGGAATCTTCGTCCGATGGTTCTGCCGTTCCTGCCTGTCGCTTCGCCGGAACCTCGACGCGACCTTGGCCGAAGATCTTGAGCGCCATCGACACCGACTCGGGTTCCTCAAAAATGGCGTATCCGTATTTTGGATTGTGCTTTTCTAGGAGCGACGATGACGTCTCCCAGCTTTGGAGCCGGCCAATGGCGTTCAGCAGTCGCTTCGCATCGCCGTCGTTGCAGAGTGACCCGGGAATGTCGCGAACCGCAATCGCCCGCAGCTTGTCATCGGCCGTCGGCGGGAAGAGTGCCGCGGCCTGCTCTCGCCCTCGGTCTCCACCTCGGTCGCCTCGGTCGCCGCCGATGCCTGATCGTACGCCGGTCGACGAGGTCAAAGGTCCCTCGCGTCCGCCCGCGGGGGCACTTGTGCCGAGCCGGATGACAGGGGCGCTAAAGTTAATATTCGCCGGCATGTTGATGGGCTGGTACGTGGACGGGAGGTTTCCGGGACGGTTGGACGTCGGCGGTGCGCTGTAGGACTGCACGCCGGGGGCAGCGCTTATGCCTGGGGGGGCCATGCCCGGAGGGCCCATGCCGGAAGATGCCATGCCGGGGGGCGGCACTAGAAACTCTGCCGTCAGCCTTGGTTCCTCCGCATCGCCGCTCGAGAAGGGTGCACTACCGAGCCCCGGAGGAGCTCCCATGCCGGGGGGGGGATGGCTTCCGTATCCGCCATAGCCGGGAGGCGGTGCGCCGTACGGGTTTCCTGGAGGGAGAGTTCATCGTCAGCATACGAGTACACTCAATGCACATGCACACATGACGTACCTCCGTATTGATTGTATGACATGTCGTTATTGGGGTTCGTGGGGTCTTTGTATCGCTCGTGATGACGCTCGCAGCCTTGTGTCGCGGTTGCAAGCTCACGACCCCAGCAGTCGTGCAGGCGACAACCCCAGGCACACTCCCTCGTTCGGCCAACAGAATCCGACAGCGGTTCAAGTATTGTAGAATTAGGGTTTGCAGGCGGACAGCACGGCTGCGTGGTCGTGGGTGGAAGCAAGTCGGCCTCGTCGCAAAGCCTGTCGCGTCGTTGTGTCGGCAAAGGAAGCCTTCCGAGTTCGAACGCAGGAGCTTTTTTTAGTGGCGGTGCGGTGCTGGAGTGACCATGGGTGAGTGAATGGCATTGCGCGACGACGAATGGACCCGCTGCCAGGTAATTATGTACTTGGTTGTACTGCGTACAGTACAGTACTTGCATGTACATACTTACATGACATAATACCTGGAGGCCAACTATTGATACAGTCTAACGTGTAGCTATTAGCAGGTGCTGCTCCTAAAGTGCCCCGCATCAATGTTGCTCCGCGCCGCCAAGAGACTCCGGCGAGACGTGATTTTGAGGTTGGACCAGACGACAGCTCGAGCTGGAAGAACACTTCAACTCCGCCTTTGTCGCTCCCAATTGGCCTCTATGCACTGGCCTGTCGCCGACATGTAGGTCAACCCAAGGCTTGCCTACGAGATTTCCTCTTAACAATCTTTGCAGGGCCGCAACTAGAGCCAGCAGCTCCCTGCTGTCCCGGGTCGTTCTGGCGTCGACACTACCGTCACGGACGTTCTCACCCTTCCTCCCGATGCGCTTCTCTGCCGCAATGTCGACACACGATTCGAACCCCTCAAACTCCCGCCCTCCCGCCGCTCGCATAAATCCACTGGTTGGAAGTCATGCTCCTGCGCAACCGCAGGTTCTTTCCAATGAACCGTCGGTTTCGACCAAGCCCTCTCCACCGTCCAACTCCAGCCTGCCTCTCACCCCCCCGCCCCCTCCTCCCCCTCCCGCGACTTCAGAAGATGCCGGGTTGGAATCTTCAAAGGCGCAGGCCAAGCAGTACCCCTATACGGCGGCCGATGCTTCCACCCCCATCAACCTCGATATCGCTTCCATCATCACCAACAAGTCAGCCGCCTACGGCCTCTCCCTCGGCAATGGCGACCCTCTCTCGACCCCTCAGGTTCGCACCGCTGCCGTCACCGGCCGCACTGTCTTTGTCAAGGACCGCCTCACGCCCACATCGGCTCCCACGCCGACGATTGCCCTACGGGTGCTCGAACGCATGTGCCGGGATCAAAAGGTCCGCAACAAGTATCACTCGCAAAAGTTTCACGAACGCAAGGGCCTCCGCAAGAAACGATTACGCAGCCAACGGTGGAGAGCCCGCTTCAAGACGGGCTTCAAGGCAACCGTCAACCGCGTCATCGAGCTGAAGAAGCAGGGTTGGTAGAGGGCACCATGCGCATCCGCTTGGCCGATGATGGTTTGTACGATACCAGGGCAGGGCATTTTCAACGGCGAAAATACGAGCTAGCTTTGGGTCAGCATGTGAGGGTAGGAAAGCAGTCTAGTTGATCACATGATGAGCACCAGCAATTGTAAACTGCATCATTTGCCTGCCCATCGTTACCCTCACCACTTCGTCGGGCTGGCTGGCGGGCTCGTCTTCACTCTGGGCCTCGACCGAAACACCGACTCCATATCCTCCTCCCTCAGCATCTGTTCCGTCAACATGGTTACGTCCTTTGAATCCTCGTGCACCACAGGAAAGCAATTTCCCTCCCTGCGAGACGATACCTTGGACTTCTGTAGCGATCTATGCCTCTCAAGCTGAGCCTTTTGTTTGGCCTTTTCGATGCCCACCATGCTGCGACGAGTGCGCGCAATAAGATCGTCCCCTGGCTCGACGCCATCATCAACCGCAGACGATGGTTTCTTGGCAGAGAAATTGAGAGCATCAGTCCTGCCGAAAGTCGGGTTGGATGCTGGCGGCTGCTCAAGCTCCCCCGTGTCTTCAAAAGTGGAGCTGATTTTAGCCATGGAGAGACGTGTCCGCTGAGCGAGTGAGAGAGATTGCAGTGGCTTTAAGGACTCGGTTGGAGAAGAGGGGGCGCTGTCCATCGACTTGCGCATCCTGTCGGCCGGTTTCTGCGCTTGCATTCGAGTGCCCTGGACCTCTATTGGATCCCATGGGAGACTTGTCTGCGGAGCAGGAGACGGACTCGGTGGCGAGCAAGCGTCCCAAAGATTTTGGTGGTGCGACGCATCGACCATCTCTGACTCACTCTCGCCTTTGACTTGAGCAATGCGATGTGAGGTTGCGTCTGTCGAAGGATAGAATTCATGCTCGGTCTGAGCTTCGCCTGGGTGTGGCAGATGGTCTATGACTGGGCGGCTCGAGGTTGTTGTTCGTGACGTTAGCTTCTTCGAAAACCCCTCCGGTTTGTCTTCTGGGTCAAGGATCTCAGACTCGGAATTAGACTTGTTCTTGATCCTATCAATAGACCACGTCGGACGGCTTTCCAGAAACGCCATTGTGTGTGGCTTGCGACAACGTATCTCCGCCAACTCTTTCGTCAGCTCATCCATGAGCTGCTTATATTCGTCTGCCACAGTAATCATTTGCATACCGGGGACTGTTGAGCGTGGGAGAGTAGGACTTTGGATCTGGAGGTGCTGGTGCGCATCAAATTTGATGCCGATGCACACGGACCCCTTCCGTTCCGGAGATGTGCAGATTGGCGGTGATATCTGGGCTCGGTTTTGGTGCATCTTGCGGCGAAAAGTGTCCCATCTCGCAAGCCGCTCCTTCTGCAGCCTTACCCTGTCGTCGAGTTGTTTCAGGAGGCTGCCGTTGTCGTCGTCGAGCTCATCCAGTTCTCCCTGCTGGACTCGTTGCCAGATGCTGCCAAAGGATGCGTCTTGAATTCCGCCGACGCTTAGACCCGAGTGCCCAAGCAAAAGTGTGTTCATCCATCTCTCGTCGCCGTGCCAGTTGTTCCTAACCGTCTGCCGCATGTCATCCCCGTGGTGGCCAGGGTACTTTTCCACGCCGTCCTTCTCTTTCGCACATATTTCTTCATCTCGTCGCGCCAGATCATGTTCCTTGGCGGCCAGAAACTCAGCAAAATGACAATATCTTGCCCTCGCCACCTCCTTTCGGGCAATGAACCGGCGCAGGTCAGCCTTGTGCGCCATCGTCAACAAGGATAGCTGCGCGTCATCCACAGCAAGCCCCTTGTTCTCAAGTGCCAGCCCAACGGCCACAGAAGGGCAGGTATTCCCTGATTCAATGTGAGCGGCCGTCATCTTCCTTAGAATGGCCATGGAAAAGTTTGCGAGGACCTCCTCGAGCCTCTCGCCCTTGCACTCGTCGAGCATCGTCTTGCGGATGACGGCGTCGCGACCGAGGACGCCCATCTTCTTTGCCTGCTCGAGGGCGCGTAGGAGGGCGGCGCGGAGGCTGAGTGACTGGATCTGGTTGAGAGGTGGGAAGAAGGGCTTGAGTTTCTGGTCTCATCAGCGTCACATCTCGATGGAAGGGGAGGAAGGGAGGGAGTCGACCAACACCTGCCGCCATTTCGGGATCCCACAAGGTAAAGAGGCGAAAGAGGGCCCATTCTACGCAGCGTATGCGCCTCTTCTGAGCCTGCACGCCTGTGTTCGCGGCTGTGGCAGCAAACGTGTCGACGGATATGCCAGGCCAATCCGGCAGCAGATCAAGGTCCAGCAGACGTAGGCTTCTCAGAAACGAGGTCACGGGCGGCACGGTGCCGCCACCAAGCAGTGCCGGCGAGGTCCTGCCGGGCGCCGCTTGGCTTTGCGGCGTACGGACCAAGGGTCGCGCCGTCGACTGTTGCTGGAGAGCGTCCATTCTGACGGTGACAGTGATGGCTTCCTAGAGTTTCCTCCCCGGTAGTATGACGATGCTGGAGAGCGAAGCATGTCAGGGGTACAAGTTGATGCTGCCTTTTCGACCGTGATCGCCTGGATGGAGTTGCTTTCGCATGGAGAGGCTGTGTATGCCGGGCGTTGTTGGTCGATGCCAAGTTTGCTTCATCGTGAAGCTGTGCGTATGGAGTTGATACAGGGGAGCTTCCAGCATGCTGTTGCGCTAAATGGGAAAGTGGTGGGGTTTGTCAACACCTTCGGGCACTGCTGCGTACAGTAAGTAATAATTATTATGTACCAAATAATACTCCGTACTCCATACCCTTGGGTGCAAGTACCGCAAGTACTTAAGAACTTAGGTACTTCATCCTTATTTTTGAGGAGTGTCTTACTGCTGTAATAATAGCACCGGAAGTACGGAGTACTCCGTCGTGTACTCCGTACAGTACTTACAGTACACTGACCCAAGTACAGTACAAGAACGGCAGCAGCATAATACTAGGTAGGTACTTAATAGCGACCTGGTTTTTGCCCCAAGAGGCCCAAAAAGACCCAACATGGCCAACCCGTGTGCGGCTATCCGTATCATTACTACCGCGAATGCTTGAATAACGACAACCCACCTCAAATATCGAGTATTGCTTGGACATGCTTGGCAGGGAATCAAAGGCTTGAACGCCAAATCACCCGTCACATGTCTTCCAGTCATCGCATCAGCTGACTCTCTTGTCCCCCATTCGACCGCCGAATCACGACTTCGTCACGTTAAGGGCGACGTGCGGGTATTTCGCCAGACAGCTCTCGCTCTTGCTCAGGGCATCCCTGATGTCATACAACTCTCTCATGCTGCCGTAGCCTCCAAGGCCCCTCGTCTCCTCCTGCTCGACGGCCTCGTAGAGGAACCAGGCACTCAGAGGCTGGGCGAGCACCCCCTTCCGCCCGTCGGCGCTCGTGCCTTCGGCGCTCGTCTCTGTCCGCCGCACGCCAATGTTGCCGCCGAGCACAAAGGCATTCGTGTCGAGGCCTTGGAGAGGATGATCGAGCAACTTGACGGGCACCTTGGCGTAGCCGACGGGGATCCCATCGAGGCTACGCGACATGTAGGTCATGCTGTCGAGCTTGACATCGCCGCCCGAGGCTTGGATCGCACCTTGAGCGTCCTGGACGCTACCGTCTTGCTTCCAGTGTAAGAAGCCGGTGATCCAGCCCGACATTCGGTAGTCCCCCGACCTCATGCCGCATGAATCGCCTCTGTTGGCCCGTACAATCTGCAACCAAAAGTCTTTGACGTCGTCGCTCTCGGGATCGTCCCACGTTTGCACGAAGCCTTGGAATATCGGCTCCAGCTTCCCATAGTAGGATCTCGGCTCGGCGCCAAACTCCTTGAGCCTTTCCAGCTTCCGCCGCAGCTTCAGCCAATCTTGCCTCCGGCCGAGAAGCTGGACTGATGGCAGGCCGCAGACGATGCCGCCGTGGAAATGAACGTGGCGCTGCACGCGACCGACGGTCAAGACATTGGCCGTCAGCTTGTCGTTCTCCGTCGTCGTGCTGAAATCGGGCGAGATCCAGTCGAGCAGCCAGTCCGCCTTGACCCTGCTTCGGAGCGCGCGCTCGAGTCCCTCGAGCACCTCCCGTCGGCTCAGCCCCCGCACGAGAACCTCTCTCGGTCCTTCAAACTCCACAAACAACCGTCGAATTTCGTCGGTGTGCTTTGTCATGTACAAGTTGAGCTGGGCCAGAACCTCGAACCAAATAATATCCGGTCGAAGGACGAGGTGCTGGTGTTGCGTCCAAGCTTCCATCGTCCCACGAATGAGGCTGTCGGATGATGGAAAGATGGCGCCGTCGCTAGGAGCTTTTTCGTCGTTCATGCTAAAGAGTGCGTTTCCCGACAAGAGAACCGTCGCGTTCCTCCCCCCCTGTTCAAAATCGACCTCTTCGGGGCAGCTCCTCTGGAAGAGCTCCGTGCTGGATGAAACGGAAACGGCACCAGGCTTGGCCAACGGCAGAGGCGCGACGGTGCCGATTGACACGATGATACCCCCAGCCGTAAGGCGCGAGCCAAGAGCCAAGAGGAAGAGCCGTCGTAGCATTCTCGCTCGTTGCCTTCTCTCCTCGTGCGACAATCATGACGTGTCCGGTTCGCGTGCTCGGCGATGCGAGAACAGAGCCCAATCCTCGAGACGCTTCAAACCTTATATTGATGCTCGTGCCATGATTCGGTGGTCGGCCTCCCGGTGGCCTCGGACTCACCCCGCGAGCAAACGCTTTCCGAGAGACTGAGCACCCTTGAAGAGTAAGCCCTCACAGCATTGCGTGAACAGAGTAACTCGGCGGCAGTGGCAGCGGCAGCGGCGGCCGTGTCGCGGTATCACATTGGCCCGCCCACGGGTGGCAGTAAGCAGGTCCTTCTGATGAACTCTCCCGCATCTCGTCACGGAATCCACAAGAGGGCAAGGCAAGCATGTCACCGAGGGAATGATTCATTTAGGAGAGCGCACAAAAATAATACTTTCGTCCTCTTGTACCTGCATACGAGGCCGGTCAAGGTTCGGTCAATCTTGCGTGGTGGCAAGCATGCCAACGTTCCGCAGTCCGTCCAAGCGCCATGCTTTTGGGGGGCGCCATGCATCGCATCTGGCCACCGTGAGCAACACAAAAATAGCAAGTTCCAATCCGGTAAACGCCAATGTCGTCATGACCCCTTCGTGTCTCGTCAAATCCAGGCAGACGGGCCCGTCACAATTTAGACTGCCCCTCTCTCGTCCACGGCGAGAGTCAATCCTCGCGGCTGTCGTCCTGCACACGCTTGACGCACTGCACCAGCTGCGAGTAAATCTTTTCGCCCGACTGGATGCCGCAGACTTTGGTGACGACATCCTCGGCGCTGTGCTCCGACATGATGGTCGCCAGCTCCTTGGATTCCTCGTCGTCGTCGACATTCTGGAAGCGGAACGTCATCTCGACGGCGTCGAGGAGGAACTTGATGGGCTGACCTCGCTCGGCGAGCTCGGCAGCGGGACCGATGAAGCGCTCCTTGCGGGACAGCTTGCGCAGGGGCGCGCGGCCGACACGTTCGACGGCATCCTCCAGGTGGGGGTTGCCGATGCGCTTGATGATCTTCTCCACGTAGGCAGCCTGCTGCTCCTCGGGAATCGCGTGCTTGGAAACGATGAGATTCTTCGTCTCCATCAGGGCACCGCGGACCTCGGCCATGATCTCCTTGTCCTGGAGGGCATCGTAGACGGTGCGCTTCCTGCGGTTGTAGCCATGATAGGCCGCCGTGGCGTGGCCAGTGTTGACCGTGAAGAGCTTGCGCTCAATAAAGGGGCCCAGGTTGTCGACCCAGTTGATGCCCTTGATGTCGGGAATGCCGACATCCTCAAACGGCGTCTTCTCGACCACCCACTCGAAGAACTTTTCCAACTTGACGTCGAGGCCAGCGTCGGCATCCTGCGCGGGCACAATCCTGTCAATGGCAGAGTTGGCGTAGCGGGCTCGGAGATGGTGGTCCTCGAGACGGTCGGATGGCGTGTTGGCCGGGTCCTTGATGAACTGGGCAAGCGTGTCGGTGGCGCCGATGGCGTTCTCGCAGGCGATGACGTGAAGGGGGGACCCGTTGGGTCGGCCGTTGATGCCCTTGGCGATGACGGGCGCGATGAACTTGAGGATGTTGGGGCCGACGGAGCACGTGACGATGTCGGCCGTGCGGATCTCCTCGACCAGATCCGCCTCGTGCGTCTTGGAGTTGATGGCACGGTAGTTTGTGATGACGCTTTCCGCCGTGCCCTCTGCGCCGACCTCGATGACCTTGTACGAGGGCGTCGCGTTGATCTTGTCAATCAGGGAGTCGACGACATCGGCGAAGACGACTTCGTAGCCTGAGTTGTGGAGGAAGCAGGCAACAAAGCCACGGCCTTGGGTGCCGTCAGCAAATGCCGCCAGCGACGAGTGCCTGCTGCCTTTGGCTCGTCGGCCCAGCGTCGGCCCAGCGTCTGGCTGAGCGGTCTCGCCAGGGCCTCGTAACCATAGCTCGCGAGGAAGCCAAGCCAGAGGAGGGGGGGGAGCGGCACAAGTACGTACCGATATTGCCAGCACCGAAATGAATCGCCTTCTTTCCCATCGTGAATGATGTTACGGGGGTAGCGTGATGGGGGATGAAGGAGGATGATGGGGGACGATGAGGGACGATAGGTGACGATAGGTGACGATGGGTGACGGTAGGTGACGGAGGGAATAAACAGAAAAGTTTGACCGGAGCGCCTGTCAAACGGCGGGAGGTGTGGTTTTACAGGAAAAGGTCGAAGAGGCAAACAGACGAATGCAACGAACGCAGCGAGTAACGGTTTGAAACAACGTCGCCACGAAGATCCGGGGGCATCACAACTTTATATAAAGCGACATGAGTGAAGAGAGACGGGGGCAGGCGAGAGAGTGGTAGGAAGAGGGGTCTAAGCCAGGTGAGACGCAAACGGGACGGTTCGATTGGGCACGCTGGCGACTCACTCCTTCTTCACGATACAGCCAAAATGACGTGTGTGACGACGATGCCGAGAGAGTCGGAAGCCCCTCAGTGGGGGGCCAATCACCCGCATACGTACGATGAGGTATTACCCGTTCTCGTACGCACAAGTACGGAGTACATGCATACAGTATGGTCAGCGACGGCAGTGTGGGGCTGAGTCGAGCTCCACTGGACAGCATGCCTTTGGGTGGACAAAAAGAAAGGCATCGTCGAGAGCAGAGGGACAAGCACCACGCACATGGGCACGTACTTGTACATGTACTTACTTGCTGGCGGACTACGCAAACAAGCGTACTACAGCCAGCCATCCCCAACCGACCGTAGCGAGTGCGCGTACCGGGTAGGCCCCCCCCATCGTCGTGAATCATACGAAATACAGCCAACCATGGGGCAGTGCGAGAATCTGTTATCAAATTCGCCGACGACATTCGTCGATGGAGGGGTTTGACTTTGGGCGTAAATGCAGGTTGGTGCACGCATCCCGTCGGCCCATACATTGACAAGCACTAGTGCGGAGCACGCAGCGCTGCCTCTTTTTCTGTCACCCTGCCGGCACCGTACCTGGGCTGAGCCACGGCGGAAGCGGAATGAAGTTAGGTCGGCTCCACGTTCAAGGTCCAACCGATCACATCACGATGATCAATATCGCCGCCAAAGGGACACATGCTTCCAGACGATCTCGGTGCTCCTCTCCATACCACTCCCACACGTGCACTCACCCGGCGTGCTCACCTTCACCTCCTCAGGAGGTGATGCTGGCATGGTGCGGCATGGTGCGGCATTTGAAATCCATGCAATCGCTCTGGCTACCAGCGCTGTACGTACCCGTGGTGTGAGTATACTTGCTTGCGGTAGGCTGCAAGGACGCAGCAAGCACAGAGTACAAGGAGTGTACTTGTGGTAGTCTGTACTTAGTACGGAGTCCCCCGTGCAGGGCACTCCATACAGGGGCACTCTGTCTGTGCAGGGCACTCCGTACAGCGAGGGCTCTTGTAGCAGACCTCTTGTAGCAGACGGTACAAGGTACCAAGCACCTACTAAGGTGCCTACTAGAGTACTAGTAGAGAGTACATGTGCAGTATGCGAATGCGCTGCGGTGCACGAGAACAAAGGGTAGGTGCGCAGGCAACGCCTCGCCTGTTGGGGTTCACAGGGGAAACGCCTACGCCCAAGACGCCGGACGGGTGCAAGTACAGGTACCGAGCAGGCACAGGTGCGTGCCATGGCTGATGGCGCTAATCGCGCGCGCTAGGCAATCAAGCCTCCTTTGAAGGTGGAAAGTCCTGACGAGACGGTTTCAGGCACCCAATGGCACCCCGACCTTGGAGGCGAACGAGGGTGGCATTGCTCCATATACAGACCCACTCCCGCGTTGGTCAGCCACGAAGCAGCCAGCACCGGATCCGCGCTTCGCATCTGATGGGAACGTCTCCTGGTCCCTCCACATGACTTCTGTTGGGGACGCTGCGCGCGGCAGTGACAAAAGTGACTGGCTGTGCAGCCTCCCTGCTCGGTTCCTTCGATTAGGACGTGCCAAAAATGGCTCATCGGCACAACATCGCAAGTACCGCCAGAACAGAGCACGTACGTGGTTCATGTGCAGCCAGTTTTATCTCGTGCTTCCGTCGCGTAGTTTAGTTACCAGACCGACGCTTTTTCGGGCTTCGACTCTTCAGACGAGACGGCGGGGACGTGGCACCGTTGCGAAGATGCATCGGCGCTCGAACAAACTACAAGTACTCCATCAAGATTTCGCCCGTCACCTTTTTCAGTCGTCTATGGTCCGATTCTCTCCGTCATCATCACGTCAGCTTTCCACCGGGACGCATCTGCGCTTGCGAGCTCCCGTTCACATCTTGGCGTATTTCTTGAAGGCGCCGATGAGGTTGCTGGTCGAGGCGTCGTGCCCCTCGCCATTGCCCTTGTCGTCCAGCTCCTTGAGGATTTTCTTGGCCAGCACCTTGCCCAGCTCGACGCCCCACTGGTCAAAGCTGTTGACGTCCCAGATGGCACCCTCGGTAAAGGTAAGGTGTTCGTAGTAGACGATGAGTGCGCCCAGCTCGGCCGGTCCAATCGTACCGCCAACGAGGATGGACGTGGTAGGTCGGTTGCCGAGGAAGCGCTTGTGGGGGACGAGATCGTCCTTGGTGCCCTCGGCCCGCACCTGGTCGTCGGTTTTCCCGACCATGAGCGCCTCCGCCTGGGCAAAGTAGTTGGACGCGAGCATTTTTTGGTGCACGTCGTTCGATGTCGGGTTGTGCGACCGCGCGGCGAGGATGAAGTCGGTCGGGATGAGCTTGGTGCCCTGGTGGACGAGCTGAAAGAAGGAGTGCTGCGCGTTGGTGCAGGGCTCGCCGAAGAGAATGGGACCTGACCTGTCAGCGGCACCAAGGGCGGCGGCGGCGGGGAGGCGACGCACCCGTCGTGTACTTGACGGCAGAGCCGTCGGAGGCAATCGACTTTCCGTTCGACTCCATCGACAACTGCTGCAGATAGGCCGGGAAGCGGTGGAGATACTGGTCGAAGCTGCCGTGCCTAATCAGCGCGCGCGGATCCGGTTGACAGTGGATGAACGGCACTCACGGAGCGACGAGATGCGTCTGGGCCTGGAAAAAGTTCGAGTACCATACGCTCAGCAGGCCACCCAGAACGGGGATGTTCTGCTCGAGCGGCGCCGTGCGGAAATGCTGGTCCATGGCATGGGCGCCGCTGAGGAACTTGTGGAAGTTGTCGTAGCCAATGTAGATGGCGACGCTGAGGCCAATGGCGCTCCAGACCGAGTAGCGGCCGCCGACCCAGCTTTCGAAGCCAAACATGTTCTTGCTGTCGATGCCAAACTTGGTGACCTCGGCCTCGTTGGTGGAAAGGGCGACGAAGTGCTTGGAAATGTCACCCTTGCCTCCCGTCTTTTCGACGAACCAGGACTTGGCCGTGTTGGCATTCGTCGTCGTCTCGGCCGTCGTGAAGGTCTTGGAGGCGATGAGGAAGAGCGTCGTCTCGGGATCCGAGCTCTTGAGGGCCTCGGCCACGTGGGTGCCATCAATGTTGGAGACAAAGTGCAGCGTCATATCCTCGGCGCCGTATTTTTTAAGGGCCTCGGTCACCATCACCGGCCCGAGGTCGGAGCCGCCGATGCCAATGTTGATGATGGTCGTGAGCTTCTTGCCCGTGAAGCCTTTCCACTCGCCGGAGCGGACCTGGCCCGAAAACTCCTTCATGTGCTTGAGAACGTCGTTTACGCCTCCGGGAACGTTCATGACGTCCTTGCCGTCAACCTTCATCTCCACGCCCGAGACGTTGCGCAAGGCCGTGTGGAAGACGGCCCGATTCTCGGTGAAGTTGATGTTTTTGCCGGCAAACATGGCGTCACGTTTGCTTTCGATGCCCGCCTGCTTGGCCAGCTTGACCAGCAGTTGAAGAGTCTCCTGTGTGACAAAGTTCTTGCTAAAGTCGAAGAGGATATCGGCCGAGACTCCGGACGACTCAAAGGTGCGTGCGAAGCGGTCGAAGCGGTCGGGGTCCGAGGCGAAGGCCTCCTTGAGAACAAAGTTCTTGCCGACGCTGTCACGGTGTGCCTGGAGCTCGGCCCAGGCGGGCAGCGAGTTTGCGGGAGCCATGATGGAGCTGTATAATGATTCAATGGCGAGGCATTACCTGGCGTAGATGGTACGGTAGATGCTGATGTCTGGATGACGCAGCGCGAATATGCCAGGAGGACATGACAAGTATATTCCGGAAAGGCCGAAGGGTTTGTCCATAATACCCCGCGCGCGGGGTCAGGCAGAGCTGCACACGTCCTAGCTACAGCTGGTGTGTACTTAATTTAAGTACTTCTAAGTGCCGTACTTATGGTACAAGCAGGCATGTACTTGTACTTGATATTTAATACCTACTAGTACCAACTACGGAGACTCCGTACCGAGTAATCTATCAGTACTCCGTAGTTTAGGGGATATTATCCCCTAAACTACGGAGTCCATGAGGAAATCATTATCAAGTACGGAGTACCAACTGATGGGTAGTATTACTTATTGCAACCAGCATTGCGCTGTCCAACACTTTACACTAATATACCTAAGTACTGTAGTCATCGATTGGGCACTGCAGCTGATCAAGTAATTCGGTACTATTTGGGTACTCTGTACTGTAGGCACACAAAGGTTGGTTCTCTTACTAACAGAATGGCTCATGTTTTTTTTTCATATACTCTGTACCTAAGTAAGTACTTGCATGTTCTTGCAAGTAAGCAAGTAATTCCAGTATTGACTTACTTGTAAGTACAAGTACTTACCAGTTTACTAGCACATTGGTAAAGGTGGTCATCGTCAATGTCATCCCATCCATCCGCCTCTCCAGTACGGAGTAAAGTCTAGAGAATTTGCTCCTGGCCGTTGGTGCAAGTTTGTGCTTCCTCCTCGCCCACAGATCCTTCGAGGCTGTGTGCGAGCAAAATTCCTTCTACAAGGTTCCTCTTGTCATCGTCATACTCGGGCGCAGCATGTTAGCCAGGATGCCATCATTGTGGGGAATCACGGGGCGTCGTGGAGGCTCGCTCTGGGGGAGGGCCACCTAGAAGAGTCCAGCATGGAATTATGCGATGCCTGCAGGCTCGCGCGCGGACGGTTCAGCGCAAGGATGCCGCTCCTCACGGCGACAATTGCATGCGTCTTCGGACAAAATTCCAGGTCGCCTGCGGCAGCCATCTCACCTGTGTCTGTGCCGTCAAGGGCATCGGTGTGGAACAATCAAGGGCACAAGGGGCAAGCTCTAGCATCTGCGCCCTTGCGGGACTTCGATGTGAATAAGCAGAGCTCCAGGCGTCCTTGCTCGACGGCAGCCTCATGACAGGGACGGTAGCTTGTGACACCATTGTCGTCTGATTCTCGACGAGGTACGGAGTACAGAGAGAGTGCATGCACCATCAAGGGTGGAGAGATGGTGACAACGGCGGCGAGTGGACTTCCCTCGAGTCGCGCGGTTTGCTTTGGCGGCACGGAGCCATGCATGAAAGGTCCTTGCATTCTGCCGTCCCTCGAGCGAGCGACCAGCCTCCTGTTTCAGCCAAACGCCCCTTGGAATCTCCCGCCCTTTAGTCCCTTCGTCTTGCCAAAAGTTTCAATCGCGGAGATGCATCGCAACGGCTAGAATTCCGAGTCCACCTTACCGCTTGTCCTGCATGCTGCCCACAAACGACGGGTCCTTCACGCTGCCGCCCGCGTCTCCCAGTCCTGCAATCGGCCGGTTGTAGCTGAATCCCTGAAATTGATTCTGCATCGTCTCCGACAGCATAGGGCCGTCCACGTACGAGTCCTGGGGCGCCTCCGATGTGAACTCGGGATCAAAGTTGCCCGTGTCCATGGCGTCGACCTGCACGCGTTAGCGACGACGCCGACGAGCATCCACCACGAGCATCACGAGCAACACTCACCACGCTGGGCTTAAACGTCGGCTCGTACTTGCGCTGCAGCAGTTTGCGCCAGTCGATGGCGTGGAAGAAGGGATGCGCCTTGATCTCGGCCGATCCGTTGGCGCCGAGCCGCTCGTCGGGGTTGCGGTTCAGCAGCTTCCCCAGCAGGTCCTTGGCGGCCGGCGGCACGACGTCCGAAAAGTGCAGCGGCTCCGACAGAATCTTGCGGTACATCTCGTTGGTGTTCTCGTCGTAAAAGGGCGGCAGCCCCGTCAGCATCTCGTACAGCAGCACGCCCAGGGTCCACCAGTCGACCGTCTTCTTGTAGCCCTTGCCCATGAGCAGCTCGGGCGCCAGGTACTCTGGCGTGCCGCAAAACGTATTCGTCCGGTCCTCGTCCTTCATGTCGAGCTTGCACAGGCCGAAATCACAGAGCGCGATGTGGCCCTGGTAGTCGAGCAGGATGTTCTCCGGCTTGAGGTCGCGGTAGATGACGCTGAAGCCGTGCAGGCACTCGAGCGCGCACAGCAGCTCCGCCGTGTAGAATCTCGACCGGTTGACGTCGAAGCGGTGTTCCTTCTGCAGGTGATGGAAGAGCTCGCCGCCGTTGACGAAGGCGAGTACAAAGTACAGCTTCTCGGGCGACTGGAAGCTGAACTTGAGCGGCACAATGAAGGGATTGTTGATCTGCGCCAGCACCGATCGCTCCGCCAACGTGTGGGCCACCTCGGATCGGGAGATGATGTGCGCCTTCCGGATCGTCTTGAGCGCGTAGATTCGGTTCGTGTCCTTTTTGCGCACCTGCATCACCTTGCCGAAGCTGCCCTTGCCGACGACCTTGAGCAGCTCAAAGTCCTCAATCTTGAGTTTGCCCGCTCGCGTCTCGACGTACTCGACGCCGATCTTGATCTTGCCACTTCCGTACTGCACATCCACCCACTCGACGCCTTGCTGGCCGTCCGTCTTTTGCCGCTGCGCGTGCTCGGCCGCCGCCTTCTCTCGGTCCTTCTTGCTGGCCTTTGGATCCTCGACGAAAGGCTGCCGCTCCTCGAACCGCGGGTTGATGCGGGCCACGCCCAGGAAGATGTCCTGACTCCGTCCCGAGCCGGGAGGGGCCGCCGGATTCCGCATGTACAGGTGAATGACGAGCTCCGTCACCCGGGACACGTCAAACTTGTACTGCGTGTTGCCGCCGGCCCACAGCGGATTCTCCGGGTTGCCGTCCACCGAGTTGACGAAGACCTGGACCTTGTCGAAATCCAACAGGGCGTAAGGCATGTACTTGCCGGAGATGCGGCCGTGATTCGTCGGAATGGGTCCGAAGCCGCCGGCGGAAGAGTGTGGTCGGTTGGAGCCGTTCACGTAGGAACCGGCCGCTCGCTGGGATGAGCTGGGTTGTACTGAGCCGGAAACGCTGGCGGCGTTGCTCGACGAGAGAGAGCCCTGATGCTGCGATACGAATGCGTTTCGGTGCTGCTCGGGGAGAGAGAAGCCGTGGCCCTCGTGCAGGGTGACGACGAGGATGCCGGGTTTGGGCGGTTTGACAACAGGAGCTTGGGCCATTGCTTCCGAGGCAGCTGGTGGCTCATGCGTCAGCGATGCGCCCTTTCCTCGCCCGCCGGCTCGGCAACGCCAACGGGCGCGACGGGACACGAAGACATGAACTGCTTACCGATGGCGCTCTCTGTCGTCGGCGTCGTCGCGCCGGACGTGATTTGTTGTGCCTTGTCGTCCTTCTCTGTGATGGTCGAGGTGGAGGGGGATCGGGAGAAGGCACTCAGCGGCCCTAGATGGGTCTCCTTGAGCTCTGCAACGCCCGGTTAGCAGCTTCTCGCAAGGCAACGTGTCGATTCGATGCCGCACCGGGCCGTCGTCGAATCGAGGGTTCCTGCACTCACTCTTGGTGAGCTTCCACGACATGGCGGTCGTATGTGTGCAGTGTCGACGCCTGTGTGGACGAATGTGAGTCGCGGCTGCGGGGTTATCGGCCGAGATCAGATCAGATCAGATCAGGCGGTTGACCGGAGAGGATGGAGCGGAGAGGCTTGTCGCAACGGTGCAGCACGGAAGAGGAGAGAGTATGAGACACAGGGCGGCGCCGAACGGGGCTGTTAGAAACCCGAACGTCGGACGAGGCGAAGCGAAGCCCGAGCGCAGTGGCGGCAGTGGCGATTCAAGGATGGGGTCGTCGTGCTCGGTGGAGATGAGCAGGCGATGCCGGGCCGCCCGTCTTTGGTGTTTGTGGGAGGCAAGCGCAGGAAGTGACGTTGCCCGCTGGGTCCGTATCCGAGAGGGCAGTGATGGGAGGTCGATGAACAGGTTGGTGGCGGGTAGGCGAGGTGAGGCGAGTAGTGGGTGGTAGGTGGTAGGTGGTAGGTAGGTGGTGGGTGGTAGGTAGGTGGTAGGTGGGTGGTAGGTGGTGGTGGGGGATGGATTTGATGCAATCGGTCGCGGGGCGGTGCAGTTAATTCCCATTACTACTACGGAGCACTAGTGGCACTTACCTACAGTAGGTACTTTGTACTGCAAGTACTCCGCCGTACTACGTACTGTACCT
Organism: Drechmeria coniospora; assembly: GCF_001625195.1. Taxonomy (NCBI): domain Eukaryota; kingdom Fungi; phylum Ascomycota; class Sordariomycetes; order Hypocreales; family Ophiocordycipitaceae; genus Drechmeria; species Drechmeria coniospora. The sequence goes on along the minus strand of NC_054390.1, from coordinate 4,824,378 downwards.
ACTTAGGTAGTACCTAGTAGTAAGGGACGTTCTTTACAACCCCGCAGTCGCTGAACGGCTTCTGCAATTGCCTCGACAGCCCCGTGCTCCATACTACTAGGTACCAACGTCAGTACTATTTATTAGTGCCTACGGCAAACTAAATGTACACGTACGGAGTACTTGAGAAGTACTTCCGGAGTGCGGTAGAGTTCTGTTAGCACGGCGCATGCGTGCAGGTATCGAGCACAGTGCAGGCATTCCGTGCACTTGCTACCACAGGAAAGCAAATAGAATTCCCACCTACCCTAATGAACAGGCACTCGGCCTGTGCGTACGATTGGAGCTGGCAAGGGTGCCGGTTGACACGAAATGGACAGCGTGGTTTCCAAGATACCGAAAGAGAAAACTGACGGGGTATTGGCGTGTGCCTTGATAGCTAATAGGTAATCGAGACATCGATGCTCCGCGCTAGAGAATGGGGACACCACAGCAAGCAAGGAGAGAAACGGTGCGAAATGAGTTGCACTGTGCCCCAGGAGTACGGAGTACTACTACGCCAGGTGCTCCTCCTGCATGCCCTTCGCAACGAAAAGGACAGGTATTTTTAGTTTGGAGTACTTGCACGAGCCTCGTTGGGACAGTGCGCGCTCCGTATCCCATTTCCGCACGGTACATACTAATTGTACATGATGCCGAGCACCACAGTCGCAGCCATCAGTAGCACTTGCAGCCTGGCATCTACTGCAGGAAATCATTGCGCACAAGCACATTCTAGGATCAAAGTTGCCGTTGTTCATCTCGTGGCATTGAGTAGGCTGCAATGATTAAAATCAAAGTCAAGAGTAGGAAGTACCAATACTCCGTACAATTACTGTAGACCAATAGTACGGAGTACTGAGCAAATACTTAGATGCAAGCATTCATCCTTGCACTAACATAGCCTATAAGTAGGTGTCCACGTACGGAATACACTGTACGGAGTACTATACATATACTCTTGTTTCAGGCGTAGTGTAATTACAGGCAAGTGCACTTACAGTACGGCAAATACATGTACCAGTAAGTACTTGCAGCAAGCACAAGTACTCCGAGCAGAGCAAGGCCCACAATCAGACGACTCGCACTATTCCTAGTTAAACCCTGCTCAACCACGGCCCGCACTCGCTGACAAGGGAGCGGTGGCTGCCTGACATTTCAGGCGCGTCGGCCAATCGTTGCTCGTGGCCAGCTGGCAGAAGTACGGAAGCAAAGGGTGACCGTGACAGCATCTCAGAACAATCCTTGGAGCTTCACGAGGTCGACGAGAGCTGCGCACGCTGCACCAATTCCCACCATCCGGCATCTTTGGCCGATGCAGTAGCTTCTCCCCGACCTAGACTCACTCTGCACCCCGCCGAACTGCTGCAGGTGCTCTCCGTCGCATTGGGAGGCCTCGGCGACAGCATCAACTGCGAACCCCGCCAGCAAACACAACTTGTCTTGTTCCTGCGCCCGACGTTTGCCAAATAGAATTCGCACTCTGGCATCCGTACAGCACCTACCTCTACGATGAAGCTGGACGTCAAGGTTCGTCATTGACCCCAACGTTAGGGGCAGGCTCGACGGACCCGAGTTCACATCCGTCGTGGCCACGCCTTTCACGCTGCAACTCCTCGACTGCCTTCGCGCCTCCTCAAACTTGGACGCCTCACTGACTCATATCGGCATATAGCGCCAGCTCTACGCTCGCAGTGAGCGAGTGAAGGGCATCGACTTTCACCCCCAAGAGCCATGGATCCTGACGACACTCTATAGCGGTGCGTTCGTCCCCTGCGTCGGTGGCAACGCTCCCTCGAACCGTCAACTGACGCTCTGGTTCAGGACATGTCTACATCTGGTCGTACGAGACGCAACAGACTGTAAAGACTTTTGAGCTCACCGATGTCCCCGTCCGAGCCGGTCGCTTCGTCGCCCGCAAGAACTGGATCGTCTGCGGTTCCGACGACTTCCAGCTGCGCGTCTACAACTACAACACCTCGGAGAAGATCACGTCCTTCGAGGCTCACCCCGACTACATTCGAGCCATTGTGGTCCACCCCACATTGCCCTTTGTTCTCACCGCTTCCGATGACATGACCATCAAGCTGTGGGATTGGGACAAGGGCTGGAAATGCGTCCAGGTCTTCGAAGGCCACAGCCACTATGTCATGGGCCTTGCCATCAACCCCAAGGACACCAACACCTTTGCCTCGGCCTGCTTGGACCGCACCGTCAAGATTTGGAGCCTCGGCTCGGGCTCGCCCAACTACACCCTCGAGGCGCACGAGAGCAAGGGCGTCAACCACGTCGACTACTACCCCCACTCCGACAAGCCGTATCTCCTGACCACGTCGGATGACCGGACGGTCAAGGTTTGGGACTACACGACAAAGTCTCTCATCGCCACCCTCGAGGGCCACACCAACAATGTGTCTTTTGCCTGCTATCACCCGGAGCTGCCTGTCATCATCTCGGGTTCCGAGGACGGCACGATAAGGGTCTGGCACGCGAACACGTACCGATTCGAGCAGTCCTTCAACTACAGCCTCGAGAGAGCTTGGTGCGTGTCGTATCAAAAGGGCAAGCAAGGCGTTGCCGTCGGGTACGACGATGGCGCCGTCGTGATCAAGCTTGGACGAGAGGAGCCTGCCGTGTCCATGGATGCCTCGGGCAAGCTGATCTGGGCACGACACAACGAAGTGGTGTCTTCCATCATCAAAGGGGGTATGAAGTTGCCGGAAATCTCGTCGCCATTCGTTGCGCTGACGAACTTGTAGATGCTTCCATCAAGGACAACGACCCGATTTCCTTGCCAGCCAAGGACCTGGGGACATGCGAGGTCTACCCCCAGACGCTCACCCATTCGCCCAACGGCCGATTTGTTTCCGTCTGCGGAGACGGCGAATACATCATCTACACGGCCCTGGCCTGGAGGAACAAGGCCTTCGGCTCCGCCCTGGACTTTGTCTGGGCTTCGAAAGAAAACAGCAACGATTTTGCGATCCGCGAGTCGCCCATGAGCGTCAAGGTCTACAAGAACTTTGTCGAAAAGAGCGGCGGGTTGGACGTCGGATTCCAGGCCGAGGGGCTCATTGGCGGTGTCCTGCTGGGTGTCACGGGACAGGGCGGCATCTCCTTCTTCGACTGGAACACTGGCGGCCTGGTCCGAAGAATCGAGGTCGAGCCGAAGCAGGTTTGTACCCCGACGACCCTCTCTTGCCGGCATGCTCACGTTCCCTAGGTGTCTTGGTCGGAGAGCGGCGAGCTGGTGGCCATATCTTGCGAGGATACCTGCTACGTGTTGCGCTTCTCCCGCGACGAGTATGTGGAAGCCGTGCAGGCTGGCCAGGTGGAGGAAGACGGCGTCGAGGCGGCGTTTGAGGTCATCACCGATATTGCCGAGAGGTACGTGAGTGCGAGGCGAGAGAACAGACAAGGGCAACCGCTGACGAGAGCAGCGTTCGGACGGGCGAATGGGTTGGCGACTGCTTCATCTACACAAACAGCGCAAACCGACTGAACTACCTCGTCGGCGACAAGACGTACACCGTGTCTCACTTCGACAAGCCAATGTACATCCTCGGATACATCCAGCGCGATTCTCGTATTTACCTGGCGGACAAGGACGTCAACGTGACGTCGTTTGGCCTGTCGCTGCCCGTTTTGGAGTACCAAACGCTCGTCCTTCGAGAAGACATGGAGACGGCGGCGGAGCTCTTGCCGTCGATTCCGGCCGATCAGCTGAACAAGATTGCGAGGTTCCTGGAAGGCCAAGGCCACAAGGAGCTGGCGCTGCAGGTGGCGACGGATCCCGAGCACAAGTTCGACCTGTCGCTTGCCCTGAACCAGCTCGACATCGCCCTCGGGCTGGCGCGTGAGGCGGATATGGAGCATAAGTGGAAGACGGTCGGCGACGCCGCTCTCGTTGGCTGGGATGTCGGGCTCGCCGCCGAGTGCTTCACGAACGCCAAAGACCTCGGGTCCCTCCTCCTGCTTCATTCGTCGACGGGCAACCGAGAGGGGCTCACGAAACTGGCCACGCAAGCGCAGGAGAGCAACGCACACAACGTGGCCTTTTCGTGCTACTGGCTGCTCGCCGACGTGGACAAGTGCACCGAGGTGCTGGCGGGCACCGGTCGTCTCGCCGAGGCGGTACTGTTCGCGCAGACGTACAAGCCCAGCCTGGTGGTCCCGTTGGTGAGGAAATGGAAAGAGAACTTGGAGAAGGGAAAGCGTGGCCGGATCGCCAAGCTCATCGGAGTGCCAGACGAAGACGAAGATCTGTTTCCCGAGTGGGACGCTTGGCTGACGGCAGAGCACGAGGGTAGCACGACCGGCAAGGCGACGACGGGCTCAGCAGCACACGGAGGCGAGGAGGTCGAGGAGACGGCAGGCATGGAGGAGACGGCAGAAACTTCGGCACCATCCGGGGTGGACGAATCATCGGCCACGCGAGCCAAGGAACTTGACGAAGACGAGGAGGAGGTAGCGGCCAAGGAAGCGGCCGAAGCAGCGGGAGAGGAGGTGGGAGCGGAAGAAGAAGAAGAGGAGTAAAATGGGCGAGTGCAATCCTGCGGTCAATGTACTCTGTAAACGGCTAGGAATAATGAGCTTGGTTGCTCCCGGGCTGTGCTCTTGACCAAGGCCGCCGAGCAGGTTTGCTGATAGAACCAGCGACCAAGGTACGGAAATGGTGCGACACAATGGACGGTACTCGGCGATGCCCAGGGCACTGTCCAACCGCTGGGCGCTGAGGGCTTTTATCGAAGGGCTCGCAGAAAGGCACGGCATGAGGACAACGTCTTGGTAAGACTGGCAAAATGGTAAATGCGCATTTCATCATCACCACTGGTGACTGTTGAGAGGAGGCGAATGAGATCAGGTCGGTTAGATTATAAACCAGATGCCTGCCAGCGACACAGGGCTCTACTGGAGAGCGGGATACGAGGATGCAAGCTTCACCATCAGTCAACTGTTGCGAGGAGGCGGGTGAGATAATTTCAGTTCAGATTATTATCCAAATGCCAGTAGCAAATGGTAGAAGCGGCGGTAGAAGCAACGGCAGAAGCAAATGGAAGAGTAGGTAGAGTAGGTACAGGTTCCAATGCTGCAGTGCAAAACATGAAACTCAGCTCGGTTTTCATCCGGCTTTTCCACTTCAACTCGGATCGAAGAACAAGAAGACGAAGGGCAGCGGTCAAGGCTATGCGCGGCTGACGAGAGCGCCACCCTAGGTAGCTGCGATCCAATGCTGTTCAACGATGGCGGGACATGGATGGCGTCTCTACAAGGCCATGGCGAGACCGGCGGCGGCCATGGCAGCGAGGGCCATGGCGGTCTCGCGGGCAGCACCGGCCTGGATGGCGGAGCTTGACGTCGTCGTGGTTCTGCTGGTGGTGGTGGTGGTGGTGCCGGTGCTCGTGCCAGTGGTGCTGCTCGTCGTCGAGCCCGTGTTGGTGCTCGTCGTCGAGCTCGAGGTGGTGGTTTCGGTGTTGGTGGTGGTCGAGCTCGTGGAAGCGGTATTGGTGGACGAGGTAGTGGCCGTCGTCGTGGCGCTGGTCTTGCTAGCGACGGCGCCGCTGCAGTCGGCGGTGATGTCCTGGAAACGGGACAGCTCGGCACACTCGTTGAGGATGTCCTTGTTCTTTTCGGCCCAGGAGACGAGCTCGCTGGAGTAGCTGGAGAACTCGGAGTCGAGGCCGGCGGGAGGCGTAAAGTGGCAAGGGTCGGTCTGCGGGTGGGCGATGAGCTCGGAGGCGAGCTTCGGGGGGGCCGTGGGCACGCTTTTTCCGATGGAGACGAGAATGGACTGGCACTTGGCGTCAAGAGTTTGGCGCGGGACAAGGTCGGCGCGGACGCCGTTCCGGGCCTCGAGGGCAGCGTAGACATTCACCGTCGCCGAGACGGAAGCGACAAAGGTGGAGAGGAGGAGGATGTTGGACTGCATGATGGGCGGTCGGTTGGTTGGTTGGTTGGTTGGTTGGTTGGTCGAACGGCGTGCTAGCAGGGACGCGGTGACGTAGTGGTAGCAGGATCGAGCGAGTTGGAAAGGGAGCAAGAGGAAGCACGGCGGCGGCGGCGGAAGAGCATGGGCGAGCGGACAAGGAGCGGGTTATATATATGCAGGTATACAGACGGATTTGTGGTGCAAGTATGGTACGAAAGCAGCCGCTGCTAGACACCAAGCGGCTCCGTCGGTATCAGGTCGGTCGAGAAGAAGAAGCTTCAGCGACAATGGCACATGGCAGAGGCCGCCGGCGTCGAAAGGCTCACGAGCGGAGCGGAGGCGATGCAAGGCAGAGCGCAGCAGACAGATGGGCGGCGGCCGGAAGTGGGTTGCGACGGGGGAGACGGTCGCCTAGAGCTGCTTTCGAGCAAGCCATGCCAAGATGGTCGTCGAATCATCAAAGGTCGCGGCAGCTTAGCTCGGACGCCCGCTCCAGCCGCAACAGGTCCAGGGAAGAAGCTAAAGGAGGATTCGGAACGAAAACGTACATGGACAGGAGGGACAGAGGGTTCCGGCGTCGATTGTCCAATGATGGATGACGTGCCTCGGAGGCAGCTGCGGTGCCTGTGGCCCCTGTTTCGGGCAGCTCATGAGAGACGCCATGAGAGACCCTGCATTTCCACCGACAGGGACCGAAGACCGGCCGTGCGAGATGATGAGACGGACGAAAAGAGAGTTGGTTAGCTGGCTGGTTAGTTTGCGGGTTGGCTGGCTGGCTGGTTAGTTTGCGGGTTGGCTGGTTGGCTGGTGGGTTGTCTTTTTGCTTGCTTTCTTTCCTTTGCCTTCCTTTGCCTTCTTTTGCCTTCCCTCGCCTTCCTTTGCCTTCTTTGCCTTTCGATTCCTCGTCACAAGTGCAAGTCATCTATTTCCGGGGCATTGCCCGTAGGAATTTGTACAGTACATGCAAAGCAAGTACATGTACAAGAAGGAGAAGGGGACGAGTAGCGGCGAAGAATACTACGGAGTACATGTAACGAGGTATCAAGGTACCTAGGCACTCTGTATTCTAGTAGATCGAATTCCCAGAGCGAGCGTACTCGTAAGTAATATTGGGAAGGTTACGGAGTACTTTGGTCATGTACCGTGCCTTGGTAGAGGAGTGCCAAGGTATTACCACTCCGATCGGACTGGAGGCGAGAAGGAGGGAGCCCATGGCTGCGCCGGCAGAGGCAGTCAGGTGACGATGTGGCTGAGCTGGGTGGTGCGAGCTCACAACGTACATGCAGTTGTGCGTAGGTGTGCAAGTAATATTGTACATCCCAACGTTGGTGCATGTAATGCAAAGTATGTGTACGGACGGAGTACTCTGTACGGAGTACATGCACACATGTAATGTACGGAGTAGTCATGTGGTATTAGCAAGGACGGAGTACGGAGCGGACAAGGTGCCAGTTCGTGGTGCTTCCGGCAATTAATAGTACTCCAGCAAGTTGTGCACCATGCATGTACATGCAAGTACGCACACGGACAGTGCACGCACTCCTTCGCAAGCACGCCGTCGTCGCTGCATTGCCTCGCTGCTGCCGAGCCGTCTTCGTACCTGTGGCGCGTGCCTGGGGCGACGGCGGCGAGGGTGGTGGTGGAAGGATCCAACGCATCAGCCGCAACTTGACAAGCTGCTGGAATGTCGTGTCCTGAAACCGTTTTGGCAGCGCCGTCCTGGCCCACGGGCGGCCTGCCTCAGGGTTGCGCAACGGCAAGGTGCAAGGGTAGGTCGGAACATGCACGGCCGTTGCTGCAGGACGATTCCGAGCGTCGCCATGGCAGATGCACCCCAAAGTCGATGGGTTGGGAACGGGACGGCAGCGAGCTGCTGCTGCATTGCCCCTTCATTCCTGAAAGGGATGGCTGGTGGCCGCCGTCTCTACACTGGGCTCGTGGTTGCAGGTGCGTATCAAGGCACGGGCACCATCCGCCTCCGCCGGGACGGAGCAGATGGGGAGCAACAATGGCCAAGGTGTGCGTGCGGCGATGGGGCAGGCCGCCGTGCGCGCTACGTTGCATGTCTGTGGTCCGAAGCAACGGCCCACGGCAATGCGATGCATGAAGATGCGGGTGCAGTCTGTACGTGTATAATGGTGTGCGCATGGTGGGGTTCAGGCGTGTGCCGCAGTCGCCTGCTGCACCATACTTCCACTCGTATGGCGTCCGCATGGTATGATATTACTAGTGCCAGCAGTGTTGGTCGTCGGTTCGAGTTCAGTAATTCATCCATAGTGGTTTTAGCATCGAGACCACGCCACCCACGCCTCCTCTCTCGCGCAGCATTGTCCCCCACCAAAGCCTTTTGCTACCTCTCGTTACCGTACGTGTGTGCATGCACCGCACCCGTAGTATCCGAACAATGGCCTGTCACCTCTCGGCACCATTCCGATCTGCATGACCACGACCGGCAGTTCCTGCGTCCAATTCCACACGAGCGGGCGCCGAGTGACGAGGTCTGCTCCTCTTGAGCTGCCAAGAGGCGAACGAGGCGGCCGATGGTTCGAACGGCTGGTGCTGGCACGAGTGGCACCGGCGGTCGCTGGAATCTCGTCGACTCCTCGTCCTGCGCCGAATACCGAGCTGACGGTACATGGCAAGGCTGGACGGCGGTAGGGCAGGCTGCTGTCCTCCTCCTTGGCCGACGAACCTGCGTGCAGTGCAACGTGTCGTCATCCCTTTGGGACGCATGTTTCACAGCCTCGCGAGCCCCTCGATGCGGCGCTCGTCTCCCTAGGTGAAGGACGGCGTGGTGACAATGCAGGCGAAACAGATCGTTCTAGTGCATCGCCTTGTCGACCCCGTCGGCGACGAGGACCTGCCCCCGCCCTCGCACCAGTAGCTTCCGTGGCAACGAAGAGGGGAGGACGGGGCGGGTGCCTCCCTTGGGCTCGCCTTGCCTTGGGCGTCATGCTCGCACCGGGCACCATCTCGCTGCGTTGCCGTGCGTGGCCGAGGGCCTAGGGGAGAGGGCACCGCACCGTGCAACGGCCACCATCTCGCCGTGATGCCATCCCTCCCCAACACCCGAGAGAGGGGGGGGGGCACTTCTCTGCACGACGCAATGGCCACCATCTCGCTGCGTTACCACGCATCTCCCAAGAGCCGAGGGGTCCGTCTCTGTCCGACGCAATGGCCAGCCCGGACCCGGCTGCTTCCTGGCAGTCTCGCTACCCTGTAGGAGACGGTGGTGCAACGTCGCTTGTGCGAGCATGTTCATGGTGTCCCTCTTGATTACAATTTCTCTCTGCATACGGCTACAGCCACACCATGTGAGTTTTGCTTCCAGTGGCTTTCCGGGCAAGCACTTTTTTTTCGCTCGGCTTGTCTTTCCAGCAGGCATGCCTGCTGGTGGCAGCAGCCGTCATCGTCCACGTTTCCACCTGCTCACCCTGGTAATGGAACACGTGACCATTACGGGCTATCGTGCGGTGGGAAGGGGAAGGTGATGTCACCGCTCAGAAGACGCGGAAGCGACATTTTGCTGGGTCATTCGACACCTATGTCGTTTGTTCACACAAGCACGCTTTCGACGACATCATGACCGCGAACGTCCCAGCCATCTTCAGGTGCTGTGAACCTTGTTGAGGCAGCTTGCCCGTCCCCCCCGGGCCTTTGACAAGCGCGGGTGCGGGTGAGGAGCAGCACGGGTAGCTGTGGAGGTAGTGGGCATACCAAGTGTACTTACAGTACAACTACTACAAAGTACGTGTACTTGTACATGTGTTCCCGTAATTACTTGCAGCACGGTCACTCCTTACTCAGTACTTGCTGTAATTACAACGTACAACTATTTACAACCATTAATACGTTCAACACTTGTAGGTTTGCTGTATTACTACTAGGTAGGTGAGTACACCAAGTTCTTTGCTCCGCGCACCTACATGTACACCTACAAGCACACCTACCTAGTTGCGGTATTACTTCCATGTAGCAGCGTAAATGTACAGAGTACCTTCATGAGCTCAAGCAACCTGGTACCTACAGTACCTGCGCTGTACTTGCGGGGTACAAGCACTGCATTGTACTCCGCCCGAGTTTATTTCGAACCTTTCCCCCTGCGGCCCTTGGCCTCCTCCCCTTGACAGCCCTTGACAGCAGCGTATTGTCCGCAAAGGATCCGCATGGTGCATAGTGCATGTTGTGCGTGGACTTGGCGCGCTTCCATGTACAGCTACAGTCTACAGTACATGAACAGGCACAGGCACAGGCACCGCTAGCCGCCTCCGCCTCCGCCTACTCGTACAGTACACAACTGCTCCTCCGCTGGGGCGACGGCGGCGAAGGGGAGGGGCAGTGGAGTGCGAGTGCTGCAAATGCGTGTGCACGCATGGTACTGCTACGTGCGGAATCGTTGCACTTGTGCCACCATACCATGACAGCCCGGCAGGTGGATTGCATGCGGTGACTTGATCGCACATGCACGGCACGAACAACAACCCAGGGACGGGGGAAAGCTGTACCGTCACGGTGCTGCTGCGCACAAGTGCATGTGCGACGACACCTACCCTGCACGTTTGGTGCGGGAAGCACGGCTACACCCTGGCACTCTGCAGTACCTGCACCTCAGTCCCTTGACGCAGCGCATTCATGCTTGGGGATGGCGATTCCAATAGCACCGTCCTCATTCTTGCAGCACCACCGACAGCCGAACGTCCCTGCTTGCCGTGACTCAGGCGAATGTCTGAACGTTGGAATGCTGCAGTGCCTGATTTCGCTGCGCCGGTAGGGGCGTTGAGGCAGCAACCGGCCCTGCATTCATGCCAACAATGGACGTGCCGTTGCGCCGCACCGCACTTCAGTACGTGCACATGTAACTACAGCATGCCGCTAGGTACTCCTCTCCTTACTCGCCGCTGGTATCTGCACCTGGTACGTTGGACTTGTGAGGAATAGAGAGGTACGTCGTGCTCGGCTCGGCTCTTGTAGGCCCTGGCTTGGCCGTCCAGATACCTACCTAGGTGCCTAGTACCTAGGTACTTAGTACCCTCACCCCCTCGTACATGCCCTGCATCACACCCACTGCAGGTGTGCTATAATCAGACCTACCGTACCGGCATGTGCTGTACTCTGTATTACTTGCATGTACATGTAGGTGTACAGTACTGCGTTCAAGGTGCTGTTGGTGGAGGCGCTTGGTCATGCTGTACGGATGACATGTACCGGTACATGCACCCGACCACCTGTACCTGCGGAGTACGGGGCATGAATACAGCGGCATCTGGCAGCAATCTTGGTCAGGACTGGTTCCTGCATCGCTAGCGGCCACTGTGGCCCTTGTGCGCTTCCCTTGCGGAGTACTCGGCCCTATCCAGGGTGGGACTGCCGTCTGCCGCTAGCCCGCAATCGGCCGAACTGAGCGCTACCGAGTGGTTAGTGCTCCCCCGGGTTCTCGCTATTTGTCTTCGCCCGTCCGCATGGGGTAAATGGGTCCCGAGGGACCATCACCGATACCTGCGTCTACCTCCGCGGTACTTGCATCGCCAAGCGAGCTTCCGCAATCCATCCGCTCCGCGGCACGCGAGGACCAGGAGCGACGAGCGCTCCGCACGACGGCAACCTAGCATCGGACGCCCATGCGCCGCTCGGTACCTACCTGTCTTGTGCGGTGAATAAATATAACCAGGCACATGTGCTCATCTCCTCCCGTCCTGCGAGCCGAAATCGACAACCAGGGAGATCGGAAAGTTCCCTTCCGAAGGCCTGGGCCACCCGCCGTCCCTGTTCTCCGTTCCGTAGGCGTAGCGGCTTTCAGGGGATTCCAGCCTTCGAGCAACCCTGCGGGCTCAGGCTCCGGCACCCTCCCTCCCTGTTGCCCACGGCCGATCGGGCCAACCAAGCCGTCGACTAGCGAAGGCGCCCTGCCCTGGCCGTGGCTCGCAGCGCTGCGCGACCCGCCTGCTGCCGCCCACCTTCAGCCATGCGGACGTAAAGTTTAAAGTAGCAACCCGTCCCCTCCTCCCCGTCGTGCTCCCGTCGTGCCCATGTGTCTTCGCCTTGGCATACTCGTGTCGTCGAATCGTCACCTCCTGCCGCGTCGACCATCTTCGCCTCCTCCTCTCCTCCAGCCGCCTCTCCGCGACCGCCGGCCCCAAGTTCTTCCCCTCGTTCGGCGAATGTCACGCATCTGAGCCGGCTGCGTAGATGCTGGCCTGGCACCATGCATCCTATCCTCGTCTCCTTCCCGCTCTCCCTCTTCTTCGTCTCCGTCGTCACGACGAAGACGCTCCGCCTCTTTCTCAATGCCCACTCCTTCTCCCTCCCCGTCTTTACCCTCTTCCTGCCCGTCTTCGTCCTCACCGACATCGTTCTGATATGCACCCTTCGTCTGCTGCTACGCCGCAGTGATGGCCTCAGGCTCCTGGGCTTCACTCTGGCCATCGTCACGAGGTGCTTCCCCCCCCCGCTCGCCGGAGATGCTCCTCGGAAGCTTCTCCCGCCTCCCTGCCTGCTCCTCGGTCCCGTTCTTGCTGACCCGAAGAACCCAAACTCTACAGTCTCGTCACCTTCTGCGCCGCCACCTCCAAGCTCAGCTTCTTCTGGCAAACCGGTGGTGAGATCGATTGGTCCGACACGTCTTCCTTCGCCTTCACCGAAGAAGGCCTCAACGTCTTGCTTAGTGGCCTGAGCACGGCCATCACCGTCGGCGCCATACTCTTTGTCATCTCCTGGATCATCAAGAACTTGGTCAACAGGGCCGTCGCGACCTTCATAGAAGGCGTGGAGATCCAATTCACCTCTAGTATGACTGCCCTTGTGTCCGCTTCCCTTGCTCCCTCGAGCTGACGCGTAAACTAGTTTTGCGATTCGGCGCCTCGCGGATGGGATGGAGGCTGCCCGGAAAACGAGAGGACGAAGGATACCTCCTCCCGCTGCGGCAGATCTCGAGCAGTGACGGCACCGACGAGGACGACGACAACTATGAGGATGACGAGGACATGCTGTCGAGCGAAGGCACCCTGCCTGTGGATGAACACCACATGCTGTCGGAAAAGTCCTCCTCGCGACGCCGTCTCGTCTTGTCGTGTGTGGCCGGCACCATCCTCGTCGCCTTCGTCGTCAACGTCGTCATGTACCCCGACCTCCCCTACACTCGCGTCCTCACTACGCTCCCGCTTCCGCTGCTGGGCGTCTTCAGGGGTGAATCTCAAAACTGCTACGGTGGTTCATGGCCCTACCCGGAACTGATCAGCAAGTCCAGATGGGAGATGCCGAACGGCTACTTCAAGGGCTGGGCGCCCGGCGCCGATAACAAGCTCATTCGAAAATATAGACAGCGAAGACCGAGCTGGTTGCCCGACCCGGTACCAATGGGCTTCGAGAGGTGGGATCCCGAATCGAGGCTGAACGTCACCCTGAGTGCGAGCCTCGCCTCAACATCCACCCACCTGTCGACCACAACCATCGCCGGCCTCACGAGCACGGCAGCACTTCTGACAAGCACGCATGCGACGACTTCATCGAGCACGCATGCGACGACCTCGTCGACCACCACCATGGTGTCTACCACCACTACCACTACGTCGTCGACCACCACCACCATATCGTCGACCACCACCACCACCACCACCACCACAACGTCGACCACCACCTCTACATCATCGACCACCACCACCACATCGACGACGTCGACCACTTCGATTGCCCCGCCGACCACTTCAATTGCCCCGTCGACCACTTCGATTGCCTCGTCGACGACGTTGATGGTTTCGTCGAGCACCCCGATTGACCCATCGACCTCAGCCGTGCCTTCGTCGGCCGTGACAGTTCCATCTGCTGGGGCAGATACAAAATCGAAGCACAAGCGACAGGAAGACGACGGCGAAGGTGGCTCTTTCACAACCGACTCTCTACCGAGTATGCCGTCACCCAATGACGCGTGCCCCGAGCTTGACGACGCAGACCCCTACTACAACCCCGTCAACGACCCGTTGAAAATCACCAACCTGGACAACGAGCTTCTGAAACCGTTGCAAAAGACGCTGAGCTCCATCGACATCAAGCACGTCGCCCTCATCATGATGGAGAGCATGCGCCAGGATGTCTTTCCTCTCCAGCAAGGCTCGCCCTTCCACGGACTGCTCATGAAGTCCCACGAGCCGGAAGACCATGACCGCGCGAATGCCATGTATTCTCTCGTCTCCCCTAACTTCGAGAAGCTTACTGGCCAGCCGGGGAACTTCAGGAAATCGTCGGGCGCGCCCTTCACGCCACCTGCGGGACCCAAGTGGACGGAAAGGTACGACCCGGCGCTGGGTGGTATCAACATCCTCGGCGGTCTAACCACGGCGTCCGTCTCGACCAAGAGTGTCGGCGTCATGCACTGTGGCAGTTGGCCTCTGCCTGTGGATATGTTTGAGGAAACCCGATCCACGTGGTATCAGCCTTGCTTTCCCCAGGTTCTGCAGTTGTTCAACCGAATGAAGCCGACATCGAGAGGACCAGACTACCGCGATCAACAGTGGAGCCTCGCCTCGTTCCAATCCGTCACGGACGGGTATGACAGGCAGAATGTCTTCAACAAGATGGTGGGGTTCCAACATACCGTTTCCAAGCATCGGATCGAAAAAGACGCGAGAAAGAACTCCATCAAGCTGGAGAAGATCAATTACTTTGGATACCCCGAAACCGTGCTGCGGAGCTACCTTCGCGACTACATTTCCAACGCCACGGCGGACAACCAGCGCATGTTCATATCGCACTTCACCAGCACCACGCACCATCCGTGGAATACGCCCAAGTCGTTCGACTTCAAGAAGTACATGGGGCCGGCCGGACTGGGAGACAAGCACCGCGACATGAATAAGTATCTCAACGCCGTGCATTGGACCGACGAATGGCTGGGCGAGTTGATGCAGATGTTCGAGGATACCGGCATCGCGAATGAAACCCTCGTCATCTTCGTCGGTGACCATGGCTCGGCCTTTCTCGAGGATGACAAGAAGACGGGAACGTATCAGAACGGACACATCACCAACTTCCACGTGCCCATCACCTTCCGACACCCGCACATCCCCCGGGTTCAACACACCGTCAATGTAACATCCGTGTCCATCGTGCCGACCATTCTCGACCTCCTCATCAGCACGAAGTCCCTCAACGCGAAGGACACGGCTGCCGCATCCGACATCCTCTACGACTACGAAGGCCAGTCGTTAATTCGAACCTACAAGAAATCCCACCGTGGCCGAAGGGCCTGGAACTTTGGTCTCGTGAACCCGGGCGGACGGATTCTCACGATAACGTCTGCAGATACTCCCTGGAGACTAATCATGCCTCTGGATGGCAAGACAGAATACGGCTTTACCGACACTGGGATAGACCCTCTCGAAAGCGAACGCCTTGTGAAGTGGTCCGTCTCGGGTCTTGCCGCCGACGTCAAGAAGAAGTATGGCCCGGAGGCTGCGAAGTGGGTGACAGAAGCAGAGGCGGTAGGAACCTGGTGGGTCATGGAGCGGAAGCGTCTCTGGCAATACTCCAAGGCGGTTTAGAGCTATCGCCCCTTATCATGCCGGGTCGATGCGCCGCTTGCACAATATGCAACCCGCCAAGGCGTGGGACATGGCCATGACCCTGTTCAGCATGCTATTTCGGACAGCGTCCATTTCGCATATGTCATCTGCAGTTACGATGGCATGAAACGGCACCTCAGCGGCTCGGAACATATGCAACGTGTCGAGGATGACGGAAACGGGGTTGGCGCATCGGCAAAAAGTTGGTTAGGGCAAGAAGATGTGAATGTATTGGATTCGGAACAATGTTGGTATATGCATTTGGATGTTGTCTCCTGTTTTCTGAAACCCTTGTCGACACTCTGCGGGTTCTCATGTAACATTTATGTATCACCTGCAAAAGGCTCGTGTTCTTCCTGAATGGCTGCGTTTTCGTCGTGTAGTGTTACGCGCAACAGCTGGCTCTCGTGACGACGTGATGCCGCAGTCGTTTGGGGAGAGTCAAAATTCAATCCGCGTGTTTGTTCAACTCAATTCAACATGGCTCCCTGTAGTGAGATGCAACGAAAATGGCCGAGTAGTTGACGCATCGCAACAGCACGGAGGGTCGAAACTGGAAGTAACATAAGTGCCTGCCAGGGGCGTGCAGAGAACATCAAGTTGGATAACTCGCATGGACACACAAACGCGTTTTAGAGTACCGATTGCAGGTTGGCATCCACCTCACTACGTCCGGATTTTCTCTCAATATTAAGTAGAGGCAGGCCAGTTCAACCCTGCGGTCAATTCTACGCAGAGCGGAGATATCCTATCCCGTCGATATACAATATACAGCCTCTCGGTGCACACCTTTTATGTCAACGTCGCATTGATCAAAGCAGGCTTGCCGGCCAGAATCTACAGGCAAAAAAGGTAAGAGAATAACTACAGCAGTTGCGGATGCCAGCCCTATCATATATTGAGCGTCGTTGCACGACAATGGTGTCTATACTTTTCCCGATCATGACCCTTTTCGGGTCACACCAGCCCGTAATCAGCAAGCCTCGCAGACGCCGTCGATCCCATTGCACCCACCCACAATCAACCAGTCCAACAGCCATGAAAAAGTGGCTCCGTATATGACGACACATAGCTCGCGACGGCGTAAAATTTCGCTGCAGTATGAGCAGAGGAAGCTAGAAATGGTCCTAGTATTACAATAGATGCGATGCGATGCAAGGCCTCAAGTGGCCACCGGTTCGGCCGTGGGAGGCGGTGGATCCGGCAGCACAGCATCCACCGGGCTAGTGAGCTCGGGCTCCTCTATAATCGTCGCAAACTTTTTCAAGACTTGCTTGAGCGCCGGCCGTCGAATTGGCTTGCTCAAAAACTCGTTCATGCCTGATTCTATGCACTCCTTGATGTTGCTCTCTTCTGAAAAGGCCGTGAGAGCAACGATAGGCGCCATGTACCCCATCTTGCGAATGAGTCGGGTGGACTGCAGGCCGTCGAGGTTGGGCATCTGGATGTCCATGAAGATGACGTCAAACGTCTGGTTCTTTTCCATGTCCGCCTTGACGAGCTCGTAAGCTTCTTGGCCATCCTTGGCGATGGTCACGTCGTAGACGTCCTCGAGCTTGAGCATCCTGCTGACGACCTCGACGTTGACCGAGTTGTCGTCGGCGACGAGGACACGAAACTTGGCGTCGCCGGTCCCGTTCGCCATGGTCTTGTCGATGGCCACCGTCTTGTAGCCCTTGTTGTGGACGGAATTCGGCGTTGTGCCGAAGAACGGGGCGCTCAGACCAACCAGACGAGGCTGCTTGTCCAGCACGTTGGTTTTGCTGTTCGGCTTGCCGTTGGCCTTTCCGTTGGCCTTTTGGACCGGGGCCGGCTTGGTGACCGAGACGCGTTGGCCATCGCCGTCGGTCGAGGCGAAGCTCGGCGGCCTCGATTTGGTGCTGCTCGACGTCGTGCTCGCCGCGCAGTCCTTGACGTACTTTATAGGGATGCGCATCGTAAAGGTCGATCCGACGTCGACGGTGCTCTTGAGGTCGATGGAGCCGCCCATCAGCTTGGCCAGCTGCGAGCATATGCTGAGACCGAGGCCGGTGCCGCCGAACTTTTTGCTCAGTCCCAGGTCGCCCTGGACAAAAGGCTCGAATATCTTGTCCTGCATGTGCTCGGGGATGCCGGGGCCGGTGTCCTCGACCTCAAACTCGAACATGAAGAGCTTCGCGTTGGCAGGTGGCGGGGTTGGTGACCTCTCCCTGACGCGAATGTGAGGCGTGGGTCTTGAGTCCAAGGGGTTGATGGACAAAGCGGTTCCCCCTTTCATCGGCGTCGGCGTCGTGTTCGTCGTCTTCGAGCTCGCCGAACGCGTCGAGCCGCCGCTGTTACGATGGCGACTCCGTCCGACTGAGGTGGTGCCGAAGGAGGAGGATCTGCTGCCCTCGTTCCCGACCTGGTCCAACTCGCCGATGCACTTGATCCTCAGCTCGACGCGGCCCCCGACGGGCGTGAACTTGAGGCTGTTGCTGACCAAGTTGATGAGGACCTGCAGGATCCTGTGCTGGTCCCCCCACAGGCACATGTCTTTGAGACGGCCCATGCCCGGCGGCCCCAGCGCAGGCAACGTCTTTTCCAGCTGGTAGTGCAGGTCGGTGCCGGAGTCGGCGTCGCCGTGATCGGTACTGACAAAGGTGACGCTGAAGGAGATCATGCTCTCGCGCACCTGCTTGTCGAAGATGGACAGCATCTGCGACTTGATGTAGCTCAGGCTAAACTCCTTCTGCTCGAGGCTGACCTGCTGGCCGATCTGGTTTTTCGAGAAGCTGAGAAGATCCTCCAGAAGGTGGAGCAAGAGGTCACCTGGGGGGACGTCGCCGGTCAGCCTCCGCGCTCATTCGCTCGCCACGAATCTCGGTTTCCAACGGGGACCCGGGGGGGTGGGGGTGAGAGGGGAGAACGTACCGGATCTGTAGAGGGTCTTGAGGGACTGCTTGATGCGCTCGATGTCGTCCTCCTCCATGCAGACGGCGCACATGCCCATGATGCCGTTGAGGGGCGTCTTCAGCTCGTGGGATATGTTGGCGATGAAGAGCGTCTTGCTCTCGTTGGCCGCCTCGGCCGCCTTCTTGCTGATCTCCAGCTCGCGGGTCCGCTCGGCCACCTTCTCGTCGAGCGAGGTGTACTGCTTCAGCAGCTCGTCCGTCATCTCGTTGAAGGTCTGCGTGAGCTCGGTCAGCTCGTCGGTGATGAAGTGCTTCCGATCCTCGACCCGGCCGGGAATCTTGAAGGTGTGGCGGCGGGCCTCGGCCTCGACCTCGGCCGTGGCGACGGTCCTCTGCCGCTTCTCGAACCTGCGCCGGATGGTGGCGAAGAGGCCCTTCTTGGACTTTTGGGAGTAGGTGCCCGAGCTCGGGTTCTCCTCGTCATAGTCGTCGTCGAAGCTGTCCTCGTAGCCGGGAGGAGATATGGACTTTTCGGTCGCGTACTTGAGGCGTCGGATGGGCTGGACGCTGAGGTGGGCGCAGGGTATGACGAGGAGGATGATGACGCCGGCGGTGCCGAAGACGCAGCCGAGGAGGATCCTCCTCAGGATGATGATGGGGTCGTAGGCCTCGTCCTCGGCCTTTTCGACGACGACTGCCCAGTCGACGAGGGTCGACTGGGGACGGGCGACGCCGACGGCGACGGGAACGCCCTCCTCGTTGGTGGCGGACAGGATGGAGTCGGCGTGGTTGGGCTGGGAGCTGTTCTGGTAATAGTCGTCGAGAAGGGCCGGGTACTGCGACAGAGGAAACTGGGTGGAGAATCCGCCGTCACCGAAGCTGCGATTCATGTGACGATCCGCCTGGGCTCGGTTGGGGACCGGGGGAAGGAGGAAGCGGACCGAGGATTGGGCGAAGTCGTCGTACGGGGGCGAGTAGGTGTCGTTGGTCGGCGGCAGGCTCGCGTTGAACCTGCCCCAGGGATTGGCGGGCCCGAGGAGGAGGACCATGCCGGTGTTGCCCAAGCCCTCACGCGAGGACTGGACGGCGATGAGGGAGTTGGCCGAGGCGATGACGGTCAGGTAGCCGAGGATGAACCTCGAGATGCGGAGGGAGCGGATGGGGATGGTCATGGAGATGAGGGCAAAGGACTCGTTGATGACCAGGGGGCCGAGGATGAGGCCGCCGTTGGTGCTCAGCCAGACGTCGGGGAAGGCGATGGCGGCGTAGGCCGGCGTCGAGGGCTCGAACGGGTTCGGGTATCCGAGGTTCAGATAGGTGATGTTGGGGTAGAGGGAGGGAGGGTAGCCGTAGGGGGTGTCGCTGAGGTTGGCCCTCGCGCCGTCGGGCGTGAGGTAGGGGAGCTCGATGTTCTTGGTCTGGTTGCCGAGGCCGTTTCCCGAGACGAAGAGGAGGCCGTTGGGATTGCCCGTCGAGTTGCGGGAGTAGAGCTTCGCCTGGTAGAGACCGGTGGGACCGCCGGTGCTCATGGCGCCCTCGAGATCGGCCTCGGCGAGCCCGAAGGGATCCGTCGAGTTGGCATTGTAGAAGTTGACGAGGGACTCCTGCAGGAGGATGCGGGAGGCGATGCTCTTGCAGAGCGTCTCGGTGAGCTGGAGCTCGGACGAGATCCTGGCGGCCTTGAGGGAGGCGGTGAGGAGCAGGGCGTCGGATTCGACGTCGACGACGAAGTTGTGAACGTAGATCCACGTGGGCACGGCGACGATGGCGAGGGAGACGAGGACGGCGACGATGACGAGGGTGGCGAGCTGCTCGCGGATGGCGATCCTCATCTTGGCTGACTACCTGGTCTGGACCTGGACCTGGACGGCCGGGTCGTCCGGCATTCTTCTCTCTTGGCGTGGGGCGGCTATGATGCTCCTGACATGGTAGGGCGAGCTTCGGTCAGGCGTACCGTCGAGCGGCGCAGTCGAGTCGCGGGATGGACTGGCGGACGGGAAGTGTCGTGGGCCGTCGTCTTTGGACTGGAATGAGACGGACTGATGTGATTAGCCCGGGGCGCTCCCCTCACAACCAACGGCAGTTGGCTTCGGCTCGCACGTGTGCATCGATTCCAAGCTTGACTTGACGGACGGGACAGGACATGGGCGAGAGGACGGGACAGGCAGGACAGGACAGGACAGGGCAGTGACTCACTATCGCGAGACGGCGGACGGACGGGCGGGCCGACGACAGACGGCGTCGAGGGCGACAGACCGGTCGACTGACTGATTGATGGACGGGTGGATCGACGGATGGGTGGTTGTATGATTGTATGGGTGGATGAATAGATGATGGATGATTTTGACTAGATGCTGGATGGATGAATGGCCGAGTAGACGAACGGAAGGGAGGGACGGAGGGAGGGAGAGAGGAATAAAAGGGTCGCTCGCGATTGATTCACTTTCGTCGAGGTAGTCACGGCAGCAAAAGTGTTCGCCGGCGACGCAATTCAGCCAACGAGGAGAAGGAGTCGGCGTATTTGCCACGATGTCGAGCGGGAGAGGATGTCAACCGAGGAGACGGCACTGGCGTGCAAGACGAAGGAGTCTCCAACCAACCACGAACGGGCGCGGGACGTGGGCCGATGGATGGGATGGGGATGGGGATGGGATGGGATGGATGGGGCAGAGCAACGTCGACTGACGACGACGGTCTGAGTCTCGGTCGGCGGGAGGAGGAGAGCAGCACGGGACAGGCGGCCAGAGCGAGCTGGTAGAGCTGAGAACAATCGAGGCAGAGGACGGCAGCGGCCACTGGCCAGGACAGAACAGACCACCAGAGGCGGCAGGCGAGCTAAGCTGCTGTAGTCCGTACTATCCATTATTATCGCCTGCGCCAGAGCGACTTTGTCTGTTGACGGTTAGGCGACGGATCGAGACTAGCGAACAAAGTTGCCACGCCATCCCTCCAACATCCATCCGACGCAGGAGACGCGGCAGGGGATTACGATGCGAGTACGTAGGACGGTACCAGGCAATGTACCTACAGTACACGGTACTGTGCAGCACGGAGTACAAGTAAGTACACGCGAGTACGGACGGTGTGGCTGAGGCACCAGCGGCAGGCATGTGCAGGTGCATGTGTCTGCTCTATACTCCGTAGTACTGCATGTATTAATACTCCGTACTCGGGACTCGGTACTCGGTCCTCCGTCCACCCACTCCATATTGCACTTGTACTCCGTATACCGTACGGAGTACATGCCGCACATGCCATGCCTCGTACTCTCAACATGTAATACGGCACGGCACTATGTGCAGTACGGTCGGTAGGTACCTAAATGTACAGCATTCGAGTACGAGGGCGACTACGGCAAAAACCAGCGGGCACTCCTGTGCGAGCACAAGTACTTGCTTGTATTCATCTCTACCAGTAATAATACTTGTACAGAACAGAACACCGTACGGAGAACAGAGTACCGACTGTAAGTACTCTGTGGTGTACTTACGGAGTACTCTGTACATTGGCACGATGCCACGTACACAGTCCACTACGGTACTAAGTACTAAGGCACCCTGGGTAGTTCTAGTACCGGCCTGCAGCGCATTGCTTCTGGGCTATCCAGCCTGTCAGGTACGGAGCACAGTGCCTGACAATGGCCCGACGAGTGCCCCGTGCTCCGTAATAATGGAAAACATTACCGAGTACGGAGTAATAGTGTGGGTAAGAATAGGAGAATAAAACAGCGGATCTCTCCTTGGTGCAACCAACCGGACATGCCGCGACGGGGCAATAGCGCCAAGCCACTGCGAATGGCCATTTTGAATCCCCTCTTCCCCGGTTTTCGAGCCTACGCACGCCGCCGAGCGTGGGGGATTGCAGGAACGATTCCCGCCGTCGGAGCGATTCCCGCCGTCCGTCGAGCGAGGGCGAGGCATCCTGCACAAGCACGAGCATGGGTACTTGCTTGGCGTAGGAGCACGTCGGAGCTACATGTACAGGTACGTTATTTTTCACGTGCTGAGAGACCATGGCCACGGAGGGAAATGCAGCGGAGCAGCATGGTCTAGAAGCGACAAATGAACGGAGTACCTGGAATAATATCAACCGAGTCTACGGAGTACCTATGCCCCTGTTTTCATTGCGTTGCCTCTCCCCCCTCATCCACCCGATCCGATCATCGATCGTCAACGGCAAGCCAACGTGGGCGACCATGTAATGCTGTATGCGTTTGCGGCTATGCTGTGGCCAGCCAGGTGCTATTCATTACACCATCAGGCACGGGACGACACCACCAATTGGCAACGAGCCCCCCCTCCCCCCCCCTTCGCTCCGAGTCGTCGCCTGGTGACATTCCGACATTCCGACATGCCGACATGTCCGCGGCTGTACCCGTGTGCTGCCCGATGACTTTGCGCGCAAGCACCAAGACAAGTACATGCACGGAGTACGCCGCAGGGTGTACCGCACATGTGCTATAAGTAGGCATGGGCTGTCATGCTACCAATGTGCGGTACCTGATTACCGCTTACGCCGAATCACCCAGTGCCGTGCCGTCCTTCCGGTCCCTGCCTGCTGCTTACAGGTTGTGCCTGGTCTTGCTTGCTCTTGGGGTTGCCCGTTCGTGCTGTGGGTGGATGGATGCATTACGCGAATACCTCGTCCTTCCCCCTCCCCCCCTCATCGGATCGTAACCGAACTCGTCGTGACCATATGGAATCGTCGTGGCCAAATGGTTGGCATCAATAGACGACAAACTCGGCAATGGTTCCTCCGACCGCCGACCCATCCGCGCCGGCGCCCTCGTCGCAGCCCAAGCAACCTTCGACGGTCAGCTGGACCCAGTCACCGGTCCATAAGTCCAGATCGGCCGAAAACACCATGCTGGTCGTGTTGCTCTGCACCGGCACGACGGCCGAACCCGCCGAGGCCGAGCCGTTGGCTCGAATCCCGTTCACCGTCACCTCCCGCCCGGCGCCGACGCCGGTCGTTTTGTTGTAGAACAGGATCGTCGCCTTGGCCACCGGCCTCTCCCCAAAGTCAAAGTACGCACCAGACACCTTCCGCCGTCCGAGGCTGCTCGTGTCGATGAGCAGCCTGCTCGCCGCCGCCGTCGACGGTTGCCAGCTGGTCGCCAGCGCGCCGTCGTTGGCACCCTCCGGCAGCTGACCGGCGACGCAGGCGTCCGGCGACGTCGCGGGCAGGCACTGCAGCATGTTGCGGGCGTAGGTCGCGTTCTCCCAGTAGAGCCGGTTGGCGACCGTCACCGTTTCGTTCACGCCGATGGTGTAGCGTCGGCTCGCTCCGTCCGCCGACTCGACGTCAAACGGCATCCGCTTCCCCGCGTACGTGTCGTGGAGATGCTCCGGCGCGGGGATCCGGCCGAGCGTCGTTGTCGTCCTGTTCATGACCGCACGCAAGGCGGCGCCTGCGTAGTAAAAGGTTCGAACCCTGAGGTGCGGAATCTGCGGCGGCAGCGAGGGCGAGAGGGCGAGGACCGATCGGTCCGTTCGGATGCCGAGAAATCCAAAGGGCGCGATCTGCAAGGCGCCGCCGTGGCCAGTGAGGAAGGGAAAGGCCGGGTTCGTACCGCCATTCTTGCTCGGGTCGTCGACCTGCTGCTCCGAGAACTGGTACCACGGCCCGCGCAGGTAGGGGAGCAGCGCCTTCAACGTGTACGTGTAGGCGGCGCAGCCGGACGGCGACACGGCGTTGGCGTCGATGGCGAAGGCGCTGAAAGTCATGGCCGGGCCGTCCGGCGATTGCTTCTGGGAATACTGCCCCGTCATTCTTCACGTCAGCTTCCGCCGCTTCACTCGGACCTCGGGTCGGTCGATTGGGAGAGGGGGAGGGGGCGGGGGGTCACGAGCGTACGTAGTCGAGGTCCAGCAGCGAGTTGTTGGTCGTGTAGTTTCTGTCGTAGCCGAGAGGATAGGTGATCAGGACAACGTCTGCCTGCTTCACCTCGACCGAGTTGTTCATGGTCTGGTACTCGAGCGTGATGCCAGACGCCGCTCTCGGAAAGGCGATCCTGTCCGCAATGCGAGCCCACGTCTCGTTGGCCGGCCGGCCCCGAGAAAGCAGCAACTCGTTGACGCGCATGAGCAGCTGGCTGGCCGATGAAATGGTAAAGGACGGGTTGTTCACGTTGTTCGCGTACTCATCCGGGTCCGTGGCGTTGCGCAGCCAGTAGAGGCCGTCGGTGTCGTTGCGCTGCAGAAGATGGGCCGTCATCTCGGCGACGCCGAGGACGACCTGCTCGGGTCCGGCCTCGAACCATGTCCTGTTTTCGTTGATTTTGTATTGCTGCAGGAGGTTGAAGGCGATGTCGTAGTTGAGGTGATATTCGTAGTCGACGCAAGGGCCCGTCGCCGTGCAGTTGCCGTAGCGGCCGGCGGTCCACGAGTACAAGATGCTTCCGTTCGGGTAGCCGTTGAAGGCGGCATTCTCCAGCGCCTGCGCGTGCTGCTTCAGCCGAAAGTTAGCTACCTGCTTCGCGTAGGTGGGAAACGCCAAGTTGAGGCCCGGCGCCATCCAGGTATCGGCATCCCAGAAGATCTGACCGGCGTACGAATCGGAGGCGAGCCCGCTCACCGGGATGGAGTTGTCGTTGAGATTGCTGCCGTCGGGCTGGAGGTTCTGCAGCAGATGAAAGGTGCTCGCGATCGTACCAATCTGCAGCGTCTCCAGGTTCGGGTCCAAAGGCAGCGTCCCGGACGTCGGGTCGGTGAAATCGTCGACCGAATCCGGCGGCATGAGCGCTTTCCACGCGTCAACGTGCTCGGCCACGAGGCCATCCCATCCCTTGGCTTTCGCCGAAGACGCCGCACGCGTGGCGACGTCCTTGGCATCCGGGAACTTGTCCGTCGATGCGACGCCGACGTACTTGAAAAGCGTGACTGGTTGGCCGGCCTTGAGGTTCAGGGTAAACGTCTGTCCCACTGTGGATTCGTTCGCGCTAACGTAAGGTCCCTTGGCCAGCCTCGGCTTGTCGGCAGTTGCAAAGTCTTCGTTTGAGACGAGCCAAGCGGTGACATTGGGCAGTCCATTCGGGTGGACCGAGACGAAGATGCCATTGCCATCTCGGCCGGAATGTCTCCCTTTGTCGGCCAGATAGCTTCGCACGGCGCTGCGACCGTCGAGAAGGTCCGTCACCTCCCCGTCGATGTCTTTCGATGCAACAATCGTCGCCTTGCTCGCGATCACGTTGGGCCGCTCTCGACTGAAGATGACGCTGAAAAAGAGGTCAAACTCGGCCGACATGCTTGGTGGCTTCCACTTGTACGACCATTCTGTCATGCCCGTGCTCATGGAGAGAGTCTGGGTGTAGTTGAAGATGGTCTCGTTCGAAACTGTGCTGTCGAGGTAGACGGATCCGAATGAGAAGACGATGGCGGTCGGATGAGGTATGCCGGCGATGAAGGAGTCCCAGCCGTACTGGCCCAGCCAGGGGTAGTTTGTGCCCGTTGCATTCTTCTGAATGTTGTAGAAGCCCGAGATGGTGGAGAAGGAGATGCGAGGATCGAACAGCGGCCAGCCGTTGGTTGGCGGCGGTCCGGACGGATCTGTGTCGTTGACGTCAATCTCGAAGAAAGGGCCTGCGGCGGCGACGGAGGCTCCGACGTAACCGTTGGCCAGCGACAGACGGCCCTGAAAATGCCCGGGAAGGTACTCGTGTGAGGTCAAGGACCAGTGCGTCTGGTTCCAGCTAGAGGGATTGTTCGATAGCTCCCAGGCTGCGACACGGCAGAGGAAAAGTACGGTAAGCAAGGGGATGGCCATGGTTCCTACATCAGCCGTGCGTCCACCTCGGGTAGCTCTGAGATCGCTCGCCGAACGCCATGAGATTCGAACTCGACGGGGAGCTATTTAAAAAAAGAGTCGAATGATACACCGGATCCCATGACGATTTCTCATCATTTCCATGGTAACCGTCGACGTCACCCACGATGGCAGCCTCTGACGGCATTCCGGCGCAAACGGCCCGAGGGTAGGAGCCGCTCTCCATTGCCGACTGGATTGGCCGCTGGATGGCCCGTCGCATTGCCCAAGTTTGTTCGTTGCAACGTCGAAAGGTGCCGAGAATGTCTCTGCTGAACCGCAAACGGCTCCATCGTGCAGCGCCAGGTGGTGCATGAACGACAAATAGCAAGTACATTGGCGGCTCAATATTACGTTATCCAAATACACTATGGTGCTTGCCCACACACATGTACTGTACGGAGAATGATTATTACACCTAATAATTATTACATACTTGCAAGAACCCCGTAACGCTTACAAGCACTGTAGGTACAAGTACAAATACACTTCTTTGTACTCCGTACATGTACATGTACTTACATAGTACGAATAAGTACTTGTAAGTCAGGTACGTAAGCATGGTACGCCTGGCTGTCATTATTACAGCAAATGACGACATCGGCTTGCATCCCAGGCTCACTGAGGAGTAGAGACACCAATCAGTCCAAGGTGAGCAGGCAGTTGCTCCCGTCATGGCGACGTCGGTTAGATAACCTTTGAGGCTCTTCGGAGCGCATGGCCGAGCATTGAGAATTATGAACAGTACTTTTGTCATTCCACACGTGCCGTGCCGATGTTGCCTTCGGTGCACTTCCGTCCTCTGCCAAGCCGACTTGGTGCACAACTTCAGGAAGTACGAGTACATAATACGGGTAATTACCTGCAGGTATCTACATGTACTGGTACATGTACTCGTACTTGCAAGTTCGGAGCTTGTACTTAACAGTAAGTACGGAGAACTTACTCCGCATTGCTCCGGACACCTAAGTACTTAAGTACTTACGGAGTGAGTACAAGCAACTTACTTATAGAGTATTAATCAATTGCTATTACCATGATTGACCATTCTCCAAGTATACTAGGCATTCACTATAATTCTCTGTAGCCTGCAGGAAGACGCTGTCACTGCCAAAACGGGTAGCGGTGGATGCCAACGATGCCTACAATGGAGACAGAACGAAGCAATGACTGAAAACTGACATCGGCTGCTCGTCATACATCACGAAAGAACAATGGTTTTTCATCATCCATTAAGTACCACTATTGACGTTCCAATCTGTCCCCGACACAGACCCCGTCCACGGCCAATGGCGAAGCACGCAAAGGAGAGGCAAGAAACGAATGATGAAAAAAAAAAAGAATCAACTGGTCATTGTAAAGCGTCAAAAGACTGGTTATTTTTGGCCGTCCTACGCGTAATACGACTTCTGTTCCCACGCGTCCCTGGCCGCGTCCGCTGCATTTATTTATTGCAGTGGCACGTACGGACTTTTCTCCCCCTTCGTTGCTACTCCCCTACAGCCGGCTGGCCTTGAGCCCCGTCTCCTTGCGCAGGTCGAATCGGTCGAGGTTCATGACCTTGTTCCACGCGTTGACAAAGTCCTTGGCAAACTTCTCGCCGCCGTCGGCGCTGCCGTAGACCTCGGCGACGGCGCGCAGCTCGGCCTGGGAGCCGAAGACGAGATCGGCGCGCGTCGCCGTCCACTTCTTGGCTCCCGTCTTGCGGTCGGTGCCCTCGAAGACGTCGGCGTCGGCGCTCGTCGCCTTCCAGGCGGTGCCCATGTCCAGGAGGTTGACGAAAAAGTCGTTGGTCAGGGCGCCCGGCCGGTCGGTCAGGACGCCGTGGGACGAGCCGTCGTAGTTGGCGTTCAGGACGCGCAGGCCGCCGACGAGGACGGTGAGCTCGGGCGCCGAGAGGGTGAGCAGCTGGGCGCGGTCGATGAGGAAGTTCTCGAGCTTGACCCACGGCGTCGACTTGCCGTAGCTCCGGAAGCCGTCGGCGTGCGGCTCGAGGTGGCCGACCGACTCGACGTCCGTCTGCTGCTGCGAGGCGTCCATGCGGCCGGGCGTGAAGGGCACCGTCACGTCATGGCCGGCATCCCTCGCCGCCTTCTCGACGGCGGCGACACCGGCGAGGACGATGAGGTCGGCCATGGAAATCTTCTTGCCGCCGCTCTGGGAGCCGTTGAACTTTTGCTGCACCGTCTCGAGCGCGGCCAGGACCTCGGCGAGCTGGGCCGGGTTGTTGACCTTCCAGTCCTTCTGGGGCGCGAGCCGGATGCGGCCGCCGTTGGCGCCGCCGCGCTTGTCACTGCCGCGGAAGGTCGAGGCCGAGGCCCAGGCCGTCGAGATCAGCTTCGACGGGTTCACGGCCGACTGCAGGATCTCCTTCTTGAGGGCGGCGACGTCGCGGTCGTCGACGACGGCGTGGTTGACGGCCGGGATGGGATCCTGCCAGATGAAGTCCTCAGAGGGCACCTCGGGCCCGACGTAGCGGACGCGGGGGCCCATGTCGCGGTGCGTCAGCTTGAACCAGGCCTTGGCGAAGGCCTCGGCGAACTTGTCCGGGTTCTCGAGGAAGCCTCGCGCGATCTTCTCGTAGGCCGGGTCGAAGCGGAGCGAGAGATCCGTCGTCAGCATCGTCGGGAGGTGCTTCTTGGTGGCGTCGTAGGCGTCGGGGATGGTCGGCTCGGCGTTCTTGGCCACCCACTGGTTGGCGCCGGCCGGGCTCTTGGTCAGCTCCCAGTCAAACTTGAAGAGGTACTCGAGGTAGTCGTTGCTCCACCTCGTCGGCGTCTTGGTCCACGTGACCTCGAGGCCGCTCGTGATGGTGTCGGGACCCTTGCCGGACCGGTGGCCGTTGCTCCAGCCGAAGCCCTGGCTCTCCATGGCGGCCGCCTCGGGCTCCTTGCCGACGTTGCTCGCCGGCGCGGCGCCGTGCGTCTTGCCGAAGGAGTGGCCGCCGGCGATGAGGGCGACCGTCTCCTCGTCGTTCATGGCCATGCGGCCAAAGGTCGTCCGGATGTCGCGGGCGGCGGCGACGGGATCCGGGTTGCCGTCGGGACCCTCGGGGTTGACGTAGATGAGGCCCATGTGGGCGGCGGCGAGGGGATCCTCGAGCTCGCGCGAGTGGATGTCCTTTGCCCTTTTCTCGTCGCAGTCGACGACGCCGTGACCCTTGGACCCCTTGTGGCCGTGAGCGTAACGGACGTCGTTGCCGAGCCACGTCTTCTCGCCGCCCCAGTAGACGGACTCGTCGGCCTCCCAGGCGTCGGGCCGGCCGCCGGCGAAGCCGTACGTCTTGAAGCCCATCGACTCGAGCGCCACGTTGCCCGTGAGGATGATGAGGTCGGCCCACGAGATCTTGTTGCCGTACTTTTGCTTGATGGGCCACAGCAGGCGACGAGCCTTGTCGAGGCTGACGTTGTCGGGCCAGCTGTTGAGGGGAGCGAAGCGTTGCTGGCCCTGCTCGCACACCATTAGCGGCCGCGAGACGGGCGAGGGCGAGGGCGAGGCGAGCATGGTGTCAAGGAGGGGCGTACCTGTCCACCGCCGCCGCGGCCGTCAAAGACGCGATAGGTGCCGGCGCTGTGCCAGGCCATGCGGACGAAGAGGCCGCCGTAGTGGCCGAAGTCGGCCGGCCACCAATCCTGGGAGTCGGTCATGAGGGCGTGGAGGTCCTTCTTGAGGCCTTCGTAGTCGAGCGTCTTGAAGGCGGCGGCATAGTCAAACTCGGCCCCGAGGGGGTTGGTGACGTCGGTGTGCTGTCGGAGGATGTTGAGCTTGACCGAGTCGGGCCACCAGTCGCGGTTCCTCGTGCCGCCGCCGCCCGTGTTCATCTCGCCATGGACGGGACACTTTGCCTCGGCCATTCTCTCGTTTGTCGTTTTCTTCTCGCCTGCTGATTCCTCTACCGGCCTTGACGTCTTTGCCTGCTCGCTTGCTTTGCTCGTCGGACGAAGCTAGGATGAGGATGGGGGAGGTAATAGTGCGGAAACGGGGAGGAGGGGGGCACTGGGGAAGAAGTTTGGACGGCAGAGCTGCTGGGGAGGAGGGACCACATCCCGCATTATATGGTCCGCGGACCCCGCACCGTATGACCAATGACGATTGCCTCGAATCCGATTTGCCAGCCGGCGGGGTCCCGTTCCGTCACCACAGATTGTGCTGCGAGGAGGAGGAGGGGGAGGAGGGGAAGAGGAGCGGGGTGGGGGGGGGGGGGGGGCGGGGGGCAGTGAGCTTTTCGCATCCTGTATTGCTACCTAGAGCACCAGAGCTATAGGTGGATGCAGGTATTGTAATGAACGCCGTACTGTACTTGTACATGTGCTGTACTTGTACATGCACAGCAAGTACATGTACAAGTATGTATTAATACTTGGGTGGGTGCAGGTCAAGCACTTGAGTGCACGCTCATCGATGAGTACAGTACACCTGCAACACTTGTTCCCGTGACGCATGTACATGTCTATCCGTACATGTGCGTGTGCTGAAAGCACTGTACAGTACAACTACAGTACTTTCATTCAGCATACCTACTAGGAAGTATTTGGTTGTAATGTACGGGGTACTCCGTACACCCATACAGTTCTCCGTAGATGCACTGTAACTCAAGTACTTTCGCAAGTGCCTAGGACGGACAACATACGTGTATACAGTATATCGAGTGCTTACCCATTCGGTGCACTCAAGCATGTTCGTCCTCTGTCATGACAATCCTCCCAATACCTACGTACATGCACAAGTAGTACTCCGCACTTGCTGCTACGTGTACTCTACACAGTACGAACACTGTAAGCGTCATAGGTGTGCACGGAATAATGTGCCCACTTGTAGCATGGAGTATTCCGTACATCTGCCCGTGCTGTAGGCGTAGTTGTACAGTATACAAATACTAGCAAGGACGCTCTTGTACTGACTTCCTTGTAGTGTCTTAGTACCTTAGTAGTACTTAGCATCGCCTAAGGGACGAAGTTACATGCACGGAGCACGGAGTACACCATTACAGCATAAATGCATGCACCGAGTGCAATTACTTTAGTACAGTACACCTACATACTAATAGTCCCTACTACGGAATACATGTACGGTACTAGTATACAGTAGTAGCAGGGTACATCTGCTCAGTGCAGTGGATATTGGCCATTAAGGGCTCGAACATCACGATGCAAGCATATATTTTTCATGTACTGTACAACCGTAGAAGTAATAATTACAGGAGGAAAGGCAGCATCAAACGATGTGAAAGGAAGAAACCGCTTGGCAGGTTGCATCATGACCATGCGGACTCCAGATTGGTTCGGAGCACTGTACTTAGGTGTAGGTAGCACACGATGTCGCACCGAGCAGGTACGTACCAACATGTAAGCATAGCATAAGAAATTAAGGCTCCAAGGCTCGGGTAGCAAGTAAATCCGGCCACAGTATGCGCATGTACGCCCAACCTTCCATCATGACAACGTCAACAAACACGACATCACATTCATATCGTTGCTTTCTAACCCTCTTCGCGATCGATTCTACCAGAGCCCTCTATGTTCTGGTCAGGGACAATCAAGTTCAATGGATGCTGGAGTCCTCACTGGCCGACTACGTGACGGCTCGAGAGGATGGAGTTCCGTACAAAGTCCTTACAAAGGGGAGACTCATCCTATTTGAAGGTGAGTACTTGTAGGTGCAAGTGTACGGCAAAACCCAGCATCCTTGGGTGTAGTTGTATTACATGCCACTCATTATTCGTCGTTCGATCTGATGCAGGCCGGGTAGATCGATGTATTGCCGCAAAGGATGTACATGGAGTTACCATGTGCTCCGTACACGCACCCCATACCCCGACTCTCGACTGCTCCCGTTCCCGTTTCCATCGCGAGCCAGAGAGGCACGCACTCATCAAGTGTGGGTAGTTTCACCAAATTCTGGTAGGGACTGGTGTTGACCCAGACGAAAAATTGTCGCGTTGTGTGCATCGCGTCACCGTCTCTTTGGCACGTCTCGGGGAACCAAATCGTGCTGATCGGAGTGCCCCTAGCGCAGCAAGATGGCTATCGCCTACAAGGCCGTTTTCGCACCCCACTACGTGCTATTTACTTTTCCCTCTCATAACACTTGGGCGCAAAATGGCAGTGGGGCGGGCGCACGAAGCACACATGCCCCTTATCATGCTGCCTGTTTACAGTATGCCTTTGGCGAGCTTCCACCGAACCGGACGGCGTTGGCCGGTTTGAGCTAGCTGCAGGCACAGGTTATTCAGCTGCATCACGATGCTGTTACTTGCATAGTATACCGGCATCGATGCTATCCTGCCTTTCTAACCACTTCATTTTCTCCGCAGAGTAGGGACAGATGACGTACGTGTTTCATGTCCAGAGACACCCTCACTTTCTTTTCGTTCGACCTGCCGCTGCGATGGAACATTCTTTCTGCCGAGTACACCAGCAGCGGTGAGTACGATCAGGGTTCCATGTTTAAATACTCCCAACACGAAAACTGTGATGGTTTGTTTCCTAGCGGCGCCGAGCGGGACCCCATCGAAATGGCCAGGCAAGCCTAACCTGCCGGCATGCAGGGTTAAAGTATTATTAATTGACCCCCGACCTCTCAGGATATAATGCCATTCTTTCTCGCCACCTTTGCTGCAAACTGTACCAACATGCAGATGCTCGAAATAACCGTCGTTCTCTAGTACGGCCTTCTCGCCGGTTGCTTACCGGGCCCGGTGACCCCCCTACCTTTCCGAAACGAGCCACCGATTCCGTCAAGGAGATCCGCTCATTCCAGTACGCGGAGCGCATTCAACCATGAGACCAGTCTCGGTCGCCTTTCTCGCGAGCTCCGTCCTTGCCCGGGGCCTTCAGCATGCCGATGCCGGTGCTGTCGAGGTCCTGGCCGCCAACGCCGACGAGGCCGACAGGTCGTCGGCCGTTCCTACCCGTCAGGGTGTCATTATGAACGGCAATCATTCAAGTATGCCCCTTCTCGGTCGAGATAGAAATCACCTCCCTCTGCCGTGAGCATGCACGCGTGAATGCAGGCATGAATCGGTCGAGCTAACATTCGTCCTCGGCGCAGCGGACTTCATCTCCGTCCACCGGCGAGCGACAAAAGACGAGCTGAAAAAGTTGAATCAATACGAGATATACGCTTGGTTGCGCAATATGGACTTGCGGACCGACTGCTTCTTCGTCACCGTCGCACGTCTTCTTGGCTATACAACGTCGGAAGCACTTCAAGCAGCTGGCGTTCCGGCGCCTCCACGAGGGATAAGTCATGGCGTTACCTTGGCGCAAATGTATCTCGCCATGGATAGGCTTGGCGTCCGACTCCGTTTATTGACCTTCCAAGGCTATACAGAACTGAATTCTGCCGGTCCGCAGCGGACCGCGAACCTGCGATGCGCGCCGACCATGTACAGGCAGCGGTGGTCTACCACTCCACCGCGAACGATGGGTGTGGCGTTCCGTCGGCGCGGTGGATCGAGTCACATTGCCATTGTCAGGTTCGTACAGAGTCATCCTCGACCTCGAATCGTTGGCGTGCGAAATGTTGACAATGGTAACGCATAGGAATGCCGGCAGGGGTCCACTTACCCAATACCTCGACTATCAATCGAACCCGTTTGGTCAGGATATTTCGGCAGACGTCGAGAGTTCGAACATCTGCTTCTATTTCTATATCGATCTGGACACGTCTACCGGCACCTTCATCAGTGGACGGCGGCGGCCTATTCGCGAGATGAACAGGCAGGCAGCAATAGACGCTTCTTCCGCTCGACTGCCGGCTGCTGCCACTCAACCTCAGCAGCCTGCTCCTACCGCGCAACGGACTCAATCCGATCCGCTGGAGGCTCCCGCAACGGATAATCACGAAGTTTTGGTGGAAGACATTACTGATAGGCTGTCACGCATACACTTGTCAGAAGGGGACGCAGGGAACAGTGCGAATACAGTCGACGACTTTGATGACATCTCTGATGACATCTCTGATTTGTCGGATAGCAATGAAGAATCAACGAGAGATGAGCCTGATGGGTCAAAAACCGCCGTCGCAGCAGGACCCTCGGTTCTGATTCCGTCTGGGGCACTGGACCTTGCAACAATCGGCCCAAACACAATCGACAGCATCTTCTCCAATCAGCTGACCTCGAACGAGTGTGCGCAATTCCTCGCGTCAGAGGCCATCTTCTTACGCACCTCCGGTGCCGCTCGCCCATCGCCAAACGAGAGCAATCATGAGCGGCGAGACAATGGTCCTAGGAAATCCGAGTGCTTGAAGCTGCAAGCTGCCGTCGCAAGGTCGTCGCCTTGCCGCAAAATACGCAGCCTCGAGATCGGCATCGTCATACCGTTTGAGGATGACGCGGGGACATATGACTTTATTCTCGCCACCATTGGCAACAGCACCATACGACTTGGCTTCAATGAAATGAGAGGCTACAAGGCCTGGAAGCCAGTAGATCTAAAAGCAGCTTTTGGCTCCGATACAGTCGATATTCGTAGCATACAAAAGATGTACCTTCTTGCTCAAGGGGAAAAGGGAGCCATCTGGTTCTTCCGAAACGATTGGTGGAAAGTTCAAGGTATGATTGTCCAGTTCGGCAGGAGGGATATTCTTTCAACTAAGACATCAGTAACCAGGCATTGCCTTTCGCGCAAAATGCGAGACGCCTGGCTTTCTGCTACGAAACGACCGACTCATGACGCTCAATAGGTGGTACCAGCATCCGGCCGCTACGCAAAAGGGCATATTACCGTACGAACCGGCGACAGTGGCGAAATTCTATATCAGTACTTCAGACTGGTACATGACACCTTGCGCATTTATCAAGGAGTTGCAGTTTGAATTTCAGATTAGCTATGTGCCTGCATCTGGATCGTACGATTCACTGTCGTTGGCTTTTCAAGACGGCAAGAACTCAACCTTCTTGATGCAATCCTTCTCACGTGGAGCAAGAAAATTGGATACCGTTGATCTTGCTGCGAATTTCGGTAGACGGATAGTTGACCTACGGCAAATTACCAAAATGTCTCTGAGGGACAGGTTCGCCAGCGAAAAGAAAACAGACTGGTGGAGGTTTTCAAGTGCGTGCTTTCCTTGCAGGCCTCAAACCAGTCCCTTCGACGGCTGCAGCTAATGAAGTCTCGACGTAGCCCTTTCACTCACAGCAACGTGCGCCCATGGTCCGAATAAAATGAAGATGAATAAATTTCAAGACGGAGGAAATAAATGGCTTGGGACTGACCATTCGCATGCGACGGTATGGTCTGGCGAGTTTTCTTTTGGGGATTGGAGAGTGGTAGATACTAGGAAATTTTGAGTCGAGAGCAAGAGGGGGGTGAGACAACAGTCACCTCATCAAGATGGTCATTGGCCGCAGTGCTACTACTGTGTACGTTACAGCAATTATACTTGTAACAAGAATAGACTGACGCGCTTTATAAGCAACAGGACAAGCCTTCATTCTTAACGCCGTAGACACAAGTGCAGTCGCCAAGATTGGGATTTCGCGCCATCCGACATTGAGGCTGGTATTTCGAGGCTGGTGGACAGGGGCATCCCGGAATATCATGGTTGGAGCTGCCTGCGTGATTAGATAGCCTCAAGACATGTATACTTTTCTATACTATTCGAAAGGTAAAGACGAATATTCATGTCCAACGGGAAACTGCGGTTAGAGTCCGCAAGAGTCGCGAGCAACAGAATGCAAACAATTCCTCCTACCCTGCAGTATGACTTGATGGGGCGATGATGGAGGGAAGGCTGCGACGATGCTTGCGAGCCGGTCGGACAATGGTTCCATCATGAGTGCCCCTAAACACCACCTCTTTGGCGAGCAGCATCATACAATTTCTGAATGTCCCGTCGCCACTGCTCAGTGTTCGGCCGTAAAAGACGACGGTCGTAGGTCAGGAGGCCATTGACCTCGCCCTCAACGTCGGTCGTTTGCGTCCACACGCCACCGCTACATGCGTACTTTTCAATCTGCTCGCGAAGCTCTCTGAAAATTACGCTTGCCCGGTAGTTGTACGCTTCCAGGTCCGCGTTGAGCTCATACGTTTGGTTAATCGTATCCACGGCTTGTTGGACCTTCCAGAGACTGTGTAGACATGCTCAGCCACCGAGGCTTTCCAGAAAAACTGCTGGTCAAGCTATGCTTGGAAAGCAGAGAACATACTGCTTGGCAGAGACGTTATGACCAACCCCCCCAAACTCCCCTTGGAAGCCGATTCGATTGGAATCATACGGGGAGGAGGCGAGCGAGTAAAACGGTGCACCGCATTGAGGGTTTGCGTAATGGTGGTTGTCCTTGACGGGAGGTGATAAGGTCTCTATCCATACAATATCCTGCAACCAGCCATCGTGGCCAGGAACACTCACCGAGTAATCGCCAAAGCCATGGTCATGCCAGCCTGTGACAGCGTCAACCAGCCTAGTTGGGTCAAGTTTTCGAACGACATCTACCAGCTGTTCTTCAGGCCATGGCGCCGTTCGGAGCTGTCCCCACCCTTCGTTGTAGATGACCTTGGAGTGCATATCAGCAATGATGCGGTCTATGGCGCTGAAGCCATGCACTTGCCCACGTCACGATGGAGGGATAGCCTTTGTGCTCGTTGATGAGCATCTCCAGCTGTCGCTGGAATTCCTGCTGCTGCGTGGGATTTGGGAGCCGACTTGCGTCGTCGGGGAGACTTGGCATGTCTTGAAACACCATCAATCCAATCTCATCGCACGCTTGGTAGAATAGATCGGGCTCGACTTTGATCTACAGGGTGTGAGGAGCCAATGCGCGCGTGTGCTGGCTTCCAGGGGGAGGATGCGACCAACATGCTTCCGAACCATGTTGAAACCCAGGCTTTTGAGAATCGCCAAGTCATATACCATGGCCTCTCGACTTGGTGGTGTATACACTCCATCGGGCCAGAAGCCCTGATCAAGGGTGCCGATCATGAGGTGAAATTTGCCGTTGAGCAGCGGCCGCTGAATACCATGAACAAGACCAGCCGAGATTGTTCGGAAACCAGCATAGCTGTGCACATGATCATCGTCCATGCTCGCGGTTATGTTGTACAATGTTGGTGACGATGGTGACCACAACTTGGGCGAGTCGACCATGGTCTTGAGCTCGGTATCAGAATACCCGGACTGACTAAGAACTTCAAGACCATCCTTGTCGATGATCGAATACTTGACTTTTGCTCCATTCTTTCCTGAACTATGAGCTGTCAAAGCGACTGAAAAATGAGCAACTAGTCAGGCTACTGCAAAAACACGTCACAACCCTACCTGAGCCGTCTGCTGCCGCGGAGACGTCGAGCTGGGTGATGTAGTTTGAGGAGACAGCCTCCATCCAAACAGACTGCCAAATACCAGAGCATGGTCTATACCAGATGTGCCTAGGGTTCCTAGTCTGCTTACCTACCGGAATCACCTCTAAGTCTGTGGGGTCGTAGACAAGCACCAATCTACGGCATTAATGAGCTATTTTGACGGCGAGCAGCATTCTGTCGAGGAATCTCATACAGGTGGTTGTCTTGACGAGGAGACACGTGTTTTGAAACGTCGACGCTGAAGCGGAAGTAACCTCCGATGTGGTGACCAACCTTGACACCATTCACGAACACGATCGTTTCGTAGTCGACGGCTTCGAAGTTGAGGAGTATAGTCTTTCCTGCCCACGAAGCCGGGACGGCAAAGTTCCTCGCAAACCGCATGTTCGTCACGTCAAGTTCTTGTATGCCAGACAAGGCACTCTCGATACAGGACGGGATGAGAACCTCGCGACCAAGAAGTCCGCTTCTGAACGCATCCGAGGCGGACGTGGTGGCAGTAGCCCCTTCGTATGTCCAGATCCCATTGAGGCTCTTCCAATCATCTCGACGAAGCAGTGGGCGCGGATATTCGGGCCAAGCGTTCGTTCCCACCTTGAAGGTCCAGTCGGTATCCAGAGGAGGTTTTTGGACCTTGTACGGCAAAGGAGCGCTCATGGCCTCGGATGCGGGAGATGCCGTGGCAAGAATATTAGACAGGACCAAGATTGGCCAAAGGAGAGAGGAGAGAGTGAAGTGCATGCTGGTTGCTCTGCCTGACATATTGACAACTCAAGGCATAACCAAGATGCTTGGCCCGAACGCAGAGAGATATGCCATGTGAAATAATTGTCCCAGAATGATTGCAAGTAGGAAATGCTCGACACTTCAAGATTCGAGGAATCAGTCAGTACTCTCTGGTTCTCCTCAAGATTCGACGCCCCGATCACGCAGGTTGTTCGCAGCTACCCCTCTTTGGCATATGCCGACCTCACCCTCGTCGCAATGGACCCATGCCCCTGCTGCGAATGACGATATGATGTCGGTCTCATGTCGGCGATTGCAACAAAGTGCATCGTCCTACATTACCATTCGGGTGTTACATGCAGACTTTGGTAATGAATACGAGCCCTTTTCATTGCCATTATCTGTTTTCGCAGCACTACATATACACCACTTCGCAATCCACATGGGGCGAGATATTTCACGACGACGTACCAGAGCGTCATGAGCGACGCAAGGCATTTCATCGTCTCGATTCAGCAACGTTCCCTAATGATAACTCTCACCGAACCTGGGAGGGCCTGACTCGTGCATGATAAATATATGTATGAATGTATGAATGGCCTGTGATGTGCATAAAAGATTGTCGGGGTCTATCGGATAGCTGCTCCCGCACCAAAGTTGAGCTTCTACCCCAATATCCACGAGTTTCACGATGAAAAGTTGATGATGTCTTCATGATTTCACGTAGCAAGGAAATATGCAGTGCAATAGAGTAGAATTGACACCCTTGGGTATCGATGGATGATGGCTCGCTCTTAAATTGCCGCCGGAAAACCTGCTTCCACATGTCTGGCTGTAGTACTACAGTCAACGGTCCGCCAAGGGCCAGCGAGGTTGACGACATTTCAAGCCGCCGTGAGGCTAGCATCCCATCCGTCTTGTGGGACGAGTAGGCGAATATGAATGGCTTCTCCAAAGATTAAGAGCGAACCTTGGACACTTTCCCCGTCGTCGCATCAATGGTGGAAGCGTGAAATTGGCTGGTGCCCTGCTCCATTGCCACCATGACCTTTCTCATTGCTGTGCCGTTTGATCCGCCCGGTCCTCGGCCATTGACGAGTTCGGCAAACATGCGAAGCTGCATCGGGAAGCGCGGGTCGCCGTAGTGGTCGATGATGTCGCTCTTCTCGACGGCACATCGCAGGTCGCACCATTGGGACGCATCCATGCCAAGGCTCTCGCATGCCTGCCTCTTCTCACCATTCCACCAGGGCGGCAGCAGATTGGGGCGGGATTCGACACGCGTCAGGAAACGCTGGAAGCAGCTCAGGCCGTCGGGTGCGCCGGTGTAGATGCTGCCTTCCTCTTGGAACTGTTCGATCTGGTACAGGTCTTCGACGTACATGCGGTAGGCATCGATGAGAAGGCGGTAGACGTCCATCTCCGGGCGGTCGTGAAGCCAGGTGCCGT
Source organism: Drechmeria coniospora (assembly GCF_001625195.1). Lineage (NCBI taxonomy): Eukaryota > Fungi > Ascomycota > Sordariomycetes > Hypocreales > Ophiocordycipitaceae > Drechmeria > Drechmeria coniospora. The sequence goes on along the minus strand of NC_054390.1, from coordinate 4,784,720 downwards.
TCTCCAGATGCGTGAAGGGCATGACAATGGGACGGTCGAGTCCTTTGGGAGGAGACTTGACGTTGCTGGTGTTGGGAGCATCGTCCACCCCTCGTGCGTCTCTTTGCTTGGCACACGTCTTTTTGTGCTCTTTCCAGTCAACCTTTTGGCAGTCTCGCGAACAGTACCAGGTGATGGAGCACTTTGCGCATCGCTTAAGGTTCACCGAGGGCGGCGACTTGTTGCAAGCCTTGCAGCAATTCATGCTAGCTGAAAGATGAAGTCGGTGCAAAAGGGACAAGGGGACGATGTCGGATATTGTGACGAGAGATGCAAGGTGCTCGAAGGAGGGCCCCGTCATGCTAGTCAAGTATTATACTGCACTCCGTTTAAGTGCATACCGACAAAACATCATGAGGGGTAATAATTGGCACCTACTCACACGTAAGCGGCAGTGGGGAACAATATATGCGTTCGTACGGAGTATTCACCCCCTTCCTCCCTCCAGCACGAATCAAATCTAGCGTTGCTTAATACCTAAGTAAGTATATATTTGGAAGTCTTAATAATACCTAGTAGGTACAACCCTCGATAGCTGCAACGGCATGGCCATAAGAATACGTGCATTAATTATTACATGAACCTCTGCGTTTCTGACCGATGCCAGAATCAACTGGCTCATGGCACCCGCCATACAACGGCCCGTGGAAAGGCGGAAATTATTAAACAGAGAATAAAGTGTTCGACAAGCGGCGGCCGATGTGAATGTACAGACTCATGACATCATGTGTTGACGACTGGTTGCAAGATGGCGATTCGAGCCTGCTCCGTTTTGGGAGCGGCAGGGAACGAGGGCTGATTGCGCAGTACAGCACTTAAGCAGCCAACAGCTTGCATGGAGATGAATGAAGTGCATCGGTACGCTTCGGGGCCTCGTTTTGAGAGTTATTCAATTCTCAAATGTCCTCAAATAGAATGGCTCCTTTCTCCCTCGACCTGAAGCAGGAGCCGGGAGCCAGCCAGTGGGCGGCAGCCCGAGGCTGATGCTGCATGTCTGCCGTGCCTGATATCACGACGACCCATGGTTCGCCAACGCAAACCCAGGATAGATATGGGTGTAGCTTTCTGCATCAAGGACTCGCACCTTGGGGTTCCCGCCATAATCTATTGCCTACATTTCGTGTCCGGCGGACGGAACCTGTCTCGTGCGACAACTTGCTCTTCCCCACGAGACCTGGTCGATGTGGCACTGGGCGGATGCGCACATAACCGGATACGCAGCCTATGATTCCTCTCTGCTTCGTTGAAATCGACGTTGCAGCTGCTATTTTTGAGAGCGGAAAGGTTCGGCACAGCCGCTTCGGTGGATGAGCGTCGTGTTCGCAGGTGATGGCAAGCAGGCCGAGAAATGATCAAATGCGTCAGGTGGCGAGAATTCGAAAAAGAGTGCAGATGCTACTTGACCGCAGGTGTTTCGAGCCTAAAAAATAAAACAACATATTCAAATGAAATGTGCCAGCCTTGGGCGTCTTGTACTTGTTGGTCGATGCGAAAGAGGCAAACGATGGTGGTGGGAAGAGCTAAACGGTTGCTCAAGCAAGCCTGGAATTGCGTCATTCCCACCACCAACTCAACCGGGCCACCAGAGGGAGCAAGGCGAGAAACACTCCACGAAGTGGCGTCATCGGCACCATGATCGCGTCAACACGGAGTTTCTGCTTGTAAAATAAAAGCGAAAGGGAGAGTGTAGGTTTGCTACAAAGGCCTCGAATGCCATCGACAACGTATTTTAGTCTTGGGACCGTCATCACAGACGAGAGCATTCGTTAGTGGCGTGCATGTCGCCATTTGTGACACCCGCATTAGTATGTGAAGGTTGTTGCGGAGTCCTCAAGTCCGGGGAAGCTTGAAGCGACAAGTCGTCGACACCATCGCCGTAGGGGCCTGTGACTTCTCAGGGGGCAGACTTTCTACTTGGTAAGGTGAACGAGGTTACATGCTCTGTACTTGTACTTTCTAACAGATGCTCCCTTGCACTTAATATTAAGGTGCCAAGGTGTCGTACGTAGTAGGTATAAAAACCGGCAGCTGGGCACTTCCTATTTCCTGACGACATGATCAAGAGAGATTCTGCTCGACCATCATCTTCCATGCCCACATCTCCATTTCAGTCGCGCTCGTTCATCGTCAGATCAGCATCCTCGTTCACCAACCAGCCGTCGGCATTACCGAAAATTCATCATGGCGCCATCACTCGTCGAGGCGACGACGACGACGGGCAGCACGACGGCCGAGCTGAGGACGTACAAGCTTCAAGCCGGCCAGTACAAGGAGCTTGACGGCCACAGCATAGATTACGATGTCGAGACGGGCAGGAAAGGGGGCAGAGGCGCCAAGGTATGCATGCATCTGTACCGTGCCCATCACGCACTCGTCCATGACACGGAATGGCTGCGAACACGCTTGGCCACGGCCAACTAGTACCCTCACTACCTCCCCACCTGGGACCGCGAGCAGCATTACCCGCCTCTCGAACCGTTTGAGCATTACGAGCACGGAAGAGACGCCGATCCAGCCTTCCCCAACCTCCTGCCCAAGGGAACGGAGGTCACAGACCTCACGCCCTTCATCGGCTCCGAGGTCAAGGGCATCCAGCTCTCGTCCCTCAGCGACGAGGCCAAGGATGAGCTCGCCCTCTTCGTCGCCCAACGCAAGGTCGTCGCCTTCCGCAGGCAGGACTTTGCCGACCTGCCGATTTCCGACGTCCTGCGCTACGGTGCCTACTTTGGCCGCCACCACATCCACCCGACCTCCGGTGCGCCTGAGGGCTTCCCCGAGATTCACCTCGTCCACCGCGGCGAGACGGACACGGGCGCGCAGGAGTACTTCAAGACGAGGACGAGCTCCGTCGCGTGGCACTCGGACGTCTCGTACGAGCAGCAGCCGCCGGGAACGACCTTTCTCTACATCCTCGACAAGCCCACGACCGGCGGCGACACGCTCTTCGTCGACTCCGTACAGGCCTACAAGAGACTGAGCCCGTTGTTCCAGGAGCGGCTCCACGGCCTGCGGGCCACCCACTCGGGAATCGAGCAGGTCAACGCGGCGGCGGCGGCGGCCAGCATCAAGCGGAGGGAGCCTGTCGTGAACGACCACCCCCTCATCCGCACGCATCCCGCGACGGGTGAAAAGGCCATATTCGTCAATGATCAGTGTAAGCAAACCCCGTGCATGCTGGCCCGCTCCCGCATCAGGCATCTGCCCCTGCGCCTGCCCCTATACGTGCCTGTTTCGGCAGCTAGTGTGCCATGGACCTAATGGGAGGCAATGACAGTCACACGCAGCATCGTCGGACTCAAGCAGGAAGAGTCGGACGCGCTCCTGAAGTTTCTGTACGACCACCTCGCCTACGGTGCAGATTTCCAGGTCCGTGTCAAGTGGGAGGAAGGCACCGTCGTCGTCTGGGACAACAGGGTCACCCAGCACAGCGCCATCGTCGACTGGGAGAACGGCCAAAGGCGACACCTGGCCCGCATGACGCCGCAGGCTGAGCGACCGTACGAAACGGCGTTTGAGAGGTCATGAAGAATTGAAAACGCATGCGCTGTTTGTCATCATTACGCGCAATCGGGGCCTGAATGTCGAAATCTCAGGTGCGTTGCGATCCCTCGCCGGAGGGCAAGTTGGGCCTCTGGAGAGAAAAGGCGGTCTGGAGAAGAGGGTGCAATAGGAAAGAATATGAGTATGCAGTAGTACCGCGCCGCCGCCTCGTCTCGGTGTGCATAATGACAGGGTGCCACCCGTGGCTCGAGGAAAACGCTCGCTCACAAACAAGAATCGGCAAACGATGTAGGCGGGCCCGTCAAGACTCGCTGCCTGCACCGACCTTTTCTGCACTCTCCCATTCATTCTCATGTCCCATGCGAGTCCGCTTCGAGGCTGCGTTGCATGACGGTGATGCGACCTAGCAGTCTTCAGAAGCGTCGTTTGAGATGTCCCTAGCCTCCATCATTGCCGTCCTCCTCTTCCTTATCGAGCAGAAGAGCATAGGCATTGTCCACGTCATCCGTGTATTGGTTGCCGGCAATGAAGTATAGTTCCGTCATGTGGGGGCAGTGCTTTCGCAGCAAAGCGGCCAGTTGTTTGGCGGGCATGGTCCTGCGTTGTTTGTGAGCCACTGCTCGTTTTGACTCCTCCGATTGTAGACTCACGGTGATTCGAAGCCGCCGATTTCGAGACAGCGCAGGTTTGGAAACAGGACATCCTCACGAGCCTCCCATTCCTGCATCTGGGTGTCGAAAACCGGCATCATCTCACAATTCATGAGCGAGGGGCAATGCTTCGACAAAGACTCCAGGGCGGCCAACGATAGAGTAGCCTGCACGTGGAAGAACAGGTCTCGCAGATTCGGCAAGGCAGAGCAGAGCTCGTCAAAGTGCGAATCTGCAAAACCGGATTCGAGTAAAGACACGGTGACAGAAGATTCGCCTTCAGCCGGTCCGATCCTGAGCGATTCGAGGCCACAAAGCGGCTTGAGGGACAGAATGTCCTTCGGGGACAGCTCCGTGTCGGCGGCGAAGCTCAGTGTGAGGTGCTTCAGCTGCCGTAGCGAGGCGAGAGTGTGCATGACCGGGGCATCGGAATCTGCGACGGTCAGGACGAGAGTGGTAAGCTGGCCGACGAGCTGGGCGAGCAAGGGCGCCGCCGTGGAGGAAGCGGCTGTATGAAGGACTTGCAGGTCCTTGAACGGCGCCGAAAGGTCGTTCGAAATTTGAGCCAAAATCTGGCGAGAGCAGACTTGGTCAAAGGCGAGGCTTCTGAGAGAGGGTCGGCCTGCGAGATGAAGCAGGAGGTGGTCCGTCAGCAGGTGTCGCATTTTGTGGTGAAGCGAGATATTTTTGAGGCATTTGCATCCCGAGATGAACCGGAAGAAGGCTGGGGCCGTCACCATGGGCCCGGGCGCCATGATTTGAATGATGCTGAGGCGCCAGCAGGTGGTGCGGATGTATTCCAGCAGCTCATCGTCCAGGTCACCGCCGTAGAAGGAGAATCTCTCCAACGAGGGCTGAAGATACTGCTTGATGTAGTACTTGCTGCCGCTTCGCAGACGATAGGCGTCGAGGGAGACGGCCCGGAGGTTGGTGAAATGCAGGTGTCGAAAACGTTCGTGAAATGCTATTTCGTCGTCGCCGTTAAACTCCAACTGTCGAATTTTCGAAGCGTACAGCTGCTGGCGGTGATTCGCCACTCCGGCGAGCGCACTGATCGGCAGACTTGGACGGCGGCCCCAGACGACATCGGTACCGCAGTCAAACCATTGCTCGTTGACCCGAATGGCGGCCAGCAGCGTCGTTGAATCGTCGGCAGATTCAAGCACGCTTCGAAGGATCTCGGGAATCGACAAGGCGTGGCCGGCGACGCTTGGGTTTTGCGTCGTCGTCATTGTCACCGTCAAGACTCGGAGAAAAACTCGTGGAAATGCAGGTATTCAGATGCAGAGTGTGGAGTTGACATGGGTGATGCAGTGTTCGAGTGGTTTATGGTGTGCCGTGGATTGTTGGGGCGTGCGTGCTGTGCTGGTGCCCGTGGACGGCGGATGGGACGATGCTGCACCACGCCGCCACTACCAGTACCAGTCCCTTTTGCCATAAGTAGGTATAACTCTGTAGGGAGTCAGCACTTGCTTTGCACCTTGTAGCGCCCATTGTGCTGTGTTCCGGCAACATATTTCCTATGCGTTGTAAGCCGGATCTCACCCTCATCATGGAGCACGTTTGGAGCCTTTGGAGCAAGAGATAAAATAGGTTTCGTAGAAAGCATCCCAGAACTTGAATCTACGCCCCAAAAAAGAACGATAACGAAGTGTTCAAAAAATACTTGAGAAGCGTGAGCAGCCACTCCCTATGGCTGGATCAGGTCTCTCGTTGGAAAAGAAGGCTGCTAGAGTCACAACAGCTATGCACGCTGGTCAAATGATGCTTGCATCACCTTAACACTACGTGTTCATCTAGACAAAGCGACTACCTTGGCCATGACGGTAACACCAGTAGGGAGCAGGCCGTGAACCGTTAACAGTAGTACCCTTTCGAATCAGTTTCTGCCATAGAACGCACGCACACGGCACACGCGTAAGCACATGGAGGCATTTCTTTAGGTGTGGAAGCAGCCTGAAGGCACTGCTCTGGACTTCAACGCGTCAGTAGCGGTTGGGGTTGGTAGTGGTGGGTACAAGGGACTCGTCCTCACCTATGCAGGAACTTGTGGCATTACCTTGACACGCACAACAGCACCTGCGGGATCTTCGGCATGGGCCTGTGCATAATTATTCGTGCATCGTGCCTACCAGAGTATGGGAGTGATTAAATTACGCTCCCTCGGCACAGACCGCTGTTCTTTTCTGCTCCTTTCTGCTCGGGTTTTCCACTTGGACTGCTTCAGTCTCACCAGCTGCCTTGACACGGCGACCCTGGGTCAAATCAGCTGCCCAAACGATTGCCACGAGTCTTGAAATCAATAATTGTCTTACGGGTACGTTGGAGCACGGGGGCTTCTTCCTTGATCGCAATGGCTGCCGCAATGGCTCCCTTGATTGAATGGTAGCCTTGATCCATCTGACTGCTCTACCTGCAGCAGGATATGTTCTCTTTCATGTTGGATCGGGGTTTGGTTGATGGGGATTCAATCTGTAAAATTCTCAACGGCAGCGCAAGTCCTGCTACAAGTTCAGCAAAACTGTCAATCGTATTCAGTGAGATAGTTGACGTCCATCTGCCTCCTGCGGCGTCATTCTTTTGTTATGTTCACTCCCGTTTCCCCTTGCCTTAAGCGGGAAGCTGCTGACGACGACTCCTTCCCTCTACTTCCCCGAACAATTAAAGCCAGTGGAAGCGAGTAGAATCGAGTGGAATCAAGTAGAAGGGCACATATTTCAGGATTTGACCAGCTGCCTGAGGACTGAGTGCCAACACCTTAGCTGGGCCCCATGGATATGACAATAGCTGCAGGCTCTCATTGATGCCTTTGATTTATGGCAGCACAAGCAACCATGGCCAAGGTGCCAGCAACCTGCCACTGGACAAGATCGAGTGGCATTTGCCGTCCATACCAGGCTCCATATGCGGCTTGCACTCTAATACCATCCTGTTCTACTCAACCGAGTCGCCTTTGTTCGAGACGACGCCCGAACGCATGATGCGGCCTTCATAAGCCAGGCGATAAAAATGTCCACGGAACACCTCATCCAAACGCGCGACGCCTCAAGACCATGTCGGGGCTCGAGTTCATGGTTGGAGAGGCGCGTGCACAGACGGGACCCGGCCTGAGAACGAGCGTCTGAGTGATTCGCAAGCAGACGAGGCCGAAGCGATGCCGCGAAGACGACAATATTACCATCCATTCTCCCTTTTTGCCGTTGGAGTGAATATTTACATGACGCCCACGCTTGCTGCGAGACTTGCCCCAATGACTGACTGTACATCATGCCTTTTCTTTCTGTGGTTCCTCATGTACGAGGCGAACGATTGTTCCTCGTATACTCGCCCAGCGCCAAAGGACTACTCGCGCCATACAAGTCCGGGCATGGAAACCGGATCAGGGCACTCACTATGATGCATCCATCATGCACAAGGGGCGTAGAGTACCTTTGCGTACCAAGACGATATTGAGCCGCGGCCGGTCCTGAGATTCGCTGTGTCAAGGCAGCCATTGCAACCAAGGCAGTTGCTGCGACAAGACGACTTGCCACGATTGCACCGGGTTACCCCGGATTGCTGGGACCTGGGATGTAGGTGTGCGACTCCGCGCTTGCCGCCCCGTGCTTCTCATGTCGATCTCCGATTCAAAGCCCATCAGCCGCCACCAGGGATGGATAATGCGCGCAACGACAATTCCGTACTGTGCGTACTCGCGATCCTTCTAACCCCTCACATCTCGGACCGTGCCTGTACGACGTTACCGTTGCGTTCTGGCCAGCTAGGCCATGGCATTATTAATGCTTTCAAGGTAGGGATGTGCACGAATTCCAGCAACGTACGAAGAATACGTACCGAAAAGCTGTTACTGCAGAGTATTACTTTCGTCAGGCTCAAGCCAAGCACTTGGTATCCATCTGACCGCGCCCGCTTCGAATGTGATACGACACGCACTCGGGCGCCAAAACTTGGCTGTCACACAACCTCGCATCGAATCTTCACCCGATGGTGTATCTGCGTGCCCAACGTACTATGCCGATGTCAGGAACCAGCCTGCAACGGGGTAAAGTGCCTTGGCATCCTGCTTACCCAAGAAGCCCATCCGCAGCTACAGAGAAGTGCTAGCTAAAATTAGATGTTTGTAAGCTTTCGTACCACCTGCTGGACCAATCGTCCAAGTGACGAGGCTATATTCTTCCTGCAAGGCAACCTTCATGCCGTCGATTCGATTTACTAGCTCCCTTCGAACGTCAGCTTCACTCCCAAGAGACATGCTCAGCATCGCCGACCTTCCTTGCTTGCTCTCGACGAGAGCAAGGCCGATGGTCCGACAAACACGCTTCCGTCTCTGTGCCAGAGACGGCATGGCAGGAGTACAAACAGGAGGGGGTTGCATGACCAGTACGAACTATAAAGCTGCATCGCAAGCCGACCATCCAGGCCATTCATGTCGCTCACATTCGCATCCGAACCATCACACAAGAGTAAATAGAGCAACATGAAGCTTATCGCTGCCCTTGCCGTTACGCTCGCAACCCTTGCGGTGGCGACTCCTACGCCAGACGAAAACCCATTTGACATTGACCCGCGCGACAACATTCTCGTCGCTCGCAAGAGCTGCTCCGCCAACCGTTTGAAATCCGACCGCTGTTCCGGAAAGAAACTGCGAAAGCAGAATTCTTGGCACAACTGGTGCGTCATGCCGTGCCCCCTTCGCCTGAGCGGAACCGCACCCTGATCGGGCCGTAACTCACCCTCCACTGCAGCAAGGACAAGGGCGGCAAGTGCTGCGCCAAGAACGCGAATGGATCCGGAGGGCGGAACGTCAAGGATGGAATTGGACGAGAGGACTGCGGATACTGCTTCTCCGGACAGTGCAAGGGTTAAGCTTCCTTGAGCTTCATGTCATCGTCATCGACCATCACATCTCGTCAACTTGTCTATAATTCATTCACGGAGCATTGGCCGTGTCGATGGGAGAACCTTCGCAAACAATACCTTTTTTCCGTGAAAATTACCCATGATGCCTAATTTTATGTAACGGAGCCTCGCCGTCCATTCAACTTGCTCATGCAGCGGCGATGACTCTGCGTTCTGCCGTGAAAGGGGGCCACCCCGCAGTCGTCTTTCTCCGTGACGCAAGGAGAGAAAGCAAAGCAGTGCAGAGAGCTTGCGAATGAACTTATTATCTCGACGTTACACATCATCCGCAGGCACGTTGACATCCGACACCGACCGAGCATCGGAATCGTCGTCCTTGGCCAGAGTCTGGTCGTCGTTGAGTTTCGGGTTTCGCAACATGAGCGCGAAGAACACGAGGGGCACGCACAGGCACAGGCCGCATATGGTGAGAAGTCGCTGGATATATTGGTAGGCGCCAATGATAGCCCCACGTTCCGGCGTGCCGATGGGGTAATTGTCGACGACGCTGGTCAACGGCTCCGAATATGCGACCATGGCAAGCGTGGAGTTGAGACCGCTGAGCCGCTGGTCCAGCTGGGCAGGAAGGAGCTGCGACCACATGGCCCCGGAAACGGTATTACCGAGGGCGGAGCCGATGTTGTAGACGGCAAGGAAGAGGGCAGTCATAACGGCGAGGTTCTCGTGATGCAGGGAAACCTGCAGCGATGCCTGCGTAGCGTAGGGGAACAGGCCACCGGCGACTCCGAGAAGGACCTGGGCGCCGACGAGGCCGGCGTGGTGGGAAGATTCCGAGGAACCACGAAAGTGGACGAGCAGGCCAAAGGCGACCATGTAGAGGGCGGTGCCGGCGACGACGAAAATCTTGAGGCGGCGAACCTTGAAGACGACGAGGCCGAGCAGGACGCCTACGACGACGCTCGTGAAAGAGTAAAGGGACGTGATGCGGGTGGCGGCGCCGAGGGAGAAGCCAAAGGCGATGCGAAGGACGGTGAAGAGGAAATTAGCCTGCATGCCGTAGGCGAAGTTGAGAAGAACGGCGATGCCCAAGGGGGCCCAGACGGCGCGGTCCTTCATAAGGGAGAACGGCACGAGCGGGCGCGGCGCCCTGAGCTCCCAGAGGATGAAGATGGGGATGCAGAGAAAGCCGACGACGAGCGGTGCGATTACGTGGGCCTCGTTCCAGAGCAGCTGGAAGCCGCCGGCGATGGTGAGAGGGACGAGCACGAGGGCGAAGACGGCGATGAGGAGGAGGATGCCGATGACGTCGAGGAGCCAAAAGAGCTCGAGTGCGAACTTGCGGAAGCCGAGAATGCGAAAGGAAGATTGATGGCCATTCAGCAAGCCCCGTTTCTTCGCACGGCGAGAGACGACGAGGAGGCTCAGGATGAGGGGTAGCGCGCAAAGGGGGTAGATGATGCACCACATGCCAACACCCCATTTCCAGGTCGTCACGCCAAGCACGGCCTCGGAGACGTTCCCGCTGACCCAGGTGTTGACGAGGAAGGGCAGGGCCGGGATGTAGCTGAAGAAGAGACGTGCGCGGGTCGACGTGATGTCGGCAACGACGATCTCGACGAGGAGGATCATCATGGTGTAGCCGATCTGGTAGATGACGCTGCCGCCGGCAAAGGTATCGATGCTGGTCGAAAGGGCTTCGACGACGGTGCCAACGACGTAGAAGACGACGGAGAGGCATATGAGCTCGACGCGGCCGAAGACGTCGGCAATCTTGGCAGCCGTCGGCTGGGCAGCGGCGGCGATGACGGAGCGGACAACATTGACGGTGGCCTGCAGCGAGTGCTGACCGAAGGAGGAGGCTGCGATGGGCTGGTAGGTATATCGCAGGGTGCCGTCGAGGCCGTAGGCGTAGGCGACGAGAAAGATGCCAACGAAGATGAGGATGCGGTCGGTGAAGGTGATGCAAGACGCGAGCGCTTCGACACGGACGACACCGGGCGACTTGATGTCCTTGACGGCCTCGGCGGCTGAACCGACATCCTGCACGTTCGTGTTCAGGTTCTCGTCGATAAAATGCTCACCATCTTTACCGCCGACTATCTGCCGGGAGACCATGATGTTTAACCATTGACGATCTGCGCGATCTGGGGTCGTCGAGAGAACTACTATGGACACTGGTTGGAAGCGGCGTTGCCGGTGAAGCACGGTGAAAAGTCGAATGGGTTGCACGAGGCAGAAGGTCGGGTGAGAGATGACGATGAAAATCCAGAGGTGGTTGTGCCGAATCGTGCAACGGAAATTTCAAATGTACTGTACCTGTAAATACTGTACGGAGTATGCAGGCATATTATAGGGAGGTATTGCAGGGAAAAGCCCCCGAGCAGCGATGGCGTAGCGAGCAGAGGGTGGGCAGGCTTGGGTACTAACCACAACCCTGGCTGCTTACCGTCACGACACCAACGAAATTCTCCCACAAGGGCCATGCGAACTATATATATTGCAGGCGTCGAAGCTTGCATGATTCTCGAAGTTTAGTTTATTCTACATGGTCAACGCACATGTACTGTAGAAATGTATGCCGGAGTGGTATTTCGAGGTACATGGTCATACTTGTACTCCGTACAGAGTACTTACAGCGGCTCATAGGCGTAAAAGTACTTATATGTGCACATCAAGTACTACTTCATTACATGTATTGTACTTCCAAGTTCTCCATAATAAGTATTATTTGTAGGTGTCATTGTAATATGACAAGTACTCCATGGTAAGTACAAGTACGCAAAAATTGCACCGTCGGGCCTCCATTTATCAGATCCATAAGATAACGATCCTAACCATACTAACTAATCCTAACTAAGCAATTCCCCGTTTGTGTACTTCGTAATAATACTTGTAGCTCCATCGGTGGCCTGAAATCTCCATCTTGGCGTCATGTCACGTGGAGTAGATCGTCCACACCATCCGCCAATCCACCGACCCTGCTGTGTCCAAGCCGTCCTCCGCCGCGTCAATCCTCCCGCCTCCACAGACGAACCCGTGACAGGATCCCTCTCTCCAGCCTTCTACCTCCAGGGTCTTCCTTCGTGTCGGTGGACTGCAGTCATTAAGCGGTAGGGGTAATGGCTGGCGGGACGCAAGGCGTTGGATGACCATCGTCAGCATCCTTACGCTGCGCAACGGTACAGCGACTTAGGGCTCAAACTGCTTAGCGAGGCTGCATGGAAAGAAAACAACAAGAGACTAGCTACGCTGACTTTTGGATGGCCCGACAAGAAGAAATCAGATGACGAGGACGGTCGAAACGGTGATGAAATGCAATTCATGTCCGATACATGGTATGATCCGATATTCGCCGGTCCTTCTCCATGAGAAGTTGCACACTCAGCATCTACGGCCGGGGTCGGTATTGCATCCTGTTGGCTGGCATACAATTTTATGCGCGTTGCCTAACATCACAATTCTTGCAGAGCCGACAACCAACCATGGCATCGAATTTTCCCCCGTCGCGGTATGGATTCGAATTCGACCCATGTCTCCGGCTTGCCGTGCTGGCCGTATCCCCCATCCAGTCTCGAACGCTCATTTTTCTGCATACATTCAGGGTTAATTGTTCGTAATTATCCTCCTCGCGGGGCGGTGGTACCACGTTGGTGTTGTCGGAAAATGTCACAGGTACACCGCATTGGTTCGTCCAGTCCATGAATTGCTAACCAAACCATTATGATTCCTGCATCTGACCCTGCAAGCATTTATTGAGCTGCCTCCCGTTGAACTTGGACCGACCCAGGTTCATTCATGCCAGCTCCGCTGACATATATTGAGCAAATCAGTCAATTCTCTCCACGGAAGTATCCCGTTCCTATCAAGCGATCCACACCCACCTCTAGTATTGTGCTTCAATTGCTGAGATAGCAATACGAGGTTAGTATCACCATCGGGATGCGAGTGAGACATGACCAGTAGATTGGATTCAGAAACACATGAATGGTTCTACGACAGAGATTCCTTGTGACCATCATGAGCCCTTCCCTTGGAGATTATCGTAGTATTCTTGCGCCGGTTTCCGCATTCGACTTGGGTAGACATGCAAGTCATGCCGTGCACGATATTAAAGCCGAATACTATCATCGTATCACGGCCGCGCGTTTCTAATAGTTGTAATTAATGTCATGGACGAAGCAAAACCAAGAAACTTTGTCAATAAATGTTGGCTGCGTCGCTCTGATTTTCAATGCAGTTTTCTCTCCGGCCAGTGACCGAACGCACCTCTGAACAGTAAGACTCTTGCTCTGCTTCCAAAGCGCCCCAATGATTACAATACTTTTGTACATTCTGGCTCTGGTGGGCGCGGAGAGAACCAATCATCCGCAATCCAGGGCGCGAAACATTGCTACTGGCCGAGCGTCAGGTCGATACCCAGACATCGTGCCGCTGGATGGATCTGACATCGTTCCATATAACGACAATCAATACCTGGTGGGAGTCAAACGGCAGGCCTCGGAGAATGAACGGTGTGGATCAGAGTCCGGCACCTCCTGTGGGAAAGGCCAATGCTGCAGTAGCGGGGGGTAAGGCATCTTGATTGTTCCAAAGGATGGTGCCTGACATCCGATGCAGCTGGTGCGGCCGCGGCTACTCGTATTGCTCATCCCCGGCATGTCAGCTTGAGCATAGCGACAGCTGTGACGGCAATATTCGTCCACGAGGACAAGGCACAGAAACCATTCCTAGGCCTAAAGTTGGCCTGGTGCCGTATGGCGAGGGCATCTATCGCTGCGAAGTATACGGAGGCATTGCGCTATCATTTGACGACGGACCGTACACTCACACCGAGCATATACTTGACCTTCTCGCGGTATGCTATTTTTTACGCGGTAAAAAAGCAGGGCACTAACGAAAGCTAGTTATATCAAGCCAAGGCCACCTTCTTTGTAACGGGCCGTAATTTCGGCAAAGGCGCCATCAATGATCCAAACACGCCTTGGCCTGCCCTCATCAAGCGCATGGTGGCCGACGGCCACCAGGTTGCCAGTCACACATGGTCTCATCAACGACTTACGGACCTTGGCTGGAGAGCATTCCATCAGCAGATTATTTACAATGAAATCGCCCTCGCCAACATACTCGGCTTCTTTCCGACATACCTGCGTCCGCCATACTCGGCAAGCAACGAGCGGACGGATCGCTGGCTTGGTGAGCTCGGCTACCACGTCACCTATTTCAACCTCGACACCAAAGGGTACCTGCACGACAGCCCTGGGCTGATCCAGGAGTCCAAAAATATCTGGGATGAAAATGTCGATGGGCGCAATCCAACAGAAACAACGTGGCTAGGAGTGGAGCACGATCCGATATACCAGACGGCGCATAATCTTACAAAACACATGCTCGAGTCGCTCTACAAAAACGGCTTCCGGGCCGTAACCGTGGGGGAGTGTCTTGGTGACCCGAAAGAATACTGGTATCGTAATCTGTTCGATTCGTAGCCTGTGGACGTATTTGTCAAGCATGCTCTTGGTTTGACACTGTTGGCTCAATCATCGTCTTCCGTACCCTCACATTTGCACGTGGAGTTTTTGCTTCTCTGGCATATCCAAAATAATGAGATATTCGGTGTACGTCATGCAAGGGGATTGATCTTCTCTAGTCAGTATGATTCGCATGTACGCACGAATTATGGTTGATGGTGTTGTCGTGTATTGACTCGTGGGGCTGGCATCCGCCTCATCGCCTGATATCATCCATTTTGCCGGTTCCTGTTCCATCCCGATTGTTCATTTCTGCTCCGAGATAGAAGCCTACCTGCGGCTCTTGGCGCGACTGCTTACTCTTTTCTCATCACACAAGCACTATTACTGCCGTCCTCTCAAATCATGCAGGCGGGTTGCCTATTCCGATGTTGTCTTCCGCTCGTCCGATCATGATGCTAGTCGTTAGTACTGTACGGAGTAAGTACATGTACTGTAAGTATCTCGCAACAGACGGCAAGGAGTTCAATCCGCTTTTATTTGTCAGACACAGATTCAACCATCGTCAGATGGGTAGAACGATTCATTGATGTGCTTCTAGGCGGACACCTTCCAGTACGAGTATTTGCCGTCGAAATAGTGGTAGACCGCTAGGTGCCCGCCCGCAGTCTCTGCTAGCGAGAAGGTGGATAGCATTGCGCAAACAGCAACAGACCCGGACTTTACCCCCGTTACTGGCACTTTGGCGCCACATACATGTACTGTACTGTGCTTGTACGGAATACTCCGTAAGTAAGTACTTACTGTAGAGCTATCATTGACGCTTGGTCGATCTATTGTTTCCCGTGAGCCATCCCTGCCGGTATCAATACAACTACTTGTATGGAGTACTCCGTAATTCAGTACAGAGTACTCTGTACATGTAGCTTGTAGGTACGTACATTCAATACCACCCCCCCCCCCCGTAGGTTGCCTGGTTCATGTGGGGAATCGGATCAACAACTTGTCTTATCATATAATACGGAGTAGCTCTCCGTTCAGCTCTTGTCCATTTCAACACGCGGCCAAACATGAGCCATCTGTCCCATGGGCAGCAGCAGCAGAGTTCACCCCCCCGTCAATGGCGTCTGTACCGAAGTGGGTGAGGAGTCTATCACGCAGGGCCCCATTACCGCCAATCCAGTTTCCCACAGCGGGATTCGAGATCATCGACGACACGGTGCTGCTCGAGGAGGAGCAGCTCAGAGAGTTCAAGACTGGGCAGTTCTATCCCGTTAATATCGGCGAAATATTTTCGTCCAAGTATCAGGTGGTGGGGAAGTTGGGATATGGCACGACGTCAACTGTATGGCTCGCAAAGAACTTGCAGGATGGCAACAACCGGTATGTTGCGTTGAAGGTATATACGCGCGACCACAGCCGCGCCAAGGAATTCCAAGTCCTCGAAGCCATCGGGAAGACGAACCCGGCACACCCTGACCACCGCCATGTGAGAACGGCCCTCGACCTATTCCAGCTTCACCGGTCTGGCGGAGACCATTCTTGCCTCGATCAACGCCCAATGTGGGAGATGTGGGAGAGCTGGAAGGACTTGCTGCGAAGAAACGAGAGCGGGCGCTTCACGGAGGATTTTCTCAAGGCTGGACTCAGACATCTCTTTATGGCCCTCGACTACCTGCACTCCGAGTGCAAGCTGGTGCATACAGGCAAGTGCATAACGCGGAGACGTATTGCGTATACCACCAGCACTATTGCCTGGTCCTGATCCGTCGCAGACATCAAAGCCGACAATATTCTTCAAGATATCAAGGACAAAAAATTGCTCGACGACTTTGTCAAAGCAGAGACATGCTCGCCTTGTCCCCGTAAATTCGTGGGAAACTCTACCGTTTATGCGTCCCGTTCCTTTGAGCTGCCTCGGAAGGTTCGGCGGTCCTGTGCTCAGCGACTTCGGCGCAGCGGTTCGAGGGGACGTGAAGCGAAATCAGGATGCACAACCTGCCGTGTATCGAGCGCCAGAGGTGATGCTTCAGGCTGAGTGGAGCTATCCCGTCGACATTTGGAACGTTGGGGCCATGGTATGCTGCGCGTACGTCATAAATCGGGGCAGCAGCTAACATCGTTGCCAGATCTGGGATATTTTTCAAGGCCGACACTTATTCTACGGAAGCGACCCCGATGATGGCGATTACTCGACTCGAGCACACCTGGCAGAGGTGATTGCGCTACTCGGTCCCCCGCCCCTAGACCTGCTGGACAGAGGCCAGCGGAGTCGAGAGTTCTTTACAGAAGATGGCAAGTCGTGTCGGATTGCGCAGTGCTTGCGGCAACGGGCTAACTTTCGTGGCAGGTGAATGGATTGCCAAGATTCCAATCCCACCCAGCGCCAGTCTTGAAGCATGCGAGACATTTCTTTTGGAAAGAACAAGAAGGCCTTCTTGAATCTGATAGAGGGGATGCTGCAATGGCGGCCAGAGGACAGGAAGACGGCGAAGCAGCTCCACCAGGATCCGTGGATCAATTCCTAGTCTTCAGTAATCGATATATGGGTACACCAATGGAAAATGAAGCGTCTGTCTATCCGCTGTTGGCAAATATCTCTTTCAAGATTGACGCCGCTTAATCCGACAGCGCCAGAGCAATACCGCTGGCATACAATGATCGCCGTCCCCGATGGTATGCTGGTTTAATAGTACCGGGGACACGAGAATTATCGCCCTCTAGTCGAGGCCATAGTCGGTAACAAAGGCGCCAGGGTACGGCGCTCATATTGGCCTAGCTTCGACCGAAAGTGCCGCCCCATCCCAAGCGGCCTGCCATTGTCACGACGATCAATTGCTTGTACCCCTCGTCATCAGCATATGTGCATCATGCACTTCTCATGCGTGGTAACTCTCTCTCTGGCCGTCAAGCGGCGGGCCACAAACCGGGATCGTTCGAGGAAGTGTGTACGCGTCTCTTTCCATGAGACTACGAACGCCCTTGGTCGCAAGATAGGCGCCTTGGCTACTTGGTTACGGAAGTGCAGTTGGATAATTTCCCTACATGTTCCCCCGATTTGCCTCACAAATTGCAGTTGGACGCTACATGCCGCTATCCTGCCACCGGGAAACAGTTGAATACACGTTCTATGCAGCTACATCAGTATAGAACCTGGGTCATTCGCTGTTGATACTGGAGCGCCGTGATCTCGTCATATGCTGCCGGCCTTTTCTCAGTCACGAAATGGGGCAGCGGTCCTGCCGACATTTCCCGATGGGCTTTGAAGAAGAAGATGCCCGAGTACCGCTCGGGACAGAATCCTTCCGTAGCACCTTTCATGCTGGGCGGCACCGAGACTTGATGTACGCCGGCCTTGACGACATCGTTGGTCCAGCGTTGAAAGGTGTCACTGATGTTGACCACCATCTCCGTCTTGCCGCTCGGGTCGCCTGGCAGTACTGGAGCAAACGTACCCGGTTTTGAACGATCCTCCAACTCGAGTCCACCCACGCTATCCTGGAATAATAGGGTGATGATTCCAAAATCCGTATGCGGCCACGTTCGCTTCACCTTGCCGTCTGCCAGCTGCCGCAGGTCGGTCGGCGGATAGTGGTTCAGTCGCAGCTCACTGGATGCCGGCTTACATCGCTCAGCCAAGGAGCCGGTAGGCATGTCTAAGCCCACTTCCATGGCGCTCATAATCTCCAGACAAACGCCTTGGAGCTGCATGTAGCAGCTCTCCATCAGCTTCTGGAAGCCTGGAAGCACATCGTCTGACGGCCATTTGTTGGGAAACTCGACGTCCCCTGGCGGGCCGGCGTCGAAGTGCTCCTGAACTCACATTAGAGTGTGTTTCGGATGTATTGTCAACCGATGCCATCACTTACACGGGCGTCCATTAGTTCGTCCCACGATGATTGGCCTTCGAGGTTCTCTTTCCGAAGTTTGGAAGTCTGTTCGGCACCGACCCAGCTGAAGCCTCGTTGTGGGTTGGGACCCCGAGGGTTAGAGATCCCCATCTTGGCTTCAGTGGGCAGCGCAAAAAAGTCGACGGCCTGACAACGTGTCGTTAGAGGGGAAGAAGCCGAGGGCTAATGATGGCGCAACATACTGCGCCCATGTATGCTTTAACAGTTTCCTCGGGGAGACCATGATTCACGAGCTTGACGAAACCATGATCCTTGAAACTTTTCACCAGCGCTTTGGCAAGCGTCTTGCTCTCGGCACGGGAGCCCTGAGCGAAGAGAGAAAAGTCCAAGGTGGGCAAATCCATTCCGGCGGGTGATCTAGAAAAAAATAACAAGCAGTGCCTACTCGTCGTCGAAGCAGCGCCAAGTCTATCTAGTATGGGCCTGGTATTAACTATCGCCCAGTAGCAGTATGTATGAGCGAAGGACGCTCGATATCGAGATCGGCATGGTACGAAAGGATTTATGAAATTGGTGTTGTTATCAGTCGAATCATGCGACCAAAGCCGAGAAAGTCATCTTGCTTTACGACATCCATTGCATAAGCTCGGAGCCCAAGCGTCGCAGGCCGATTGTTCAATCCTCGACCGCGTAGTTCGCAACCTATAACGGACCGGAAGCAGGCAGAATCGAATTCAAGTGAAACGAATACCTGATCCGGAAGTTAGTCGACAGTAAAGTGACCGGTTGCCCCCTGTTAATTATTCTCACTGGCGTGGTCCGATTCGTCGAATCCCATTCTATTCAAATCTCTGCTTGGCGACAGTAAGCCACTGAGTTCTGGATGAGGAAAAGCAAGTCAGGAGCGCGAGGGTCCCAAGTAATCAGGCCTACAAGCGTCGATCCCTAGCGACAGTAAGCCGCTGGATCATCATCAGGTCCAGTAGGTCGCCTCGTAAATTGAACTGATGTTATGTTGAAACCATCTTTTCCTGGTGCATTCATCAACTCGACCCATAAGTCAAGCGGGTGCTGACGTTAGCCCTCCTGGTCACACCTTATGGCTCTCCAGTGACAAGTGCCAAGGTGGTGTAATGTATTTGATCGAGAAAGTGGGCTGCGGTGCCAGCCTTCGATTTGGTCTTATGGCGACACAGGGTGGTAATAGCGGTCCGTCGCATGTAATAAGGGGAACGCAGCGGTACTGCTACGTAATCTATGTACAACTAGATTACTATAGCAGAAAGAGCCCAACAGCAACAAGGTCTGCATGCAGCGGATGGAGCCTCAAGCTCCCAGGCAATGGACAGCCTTTTGTCGCAATATACGAATTATCTTCATGGAACTTCCGTTGAATTATGACATAGCACTAAAGTTTCTTTCCCTAATTTCCCTGATTAGGTTCCATTGTATCCGACTGGCAAGCATGGCCCGAATCCTTGGCGTTACGTGTTGAGTGCAGAGTCATTATCGCTCCCTGCTGCTCCCATTCGCGTCCTACTGCCTCCGAAAACAGTCAAAGCTAGATAACCCCCCCATGTAACGGGTGATTTGTAAGGAGGCATGTGTTTTTACAGTTGTAATCAGTCATGCCCACGATCGCGGGATGGACGACAGAGCAAGTTCCGGGGTACCGCTCAGGGGTCCGTTGCATGTCTGCCAATGCTGCAACTTCCAGCGGTGGACTGAGACATCAGCCAAGTTTTCAAACCTTATTTTCGGTCCAATGATTACATTTTCTACAGCTAGCATGGTATTTTCTGCTTCATACGACCAGCAACTCTCGGCTATCCCGCCCAGGGGAAGATGAGACTTGCGTAATGTCGTGTCCGTGCTGAAAGCCTACTCAGGGATGGACGCAACGGCCATTCTCGTGTGATGATTTTCGGTCATGCTTCACCGGCTCCCGCAGAATTCGTAGTTCTGGATGAAACGCTGTGCTGCGTGTCTTCATGCAGCGTTGAAAGGGGACACCATGGACGAGTATATATTCACCTAACTCGGCCACTATTTGTTCAATCATCATCGGTGAAGACATTCAATGCATTGAACTCATCATCACCAAATTTCCGTGGTAGCATTTCTAACGCGGTATCTCTTCAAGATGCGTTCCACACTCGTTTCCGCGTCCTTTGCCGCCTTCGTCGCGGGAGCTTGCACCAATCGCCAGGTAGCCAAGACTTGTAAAAAAATCGACGCGGGAGACAAAATTATCAGTTCGTTTCAGTTGTACCCGGAAACTCTCGTGTATGATGAAAAGAAGTGTGTTTCCTATATCAGGTATGATACATTAGAAGATTCGGGAAGGCCTTGCGACCTATGTTGACCGCGAA
The DNA here is from genome assembly GCF_001625195.1 of Drechmeria coniospora. Taxonomy (NCBI): domain Eukaryota; kingdom Fungi; phylum Ascomycota; class Sordariomycetes; order Hypocreales; family Ophiocordycipitaceae; genus Drechmeria; species Drechmeria coniospora. The sequence continues at coordinate 4,763,979 of NC_054390.1, read as the reverse complement.
ATATGGCAGCTCGCTCTACAATTCGACCGTTGCTGTCTTTGATCATGCTAGTGGGAAAGTTGATAATGTGCTTAATTTCACGGACCTCAGCTTTAATCCGCTCCTGCATGCGAGCGGTGTCGAGATGGACGCTCCCCGAAACCGGCTGGCGATTAGCATCAACCACGGAGCCCCATTCGAGACGGGGGGTAAGGATATTTCTGGCGATAGCTTCATCGTCGCCCTCAATCTCGAAAGCGGCAAAGAAGACTACAGGGTCAACTTGGCCAAGACCTCCAAGGGAAGATATGGCGGGTTTCAAGACATCGCACACGCATCGGACGGCACGGCCTTTGTAGTTGGTACATACCCAACGAGCATCCTTCGCATCAACCCCAATGGCGACAAAGTCGATGAGTGGTTCGCCTCACCCCTCAACAAAACCTCGACGACAGCAGGCTTCACCGGAATAGTACCCCACAATGGTTGGCTCGTAGTGAGCGACGACGAGAGCGGAAAGCTATTTCGCCTCGACATGACGAAAGAAAAGGGAACGCCCGAAGAAGTTGCGTGGACAGGAAAGACGGAAACGAATGCCAGAGTGGGAACAGCCTTGGATGGAGCATTCCTCCCTCCAAAGTACAGTGGTATGATCCTCCTTGTCAACTGCGAACAGGGCACTGTCGTTGTTCGATCCTCGGACACGGAGTGGAAACAGGCGGAGATCATCGGCACCATCGCCAACAAGCACGCCGGGGATGGCGGATCCGCCACGTGCACATCACAGATTGAGGATCGTGTTTTCGTCGTTACCGAGTTTTTTGGTGACGCCAAGAAGGCAGAAAATGGTACGACCATTGTGGGTTCTCGCGTAGACTTTCCATTGCACGACATCACGGATGAGCTTGAACAGATCGTCAAGCAGGCAACGAAAGTTTAGCAAGCTTTAAGTTGGACCCGGGCTCTTCAAGAAGGGCTCCGCTCCTCTTGCCAGAACCGCCATCCTGAGCATATCTGTGGAGGTCGATGGCTTCGCAGGGGAAGGGTTCAGAAAGCCGAACAGCAGCTGAGGGATAGCGCAGAATAGTGCATCAATGTTGATTCTCCGTTGTCCTGTTTGCTATGAGTAGGAATGGCAAGCCTGGCTGTCAGGGAAAGAAGGGATTCGGTTGACTATGGGTCATTTGCCTCTCTTATGGAACGGTGATGGATGATGCAGAGGGAACTAAATGAATCTGAGCTACTGCCGGTATGTACAAGGTGATGAAGGATTTATGTAGTAGACTGTTGTGTAGCATAGAATGTCATCCCTTCCGGACCGATTCGAATGTTTCCCCAACGTCCTTCCAACATACTGCTAAAGGGAGCTTCCTTTGAGGATATTTCAAATGCACATGCTTGCCGTGTATGTAAAACCATTCTGCAAGTACTAGAATTGAGGCCGTGACGCGATGGAATCGAACCCAGCTTCTGACGCGGGTTACAAAATCTCCTCGGGCTTTACGAATACCCACCTGAGGCCAGCCGTAACGGGCAAGCCCAGACGGGCCTGTTCGGCGCTGTTTTTCCGCATCATGTCCTTCAATTCTGTCATGGAGCGTTTCTTGCGGTTGATCCAGAGGCGAACGCCACCACGCTCAACGTCGGTAGCATGAAACAGCATGGGACCATCGCTCTTGGGCGTGTCTCCAGCTACTAGAATTGGCCTTTTCCAAGGGTGAATGTATGTTTGGATTCCGGCCACCTTGCCGAATTGCCAGGTAGCTGGCGTCCAGAGGGAGGTTGTCATGACCAGACCTAGGTTTCTTGTCTGGTTGTAGTTACCATCGGTAATCTGTTTTCGGGATGTAGTGAGTTCGCCAGATGTCAAATTATTCATCAGTAATGAGACACCTATGACGTTCTCCGGCTTGAGATTGTAGCCATAGTTCACCGGGTCCGACGCTATCATGCGGACAAGCTCCTCGGCCGAAGCGCTCATAACGTAGACGTCGATGCCGTTGGCCCTCAGCTTGTTCCAGAGCTCAACCATTCCTCTGAAGACTTTCGGAGGGGGCACCGCCGTGTTCACCAAGACACCATTCTCGAACTGCGTCGCTGGAATTGGGCCGTCCAGCCGCATGAGCTCGTCGACGTGGCCCTTGAGCCGGTGCAAGGGAATCCCGGCAAAGACTTGGGCAGAGAAGGTGTAGCCTGCAATCTGGTCAAAATCGTAGAGTCGGTTGTAGTAGCTGAAAAGGCTTTCTCTGTATTGGAAGGTAGAGTTGGTGAAATCCTTGAAAGGCTTGATCTTGAGTGACGGGTCGATGGAATCGCGGGATAAGATGCCCTTGTTCTCGAGGTAGGCCAGTAGGGATTCTTCAATGTCGTTCATGTAACTGGTGTTGTCCATGTCAAAAACGGCGTAGTGGTCCTGTTTAGCTTTGGCGGCGATCAGTTGGTTGAGCTGCTTGGCGGCATCCGCAGGCCAGTGTTTGAGCTTCGGTCCAGCGAGGCAGCGGCTCGCCGAGGCGAAGCCGCTAGCCAGCGCCAGAGAAGCGATGAATTGTCCAGCCTTCATTGCCACGCTGGTTGAATGTTGAAAATGTCATGAGCCGAGTGAGTGTTGGTGGCAGTCAGGGTTCCATGGACCTATATACATGCAGGGTGGACAGTAGAGGCAAGCACCCAGCTCAATCCTTCGGGCTCAGGCCTCGGCAAAATCCCACGATACGAGAAAGCGACATTCCGTGTATGACGGAGCAATGACGGTTTTGAGTACTCTGTACAGAGTACAGGTAATACGGTTAAATCTCTTCAGGCGAGAAACGCGGCACGGTTTGCCGTTCCGTGCGCGTAGGGTTTTTATTATTCCCGTTTCGTTGCGGATATTCTCTGTTACCTAATATTTACCTGGTATTCTTCGAATCCATACTAGCTTGGGAACGGAAAACTCATATATGTGCGAGCACCATAACTGCATTGAGGATTCTTACTACTATTACAGTACTTACTTACATGTACTTACTGTACATATACGAGTAGGGGTATCCGTACAGCAAGTAATATACTTACAAGTAAATACGGAGTACTCCGTACGCTCATACATTCAAGTGTTCCGCACTTGTACAAATACTTACTGTACTTATAAGTACAAGTTCGCCTACTGTACGGAGTACTCGCGGAGTGCGGCACAATGCTGAGCGCGCAGGTATTACAAGGTACTTATGAATATGCTCTCAACCACAGGAGAAACCGGCGTTTGCCTCATGCACTTGCACAGAGATGGACTCCTATCGAGTAGAATATGTGTCTTGGGCACTTGCAGGTCTAGAGATGCACGTACTGGGCTTGTATGCGATTTTTCTCCGTCGGCGAAAGTACGGACTAGTTGTTGGCCAGTTGATAGAAGAGTAAGGCCGAAATAGCTGATGCATATCATTACTTGTACTTACAGTACGGAGTACTTGTTGCGAGATTCAACAAAGACTCCGACGAGAGTAAGTATTACATGTAGCAATCCTACTACTACTTACTGTATGCATGTAACTATACATGCACAGTACATGTACTCGTGCGGAGTCACTGTGGAACCTACTGGATCTTTTGAACACGAACAATACTTGGTTGTACAGAGCAGGGCACAACGCAACTTGTTACAAACATAAGTACGGAGTACGGAGTAGTAATACCACAGTCCACTTTGCACATTAAATTACATGCACGGCATAAGTACGTGAAGTTGTACGGAGTACGGAGTACGGAGTAAGTGTGATTGCAAGTACAACGTACTTTCACGATAACGCACGGCACAAGCATGGCACAAGCAAGCGTCAGGATGAGTATAGTGAGTACTTACATATACTTACTTATACTCACTTAAGTATTACATGTAGTCGTACGGAGTACTCGATGGTTCTTTATAATACAAATAGGTGTACTGTACGGAGTACAGGTGCTTATATTAGCATTCATTCTACTCCGCATAAGTACACCTATTTACAAGTACTTAATTCAGTAGGTCAGCGTCAGACGTATGTTTCTACACGCGCCTGCGCACTACATTGACTTTCCCCGATACTCCTTACAGCGACAAGGTATTCGATATGAGCGGGAAAGTGGAGGATAAAACCGTTGTAAACCTACCAATGGCACAGCCAAATGCACAAGTACATTATCATATTCTAGGCGAACGGTCGACGTGTTTAGTAGTTCCACTTGAAGACGGAATCTCTTAGTGATTACCACGGTGCATTTTGTTCGTTACAAAGGAATGCTCACTATCGCTGTCTACTTACGTCATTGCATTATTGCCAATACATGCACAAACAATTACGCTTCAGTTTCTCTCTACGTGTTTACTTGCACTGTACTGTACAGTATGTACTTGCAGAACAGCACGATGACGCTGTACTCACCCTGCGGACAGTAGCGTAGGATCGACCCATGATCCACTCGTATCTACCCGTACCAACAGGACTCCTCCATGCTGTACTTACTTGCACCTACTACCATACTTATAACTACACCGACATGACAGTACAAGCCTCTCAACTACCTAAAAGCACGCAAATGTACATGTACGTTTCACCAGTGCAAGTACCTTCAGCTACCGCTCGCCATGAGCCTCATTTCTGTCATGGCGCCGCTGCCGCGTGCCGACTCACATGCCAACTTGGTTCTTTGTGCTTCGGCAAACATCACGGCACGAGTCGGAAGCAGATAAGCACTAGCAGTAGATGTATGTCACCCTAGACTCCATGTAATCCTGAATCCGTTGACTGCGTGGCACGTATCACTCCACTCATTCGGAACGAATGAGTCTACAATTGCCAGCACGTAGAGAAAGTGCTGTACATGCAAGTTGTTTCCTACGAGCAGCTATTATTACATGGAAGTGAAGTAATAGGGCGTAGTAGTTCAAGCAATACCCGGAGGAAATGTCCAGCTAATCGCCCAGGCAGGATGTCTGAATGCCCATCTGCATCAGCAAACGAGTCAGTCGTACTGCGCCGTCGCATACAAGTCCCTCAAGCAAGAGTCGGTCAGGGGGCGGGGGGCTTGAAGCAACATATGGTCACACGCAACCTTATACAGGGCGTCAATGACACCCATCCGCATCAACCAGCGAGATGGTCGTCTCGTGGGTAACGGTCGGTAGCTCAGGCAATAGCTGTAGACCAGAGTCCAGGAAGCAGCATCAAGCCGCTCGCATCTGTCTGTAGGGTATCTACAACACGTATTAGCATCAAAGCAACGAGCTGGTCAACTCGTGATTGACGTCTTGTAGTTCGGGCAATAGTCTGTAAACATGAATGCATGAATCAACATCTGGCTACCTGCAACTTGCTGCGGGGTGTCCGCGATGCTCATCAGCATCAAGACAACGAGACGGTCACACTCGTGGTTGGCTACCTATGTTTCAAGCAATAGACTATCCATCAACCGGGATCAAATACTAACATCCGGCCATTCTCGCCCTGCTGTAGGGTATCCGCGATGCTCATCTGCATCAAGGCAACGAGACGTTCCTACCACTTCGTTGAAGAGGAGCAGTTCAAGCCAGAGTTTGCCAACAGGGATCGTTGAAGCAATATCTGGCTACTCGCACCCGTGTACAGTGTGTTCGTGACACACATCTGCAGCAGCAAGACTGGGAGAGATGGCTAACCTCGTCTCGTAAACCGCAAGTTTTCGTTCCCTACCACGCCACGGTTCACATTTCCAACGCCCGTAACCTGGCCACTGGCGCCGGGAAGCATGATGTTCTCAAAGTTGTCCGCCATGAGCTGGACGCCGCTGACGAATCCCCTCTCGTCAAATTCACAATGGCCGCCGTTGGGGGAGTTGTCGACCGTCTGAAGGGTATTGGTCTGCTGCCTGCCCAAGCCGGCGTTGGCCGCGGCCTGTTCGTAGGCCGCGATGGACTGGGGAATGGATTCCTGCAGGGAGTCGAGCTCCTTCTTCGTCGACTGGAAATGGATGCGAGTGTTCGCCATGGCCGCCGCCGCATCGGCGTTGAAGCTCACCTGAGGGGCCATGGCACCGCAGTTGAGCAGGACACCCGTGTTGGGGAACTTGTCCATGTGGCCGGGCATGAAGAACCCGGAGAGGGTGAGGGCGCCGCCGCTGACGCCGGTGAAGAAGACTTGGGATCGGTTGAAGGCGACAACCTTGGGGAGCTCCTGGGTGACGAGGTCGGCGACGGCCTGGGAATGAGCAACGCCGTCCGGCCGCTCCTGGCCATTTCGATCGGCACCACCCCATTTGCCGTTCTTGTCGGGCGAGAGGACGGCGACGCCCATCAGGTTCGCCCTAACACCTTGGTTGGGGAAGTCGAAAAAGGACTGGCCCCCGTCCCCGTGGAGCAAGACGTTCATGCCGATGGAGCCGCCATCGTTGGCGGCGGCCGTGCCGCCCTGGACGCCCGACGTTGTCGTGAACTGGTTGGCGGGAGCGCTGACCTTGTATCGAATGGGAAGACCGCTGTTGACAGTTGGTTATTCAAGCCTTCACCGGAGAAGGGAGGAGGCTGGAGGCGAGCAGAGGAGGAGAGCAGAAGAGGAGTGAGGTGAGAGGAGCGAGAGGAGGAGATGAGATGAGAGTGCACGAATGCGTGCCTTGGCCGACTGGGGGTGGCTTGAGCGATGGTAGATGAAGTGAGGGCATTTTGAGAGAGGGGGGCCTGGTGGTGGGTTGGGCAAGTTGGTGGGTGAATTGGGGGTTGATGGCGATGAACGTACTTGATCTGCACTGTTTGGTCCAGTATGGTTGAGCCATCCTGGGCGGTGGAAATACCGCCAGCCGATTGCGTCGCCCGAGACTTTCCACCACCACCAGTCCTACCACCGCCTGTCCTGCCACCGCCTGTCCTCCCTCCACCGCCGCCTGTTTTACCACCACCACTGCCTCCCGTTCTGCTGCCACCACCACCACCACCACCAGTTTTACCACCACTGCCGCCGCCGCCGTTTCGGTTCCCCTTCCCGCCGGTGCTGCTTCTGCCGCCACCGCCGACTCCATTCCGGGTTCGTGAGCCACGGCCGCCAGAGTTTCGGTTTCCGTTGTTTTGAGCAGCTGCCTCGCCAAAGAACAGCAGCAAGGCCAGCGCAACGACGAGGACGAACGAGAGAGATGTGTGCTTGGTCTTGAGCATGTTGTCAGAGCGAGAAATGTCCGAAAGCAAAAAGGTACGAGCTGGTTTCTTGTCTTCTCGAGACCATATTGAATCTTGCAGCGAAGCCGATTTTTAAATGACAGGCAACCAAGGAGCCGTCGGGAGAACATGCCGAGCTTTGGGTTTTGTAGCCGGGTGAAAAATCGCAAACGCAAGTTTCACCTTTGCCAGTGCTCCCGCATCATGACGCTCGCAACGTTTCGCCAGTTTCGTCGTCGGTCTCGCCGGGGGAATCATTCCCTGGCCGAGTCGTGCGAAGGCGTTACGGGAGACGGTGAAAGGTCATCAAAGCCGTCGGCCAAAGGTTGCCTGCTTCACCGGATGCGACTAATGACCGAATCGTTCGACACCGTCCGCTCGGTGAGCAACTACTCTTCATACGAGGCGATGCCCATATCCCGTGTGCCTTCAGCCATTCTGCGACGACGAGCGCAGCCGGCGGGTAGGAGACGGTGAGTGCCATTCCTACGACAAACGAGTTACCTAGCGACAAACATGCCCATTATGCCCATTCAAAGCCCATCCGAAACGCCCCGCTGAACGACCAACACTGTGCGGAGCACATCCATCCGGTCCGTGACGTTGTGGACGGCGTCTCGAAGCTACAGATCGTGCAGCATGAAATTGCTCAAATTATCGTCCTCCCACCACGCGACCCCGTCACCCATGACGATGTGCGCCCCATCCGTTTCCACGTCTTCCATGCTCATGAGGTGGGCCGAGTTTGCGTACAGCCACGGAGTGAAATGCAGCGTCAGGTTGGCTTCCTCCCAGTCGGCGCTCCATGGCGAGTCCCGCGCGCAAGGTTTGTCCGACGTCCTGTACGAGAGCGTGCTCACCGGCGCTTCCTGCCCACCGTCCGCCGTGTTGATGGTGATTTCGGGTGACGTCGTGCCGCTAATCTCCAGCATGCAACTTTCCCCGCCGCCGTCGTCGTCGACGGCTGGCGTGAGCGATGGGCCCAGCAACCCCGTCGTCGTCCTCTCCGAATCCCCGCTGCACTTGAACTGCAGGATTTCCCACATCAGCGGCACGCTGAGGTAAATCTTGGACGGCATCCAGTCTTCGACGTGCTCGCTTTCGGGGCCCGCCGGGCCGGCGGCGAGCTGAATCATCCTGTCGAGGGTGCGGTCCTAGGCCGTCGGTCAGCAGCTCGTCCCATGCACGTGCGCGTGCGAATCAAGGCATACCAGCGTCCGGCAGGCGTTCGAAAAGTGCACGAATCGTTTCAGGAACCTCTTGCACTTGGCAAAGTCGGCGTTGGATTTGTGCTTGAGCTTCGGCGCCGCCGCGCAGCAGTAGTACAGATGCACCGTCGCCGCGATGGCCGCCGCGTGGGCGAAGAACGGGTCGGTCAAGGGTACCTGCCGGTCCATGATCATGTCGATGAGGCGAACGATCCAGGTTGAGTGCAGCAGGGCCAGCTCCGACGACCTCCTCCAGAAGGTGTTGGGGATCGCCAGGTTCGGGTTGTGCTGGGCGCCGATGATGTAGAGGAAGGGGTGGTGGAGGACGGTGTTGATGGCGTGGTACGTCACCTGCTCCTTCAACCAGGGCGCCCAGTAGCTCCGGTTGATCCTCAGCTCCTCGACCTTGCGCTGGTAAAACTTGGCCGAGTCGTAGCGGTGGCACATGGGGATCCTGTGCTCCGTCTCCATGAAGTCGGACAGGACCTTGGCGTACGTCGAGTCGCGCCGCCACGGTTCTCGGAGTATGTTCTGTGCGCAGTCGGAGACGTATTTCCGAACCTGGCTCCAGACCCATCCCAGATGGACGCTGGTGTTCCAAATGCCCTGCTCGTCCCGATCGGAGCATCCCAGCTCATCCCTGGGCAAGGACGGCCTCTGTCGCCCGAGCTCCGCCTGGTCCCCGTCGGTGGAGAGAGAGGTCGGGCGCCAGGTGTCGGTCGGGACCCGCAGCAGGCCGTCCGTCCGGCCGTAGTACTGCTCCAGCAGCTGGAGGCTCCAGAAGACCCTCCTCTTGCGCTCCACTTGGCCCTCTCCGGCGGCGTAGGCCGACTCCAGGTCCAGGCCGGCCGTTCGACACAGCTGCAAGGCGACGCCGAGGTGAAACTGTCCGAGTTGGAAGCTCCCATCTGCAACGGCATTAGTCGAACGACGGATGGCATGACGGGCGGCAGCTCTGCAGCTCTCGTTCGCCTTGGATGCGTACCGATAAAGTAGGAGTACGATAGCAAGCACAGGCTTTCGACCGTGACGAGCTCGACGGAGCCGTTCAATATGCGCGACATGACCAAGCTTCGTGCCTTGTCGCGGTAGAGCTGCTGCTGCATCTGCTTTTGCTTCTCCGAGAAGCGACACGTCAGCACCTGGATACTGCAGGCAAGATCCCCGGGGATGGCGCCGTAGTCGCCGACGTCCTCGCGCTCGAAGCACCAAATCGGCTGCCTGTGACAGTACTTGAAGTAGAGCTCAATGCTGGTGGCCATGTCGCACACGTTCTGGCGCGCCACGGGATCGTCGGCGCCAAACCCAACCGTCGGCGTGCCGATCTCCGGCTCGAGGGGAGCCGAGACGGAGGTGGAAGCGGCCGCCGGAGCGGGAGCAGGGGGCGTGACCGAGTATGACTTCTCCGACGAACCCAAGCCATCATCAAAGGACGGCTCCGGGCGGGATGCGCGGTTTGCCCTGGAAATCACGTCAGAACGGCATGTCGGCAGACAGCGTCGTACGGATTCGCATGTACAAGCTGCCGCTGATGAGAAGATTCAACTTCTCCTCCAAGTGCGCCAACCTCTCCTCCTGGTCGTTATTGTCAGGATAAACACATCACCTCGGCCAGAAGTGCGCCGCGTGAACGTACGGATCGTTCTCCGTGCGAGGGTCGTCGTATGGCCGGGTAGGAGCAGGCCTGGCCGAGCCGCGAGCAGCTCGAGCAAGCTGGCTTCTCGCCGGGGCATCGCGTCTTCTTCCTCCTGCGTCTCCATCAGCATGCCGGACGGGAGAGGGAACGAGACGGGTCTGACGATGACGAGGGACGATGGCGAGGACGGGATCGGGGCAGACCAACCGGCAGGCGTGGCAGGCGTGGTGAAATCGTCGCCTCCCACGAGAGCTGGCACAGGTGTCGGGCGGTGTCATCATGTCTCTCAGCCCAAGCGTGTGGCCAACGTTACCCGATGATGATGACCTCGGGAAAGTCGACCGTCTGGTCTGGTCTGTTCGGATCTGGCCAGGATGAGCCTCGTGTGAATAAATACGCAATGCCGTCTCGGCTCTGTTCCGACAGCGGAGGGGACGTTTCTCGAGTTCCAAGCGGGGTTTGCCAAGTGGTTCCCCTTTCGAGCTAGTGATGGTTGGGTACGCACGAGTAGCAATCGAACAGCCACCCGGGATCGAGTCGCACCTTGATTTGCTGGCCGCATGACCAACCCAACCCTCTCCCTTTCCTCCCACCCTTCGGATGAACGCGTAGGGCATGTAATACGACGAGGCCTGAACATGTCATCCACCGGCATGTCCGTCTACGTCGTGCACGACGATACGGGGAGGGCAGGGTGAGCGTGACGAATTCGTTGGCGTCTGCCGCCATGCACGCTGACAGTGTGTGTGCTGGTATCGGTTGACCACGATAACGTCTCCAGGGGCCCGCGTACCGCTCGTGTGCGCTGAGGGTCGCCGCCAGTGGCCACTGGCAACAGCTAAGTGACAGTCAGGTCCGCGGTCGATGGCTGGCCACGATCAGCAGAGGGTCCTGGAGAGGCTAGAACCAGCCCACTGTCCATGCGCCACGGTGCCGACCAGCAGGCCACCAGCAGGCACCAGGTGTACATGCAGTTACTTTATTTAACCGCCAGCTAGCGTCAGAAGATGGTGTCCTCCACGTGCATCATGTACACATCGTGGGTAGTGCAATCTGCCGCACACGTAAGTACATCGAGGTGTTGGGAGTGTGGGAGTGTGGAATTGTGGGAGCGTGGTGGATGTGGGATTGTGGAAGTGTGGGAGGGGTCTGGGAGTGTGGGAGCACTATTATAGTGTGGGAATCGTGGAAGCGTTGTAGTGCTATAGTAGTGCAAGGTGCGAGGGAAGGATAGGCGAGCGATGGCCCGCTTGGCTAGCGTAGCTGCTCTAAAGTAATCGCCCGAGGCTCCAATACCTGCTACTGGTAGCACAAGGACGCTATTAACACTTGCTGTGACTTCATGTCCCTCAGCACACCAAAGTTCATTCCCGCCGAGGGACGGTGAACGAGCGAGCATTCATCACGCGGGAGCATCGGGCTTCACAACTTCGACGACGGTCCACGCAGCTCAGCCAACTCTACCCTCGGCCATTCGGGATTGAGTCTCGGGTCCGGACGTTCTCTGTCCCAGGCCCATTTCCTTTGCAGCTCGTCCGACAGAGAACCCTCGAGCATTTGCAGGACGTATTTGCCCAGCACCGGGAAGAATTTGAATCCGTGAAACGAGCCGCAGGTGGCCAAATAGAGTCCCTTCGCCGCTGGATGCGGAGAGATGATAAAGTCGCCGCTCGTGGTGAAGGCATCCCTGCGTGGGACGAGCTGGTCAGTCCCCCTCCCATGCAACGCAAATCGCCGAGCGGCTGCCGTAGCTTACCAGCATATACGATGCTTTTCGAGCTTCCAATCGGCCCCCCGTTTTCCGAAAAACACATGGCTTGCATGCCGTACGTCTTCCTTAAGCCTTTCGCAAACCTTTCCTTGGCCGTAGTCTCGTTCTGATGGGGGGGCCGACAGAAGGCGGCCAGGCAGGACCTCCACCGTGTTCTTGAATATCGTTTGTCCCCACCACTTCAGTTCCCCGTCCTTGGTCGGCGGAAGACTGCCGATGAAGGCGCCTGCCTTGTTGGTTAACGCACCAGGTATGGCCGGCATGTGGCATGGCGAAGAAGTCCGGCATGACGAGGGAGAGCTGGCCTACCTGTATCGGCCGTGTACCCCTGGAAGCCCACGGGCATGGAAGCGAACCTCTCGAGCGACTCGCCATCAAGCTGCGCGATACCCGTCGTGATGCCGCCTGCGACGATTCTTGGTCCCGCCCGGAGGTCGCGCACACCGCTGCGAGCCGCGCTGAGCTCGAGCAGCTTCGGGGTGAAGGCTCCGGCGCAGAGGATGACATGGGACGCCGTCAGCGTGCCACCGGTCGTCGTTTGAACTCCGCGGCAAGAGCCAGAGTCGTCCAGCAGCACCGTCGCCACCTCGGCCATCTCGTACCGGACGCCTAGCTCCATGGCCTTGCGGGTGACGGCCCGCAGACAGTCGCCGGCAGCGGCCCAGCCGCTTGTCTTGTTGACGAGGACCTCCTTCACGCCCGTGTAATCGGCCTCGTCGAAGAGCCCGTCGTACATCTTCCGCGCCACGTGGACGGGCACGACGGTAATGTCCGCTTTCCGACCCAGCGTCTTGTAATTTTCGACGACATCCTTCGCAAAATCGTTGCGGCAAATCCAGTAGACGCCCGTCTCGTGGAAATGCGGCATCCAGAGCGGATCGGTTCGAAAGACGTCTTGCGCTTCGAGTGCCAGTTGGCAGTAGACGAAATCTTCGTAGTCGGCACGCACAACCTTGTTCCAATCCCACGAAGCGGCGACACGACTGTCGGCGTCAAAGGGATCCCGATCCACCAACGTCACCGAAGCATGAGGGTCTCTCTTGATAAGGTGGTACGCGGTGGACACTCCAAAAACGCCTGCTCCGATGATGAGAAACGACTCGTTGCTCGACGCCATCTCGGTCAATGGCGAGGCGGCAAAATCCAGAGTCGCGAGCCGCTACGGGGAATTTTTGCCGAAGGCGAGGAGTCGAATGAGGCCACCTTATCAATGAGAATTAGACGCTTCATCTTCAACAGCGTAATCTCGCGCAAGCCACCTCGGAGCCGAGGGCCCTGCCCAACCGACCACTTCCCTATCTAGGGATCAAGCTCCAATATCGCCGGCCGCTCGATTGGCTCTTCCGTGAGGGCGGTCCGACCTCGGCCTGGGTCCATGAATGACCGATCACATGATGAAACCGAACAATCACACGCACACGCAGACGAGAACGCGTACGCGAACTAATGCACGGCATGCGATAAGCCCCCCCTGACGAGGAAACGGGAATGGGTGTGGAGCCTCATCATCACCAACCTGGCCGGCGAATGTCAGCCGCCATTGCCGGACGTCACCGGTCGAAATTCTGCTGCTCGGCGGCTCCATGTTGATACCGGACCCTTCGTGGCTGCTTCTCAGCCTATCTCTCACAACGGCCTAGTGGGCGTGGTTGCGCTCTCGGCACATCGCTCTCGAACGCCGATCATGTGACCGGCCCTCCCAACGGCGTCTCCCTTGGCTGCCGGCGTTGCACTTCCGACGGCCGAATGGAGTCCCTTGACGCCTCTATCGTACGCCGCACGTTTGTTGGCTTCGCTGGTTTTAAACCGGGATGGGATAATGGACTAGATGGTAGAAAAGGATGCGTCTCCTCTCGACTGTCGTTTTGAGGGCTGATATCATTTTGCAACCACCGGAAGATTAAAACCGTCCAATCGCACTTGCACCAACTGCACTTGCACCGAGATGGCTCAGTCATTCTTCTCGAATTACCTCGGGCTCGGACGGCCTATGGCCGTCGAGCCAGACTCCAGCAAGCCTGTCCGGGCCTTGCCAGCCTCCTGGTACACTTCTCCGGACATGTATGAACTGGAAAGACGGGCCATCTTTTCGAAGAAGTGGCTCCTTACCACCCATAGCCTGAGGCTGACGAAGCCAGGCGACTGGCTCCGTTACGAAGTCGCCGGCTTCGACTTCATCGTATGTAGAGATCACAAGGGGAACATAAACGCGTTCCATAATGTCTGTAGGCACCGCGCTTTTCCTATTGTCACTGAGGACAAGGGCAACAGCTTCGTCTTCTCTTGCAAGTACCACGGCTGGTCGTACGGCCTGAGCGGGAACCTTGCCAAGGCGCCGGGTTATCAGGACCTCAAAGGCTTCGACAAGTCTCAGAATAATCTTCTTCGAATTCACATTCACGTCGACGACAAGGGATTCATCTGGGTCAATCTCGACGGCCGCGACAAGCCAGATGTTGCTTGGGACGACGACTTTGACGGCGTCGATCATCAAACCAGATTTGACTTGTACGACTTTGACCAGTACCAGTTCGACCACGTCTGGGAGATGGAAGGAGAGTACAACTGGAAGATTCTGGCGGACAATTACAACGAGTGTTACCATTGCAAGACTTCCCACCCCGACATACCCACCATTGCCGATCTCAGCTCCTACTCGGTCCAGACCAAGGACGGCCACATTCAGCATTTCGGCAATCCCACAAAGGAGCAAATCGAGCGCGGCTTCCGCGTGGCCTCTACCTACTACTTTCCCAATGCTTCCATGAACATATCGTATGTGAATCGCCGTCGTTACAATGACCATATTTCATTATGGACCTCTGACTTCTCTCCGCAGTCCTCATTTCTTTTTCATACAACGATTCGTGCCCAGAAGCCCGACCAAATCTGTCATGAAGTATGAAGTCTACAGGAACAAGAATTCCAGCGACGAAGATTTCGAGATCATAAGCTCCATGTACCGGAGAATCATGTCCGAGGATAAGTATCTTTGCGCAAACGCGCAGAAGAACCTCAACGCCGGCGTCTTCGTCAACGGTGAAATGCATCCGACGATGGAGAAGGGACCCTTATTCTTCCAGAAGACTGTGCGAGAACTTGTGCAGGCTCATTACAGCAGAGAAGTCGAATCCGAATGCGAGATATGGCCTGCTCGACAAACCCTCCCGAAGACGGCTGCGGCTAGTGACAAGGACATCAAATTTTGTTCGGCTGTGGACTGTTGCATGATTCCCAAGGAGATTGTTGCTTAGTTTACAGTGCATTTATTCTTGCTATAGGGTCTATTTCACATCGTTGCTGTTTCGGTCAGATTGACATAAGGTTGCTCATAGCGTTCCGTATGTAGTGGGCTTGCCCTTTCAGCAATGAGACAATGAACAACATGAACTGAATTCCGCCCCTTCTTTGGACAGGACGCTAAGGAGCTGCTGTCGTTGCCGTTTTAAGCCTCTGGCCGATGATTCCTGGTTCTGTAGGTGCCGCAGTAGTCCGTGATAGCCAGGCTTCATCCGTGTCATGTGCGTCAGAACATGAGAAACAGCATCAAAGCCTATCACGACGCTAATGATTCAGGTATGGTGTTCATATGCTGATTGTGGGCCAGCGAATCAAAGATGGAACTCAATGGAAATGTATCTACAGTCTATGGACCCTTCCCAACGCTTTGAGTCGGTTTCCCTGAGGATCGAAGAGTGGCTCGGCGGCCACAGTCGCAGGAATGAGCCGTCCAAAGTACTCGATTTTGACAGCGTCTCCCTCGTTAACGCGTCGAGCTAGGGTTGCAAATGCGATCGGCCTGCCAATTGCGTGCCCAAATGCAGCACTGGTTATGTACCCCACAGGCCCTCCGTCCAGATACACGGGCTCTTTTCCGAGTACCATGGAGCAGCCATCATCAATGGTAAGGCAGCGCAGTCGTCGTGCACTCTCGTCTCTGGGACGGCGTTTCAGCGCATCAGCTCCGACGTAGCCACCCTTGTCATCCTGGACGGCAAACTCGAGTCCAGCTTCGTACGGGTCGTGCTCTGTGCTCATATCAACACCCCAGATTCGTACGCCTTTCTCCATTCGCAACGAACATAGAGCACTTTGCCCGGCTGCAATCATTCCATGCGGTTGACCAGCTTGCCAAATCGTGTCCCATAGACGTAAGCCGTGGTCGGCACTGGCATGAATTTCCCAGCCGAGTTCCCCCACGTACAACATGCGTATCGCAACAGTTGGTATGCCGCCTATGCTTACATGCTTGGCTTGCAGACGAGGGTGCCCTGCGGTGCCAGGTGGCTCATCGATGCACATCGCAGCCATCACATCCTGCGATCGTGGCCCCCATAGTCCGAGACAACAAGTGCTGCCTGTGATGTCTCGCACCTGAACAAAGCGCCCTGGAGCCGCTCTCGTCTGCTCTCGGGCTTCTCTTGAAAAGTAGGCCAAGTCCGTCGGGCCGTTTGCATGAACCTGGAATGAATTATCGAGGACTCTGATGACAACAATGTCGCTACGAATGCCACCATGGTCATCGAGGAGCAGTGTGTAAGAAACGGACCCTGGCTTTCCGGAAACATCACTTGTGGTCAGTCTCGTCAACAGATCAACGGCCCCTGGGCCAGATATCTCCAGCCGGCACATGGAAGTCATGTCGTAGACGGCCACGGCAGTCCGTGTTTTCCATGCCTCTGCAGCTACTATTGGCGAGTAGTATCTGGAAGACCAAGCATCACGTTTGCGTGGTTGCCACTCGGCTGGTAGCTTGTTGACCAGCGTTTTATTCACCTCGTACCATTCTGGACGCTCCCAAGCGGAGGCTTCGAGGAAGACAGCACCAAGCTGTTGTTGGCGGAGATAGAACGGACCGAGGCGCAGGTTTCGCGGCGAATTCCGCTGCTGAAATGGATGAACAATGCTATATACCTCTCGGAAGTTCTGTTGAGAAGCCTCGTTCACGTATGATGGAGTGAGCTGGGTCTGTTCAAACCTGGAAAGCTCACAGCAGGAGAGATCGAGCTGAGACTTTCCGATGGTCATGAGCTCTGCCAGTGCTCGCGCGACGCCTGCTGAATGAGTCACCCACACAGCCTCTGCCACGTAAAATCCATCCAGAGCAGGTGACTGTCCCACGAGGGGGAAGCCATCGGGTGTGAAGGAGAGAACGCCATTGAATCCATCCTCAATATCGGCATCGCCCAAAGCGGGTAGGAGGTCTTGAGACAGCTTCCACGCCGCGTCAAAGTCGGCCGGGGTAAATTTAAGGCGAGACGGCATGTTGCGCTCGTCGACATCTGACGGCGTGGTGCTCAACAACGATGCGGCCACCGGCATTGGACGATGGCCATAATAGCCGATGCCGTATCGTTCACCAAGTTCACGAAAGTATAGGTCGTTGTCTTGATGGCGCAATATTGGTAGGCTCGCCCCATCTGGGAGCGAATTTCGACCAATCTGAGCAGGTACAGCGGTGGTCTTGACGTATTGATGGGCCATGGGAAGCAAAGGAATAGGCAAGCCGGCGAGAGCACCGACCTCGACGCCCCAAAAGCCGGCGCAGGAAACAACAATGTCGGCGGGAATTATGCCTGCCTTCGTTACAATTCCCGTGACGTGGTCATTGGCCTGTTCGATGCCGGTCACTCGGGTGGACCAAAGGTAGCGAACGCCTGATTTGCGCGTGCGTGATACCAGAAGCTGGACCGTGGCTGCGGCCGATGCGAGGCCGTCACTCGGGATGTGTAGGCCGCCAAGAACCAAGTCTCTGTTCAACAGAGGGTAGAGCTTCAAGCATTCGTCGGCATCGACTAAACGTGTGTCTACCCCCCACGAGGTGGCGAATCCGTGCTTTCGCTTGAGCTCCTCCAGCCGCTCAGGGGTAGTGGCCACTTCGAGACCTCCCACTTGATTGAAACATTTTCGACCGTCAAACTCCAACGATAGAAGTTTCTCCACCGTGTACTGCGCAAACAGAGTCATCGTCCTCGAAGGGTTGCTGGCAAAGCACAAGCCTGGCGCGTGGGAGGTGGAGCCGCCGGGCATGTGTTGGGGCCCTTGATCGACTACGGTAATATTCATCCATCCTCGCGAGACCAGTTCGTCCGCAAGGTTGGTGCCCACGATTCCAGCTCCAATGATGACGACGTTTGACATCGGTGTCATGTTGTGCATGCTTTGGTGAGGAGCAGTATTTCCTCGAAAGTTTGCACAGAGAATTCCACTCCTCGCAGTATTGCAACAATGACGCAAATGGACTACATGGAGGAGGTTCGTGTCACGTCACGCCGGCTGGCATTTTCTCGGAGAACGACGGTCATGTGATCGGTATCATCAGCAGCGAATGCCGAGCCGACGGAACAGGGCGGCGGCGGCGGCGGCGGCGGCGGAGGCGGTGGCGAGCTGAAGCCGATTAAGGGTGGAGATGGAGGAGACACGGTAGTTCGACGACGAAGCCGAGACGTTTCCGCGGGGAAATGAGGGGTTAATAGTAATGAATACATCGGAAAGTGTGCGGATTAGCCGATCTGGACCTATGTGGTAAACCCACATTGCAATCCGTGGAGGTACGCATTCATACCGGAATCAAGCATCGGCCAACCTCAACTATGATATTCTATTGCCGTATGTATCGTGAACAAAAACTGCCAATCAATCTATTAGTAGCCAAAATGGCTAGATTCGCGCTGGGCATGTTCAATACTGGCTATGCCGCCCTCGCACTTCCTAGCGGGCACGCAGCCAGTGAGGTATTGAATCGTGGACCAACCAGTATTGGGGAATTGCTCCCGACAAAGCTTGTACCTTGTTATCTAGTCTTTTTCTTCCCTTCCGTGATTCCGAGAGCTCAAGGGAAATGCATGCAATAAGCGGATGCGCTAGCTCTTTAATCGCAAAAGCACATTTCTTCATAGTGACTTTGCCGATTGTTCAATACCCCGAAATTGACTAAAGCATGTCCCTTCGCTTTTATCACAAGGCAAATCGCAAATCCGCAGTTTAGGACTGCTAATATACTGTACCCGCATCAATTCCAATTCCAGTATGTAGACCGCTGCGGGCGAAGCAATGGAGCCGCTAAACAGGAACCAAAACAGTAATATTGCGTTCTTCTGTTCGGATGGCCATTGCTGCATTGCTGGAAACGACTACAGAATACAACCTAATATTAGTATGTATCTCAGCCTGATCGGATTTCTCTGTAGCCTAAAACAGAAATTCATTTGGAAGGTTCGTTGATAATTTTACTACACAATATTCAGCATCACAGCAATAAATCGAAGAATATGTGAAATGGTTAGTGGCTACTCAGAATGGCGAAATTGGTGTGTTTGGAGCATTCACTCTTTTGTTATAGGTGCCAAGACATGCAAGGATGGTTCGCAATATATTTCCGTGACAGGTCTGATCAGTACAGCAAAACAATCCTGGACATGAAGTAATTAGCTATTTTAACTCGAGTATATGACCATTTGCAATATCGCATTGTGGTTGGTACCTGATTTTTGCATGGGTCTCAAGAAACGGACAACATGGTAGTTGGATTCTTGCAAAGTGGGATAGCAAGAACAAAAACAACGCAATGGACAGAAGAAACTTAAAACAACTATTGGAATTTAGCAACTATAAGTTCTAGCAAAGTAAAAGTAAAAAAAATAAAGGAAAATAAACCAATCAAGAGCGACGAAGCGTATAAGCAATATAAAATCGTTTGATCTCACACCTGCCTCCTCATATCAGACCGACGGAAGACTTCTGCTGTCAGCTCGCAAGTCGCTCCAGACTGTACGAATCCGACCTCGACAAGATACCTAACATTCCTCCTCACCGCCTCGGAAATACGCGTTGCGTCGTCGAAAGTGGTTTTCTGAGGTTGCGAATTGCCAGTTCCCAGGCGGCCAAGGAAGTGCTGCACTGGCCAAAGTGGGTGTGACTCTCCAACTTGGTCCATGTGCGATAATGCCAGCTCAGTCCAATCAGCCCAAGAAAGAGCCTTCATCTCAGATTTGCCTTGAACACCGTTCAGTTCTTCGACGATGAGTCTCCAAAACTCTGGAACTGTCAAGCCCTCTTGAAGATCCACAAACGATTTGAAGGTAGCGGGGGAATTTTGCTTGCTGTTGAGACCGGCTTGGATCATGATGGATCGAGCAACCGCATCGGCATCATCTAGATACATCCAGTGATCCTCGGGCTCCGAAGGATAGTATCCCAAAGTTGCAGCGGTGGCAACGACACGCCAAATGTAGTCGTCTGTGTTGGCAGCACCACGAATGCCTGCCCCGAGGATGACACCTGGCTTCACCACCGAAACGCGGTTTTGCACAGATTCTGTGCTGGCCGACTTTTCTAGATGCGCCGCAACGTTATGCACAACGCTTTCAGACAGGAATTTTGTTTGCATGTACCCTGTGCCGCCCCTGGAGAGCTCTGAAGCCACCTGATGCTGGTTTGCTTGTGTATTGACGAGTTTGATGCCGCCTGATACGTACACAAGCTTCGAAACTCCACGTGAAGATGAGACTGTGGATAACAGGTCGACTGTTGACAATACGTTGGCCGCTTTCAGGGACTCAAAATCGGCCTGCCAATTTACAACGGCACCGTTGTGGATGATGGCACTGACGTTGCTAGAGAGCTCTTGCCATTTTTCAGAGCCAAGTCCGAGGAACGGCAAAGCCAAGTCACCCTCCCATACTACGAGCTTTCTCTTGTTCGCGTCATCGATATGGGGCCACCAACCGATTGTTTCTGCTGTCCGTGTAACACGCTGTAACCCATGGGTCGCAGATTTGGCCCTCACAAGCACAATAACACGAGAAACTTCCCGAGACGACAACAGTTGGCGCAAAATTTCCGTTCCCAAGAACCCTGTGGCTCCGGTAAGGAAAACTGACTGACGAGCAGAGAGAGTGGCCACCGAACGAGGAATCGTCAGGAGCTGTGGTCCTTGTGGACTAAGCGCTTTGTTAGTCATTCGTGCAGTCTCACCCAACATATCAATGAATGTGCCATTGGATTTGGGCTGCGCCAAAGTAGGCTGTTGACTCTGATTCTGACTTGTTTTGATAACAGCCGCGAGTTTTGCAATCGTTGTTTCCTTGCCAGCAAGATGGCCTAAACCGAGAGCCACGTCGTATTCCTGCTTGATGCGCTTTGCCATGGTTATCACCCGTATTGAGTCACCACCGAGATGATAAAAATTGTCATCAATACCAATCGAGTCGATAGGCAGATTGAGAATTCGGGACCAAATATCTCGAAGACTAGCTTCGATTGGCGTGGTGGGTGGGCGGAAATCGTTCGTGTCAGCCGCGCCCCGATTTAGAGCACCGAGGGCTGAGGGCTCAATGAAGTATGCCTTAAGATCCAAGGCCGTAAGAGATTCAATGTGTTCGCGGAGACCCTTTCTGTGAATCTTTCCAGAAGAGGTTGTGGGCATCTGCGACACCAGAATGTAGTATTGGGGGACCATGTATAATGGGAGCGTTGCGCTCAGCTCGGAAGCCAGTTTCCCAAACTTATTTCGAAGCGTTTCTGTCATCATCATCATCATGACAGGTGCATCTTCATCTGCAGTCTTGATGCTTCCAAGGCTGACGATGGCAACCAGAGCCTCCCTGCCACCCGTTCGTACGAGATCAATCACCACAGGCTCCGATGAACCCTGCAGTGCGAGTGCCGATTTGGCTTGGTACTCAATCTCGCCAAGCTCAATCCGTTGTCCGTGAAGCTTAATCTGATTGTCTTTGCGGCCCATGTACTCGATGCAGCCGTCCACATGGCATCGTGCAAGATCTCCAGTCTTGTAAAATCGACGATTGGTAATGTCGTTTTCGCAATCCAACCAGTCAGAAGACTCCAGGTGGATGAATGCTGCTGAACTCGCTGCCGGGTTGTTGAGATAGCCCCTGGCTAAGCCGGGGCCTTCGAGGAGAATTTCGCCAACGCATCCAACGGGGGAGAGACGAGAAGAATCGTTGACGTCGACGACCCAAAGTTTGAAGTTAGAACCGCGACCGACAATGGTGGGACGGTCGGTTGGACTTGTGAATTGGGACACGCTGCAGTAAATACAAGCTTCCGCGGGACCGTATCCGTTGAGCACATTTACCTTGCCGTACCACGTTTGTAGATTTTCGCGAGTTGGAGCCTCACCTCCAAGGACGAGTGTTTTTAATGAAGGAACCTCTTCCGGGCTTAGTGTTGCGACAACTGAAGGAGTGAGGAAAGCAACATTTGCACTGCTCTGGGCTATGAATCCTACAAGGCCACTTCCCGAGAGTCGCTCTGTGTCCGAGGGTACACATACGGTTCCCCCAAAGACGAGGGTGCTGAGAATCTCCCCCAAGCTGACATCGAAGACGTAGTTGGAGAACTGAAGGACGCGTGAATCTTTGTCTAAGCCAATGTCTGTTCCGTGACCCTGAATACTGGAGCACAACGAGCGATGTTCCACTATGACACCCTTGGGTGTACCGGTGGAGCCAGACGTGAAAATAACATATGCAACGTTGGTAGGACTGGCCTTGGAAATGACGGGCATCTTGCTTAAAGGTGGAAGATGCGTGAGCAGTTCATTTGACAACGTGACGATGTTGGTGCAAAGGCCGACACAACTGGCCGTAGTCGATGCCGAAGCAACAATAATCTCGACATTACCCATGTCTTTGATCAACGCTTTGGTGCGATTGATGGGGGATACAGGATCAAGAGGAACAAACGCTCCTCCGGCTTTCATGATACCGAGCATGGCCACGATGGTCCACAAACTCTTCTCGAAGCAGATGGGGACAAGCGTTTCTGGTCCAACACCTAGTTTTGACAGATGTTCTGCAAAGCGAGAAGAGGCATTCTCCAACTCAGAATAGGTCATACAGCCATCGAAGGAGAAGATAGCCTCTCTTGAGGGAAACCGTGTGGCTCGTTTGGAGATGATATCATGAACGCAAGCATCCCAGGTCTCTGTTTGGCGCGCTGGTTCACTTGCCCATGAGACTGCGGCTTGAATGTCGAATCTTGAGGTAAGCCTAATGGAAGAGAGTGCCACAGCAGCGGAAGAGGACGTAGCTGTGACGAGTTGAGTAACAGCCTGAGAGAAGTGGTGGCACATAGCATCCATCTGGGCACTGGATAAGATGTGCGCGTCGTGGCTAGCAAGCAGCCGGATGGATTCAGGCGACTCGATAATGCATTGGAAAACAAGGGGGTATACATGGTATCGCTGAGCGTTTCCGGTTGACGATGATGTCAAATCTTCGATTTTGGTAAAATCAACGTCCGCCCGATCCTCAGTCAGCGCTGCGGAGGAATCATTGAAGCCCTGGATCCGAGCTCTTGGCTGAATGACAAGAAGATTTTGAAAGTCGCAAGCATCGCGCGTTTCCTTGCCCATTTGCGCAATGCTCTGGAGACCAACGTGCTCGTGCGGAATCATTTCCCTAGCTTCCTCTTGCATCCTTATGAGAAATTGCCGAACCGTTGATTCATGTTCATCATCTTTGTGGATTTGAACTCGGATTGGCAATGTTCCAATGGTAGGGCCGACCAAGTTGACGATGCCCGGAACACTGGCATTTCGACCAGTAACTGTGTTTCCGAAGACAACATCATTTGTCTCCAGGTATTTTGACAACACAAGAGCCCACGCTGAGCGAAGAATGGTGGGCAAAGTAATGCCATCAGGCAGGCTCTTGTATGCTGGTAGAGAAAGATGACGTGTCATGGACGCGTCTCTTGGGGTATCCACTTCATTGGAAGTGTTGAAGTGCTCGGGCGACTTTGGGAAATGGCTGACCTTGACTCCCGCGAAGCGAGAGTGCCAGTAAGACCTGGAAGACTCCTCGTCGGATGACTGCTTGATGTATTTGACATAATTGGCGAATGGGACTGGCTGCACAATGCTACTGTCGAAGTAGGCCCTCCGTGCGATGTCAAGCATCAGGCCAATTGACCATCCATCGTAGATTGAATGATGGATATCCCACACGAAATGTGAATGCCTGGAGTCATCTTGCACTATAGAAAACATGCAAAGCGGTTTTCCAAAACCTGGTGACCAATCCATTGTGGCTTGTGTTTGTTCGAGTACGTCAGACAGCGAGTTGCCTATGCCTTGGAACTCTCGCCATGCTATCTTTTCATCGATGATTACTTGAATTGGCTCGGTGTCCTGGAAAAGGATGATTCGTGTGCGAAGGTTGGGGCAAACCTCGTACATGCGCTCTATGGATGCTCGAAATCGGGTCAGATTCACTCCTTCCGGAAGCTTAAGTGCGAATCTGGCCAAGTAAGAGCCAGGCTGAGTCTCAGAAAGAGCCATGAGTCCTTCTTGCAATGGTGTGCATGGCAGGACGTCGGAGATGGATGATGTTGGAATGTCACAGAGTTCTGCAGCATCCCGAACTACCATTTCACGGGAAATATCGGAGGGCAAAAGACTAAAGGGCTCCACAAGGTCGTCTTTGCTGTTTGAAGTAACTTCAGATTCACTCTTCGCATCTATGCATGCGGCCATGTCGAGGAGTCGAGGGTGTTGGAACACGTCCGAGGCGGAAATGTTGATCCCGCCCTGCTGCGCTGCGGAAACGAGCTGAATAGCTGTGATCGAGTCGCCGCCAAGTTGGGTAAAGGTGTCCTCCTTTCCAATATTGCCATTGTTGATGCCAAGTACTGCGGCCCAAGTCTTGCTCAGCAAGATTTCGGTTTTGGTTGTGGGTGCAGACTTGACCCCATTGGACCCGAAACCAGAACCAACGGAAAAGGAGACGATCTCATCTGCTGTAACGAGTTCTACGATTTGAAGAAGCTTGCGACGATCGAGCTTGAGAGAATTATTGAATGGCATGCGAGTGATGGGAAAGAAAACCGTTGGAATCATGTAACCAGGTAATCGGACCGTGAGGTTACTGACCATAGATGCAAGGGTATCGCGCAACGTATCGTTGATAGGAACCAGAGCCGGATCGGTTGATGCGTTTTTGATATCACCATGGATGCTCGTATCGCTGAAATTGATGAAAGCGGCAAGCATCTCTCTGCTGTCACGCTTGATCACGTCGACGGCAACATGATCTATGCCATGGAAAACTTGCTTGATGTGATGCTCAGTCTCTGCAGTATCCAGTCGTTGGCCTCTAAGCTTTACTTGGGTGTCCCGGCGGCCCAGGTATTCGATCAAACCTGTCTCAAGGTTGTATCTCCCAATATCTCCCGTCCTGTAGTAGGAGTAGGCATTCACCCCTACATCGGAACTAGATAATGGCATCCATCCAACAGATGACAAGAATGAGGCTCGTGTACGCTCTTCATCATCGAGATAACCCTGAGCGAGAGAAGTTGAGCGAACTATGATCTCACCCACGCAGCCAAATGGAGCCAGACGATCTGGGTTGTTCATCTCCGCAATGTAACACGTGATTCCCACATGAGGGACTCCTCTTCCGATTGTTGATGGCATTGTGTCTTCAGATGTAAAAACGTGAGTTGCACAGAACATGACAGTTTCGGATGGACCGTAGGCGTTGACAAGTCTATCAACACGGTTTTGCCACTTCAGGAGACTCTCTCGGGTTGGTGGCTCACCCACTAGAACTAGTGTACGCAGCGATGGAATGATGTCCGGGTTGAGGGTCTTGGCAAAGGAAGTCGTCAGCATAGCTGTGTTGATGTTATTTTCTTGGATGAACCCCGAGATACCAGCCAGGCGTTCAGAATCAGATGGCAAGAAGAGCGTGCCACCAAACATGAGAGCACCGAATATTTCAGCAATGCTGACGTCAAAAACAAAGCTTGAGAATTGTAAAATGCGACTCTCTGTGTTCAAATCGTAACCTTCAGCTGATGCAGAACCTTGAACGCTGACACATGCGGCCTTGTGGCCGACAACGATTCCCTTTGGCGTACCGGTAGAACCAGAGGTAAAGAGAACGTAGGCTGTTGATTCGGGGGACACCTGCGGCAGCTTGATGGCGTCAGATTCCTTGATGTCGGAGAAAATGTCTGAAGATATGTCAAGCTGAATCGCAACATCGGTCATGTTCTGGCAGGACTCCATCATCATCTCCGAGGTAAGCAATAATTTGCCTCCAACCTGTTGCACAATGGCTCGGCGCCTCTCGACAGGGTGAGCCGGCTCGAGAGGGACAAATGTTGCACCTGCCTTCATGATGCCCAGCATGGTGATAATGGCTAGAGGAGACTTTTCCATGCAGACTGGAATTCTTGTTTCCGAACCAACATTGAACCTGTTGAGTAAGAAATGAGCGAGCTGAGTTGACTTTCGGTCAAGATCTGCGTAACTAAAATTGCCATTCGAGGTGGTGACAATAGCATCTCGGTGCGGGTGCTTTGATGCCCAACGGGAGACTCCGTGATGAAGGCAATGGTCCATTGCGCCTTCATCCACCGAGAACTGCCGATGAGGAACATGATTCCAAATATTTACAATTTGGAAATCTTCAGGGCCGAAAAGAGTCACGTCGCTGAGAAGATGATCTACCAACGACCGATCTCCAAGCTGCTTCACAGCTGCCCCAAACTGTCGACAGAGAACTTCCATCTCCGCAGCAGAAATTGAGCGACTATCATAGGTTGCAGTGATATCTACAGTATTGTTTCCACCGCCAACAACACACTGGAAGACGAGCGGATAGGTATAGTAGCTCTGGTTATCGTCCATTGTCTTGTCAGCGATGTTAAGATCTATGGCACTGGAGTTGCCATCCGATGTCGATGCCATTCTGGGCTGTATGATAAGTAGATTATGGAAATTGCTTGCATCAATGTTTTTGGTTAGTTGCGAAATATTCCGCAAGCCAATGTGCTGATATGGCACCATGTCATTCGTCTGATTCTGGATATTGGCGAGGTATTCCGCGACAGTGGTCACGTTGCGTTTTTCAAATCGTACACAAACAGGAACTGTCGCGATTGTGGGTCCCATTATCCCCAATATTCCCGGGATGGGCGAATCTCGACCCGAAACGGTGGCGCCGAAGATAACATTGTTGCTGGAGTTTTCGTCGACATTCAGACGTCTGTCGAGAACCAATGCCCATGCGGCGCGTAATAGGTTGGCCTCCGTGATGCCAGATGAACGATGGGTATCTGGCATTAGGATGGAGTGGGTTATTGTGCCGTCTGACCTGACATCAACAGGTGAGGCGCGAACAGTAGCCGGGAACCTTGCGGTGTTTGCTCCTTGGAGCTGCGAGACCCAAAACAGGCGTGCCTGTTCTTCACTGGTGGATAATGTGTGCTCGATATACTTGGAGAACGAATACAACCTCCGAGGCGATACTGGACTGCGAGAATGATAGGCATCCTGGAGAACTTGCATCATATGGCTAAGTGTCCAGCCGTCGTAGATGGAGTGATGGATCTCCCAGATCAGGCTTTCTGTTCCAGATGCTTCATCGCGAATCATTGTATATGTAGACAAAGGGCTACCATATCCGGCATGTGATACTGGTGTGGAGAGAAAGTCGGAAAGCGACTTTCCCTGCGGCTGCTGCTGCCAGATGATGTCTTCGTTGAGAACCACTTGAATCTGGCGACCCTGTGAGGCCGATGAGATGATTCGAGTTCGTAAATTGGCGCATGACGCCACCATTGTGGCCATTGCAGATCTGAAACGTTCAACATCGATGTTGGGAGGAAGTGTGACGACAAAGCGGCCCATATACGAGCCCCTTTGCTTCTCTGCAAGGGCTAGCATGCCTTCTTGAAGGGACGAGCAAGGGAACGCATCCTGGACTATGCTGCCATCAATCTCGCATTGAACCGCTGCTTCAGTAATGATCTTGCTTGGTATATCTTCGCCATTCTCCGTCATGGAGAGCAAACTGAAAGCGGGAGTTTCGATGGCGCGAGCTTCTGTAGAGCTTTCATTGATCCAGTCTGCCGCCAGAGCCATGTCTGCCAACTGCGGACTGGCAAAGATCTTTGCAACAGTGATACTGATACCACTTACAGCAGATTTGGTAACAAGCTCAATAGCAAATATTGAGTCACCTCCGATCTTGAAAAAGTTATCATGTCGCCCGATCTGCTCTGGATCAGCGACTCTTAATACTTGAGCCCAGATAGACCTCAGTTGACGTTCCATGGTGCTCAAAATGACGTCAGCAGCAAGGTCGGACAGTTTATTTTCTGAAATAGATGCAGCATGCGCATCATCAGCTGCTAATGCCCCCAGAGCCTGCAGCAGACGAGAGCGGCTGGGCTGTCCTGTTAGTGGGTTCATGGGCACGGTATTGTCCCCTACCAGAATATACTGTTGCGGAACTAGATGCGAAGGTAGCATTGTTCTCAGATCAGGAACAATATCTCGAAGCATCTGCTGGAGAGACTCTGGGATATTGGCCATAGGAATGAAAATTCTTCCATTCTCAGGCATGGCAATATGGCTCTCCACGAAAAGGAACGCTGTTAAATGCCCTTGTTTTGCCCTGGCTACAATGACGCGGTCAATGCCTTTCGGAGCAATGTTATGAATTGTTTGTTCGGCATTGCCAGAACTGAGTTGACCAATGACTGCAATGCTACCGTCTGTAGTGTTGTATTTGACACATTGTCCCGTACGGAAGTAGCGCTGGTTTTTGGTCGCTGGCATACCTCCACGTTCTGTTGTCGAGGTAGTTGATTGATGCAATTGGTCTGTCTGCCCAGCGGTATTGTTCAAGTACCCATCAGCAAGAGAAGGGCTTTGGATAATGAGCTCTCCTGCACAACCTATTGGGGCAAGCCGAGGCTGATGCTTCATGGGATCGACAATCCAGTACTTGGTGTTGCCAATTGGTTGACCAAGAGTTCCTGCGTCCATATTTAATGCGACATGGCCCATTGTAATGAAGCCAGATTCTGGCGTAGACCACCCTGCAAAGACTGTGCGGCCTGAGTTATTGGGCCGAATCCAATCATGTAGAGTGTTTGTTTGAACCGTTATTCCTGAGATCACAAGATTCCGCAATCTTGGAACATCTCTCGGTCTCAACTGTGACGCTTCATGTGCCGAAAGAATCGCCCAGTTTACATCCGATTGATTAAGAAATTTGGCCATGTTTTGACCAGACTGTCTGGGGATGCAAACTGTTCCACCCGATATCAATGGTGCCATGATCTCACAAACGTAGAGTTCGGAGCCGTTGCTTGCAACGTTTGCTAGTCGATCATTTGCCTTCAACCCTAGGTGTCGTGACAATTGTAGTGGTCTGACACATGCTGCCTGCTGTCCCACCACCACGCCCGGTGTATGTTCTGTCTCATCATCAGGAGTTGGAAACAAGACATGGCATACACTATCTGGGTCGACTGGCTCATGAACCACACTGCCCATATAAAGTGTTTTGGCCGATACTTGCACAGGATTCTCTACAAGATTAGCGACCTCTGTGGGAATATTGGACGGCAAGAAGAGAACCGTGCGGGCACCCGTATCATGCAAGACTTGCTTGGCATGTCGTAAGGGCGTGGACCAGTCAAATGTCACAAATGCTGCTCCCATAATGTGTACGGCAAGCATGGCCACTGGAACCCAAAACGACCTTTCCATACAGATCAGGACGAGGTCACCTCTTGCTACGAGGTTGTTGCGAGAAAGGTAGGAGGCGAGGGCATTGGCCGAAGCAATGAGCTGCTTGTACGTCAATGTCCCATCCCATGAGTTGACAGCCGCAGCATTTGGCCGAATTATGGCTTGTTTCAAAACCATGTCTTTCAAGATAGTCTTAATTGGCTTCGGATAGCCATTGACTTGAGTCGATTTGTTTCGTTCGTTCCAGATGATGGCTTGATCAAAATCCGCGGCCCCTGCCAGCGAAATATCGCCCACAACGCCATCTCCATCAGAGCATTGGAGTAGCTGATGAACGACATTCTCAAAATGTTCTGCGAGGATTTCAAGTTGCATGCCTTGGAAGTAGGGCGTGTTGTAGATCAGGTGCAGCTGGACCTCTTTGTCCGACAAATGGCCCTGTACGACGAGAGGATACGTGAAATAACTGCCCAAGGCCGAGGTAGCTGAGGCCCCAAACTCATTTCTGTTCAGAGGTCTCATAATTTCATTGCCAGTGCCTTCGTCACGATTAGCATCTACAATGTGCTTCGGTTGGATGACAAGCAACGTCGAAAATTGGGTGGCGGCCTTTGGACCGGGACCAAGGCGCGCAATCTTCTGCAAGCCATACTGCTCATAGTCGACCATTTCTGTAGCCTGACGTTGCACTGCTTTGAGAAAGTCGCAAATTCGCTGGCTACGGTCCAGGCGGATGCGGATTGGCACAGTGGCAATTAGTGGCCCGGTCATGTTCTCGATTCCAGCCACGGGGGCCTGGCGCCCAGAGACTGTTGCGCCGAAACAAATATCGGGAGAATGGTTGGAGTAGGAAGCCATTACAAGTGCCCATGCTGCTCGCAAAATTGTTGCCTTGACAACAGTAGCTTCTTTCTCTGTCGTCAAGGAGATGGTTCGGGTAACTGTTCGAGTTGTTGATTTGGTCATGGGATGAGCTTTGCCCGGGAATGATGCTTTGGTGGCACCTGCAAGCTGTGTTCTCCAGTAATTAGCTGGCGCTTCCTCGCCCAAGTTCATGCTGTATCGTATGAAGCCCGAGTATGGAACCAGTGCAGGCACATCGGTAGGGGTTTGTCGATGGTAGGCATGGCGGAAGGCATCCATCATGATGTTCATACTCCATCCATCATAAATCGCGTGGTGTATGTCCCAGACAAAGTAATTAGAAGATCCTTGCGCAATAAGGGCACATCGGGTCAAGGGTAGTCCGTATGACATCTCAGTTGACTGGGAGGAATTCATGTATGCTTCCAGCGTCATGCCATCGGTGAGTTCCCACTCAAAGCTGTCGCGTAGTACTACCTGTAAACTTCCCACGGATGGGACCCGGATGATTCTGGTCCGAAGATTTTCACACATTCTAACCACTTCCTGCCAAGAGGATTTGAATCTCTCCGCCTCAACGGTGTCGTCTAGTCGATACAGGAATCGCGCTATGTATGATCCAGGTTGTTTGACCGAAAGAGCAAGCAAGCCCTCCTGAAGTGAGCTAGTCGGGAATGCATCTTCGATGCTTGCACCGGGTGGGAGTCGACACTGGTCTCTAGCAATGTGAATGAGGTCATTGGAGCTAAGTGTGGCAGGCAGCAGAGACCAAGGAGCCACCCTGGTGGAGAGTTGTCGAGTATCCAGCGGAGTAGCCGCCTCGGCAACCTTGAACAGCCTTGGGTCATCAAAAACGTTTCCAACAGTCACTGATGCGCCATTATCTCTCGCAACGGTCGTAAGTCTGATGGCGGCAATAGAGTCGCCACCCAGAGCTATAAAACTATCGTCGAGACCAATGCTGGAAAGAGGGATTTCGAGAATCTCGGCCCAAAGCCTTTGCAGCAACACCTGCATGGGAGTCTCAGGATGCCGTTTAAAGCTATCAACGAAGGAATATTCCATCATCTTTTCAGCCGTAAATTGTACGGCAATGTCTCGAAGCTTGCCACGGTCGATTTTTGTAGAGGTAATAAAGGGCATAAACGCGCATGGGACGAAAAGAGTCGGCACCATGTATCGGGGCAACGAGATTCCAAGCTGACCAATGGCGACCGAGATTTGGGACTTGAGAGAATCGTCGACGGGAAGAATCATATCTCGAGCAACATTATTCAAGTCGGAGTCAAGATCCACGCCGGCTGTCTTTGAGTCGTGGCTGGTGCAGAAAAAGGTGACGAGTTTGGCACCGCTTGCACCAGTACCACCACTTGCAAGCACCACGACAACCTGGAGAGCTTTATCGAGACATAGTCTGATGTGATGCTCAACTTCGCCGAGCTCTACGCGCAACCCACGAATCTTGACCTGTGTATCTTTGCGGCTGACAAACTCAATCGTGCCGTCGGTATTATAGAACCCAAGGTCGCCAGACTTGTAAAAACGATTCCAGCTAGGATGAGTCCTATTAGGAGCCCAAATTGGAAGTTGCTGCTGCTTCATTATATAGGAATTTGTTTGCAAAGCATTTCCAAGATACTCCCGAGTAATGGTTGGTCCTTGGATCACGATTTCACCGACACATCCTGCAGGGACACGGCGCTGGGGATCTTCTTGGTCAACAATCCAGCAGAAGCCACCTACAGGCTTGCCGACCGTAACAGATGACTCCGATAGTGAAGTCCATTCTTGAAGAGTGCTGAAAAGACAAGTCTCAGCAGGGCCCCAGCCGTTGACTAGGCGGACCCTTCCAAACCAGGTTTCGAGAATGTCTCGACCCACGGCCTCGCCAGCCAGCAGTACAAGCTCCAGACCAGGAACCTCATTAGGAGAGATTGTTCTCACAAATGCGGGGGTCAAGAAAGCCCAGTTGACTTGCGTATCGGCGATGTACTGGGAGATCCGGTTCATGCGATCATGTTCTGATGGGACGCAAACACAGGCGCCGGTAATGAGAGGGGCGATAATTTCACCAATACACAAGTCGAAAACAAAAGCAGCAAACTGCAATATCCGAACGCGGGATGTCATACGCAGACGCTTGGCAATTGCCACCTGGCTAGTAGCGACGGCACCGTGCTCCATGACGAAGCCTTTGGGCACACCTGTGCTGCCAGAAGTAAAGAGAACGTAGACGGTATTCTCGGGATTGACTAAAACGGCTGGTCCAGAGTCGCTGGCCGCCGGAGATAGTTGTGCCAAGAGCTTCGCGTCTAGTTCTGGCGTCACTTCGATTACCGTCTTCACCAGACCTTCTAGCAAGGACCTATTGGCGGGAGTAACCAGAGAAACCGTTGCTTTTGTTTGATTTATCACTTGCTGGTGACGAGTTGTTGGATGTGACGGGTCCAGTGGTACCCAAGCGCCACCAGCTTTGTTGATAGCCAGAATAGAGACGAAATACCAGAGCGACTTCTCGAAGCAGACATGCACAAGTGTTTCCGGCCCAACTCCAAGCTCTTGATGCAAAAAGTGGGCGAGCCTATTTGCTGCACTGTTGAGCTCTTTATATGTCATCAATCCATCCCACGCATGAATTGCTTGGGAAGTAGGGCTAGCAAGAGCCTGAGACTCAATCATCTGATGAACGGTGGTCGACTGAACAATGGGGGGGTCTTCACTGTTCCATTCGTTAAACTTCTGCACATCTTCGTGCCCGACTATGTCAATATGCGAGAGCAGCTTCTGCCTGTCGTCCAGGTGAGTCGTCGTGGACCCAAAGGTCCCGAGTTGTGAAACAGCTTGTTTGAAGTGCCCAAGAATCCGCTCGACCTCAGCTGTGGATACAACCGAAGATGTGTAGACGATGGTGACATGCACCTCGCCGCCGCTCTCGGGCAAGTGACACTGGAAAACGAGTGGGTACGTGAAGAAGTTTCGCTCAGAAGCATCTTCATCACCCTCTTGTCGGATTTGGGTCAGTACAGGATCTCTTGTGCCATCGTGATACCCAGTGGCCAGTTTGGGCGGATGCACCACAAGCAGGGTACGGAAATCGCAGGCCTTCCTGGCCTCGTCGTTTAGCTTGGCAATATTCTGTAGGCCAAACTGCTCGTACTTGATGAGCTCGTTACTTTGAACTTGAATATCTTCAAGATAGGCCCCGACTGGGAGTGTCGGATCCACACGGATCCGAAGCGGCACAGTTGTGACGGCTGGTCCAACCATGCCCTCGATTCCTGGTACAGGAGCATTTCTACCAGAGACCGTCGCACCAAAAACGACATCTTCATCTCCTCCAGAATGAGCCGAAACTACTAGAGCCCATGCGGCTCGCATGAGAGATGCAGTAGTGACATTGCCAGATCTGTTTGCTGATGCTAATGACGGCACGGTAAACGACGCCTTCAGGGACGCATCCGTGCGGATCTGACGGTTACTGAACCGATTTAAACTTTGCCGAGGGAAATTAGTTTCTCTAACTCCCTTCATTGCTCTGGTCCAGTAGTCTCGGCCTTCTGCGCGGGTCATTTCGGTGTACCTAACAAATGCTGCATATGGGACATGTTGTGGAAGTACTGACGGATCGCCACCACTGGAGAAGACTCGCAGAAACTTATCCCTGATTAGGTCCCATGACCATCCATCGTACACAGCATGATGAACAGTCCAAACAAAATATCTGTCATCGTTTTTATCGCTGGACAAAACAGCATACCGGGAAAGTTCTGTTCCATAACGCATGGGTTTCGCCTTATCCTCGTCCAAGTATGCTGCCAGCAGGTGATCGACCGAATGGTTATTGTTTCCGTGAATGATTCTCCATGCAACCGACTCGTTGAGAATAACTTGCATAGCACGGCCATCTTGGAGGGACACGATCCGCGTTCGCAGAATTGGCACATTCTCAACCACAATCTCCCAAGCAGCACGGAATTGGTCCAGCTCGACATGCTTGCCCAGCTTGAACGCAACACGAGCGATATATGTACCCGGTTCTTTTTCCGTTAGAGCCATCATGCCTTCTTGGAGAGAAGTGCAGGGGAAGGCATCCAAAATCTCGGGTATTGATTCTGGGGAGGGAATGAGTTCGTGCAATAGTTCAGTAATAGTCTCCACAGACGCAATGTTTTCCAACAAGGAGAACGGCGGAATAGGTTTGTGCACAATCTCCATGCCCTGGTCAGCAAGCTGCAAACATGCCTGGGCCATCTTCTTAAGTTGAAGATTTTTGAAGACGGTAGACACATCCAAGCTAATACCTCTCTCCCTTGCCTTTGTAACTAATCGAATGGCTGAAACGGAGTCGCCGCCAATTTGCAAAAAACCATCATTAAGGCCAATGGCCTCGCGTGGGATGCTCAAGACTGATGACCATAATGCCTGCAGGGTAATTTCCATATCCGTCACGGGCGGTTGCTTCGATTCCTTGGCGTCGTTGGAACCGCTAACGGAGTACTGGGCCAGATGCTCCCAAGGCAAGGAGCGAGCGAGACTTTCTAGTCGTCGAGAATCCGTCTTTCCAGCTGTGTTTAGGGGCATCGATTTTATAGGAAAAATCAGGCTGGGAATCATATACTCGGGTAATTCCAGTTTCAATTCTTGTACAAGGCCACAAATTGTCTCTCGAAGATGTTTATTGACTGGCAAAAGTAGTGTGTCGTCGTCATTGTTACAATCAATAGATCCGTATTGCCTTGGTTCAAACCGGATAAATGCTGTAAGCTCTGAAGATTCATTTACTTTGATGTCCTTAATCGATGAGACTGCAACCTGAACATCGCTGTCACTTGTTTCGGATAGAACGTTTCTGATCTTATGCTCGATCTCGCCTGGCTCGAGGCGCAAGCCACGGAGCTTAATTTGCGTATCTCGACGGCCGAGGTACTCAATTTCGCCACGTACAGTGAAGCGAACCAAATCGCCAGTCCGGTAAACTCGGGAGCTGCTTGTATCATTTTGTAGCCAGGCAGGTGTTACAAATGCACCATCAGTCTTGGCCTGGTCATGGAGATAACCTTCCGCCAGCCCCGGTCCCTGTATCAATAGCTCCCCAGTACAGCCATAAGGGGAAAGGGTGTTTACATCGTCGGGTTTTGAAATCCAAACGTTGCATCCAATGGGTGTCCCAATCACTGCAACATCTGCAAGTGAATTGATGCGGCGATGGACCGTCGCAACACATGTTTCTGTTGGGCCATAGGCATTGAAGAGTGTTACGCTGGGAAGCCATGACGCGATATTTTCTCGCCTAACAGCCTCTCCGCCCAAGACAAGCACCTCTAGAGTCTCGACGTCGTGAGGGGTGACCGTTGTTGCAAAAGTCGGAGTGAAGAGCGCCCAGTTGGTACGTGACTCGGACATGTAGCGGGCAATATGGCCGTTTAGTCGGATGTTGTCCGAGGGAACAGTAACACAGCCTCCCGCGATCCAAGTACCGAATATCTCCAAAATGGAAGCATCAAAAACAAATGAGGCAAAATTCAAAGCTCTTGTTGATGGTGTCATTAGAAAAGCGGCAACTTGGGCAGCTAAAGCTGAAGATGCTGCCCTGTGTGACATCACAACACCCTTGGGCTTACCGGTACTACCAGACGTGAACAGTGTGTACGCCGGCAAGGAGGTCGAGACGGAAGGAAGCTGGGCAGTGTTGGTGACCATCTCATTGCGTCTCTTCAGCGTCTTCATGAATGCATTAGAAACGACTATTACTCGGACGGAAGGACATCCATGTTCCGCAAGAATTGCATCTGAAATATCTCCAACTGTCTCAGGAGTAGCCAAAACAACACGAGCGCCTGTTTCTTGGACAATCTGTACTCGACGCTCGATTGGATGGCCTGGATCAAGAGGGACATATGCTGCACCAGTTTTCATCACAGCAAGCATGGAAACCAGCGCAAGACCAGATTTTTCGAAGCAAAGGGGAATCATGGCTCCGCTCAGATCATAATCAGACTCAGCCAGGAGCTGGCGAGCAAGTAGATCAGCCATCTCGTCAAGCTGTGCGTAGCTTAAATTGAGATCCCATGCACGGATGGCTTCAGCATCGGCGCGAGCCACTGCATGGTTTCTAACCAGTTCATGCAGGCACATGTCGATTTCGCTCAGAGATGCAACTGTCGGAGCCACCAGTTGTTGAATGGCGAGCAAGTCCTCCTCACCGAACAAACTGATGGAATTGACTCTCTGTCTGCCATTCTTAGTATCAGCAAGAGATCCGATTGCGTTTCGGAAGTGATCAATTATGAGTTCCATCATTCTGGCGGGAACAATGGATTCGTCGAAGTGGGCGTCGATGGTGATCATATCTGGATGCATAACACATCGTACTGTGATATGATACGACTTCAGAACTCCATCTCGTGAGTCGTGCTGAGCATCAACGGAGTCATCCACTTGTTCAAACAAGCCAGAATGGTCCTCGGATATGGACTCTTCACCGGATGCTTCCACCACAAGCAGGGTCTTAAAGTCACATAAATTTCGAGCTGCAGCACCAAGCTGCCGAATTTTAAGAAGACCAAATTGTTGGTGGGGAATGGTTTCGATTGATGTTTGCTGTACTTGATGAAGCAAGTCGTCAACTAGCATACTCTGGCGTATTTGGACGCGTACTGGCACTGTTGCAAAGGTGGGACCAGCGATCTGCTCAATTTGAGGGACAGGAGCGTTGCGACCAGAAATTGTCGAGCCGAATACCACGGTATCGGTTTCTGCATGAGTTGATAGTGTCAGGCCCCAAGCAGCACGAATGAGATCGTGAGTTGTAGTGTTTTTGGTTTTAGTGCAGTGAAAGGGAACTTGTCTAAGTGAACGGGACCAATTTGGGGCACCCGACACGCCATGCCGTGTCTGGGGGAAGACGAAGGCTTCGACCTGTTCAGATTGCCGAAGCCAGAATTCTTTCGAGGCTTGGGAGTCGTATTCACTGGTGATATAACGCATGAAGCGACTGAACGGCACAGATTTGCAATCGTATAGCTTCGGGTTGGGGGAATCATAGGCAGCCATGACACTTTCGAAGACAATTCTTGAGCTCCAGCCATCGTATATGGCGTGGTGAAGGGTAAGAACCAAGAAATTCTCCTGGCATCCATTTGTCCGAATAATGCCATATCGTGCCAACGGTGTGCCGAATCCCATCGGCTTGGCCTTGCAATTCTCGAGATATTGACATACATCGCTGCCGAATTGCCATTCAATAGGAGCATCGATGACAGCCTGCAATGTGTGTTCTCCGATCATTATAATCCGTGTTCTCAAGATGCTGTGCTGCTTGTTAGTTGATTCCCAAGAATCTCTCAGCCTGTCAAGATCCACAGTCGACGGTAAACGGAAGACGGTGCGGGCAACGTATGCGCCGTCAACTTGCTGCGACAAACTCATCAGTCCCTCTTGAAGGGGCGTTACGGGATACAGATCCGATACTTGCTCTCTCCGTACGACGCATTCTTGAGCGACTTGTTCATACACGGATGAGTTGGCGAGCTCAGCGGGGAGAAGGCCAAAGGGGTCAGGATCGCGGCCCATGCCACCATCGAAGTAGGATGCTGCCATAGACATACCCGCAAGTGTAGGATGTTTGAAAATGGATGTGACACTCAACAAAATGCCAATATCTTGAGCTGCGCCGGCAAGTTTCATCGCGGAGATGGAGTCACCACCTGCGCGAATAAAGTTGCTTCCCCTGCCAATGAATTCTGGTGATACTCCCAGATGTTCTGACCACAACTTCTGTAGCTTCATTTCCATTTCAGATTCTGGAGGCTGCTGCTCCGTGTAAATTGATTGCAAGGAGAATGCTTCGCGTAGCTGTAAAGCAGACATGCTAGAAGCGAGGCGTCGGAGCAATTTCCTGTCTGCCTTGGTACTTGTCATTGTAGGAACGAATGCCAGAGGTATGTAGAGCGACGGAATCATGTATATTGGCAGTACTTGCTCCAACTCAGTCGAAATTGCTGCCAGCTCTTCCTTGTCCGTACTTTCAAGATTTCCGATAAGTCGCTTCTCGTCCTCATCTGTGACGTTGGTCCGGACTTCATCATTGGGGCAGAAGAATACAGCCAGGGCATCTTCGCTTTCGTCCCCGACTATTTTCACAATGTCGACAATGATGTGTGGTACCCGTGGCAGATTAGCGCGCACATGCTTCTCGATATCGCCAAGCTCGATTCTTTGTCCGTGCAATTTGATCTGCATATCCTTCCGACCGATGTACTCGAGCTCTCCTTGGGATCCAATATATCTCACCAAATCGCCGGTGCGATACATCCGCCTACCGGCGTCGATCTCGCCAAATCGAGCCCACTCTGGAGCCAGTACGAAAGAGGTTTCTGTCTTTGCAGCATCGTTCAGGTAGCCATCCGCGAGACTTGGTCCCTGGCCGAGCAGCTCGCCGACGCAGCCCAATGGAACAAGTTTAGTATAGTCATTTGGATCAACAACCCATGTTTGATACCCAATACCACGTCCAATGTAGGACGCTGTCTCAGCAGATTGCACCACGTTCACGGACATGAAGACGCACGCTTCTGTGGGTCCGTATCCGTTGATCATCTGAACACCGGCTTGAAGCCAAGGGCCAGCCACGTTAGCAGTAAGCTTATCGCCACCAGAGACCATCGTTTTCACTGTTGGGACACTTGAAGGAGTGATCAGTTGAGCCAAGATTGGCGTGAACAATGTCCAGTTCACCGCAGAAGCTGTCATGAAACCTGCAAGTAGGCGAGGGTCCATACGTTGGTCTTCGTTTGGAACACATAGAACACCGCCATATATAGTTGTTGCCATAATTTCGAGAATACAGGCATCAAAAACGTAGGATGAAAATTGAAGAACTCGAGTCTCATTCGTCATTGCGAATGCGTGACCAAGCGAAGGACTGAATCGTTGGTTTGAGCAATCAAGTGCTGCATGACTGACAACCACTCCCTTCGGTTTGCCTGTACTCCCAGAGGTAAACATTATGTATGCTGTATCCTGGAGTTTCGAATGGTCCATAGAAACAGGTGGTTGGGATGTGCATAGCTGTTCATCTAGCACAGAGGACACTGCAATAACATGGTCCGCCATGCCGCGAGATGCTTCGGCTCCACGATCAGAGCCCAAAAGCATTCTGGCGTTAATTTGACTCAAGATTTCCTGTCGTCGATCACGGGGATGTTGTGGATCAAGTGGCACAAATGCAGCACCTGTTTTGAGAACGGCAAACATTGAGACAATGAACCATGCCGATCCTTCAAAGCAGAGTGGAACAATGGACCCGGGCCCAATGTTCCCGACGCTGCAAATGTAATCAGCAAGTCGGTCAGAGGCATCATCCAGCTCCCGGTAAGTCCAAATCCGGCTTGCGCTACCCTTGGCTGCATCCGCCGCTGAGATCAGGGCATGGGAGTCTGGTGTCTTTCGAGCTCGGTCGACAAATCGCCGTACGACGGTAAACTCTGAGGACCTGATATTTTTAATAGCCTCCTGGTTCCACGCCAGCATCTCGGCCCGATCTATATCCGGAAGCATTGAAACTGTGCATAGGGGAGTCTTAAGGTCAAGGCGGACCAGTTGGTCTATAACAAACACAAACTGACGACAGAGCGCCTCAGCGTGGTATCTGGGGAGAACATCGACATCAACAGAAACTCGCAAGGAGACAGATTCAGTGGCGCTCAGAAGGCATTCGATGACAAGTGGATAGTCATGGTAATTGCCATGGGACCCAATGTCGACCACCTCAATGCCTAACCAGTCTTGATTTTCGTTGTTTGGGTGCACAACCAAAATATTCTGGAATTCGCATGCAGAACGGGCCAGGTTGCTCAAAGATGCGATGTTCTGGACGCCAAAGTGCTCGTAGGGAATCATTTCGTGTGACATGGACTGCATGTAGGTGAGATACTTGCAGATAGTATTCTCAGATACGGAATCAGGAATCTGGGCAACTATTGGAACAGTGGCAAGTGTAGGTCCGACGATATTATCGATTCCAGCAACAGGGGCATTTCTACCTGACACAACTGTACCGAATCCCACATGAACTGATTCGGTCCAATGTGAGAGTACAAATGCCCAAGCAGCTCGGAGAATAGTCATTGCCGTGAAGTCAGATCCAACTCGGCGGACTGCCGAAATTTCGTGATGAATCATCTCATGCTGTCGAGATTTGGAGTGACTTTTAGACTTTTTCGAGGACAAGAGTGGAAAATGAACTGCCTGTGATGAAAGCTGCTTAATCCAGAAGTTGGCTGATTTGTCCGTGTTTGTCTTTGAGATGTATTCAATGTATCCTTTGAATGGTATCGTGTACTTCAACTGTGAGGGTTCTTGGCCCGTTCCATTAGTATATGCAAGTTTAACGAGAGCAAATATCTGTCCCAATGACCATCCGTCTATCACAGCGTGGTGAACCGTCCATATAAGATATTCTGCGTCCGAAGCATGAACCTGAACGAATCGTGAGAGTCGACTTGCGCTAAACATGGAAGCTTTGTCTCTGTTCTTTACGAATTCGGCGATGTTGGGGCAGGTATGCGTCTGCCAGTCAATATCTTCATCAATGACAGCTTGCATGATTGAGCCGTTAGGTAGCTGAATTATGCGTGTGCGCAAACAGACAACAGCAGATGAGGCTGCCTGCCACGCCTCGCGTAACCGGTCAAGGTCCATATTTCTTGGTAGCCTGAGAATATGACGGGCGATATAAGAGCCAGGTTGCTTAAAGGTAAGCGACATTAATCCCTCCTGAAGCGGAGTACAGGGATAAATATCTTGAATTGCTTCAGGGGTCGTATGGCAAACTTTTGCGATGTGACTGAGCGTGGCCTGATGATCCAAGTCAGGTGGCAATAGGTTGAACGGTTTTTGCTCAATCTTTATGCCAATTGCACTTTCATCTTGTTCGTTTTGGTCAATGCAAGCGGCCATGGCGTAGAGTTCCAGGTTCGCAAAGACGTCCGAGGCAGTTAACCTGATATCCTCAAGTTGGGCAAGGGATACAAGTCGAATAGTGGTGATTGAGTCGCCACCAATCTTGAAAAGATTATCTCTCCGCCTAATTTCATCCGCATCGATAGCCAATACCTTTGCCCAAAGCAATCTTAGTCGCGTCTCAGTCTCTGTCATGAGTTCATTATCGTCATTAGTCTTGTTTCTATATCCTTCGAGCGAGAGCTTGGCAAGTTTATCATCTGTCAGTTGCTCAAATTCGTGGATTAGAACGTCTCGGTCTGCGTCTTGTGTGCCAGGAATGCGAGGGATATTGCATGCCTTGATCAAGAGCAAGTCCTGCGGCACAATCTGGGCCCGAAGCACAAAGGGCAGATCTTGAGCGACGTCGATGAGCTCATCGCGGAATCTGTCTACCACAGAATCAACAGGAATGAAAATGCCATCCTCATTTTCCATGGCTCTTTCGTTTACAGCATCATCCACGACAGCCAAGAAGGCAACTAGCCTTCCGGTTGTTGATTTTGACACAAGCACTTGTTCAAATTTTCCAGACATTGCATTTTGGATTCGCCTTTCAATGTCCCCGACGTCAAGGTGTCCCATGTAAGTAATAGACCCATTCGACAGGTACTTGGCCAAAATTC
Source organism: Drechmeria coniospora (assembly GCF_001625195.1). Lineage (NCBI taxonomy): Eukaryota > Fungi > Ascomycota > Sordariomycetes > Hypocreales > Ophiocordycipitaceae > Drechmeria > Drechmeria coniospora. The sequence continues at coordinate 4,722,238 of NC_054390.1, read as the reverse complement.
CAGTTCTAAAACCTCGATTTGTGTTGGATTGCTGTCCCCATTGGGTATGTAGGGCAATAGTATTGTCGACGAAACATTTCCGTGAGCGTTGGGAATCATCCATATAACATTCAGCAAGTGATGCGGATTGAATAAGTAATTCACCCAGGCAGCCAATGGGTGCAAGACGGCGGTAGTCCATTGGGTCGACAATCCAACATTCAGTGCCATTCATGGGCCGTCCGAGTGTCCACATCGAAGACTCCGTGGATGACGTTTCATACATGGTGATAAAGCCGCTCACCTCCGGAACACACAAGCCAAATAGAATTCTGCGGTCCTCGGAGCGCGACCACGCTCCAAGATCGTTAGCTGAAGCACGGCTGGTGGATATGATAACCTTCTGCAGGATTGGAACGTCTCTCGGCTGGACTTGAGATGCATCGATTGGGGTAAGTATTGCACAGTCAACCCGAGCCTGGTTGATGAACGTGCTTAACGCGGAATCAGACGGGCTGGAATCACGGATGCAAACTGTCGCTCCAACCAGAAGTGGCGCGAATATTTCAGAAAGGGATAACAACGATCCAGATTCGTGTATCTGAGACATCCTACTGCTCGGCGCCAGGCCAAGGTGATGAGAAAACTGAAGGAGACCAGTCCTGGCACTGTTATGGGTCATCATGACAGCTTGCGTCTCGGTAGCAACCCCCTGTGCATTGGCGAGCAGTACGTAAGCCACTTCAGAAGGATTGACCGTGATGTCAAGAATCTCCGGTAGATGGTCAAAATCTTTGGAAATTGCAGGGTAGATGACATCCGTGGACAACTCCACAACATGTTCCATGTGGCCTACAAATTCGGCTGATGTGCAGTTGGGGGAGCAGAGCACCACATGTATACCAAGATCCGCTGTGATTTTTCTCATGTGAATCTTTTCAATGTCGCCGCAGACAACGAATGAGGCGCCCAGCTTGTTGATGGCGAGCATGGACAGGGGGGTCCAGTATGATCTATCCTGACAGAGCAGCACAAGGTCGCCGCGTTGGACAATCCCCCTTTTCTTGAGATAGATTGCAATGCAATCTGCAGCGTCATTAAGTTGCTTGTAGGTTAGCTGTTTGTCTGGTCCGTGAATAGCGATGGCATGGGGGCGAATTGATGCCTGGCTCTCAATAAGTCCATTGAGAGTTGCGGGCATTGACCCGTCAATCTGCAAATTATCCGGTGCAGTGCTCTGGTTCCATGATATCGCCTTCTGGACATCCATGGCTCCGGTTAGAGATATGTCACCAATGTTGCTACTTCCATCGGCCAGTTCGACGAGCTGGTGGACCACATGTTCGTACTGGGCAGCGAGAATTTGCATCTGCCCTTCATCGAGATACGCGGCGTTGTAGATAAGCGCCAATTCTATATCACTTTCTGACATGTAGAGCTGTACCACGAGTGGATAGGTGAAGTAGTTGGCCAGAGCAGATTGATCGTTAGCATCAGCCGTAACCAGGCGCATTATTCCACCATCTTGAGATTGGCCAGTTGCCACAATATGCTTTGGTTGAATGACGAGTAAAGTAGAGAAGTCCACAGCCACCTTGGCCGCTGCGCTCAGTCGAGCGATGCGTTGCAGCCCAAACTGCTCGTGCGGGATCATTTCCGATGTTTGGCGCTGAATCCCTTTAAGGTATTCTGCCACTTTTTGGTGCTTATTGATGCGAACACGCACTGGTACAGTTGCAATGAGGGGGCCCGTTATGTCTTCAACTCCAGGGACGAGAGCTTGGCGTCCGGAAACGGTGGCCCCAAAGCAGATATCTGAGGTGTCTGAGTATGCCGCCTGTACAATTGCCCAAGCGGCGCGAAGCACTGTGGCCTTGATTAAGCCGCGTTTTTGAAAGTCTACAACTTTGATAAATCTTGAAACTGTCTCCGTCCCAGACACCGTCTTTGAAATGGGAGTGGCAGGTGGAAATGATGGTCGTGTAACTTGGCGGAGTGTCTCTTGCCAGAAGCCGGCTGATGAATCATCATTCAAGCTTGAAATATACCGTATGAACCGTGAGAACGATGAAGAAGATGAGGTTGTACCTAGTTCATTGGTAGATGATGCTGGATTCGCCAGTTGTCTGTACGTCGCATCCAGCAACTCCAGCATGCGGTTCATGCTCCAACCATCGTACACGGCGTGGTGGATATCCCAGATGAAATAGTACTTCCCCTTCTCATGTTCTTTTTCATGAGAACAGTAAACAATTGTTTGACGGCTGAGGCTAGAACCAAATGTCATTGCCATATCCCTCGTGCGGTTTAGATAGGCTTCAAGCCCTAAGCCTTCATCCAAACACCAGTCTGACGCGCCCTTAATTACTGCTTGGAGGACGGAACCATCCGGAAGCTTCACAATCCGGGTGCGTAGGTTGCTACAAGTATCAACCACCTTGTTCCAGGATGCTTTGAACATGTCTACAGCCACGTCAGACCCGAGATTGTAGACAAATCGGCCGATGTATGAGCCCGGCTGCTTTGCGGAGAGAGCCAATAGGCCTTCCTGGAGAGGTGTGCAGGGGTATGCATCAGCAACTTCCCAGTCATCTGGAAGCCCTTCACATTGTTTCTGAACGATGTTTGTCACCTCCTGAATGTTCGTGGTCGGGGGAATCAATGTCCAGGGGTCTGGTGCTCTCAATGATGTGGTCGAATCTTCGTCATCAACTAGTTGCGCAGCAGCAGCAATCTTGAGAAGCCTAGGATCCTCAAAAATGCTACCAGTGAAAATGCTCACACCATGTTGCCTGGCGATGGTACTCAGCCGAATTGCGGCTATGGAATCTCCACCAAGGGAGATGAAGCTATCATCTCGTCCAATACCAGCAATGGGTATTCCCAAGATGTCTGACCAGATTTTCTGCAAAAGCTTCTCCGTAGCGCTTTCAGGGGGGCGCTTCACACGATTAGCAAGTGAGTACCGAAGAGATGTTTCCCTGGACATTTGTGCCGCGATATCGCGAAGCTTGTTGCGATCAATCTTTGTCGATGTGATCAATGGGAAATAAGCACATGGAATAAACATTGCCGGTACCATGTAACGTGGCAGGGAGGTTTCCAGTTTCCCGATCATGTCAGATATTCTGCTTTGAAGACTGCCATTTACATGCAACAACATGTCATCGGCAATGGCTGCGATTTCGGAAGGGAGGTCCACGCCTGCTGTTTTGGAACTCAGAGTCTCGCAGAAGAAAGCCGCGAGTTTCGCGCCACTTTTCGACTTCACCAAGACAACAACAACTTGGGCAACACCCTCGAGGCAGACGCGAGTGTGATGCTCGACTTCGTCCAGCTCGACTCGTAGTCCTCTTATCTTAACTTGAGTGTCTTTCCGGCCACAAAACTCGATGGTACCATCAGGTTTATAATAACCGAGATCACCTGATTTGTACATTCTATTCCAACCAGGCTCATTCCTCCTCGGAGCCCAGTCTGGAAGATAATCACCGGAAAGGATAGCGGCATTAGTCTTTGCCGGGTCCGAGATGTATTCTCGCGTTATGGTTGGTCCCTGGATCACAATTTCGCCTAGGCAACCAGCCGGTACTCGCCTATTGTTTGCATCGACGATCCAGGCAAATCCTCCAACAGCTTTTCCGATGGAAATAGAGGACTGGTCGGTCGAGCTCCATTCCTGGATGGAACTGAACAAGCAGGTTTCTGCAGGGCCCCACCCATTAATCAATCGCACCTTTCCGAACCATGCGTCAAAGACATCCCGACCAACCGCTTCTCCGGCAAGTGCAAGCAGGTCTAATCCCGGGACCTGGTCGGGGGTGAGGGTTCGAACAAATGCTGGAGTGAGGAACGCCCAGTTTATTTGCTTCGTGCGAATAAAGTCGGCGATGCTGTTCATTCGGTGGTGCTCTGAGGGAACACAAACGCATGCTCCGAACATTAGGGGCGCAATGATCTCGCCGATACACAAGTCGAAAACAAAAGCAGCAAATTGGAGCATCCGAACATCGGAATGTAATCCAAGCCGCTTGCCAATTGCAACCTGGGCTGTGGCGACAGATTGATGTTCCATGATAAACCCCTTTGGAACTCCGGTACTACCAGATGTGAAAAGAATGTAACATGCGTTCTTTGGCGTCGTCTGGGCTGGCGGTGGAGTGTCACTTCGAATAGTCGAACTGGAAGATTCTTGGCCGACCAGGAGTTTCCTGTCAAGGTCCGAAGTCACTTCTATGACATTGTGAATCAAGCCTTCAAGAACATGGATGTTTGACGTAGATACCAATGCAAGGGTTGCCTGGGTCTTTCCAATGACTTGTTCATGACGAGCAGATGGATGCGATGGGTCCAGTGGTGACCAGGCAGCTCCTGCTTTGTTGATGGCCAGAATGGCGACAAGCAACCACATGGATTTCTCGAAACAGACATGGACCACCGTCTCAGGTCGGACGTTGAAGTTGTAGTATAGATAACAAGCAAGCCTGTTAGCGGCACTATCCAGTTCCCTATACGTTAATTTACCATCCCAGGCATCAATTGCAGGGGCTTCAGGCCGTAGCTGCACCTGCTTCTCTATCAGTTCATGAACACAGGCAGTTTGAAGGACAGGGGCATCTTCAAGCGCCCACTCCATAAACTGATTCGCATCTTCAGGACTGGTTATGTCAAGTCCCCCCAGAGTTGTACCCTTTTGTGCATCTGTCATGCCATTGATGAGCTGCTCGACGGCTCTTTTGAAGTGACCGGCAATCTGCCTCACTTGGATGGCCGAAAGAACGGATGAGGAATACGTCATCGTGACCCCTAGCTCTCCATCGTCAAATGGCAAATGGACTTGTATGACTAGAGGATATGTAAAGAAGTTTTCGGTCCCATCGAGGAACTCATCCTGGTGCAGCGGGGCCATTACTGGTTCACCGAGGTGAACCTCATTTCGTTGAGTTAGACTTGGAGGGTGCACCACCAAGAGGGTGGAAAAGTCCGCTGCCGTCCTGGCGTCGACGCTTAATTTGGCAATATTTTGCAACCCATACTGTTCATACATTATCGCGGCGTTACTTTGTTGTTGCATTTGCTGCAGAAACTCCGTTACGAGAAGCGACGGGTTGACGTGGGCGCGGACTGGAAATGTCGAGATGGCTGGGCCGATCATGCCGTCAATTCCGTCGACAGGTGCAGTTCTACCAGACACAGTCGTACCAAAGAAGATATTCTCGGCAATACTCAAGTCATCTCCGCCAGCATGGTTGGATACAACAAGTGCCCAAGCTGCGCGCATCAGTGTAGCCGCAGTAACTGAGGCCGAGCCAAGTGAGTCGAGTGAAGGCATTCCAAAAAACTTCTGAAAAGAAGAATCCGTGCGGCATTTCCTATCAATAGGCCGAAGGGGAGGCGGCCGAGGGAAGTTGATATGCTGAGTGCCTTGCAAAACAGAACGCCAGTAGTTACCTCCTTTTTCTTGTGACCTCCCAACATGAGCGATGAACTGCGCATAGTTGGGATCAGTAGTGAAAACGGCCTCAGGTGTGTTGAATGATTTTTTCAACTTGTCAAGAACAAGATCCATTGACCAGCCGTCGTATACGGCGTGATGAACAGTCCAGATGAATACAGACTCTAGGGTGCGAGTAGAGGTGACAAGTCCGTATCTGGAGAGCGAGGTACTATACCCCATCAAACTGTTCTTGTCATTTTCGAGATACTCGGAAACGAGACAGTTGATATCAGAATCCTGGCTTATGAGGATCCAAGACGCAGGTTCGCGGACGACAAGTTGAACACTCCGGCCATCAGCGGCTGGAGTGATGCGAGTGCGCAATATCGGAGTTTGCATCACGACCATTTCCCAGGCGGACCGGAACGCCGCAGGATCTACATGCCCTGCGAGGCGGAACGGAATGCGAGCAATGTAGGTTCCTGGGTCTCGGGCACTCAATGCCATCATCCCTTCCTGAAGCGGTGTGCACGGGTAAGCATCCTCGATTTCGGGCAGAAGCTTGGTTTGAGCGGATACGACCTCTTTCAATGGCTCATCTTGTAGCAAACTAAATGGCTCATAGGTCATATCTTGGTCTCCATCTGCCTCAGCAACCAAACTCATTTGGCTAAGCCGGGGATTCTCGAATATCTGCGGCACTGTCAAGATGATTCTCTGCCTTCTCGCGGCAGCACCTAATCGCATTGCAGCAATGGAGTCACCGCCAAGTCCAAAGAAGCTATCGTCGGCACCGATGACGTCGATATCAACCCCAAGTACATTTGACCAAAGCCTTTGCAATCTCAGCTCTTCGGGCGTCACTGCGGCACGTTTCTCGCTGTTTTGAAGGGAGTAAGCCGCCAACTCGACCGCAGAGAGACTTCGAATGATCCCTTGAAGTTTGCGCCTATCTACCTTTCCAGAAATCGTGACTGGAATCTCCAGTAGAGGCACAAATAGCGATGGGACCATATATCTTGGCAACTGGGTAGAAAGCGTCGACTTAAGCTCGCTTGCGACGCTTTCAATTTTCCTGTTAATGGGGATCACAAGGCCGGTACCTTCCCGATTAGCCTCCAGGAATTGATTGCCTGGGCAGAAAAATAATGCCAAAACCTGGCTTCCACGTCCGTCCATTGTCTGGGAAACCTCAGCTGTGGCTTCCGAGCTTGGCAGAGTCAAATTTGCTGAAGTCTCGATCTCACCAAGCTCGATACGTTGGCCATTGAGCTTAACCTGGTTGTCCTTGCGCCCCTGGAACTCCAGCGTCCCATCACAGTTGTAGCGAACCAGGTCACCAGTAAGATATAGGCGGTCCGAGACCGTTGAGATCGATTTCATCCAGACAGGGGGATCTTTAAAAACCTTTGCAGTCTGAACCTCGTTGTGCAGGTAGCCTCTTGCCAACGTGGGCCCCTGGATAGCAAGCTCACCAACACAGCCAAGTGGGCTAAGCTGTTCGTGATTTTGAGGGTTGACAATCCACGTGACGCAGTTGACTGCCCGCCCAATGCTGGACGACGACTCGTTCAGAGATTTCCATGGATTGGACGTAGCGCCAACGCATGCTTCGGTTGGGCCATACCCAGCCCTGGCATCAATTGAGGACCACAAATTGATAAGGTCTGAGCCGTTGGCTTCGCCGCCTATAAGAATTTGCTTGAGCTGTGGAACATCATCTGGATGAAAGAGTCTCGACAATGAGGCAGTCAGTGGTGCAAATGTAACGCCCATCTTGTTAATTGTGCCGCCCAAGTCATCTCTGCATTCATCTTGTGTAGGCACGCAGATGCACCCGCCGTGGAAGAGAGTGCCGAATATTTCCAAGATGCAGGCGTCAAAAACGTATGGTGAGAATTGTATCGTTCGCGTGCTCTCATCGTGCCCTAAATACTTACCAATGCCAGCCATGCTCGTGCAGACCGAGACGTGTTCCATCATGACGCCCTTTGGAGTACCCGATGTTCCAGATGTGAATAAGACATAAGCCAACTGGGTCGGATGGATCTTTGGCAGTGTATGGGCCGTTACTGGAAGTTTCTCCATAAATTCTGCGTCAATTTCCACGATATTTTTCACCATTCCTTGGAGCATATGTCTCGTCATCGCCGTAGCCAGAAGGACGGGTGCATTCAGCTGGTCCAGAATAGATTCCCATCGCGCGGGGGGGTGGGATGGGTCTAGGGGTACGAAAGAGCCGCCAGCTTTGAGGATGGCAAGCATGGCGACAATACTCCATGGAGACTTCTCAAAGCAAAATGGCACAAGCGTGTCTGGCTTTGTGACAAACTGAAGCAAGTGTATGGCAAGTGCATCCGAGTATATTTCCAGAGATTTATAAGTGAAAGACTTTTCCTTTGAGTCGATGGCAATAAATTTCGGTTGAACCTGGGCTACCTGACTAATCCAGTCAGGTATGCTCCGTTGGACAATGTCCGGGTAGTGTTGGTTCCACTTGATGATAGTCTGAACATCCCTTTCGGTGGCAATATCAATATTCTTTACAGTATCGTCGTCGCTGGTAGTTATCAATTGCTGAACGGTGTTCTGAAAGTGTAAACTGATCGTCTCCATGAATTCTTTCGACAGCCCGTGGCTTGAATAAACAACCCGCACGTCAACTCCGTCCGGCTTGAGTTGACATACGATGACGATGTCATAGGTATAAAGGCTGACACCTGAATGAGAGGTGGGTCGGGATTGAAATAGCTTCATGTCGCTTTCGATATCTTCTGGCGGCTGGACGACAAGTAGCGTCTGGAACGACGTCGCATTCGCTGTATCACCACCGAAGCGCCCGATATCTTGTATACCCGTGTTCTCGAATGGGATCATGTCAGTCATCTGCTTCTGTAACTTAGCTAAAAATTCAGGAACAGTTTCATTTCCGGAAAAGTGTATTCTCAAGGGCACTGTTGCGAGAGTTGGACCAACGACACGGTCAATTCCAGGGACAGCGGCGCTCCGACCCGAAACTGTCGTGCCATATATGACGTCGTTGACCCCAATGTGCTTGGCCAGAACAAGTGCCCACGCGGCTCGCATCAAATTGGAAACAGTAAACTCGGTTCGTGACCAGTCATTCAACTTGATGCTGAAGTCCATGTACGACTCGCCCTCGCTCCTCTCCCCGGTGGGCTTGGGGGGGAATATTGTTCTGACGGAACCCTCAAATTGCTGTCTCCAGAAGCTCGCTGTATCAGCCTCATTTCGAGTCTGTATCAGGTGGTTCACAAAACGCGAGAATGGGACTGGCTCAACCAACTTAAAGCCATCGTATGCTTCTTGAATTTGATGCAGAATCAGTGACAAACTGTGACCATCAAAGAGAGAGTGGTGTACTCTCCAGACGAAGTGGGTCGTTCCATTTGGGTCATCCACGATGGTCCAGCGGGTTAGAGGTTGGTTGAGCCCCATCATAGCGGCTGATTTATCATCGAGACAGGTTTTTAGATTGGTGCGGTGCTCCCACTGAATCTTGTGCTTGACTACCATCTGTAGGATGCCAGCTGCTTGAGTATCGACGAATCTTGTGCGCAAGATTTCATGCCGCTCCGAGACAATTTCACAAGACGCTTTGAATCGATCGATCTCAACACGCTCCGGGAGTTCATATGCTATAACCCCGATATATGAGGTGGGAAACTTGAGCGATAGCGCCAAGAGACCGGCCTGCAACGGCGTGCATGGATAGGCGTTTTCAATCTCGTTCACAGACCCTCCATGCAATGATATAAGTTCTGACTCGAGAACATCTTGATCAACAACTTTATTGACAAGGTTATATGGTTTATCATCTTCAAATTTGGAATTGATGGACGTCTTGAGTGCCAGTGCCATGTCTGCAAGCTTTGGGTTGGCGAATATGACTGCGACACTGAGGATATGGCCGCTGTTGTAACAATTTGTGACAAGTCTAGTTGCCAGTATAGAGTCACCACCCAGACGAAAAAAGTTGTGTGATCTGGCAATTAATGAGGCGTCTATGCACAGGACTTTTGCCCAGAGTTCTCGGAGAACGATTTCCATGGGAGTCAGGTCTTCCTTTTCAACGGGGCCTTGGTTTAACGAGAATGCCGATATTTGCTGAGCTGAAAGGCTCGCAGCTATCTCTCTCAAGGGCTTTCGGTCCGTCTTCCCAGACAGCGTCTTTTTCGGAGTACCTGAAAGCGGTACAGCAAGAGATGGTGTCATGTATCGAGGCAGGCGATCAGCCAGCGTTTCCATAATTTTTGAGATTGTTTTATGTGTTTCACTTGACACGTTATCCATTGGTCGAGCAGGAATCTCGTAATCGGAGTGCGAGAACCAAAGCATGAGCACTAGTTGCTGCCGGGAATCAAGTTGAGTTGTTACTAACTCAACAACCCCGTTGAGTCCCTCGGGCAATACCGAAGGCAAATGGCTCTCGACCTCACCAAGTTCAATGCGCTGCCCGTGGTACTTGACCTGCGTGTCCTTTCGTCCAACATAGTCCAAGGTTCCGTCAGGGTTGTAGCGAACCAGGTCCCCGGTACGGTAGACCTTGTTCTCGACATTTTCGGCAAAGGGCAGCCAGCCATCATTCGTCATCCAAGCCGTGTTTCCAGGTTGATTTATGTATTCTCGTGCGAGAGACGGACCTTGCACTAACAGCTCACCCGTGCATCCGAGTGGGAGCAGTTGACGATGGTCCTGCACATCAACCACCCAAAACATACACTCCACAGGGGGACCAATGTTAGTTGATCGGTCTGTCTTGCCGAGATTCTGGTTCCAGGCTATCATAGAGCATTCAGATGGACCATAGGCTCCGTGGAGCGCCACCTCTGACACCCATCTAGACGCCACGCGCTGAGATACTGCTTCACCTGCGAGCACCAAAGTCTTCAAGGTTGGAACATTGACAGGCTCCAGCATATCGGCCACAGTAGGTGTCAGCATGGCCGTGTTTGCAGACATGGAGTTGATAGCACCCGCAAGGTCGTTGACACGTTGATGGTCAGATGGAATGCAAACACAACCCCCATACATGAGGGTTGTGAAGATGTCGTACAAACTAACGTCAAAGGTGAACGCAGAAAATTGCAGTACACGGGACTGGGCGTTTAGGCCCCATAATCTCGCTTGGGATTGTGAATTGCTGCAGACAGCCGCATGTTCCATGATGATTCCCTTAGGCTTTCCAGTGCTACCTGATGTGAAGAGCACATAGGCTACATTTGATGGGACAACGCCGGGCAATACCTTCGGGTATGGAAGCTGTGAACTGATTGTAGCAAGGCAGTCGGCGTCAACTTGAAAAATGTTAGTGACAATATTAGTGAAAATTGCGCAGTGCTTGCTGGATGTGAGAGCAATGGTGGCTCCGGTATCAGCAGTGATGCTCGTGATGCGGCTATTGGGAAAGCTTGCATCGACGTTGACGAAACCAGCACCCGCTTTGAGAACGGATAGCATGGCAACGACTGCCCAAGCAGACTTGTCAAAACAGCATACTGCGATTTTTTCCGGCCCCAAATGGAAATGGCACTGTAGGTGCGCAGCGAGGGTGGTCGATAATCTCTCAAGATCTTCGTATGTCAAGCGACCATCCGCAGCTTCAACTGCTATGTGACCTGGATGTCGAATTGCCTGAGCGGAAACAAGCTCGTGAATCAAAGTATCCATGGGAGATTTGATGGACTCGGACTGCCGCATGATCGTCTTGATGTCGCTTTCACTTTGCAGCATCACGTCGATGGCAGGCTTTTGGGGGTTATCGAGGATGCACGCCACAGCCTTGCCAAAGGACTCAGCAAGGCTAGCAGCCTGAGTCTCGGAGAGTATTGATGTGGTGTAGCTCACACGAAGTCTGAGGCCCTCCACGGAGCTGGCAGCGACAATGTTAATAGGATACTCGGTAGGGGTGTAGTCCTCGATTCGGCGGAAAGCAACCCCTTCACCAGGCGCTTCGTCCGAGTCCTGGTATATTGACACAAGCGTATTAAAGAGAGACCCTCCCGGGATTTCCAGAGCATTGTGCATATCAGCCAGGGAGCAGTACTGGTGCGACATTTGCTCTGCTAAGTCGGTGGTTATTTTTCTCAGTATTTGCGAGATTGTTGCCGAGTTTCTAAAGTCAACGGAAAGAATCATGAGCCGCACGAATACACCAACTGCATCATGGATGCCCTGGATTGGAGCATCGCGACCAGAGCTCATATATGCGAAACTAACAGCGTTAGATTGAGTATAGTATCTCAACACCATTGACCAAGCAGCTTGAATCAAGGCGGCGACGGTTGTTCCCATCGCCTTGCACGACGCAAGCAGGTCGCGAGTGTCACCCAACTCAACAGAAACTGACCGAGTTTCTGGCACCTCGTGAGAATTTTGGTTCAATGCTGGGAAAAGCGAATCCATGTTCGCCCCAAGGTATTGCTTCCAGTACTCAACCGACTTATCCTGAATTTCCACGTAGCGGACATGGTCCGAGAGAATCAAGCCTGAGGTACAGGGCAGCACTCCACTGAAGTACTGGCTCATGTCTCTCGTAATCACGAAAAGAGACAATCCATCAACAATAGTGTGGCTAAACTCAAACTTGCAAAATATCCTTCTGTCAGGGCCTATGCAGATCGATAGCTGGTGAGCGGGCTCCGCTGCACTGAAGATTGCAGGCTGTCCTTGCCGTAGTATATCAAGCGCATCGCCCCCAGTACCGTCCAGAATGACAATCCTCGGTTCGACATTTCGCAGGACGACTTGCTCGTACGTACTACCATCTCGAGCACTGGGCACAAAAACGGTACGGAGTGCTGGGTGTCGTAGGACAACGGCTTTCCACGCGTTACATATCCTCCCAACATTGACAGGTTCCGCTTGTCGCTTTGTCGTGACTTCAATCAACGACTCAATGGTGTAACTTTCAGGCCTTCTGATTTTGGCAAGAAGCATGCCCTCTTGTACCGAAGAAGCCGGATAAACAGTTTCGATATTTCCAAGGTGCTCGTCGCCAATCGAAGGGAGAAAGCTACTCTCAAAGTTCTGCAACTGATCTGGGCTCAATGGAAGCAGCGGATAGTCGCTTAGAGTGCTCTGACGACTGAGGGTGCGCAACCGGCCGATGAGGGCGGTTATGGCCACTTTGCAGCGTAGAGCCCAATCTCCAAGTTCAACGGATGAATCAGTCGACGAAAATGAAAAATGCATTTTCCTGCTGGCATCAAAAGAGACACGGACATATCGGGAAGTCGGTACTTGACCTCCTGGAGTGGCATCATATTTCCATTTTTCGTCACCTGATTCCATTGTGATACCTGTCTCACCCATCTCAACGCTGCTATTCTCGTGGTTTCCGTCATATTCGATAGTTAGTATTGGGGACAGTTGAGTTGATCCATCAAATGGTGCAGCCTGTTCCCAAAGCGATGCCCTCATGGCGTCCTTTGTACTACGCAAAGCCTGCGCAATGTCGCTCTGTGCGACATCTGGTACAGTGACGGGTATTACCATATCGAAACGACCGACTTCTCTTGAAAGATCCAGATCTTCTTTGGGCAGAAAATCTCTAGCACTCGCTCTCACAGTGACATCGCAGGTAGAGGAGCCAACAACCTGGCAATGTGATGTCGTAACGGCGGCGACGACTAGGTCAATGGGGCGTGTGTTCATCGCAACATGGTTCGCACCGTCTAGGAGTAGCGAGATGTCTTCTCCTCCAATTGAGAGACTCTCGGTTATGACCGACAATGAGGAATTCGCAGGTTGATCTTGGTTGACCAAGTAGGCCTCGGCCCCTGCATGTCTTAGGCGAGACGTCAATGTACCATGTTCCAGCGTTGCGCTTTCCCTGCTCATCAGTGACTCTTTTCGGGCGAATTTAGTCAATGTTCGCGTGAAACTGTTCAGAAGTATCGGCCAGGACCTGCGGTCAAGAAGAAGCCTATGCGCCATCAATACTAATTTGTATGCATCGGTGTCGTGAACTCGGAATAGATGGGCTTCGAAGACGCTATCCCGCTCGCGCATCTGTCTTGGCAGCTCCGATACGCGCAAATCCATGTCGGCGACATGCTCAGCGTTATGAACGTGGTAAGCAGTTGCATTTGGGCCTTGTGGTTGAAGTATCGCAAACTCTGCTAATGTAGCATCCAATGCCGCGCGGATTATCTGATCATCAACATGCCCAGGCATCCGTAGCGAGACGGTCTGCAACGGTTCATCGAGCTTGGCTTGCCAAATCAGTTGCGGCAGTTCAGTGGGGTGTCCAAATTTGCTTCGAAATGAGCCCGCCGAGTTGTCAAGACAATTCCCGACGCGCATTTCAACGTCAAGGAGCTGCGAGCAAGATAGAAGATCTCGCACCGCAACTGCAAAGCCTTGCCGAAGCAATATATTCCTCACTTCGATTGCGCCCATCGAGTCTCCACCGAGTTCGATGAAGGACTTGTAGGGATCGACTTGTTCGGGCGAGACGCCATGAGCCGCTGCAAATGCCATCTGCAGCGCGCCAGGCGGTTTTTCCCCGGTTCGTTGTTCCGCTTTCTTGACATCCTCGTCAAGCAATTCCCTCAGCTTTGTCTCATCCACCTCGCCTGTCGCCGTAACCGAGAGCTCCTCCAGCACGAGCCATCGTTTGGGAAACGGTCGAACTCTGGTCGAGGCTCGGACGTTTTTTCGGATCAGCGAAACAATCTCCTTTTTCGTTTTTCCGGAGGCCGCCACTCGATCCTTGTTCAGCGACAGTGCAACGGCAACTTGGCCGTTCGTGGTCTCGATGTACCTGGCCTGGCGCACAAGAGGTTCGGTGAACAGAGCTTGCTCAATCGCGCCTCTGGCGTTTTCGGCTGGGAATGTCTCCATGTCTTTGGCGGCGTTTCTTCCACAGGAGTATGTTTCGTCTTTTAATTCTATAGTTTGTTGTACATGAACTGCGTGTGTTTTGTTCTTCTATCGGTTGTGAATATTGTGTTCGTCCTGTTTGTCGCCAACTGGGATCGGTTTGGTACTCGGGATTGCGGTGCTTGCTCTCAAAACGAGACAATGATTGAAAGGATGACTTCGCGATGGAACGAATTCGCAAATCGTCCCAGGTTCTAGCGAGAATGACCCGAAATCACATAAAATGTCACTGTTCAGGATAGAGAGCTGCAGACACGATCCTACGTATTGACGCATCGATGCCGACACATAATCAAGGCCATGGTAGGCTGTGCTTACACGCTACTCAACTTACAACTTCTCTCCACTGAGTTACGCCAACTCTGATCTGGTCATCCCTAGCACGCAATTGCATGTCCCCATAGAAATGGGGAATAATCTCCATCATGACTAAGGTGTATTTTTCGTCTCGAGATATAAAAAGAGTATCATCATGTCTCCTGCATCTGCCATACAGAAGTGTACAGTAGGTATGATGATTGGTGGGGTATTACATGCACACTAAACATGTCATAACAGATCCGAAGCACACGCTTACTGTGAATGTGTTCTGCTCCGCCGCGTACTTGTCCACTCGTGCTTCACTGGAGTAAACGGCAGCCTACTCTAGGCGATGGTGATAATGGATCATGATCAAACTCTTCATGCATAACGGGTGTATTAAATCACTTCGTAAGCCAAAATCCACATGGATGAGCTGACAAGCGTCATGGCGGGGATTATGAATCTCACCTGTTGGATAACATTACATACAGCACTGGGGAATTACGATACAAGTAACATGAGCAACATGGACTTCTCTATCTCATCTTCGCTCCCACCAAATTTGCGAGGGTAGTCGCAAGCGTAAGCAACCATCGACGCTCGAGAGTTGCCGTCATCGGTGCAGCTCACCCCCGTACCTGTTTCGTAATACTGTACTTATATACTTACTTACGAGCATGTTACCAGCTTGTGGCTGGCTGCGTGAGATCAGAGCGAGTGAAGGGCATCCGCCCGAGGCCAAAGCAGTGGCGGCTTACGGCGGTGGGTCGGAAATCAGCAACGGCTCACCGGTCACAATTCCATGGTGATATTACGCCATTGTCAGCCCTAGCTGCAACGTAATATTTCCTGGCCAAGATGACGCTGTCGCTTCACAATAGCACCATGGCCTATTCCAACTTGGGCCACGGCAACGAGGACGGCTACTCAACGCCATTCGTCTTCCCGTTATCATCGTACATGGCAGGCTTCTCCACCTTGCTGAGCCATCCAAATTCGTCCTTGCCCGTGCCATGGTAAATGCTGCGAAGCTTGTCTGAGAGTCTTTTTGCACAAGAGCCAGCCGCCAATGTGCTTTCTCGGTATTCAAATCTGTCGGATGTGCTCTTTCGGGTGATTGACTTGATGGAAACGATGGTGACTGCCGTTCCGCAGGCCATCACTTCGGTAAAACTTGGCAGCTCATCGTATTTGATCTTTCACGTTCGGTTCAGCCAGTGCTTCGGCAATACCGCAAGAGAAAGTCCACTCACCGCCCTTTGCTCCACGGTCCACCCAAAAGACTTGGCCAATCGCTGAACACTGTCGCACGTCACGCTGTTTACGACGTTCTTGGAGTCGGGGACAACGAGTGTCGTGACCTCCCCCACGACTTTGACGCCAACAAATGCAGATGTCGAGAACTCTTCAATCTCGCTTCGGGTCTTGCTGTCCAAGTGCAGGGTGATATGGAATCCCTCCTTCTTGGCCTGCTGGCTCCAGCGGATGACGGGCGAGTAGTTGCCGCCGACTTTGCCTGATCCAGTCCCCATTGGCGCGGCACGGTCAAAATCTTCAAGGATCAATGCGTCGAGTGGCTTCAAGCCGTGGAAGGCGCCCGAAGTGGTGACGAACACGCAAAAGACAAACTCGCCGGGTGGCTCCAGCCGAAGGCAGGCTCCCGAACCAAAGACGACTGGCCGAATGTACAGCATCGCATCGGACTTGTGCGGGGGGACAATGTCGGCATTGATCCCCACTGCCAGGTGGACGCATCGCAGGAAGTCGTCAATGGGGACTGGAGGAATGGATACCAGAGACGACGAGTGCATGAGACGGCGTGCGTGGAAGTCGGGCCTGACGATATGGATCTGTCCATCGGGGGCACGGAACGCTGCGTCCATCAGTTCAAAATATGACTCTCAATATCATTCAACGGCTCTTCGGCGCACCTTTTAGTCCTTCGTACGCCTCCGAGCCTAGATCACGTCAACTGCCTGGTGATAACCTCGTGCTTCTCGGTCAGTACTGACCATAGTGAAAGACAGGCGACAAGCCGTGGACGCGCAGGAAAGGATCCTGAACAACTTCGGGCTTGGACCAAGCGCCTTTCTCGCTCGTCCATCGGCACTCGACATGTGCATGCACTTGGCTCTCCGCCGATGTTGCGTTCCAATCTTGCGTTGGGAGTCGTCAGTGAAGGTATCATCATGGCCGGCCTGTAACTTACCGAGCCCTTCACGTGGTGGAGGTGGGAATGGCATGGTCCCGATTTCAACCCAGGATGATCGAGTTACTATGATGCAAACAAAAAGACTATGGTATGGGCTGGCAGGATATGAAACTTGTAGAGCATGGTGCCACGGTGATCTAAGTAGGACACATGCATCCTACCGGCCGGGACGGAGGAACACAAGGCATTACTAAGTTTGGCAGGACCGGGATCCTGAGTGGTTTACTCCGCACAGGAGACGCGGATGATCGATCCGGGGCGTGTCCAGCATGCTTGATGTTGCACCGAAACGTAATACGCGCATCCAGCCAGACTTGGTTGGGGTTCGCATTGGGCCCAGCGGACAAGCGAGTACTTAGGACCATGGGTCCAATGAGGTTACACTTCTGGGCGGGGTTGGCAAGGAGCTCAAGCCTCCAGCAGGACACATTGTCGCATCGAAGCATCGCCAACGTACTTTGATGCCACATGCTGGTCATTCCGGGCATATTGATCCGATATAGGGTGGTTACACCTGCAATTGTCCCCTCTCCGGATTCGTGCGGGAGGTGTCGAGTTTGCTGCATGTTCAATTCGGAGGGTACACGGAAAAACGTGAATGCAAAGAAAGCATCATGGAAGTAGGCTCTACGCAGCACGAATGATTGGATTGTTGGTAAAGGAAATGTGGTGTGAATAGCTTCTACTTTGGAATCGTTGGTTGGAAGAGGGAATCATTTAAATCCTACGGAGTACATACGTGGCCCGATAGTCGGGAATAAATACTTACATGTACATGTGCATGTACACGAAAGCAGCGGTATCGGCCCTCCTTGCTGTTCAGCCACAACTGACCCACTTTGGGATTGCTAGCTACTGAAACAGGCACCTAAGTACTTACTGTAGAAGTACTTAAGTACTTGGGTGTGCCTTTTTGTATTTTATAGCGCTAAAGTTATATAGCGGGGCCTTCTGTGGCGCTAAAGTACTTGCTTGCTCCGTAGATACGGAGTATTAAGTAAGTACTTGGTTAGGAATATTTGTCTTAATCTGCAGAGTTCAATATTATTCCTTTCCGGCTCAGGCGGGAGCAATGTTTACTGTGGCTGGCAGACAGTGGCGTTTGAAGCCGCAGAACGAGCAGATGGTGAACTTACTAAGAAATTGCTGACTAATCATTTGCTGCTATATAAAGCATGCTGTAATTCTGCAGAAAGATGGATCCTTAATCCAATAACCTAAGCAAACTTCAACGACATTGGCATTATGGCGTCGAGCTCAAAGCCAGAGGCCAGCATGCTCTGGGGTGGCCGCTTCACAGGTAAGATGAAGGATTGGTTTCAATCACTATAGCATCTCCCAATTGTTGCTAACTCGCTTTCCCTCGACAAAGGCAAACTGGATCCTCTTATGCAGAAGTACAATAATAGCATCACCTTCGACTGCGTCCTTTACAAGGAAGACATCCTCGGCAGCATTGCATTTGCCCGTGCGAACGCTAAAGCTGGCATAATCACCGATGAAGAGTTCAACACGATCGAATCGGGCCTTCATATGGTGAAGAAGGAATGGGAGTCAAACACCTTCGAGATCAAAACATCCGACGAGGACATCCATACTGCGAATGAACGCCGGCTCTGTGAGATTATCGGCAAAAAGGGCAAGGAGGTGGGCGGCAAGCTGCATTCCGGCCGCAGCAGGAACGAGCAGGTTGTCTGCGATATGCGCATGTGGCTGCGACAAGAGCTGCGAGACATTGAGCAACATCTCGTGAGCTTCCTGCGCGTCATTGCTGCTCGCGCCGAGCAGGACATCGACTACATCATGCCCGGATACACGCACCTACAGCGTGCACAGCCCATCCGCTGGAGTCATTGGCTGTTATCCTACGGTTTCGCCTTTGCCGCCGACCTCGAACGCCTACGCGAGGTTATTTCTCGCGTCAATCGCAATCCGTTGGGCTGCGGGGCCCTCGCCGGCAACCCTTTCAACCTTGACCGCGATATGATCACCAAAGAACTCGAATTCGAGGGGCTTCTTTGGAACTCAATGGGCGGCGTAGCCGACCGCGACTTTGTTACGGAGACGTTGCAGTGGGGTTCGATGCTGATGCAGCACGTCTCGCGATGGGCTGAGGATCTCATCATCTACTCAACCGCCGAGTTTGGCTTCGTCCACCTCGCCGATGCCTACTCTACCGGTAGCTCGCTGATGCCCCAGAAGAAGAATCCAGATAGCCTTGAGCTTCTGCGTGGCAAGAGCGGTCGTGCATTTGGCCACATGGCAGGCTTTATGATGACCCAAAAAGGGCTGGCCAGCACGTACAACAAGGATTTGCAGGAGAGTATCGAGCCGATGCTCGACCACGTTAAGACGGTAGCCGACAGCATCCAGATCGCTAACGGCGTCTTGTCCACGCTAACGGCCAATCCGGACAAGATGCGTGCTGCCCTCGACCCCTTCATGCTTGCTACCGACGTGGCCGACTACCTTGTCCTCAAGGGCGTCCCCTTCCGTGAAACCCACCACACTTCGGGTCGCTGCGTCGCTAAGTCGGAGGAGCTGGGCATTCCGATGAATGAGCTCTCGCTTGAGCAATTCAAGGCCATCGATCATCGCTTCGAAGAGGACATTTTCGATGCCTTTAGTTATGAGGCAAGCGTCGAACGCCGCTCGGCGAAGGGTGGCACCAGCAAGTCGAGCGTCCTAGAGCAGATCAAGGTGCTCCAGGGCATGCTCGGCTAAGGTATAGACAGCTGTGATTGGAAGGGGCCCAGCGAGAGAGGATGCAGTCGACGAGGCAGTGACGAAGTGTATGTAGCTTGTGCCAGCAAGGACAAGAGGAATGATGTATTCCTTGCTTTTAAAGAACGTGATGATAAAAATGGTTCCGTTTGGTAGCCTAACGAGGGGCAGGAGCATGCTTTGCCGTTGAGAAATATGAAATGGCTCTCATAAAGTGGCTGCCGTAAATGACAAGCCATAAGCAAGGGGTATTCAGTACAGGTATAAATAAGTATGTATGAGTATATCTACTTCTATTGCGGCAACGTGTACGTCCGTGAGCGAAATTTGCCCATGGCTCATTATTAATAATAGTCTTATGCGGCCAGAATCCCGGCGTAAGCCCCTCACCACATCCGTGTCAACTTCTCCATTGGACACCAATGGTCATGTTGAGTTACACTCAGGTGACCCTCCAATTGTATGGACTGAGTCTCGCAAATGAGGGTGTTGGGAACCTGGGCCACCGGCCTGTTGAAACACTGTCAGATCATATTTTGGCCCGTCGCTTGGATTAAAAGTCAGGACACCATACTATTTCATCGTTTTCGCAAACTTTGGGCATCAAAGTTGCTCACTTGGTGGAGAGAAGAAATAAGAGAGTGACTCGTAGCTGTGGTGAGGTCAACGCAGAGTCGCATCACTCGAATCCCCTGCCAATTTCCTTCCAACAAGTCACGAAATATGTGTTCAAACATCACTGGCGACCTGGATTTGAACGGCGCATCTAGCGACGACACTCCATCAGATACACGGTCGACTACCAGCTTGTCCTCAACAACCGTATCAACGGGCACATTGACAACCGGGAGGCATCACCTGTTGGTTCTCTCCGGCCACACCGCTGGCTCACTCACACAGGTCTCGGAACGTATCGTCAAATATGCGGAGGGTCATCCCAACCGCCTTGGCGATCTGGCCTACACGTTGCGCTCACAGCATGAACAGCTGGCCTACCGCTCGTACGCCGTTGCGTCAGACGGTGGGACCGAAGTTTCAGTGAAGATGTCACCTGCGGTGCAGGTAAAGGACAGCAATCCCGTCTGCAACTTCATCTTTACAGGACAAGGCGCGCAGTGGGCACGTATGGGGGCCGAACTCCTATCCGACTTTCCCGGGTTTCGCAAATCCATTCAAGCCATGGACAATGCGCTGCAGCACGTTCCGAACCCTCCCCCTTGGACAATCGAGGCACAGCTTTGTCTTCCTGAGGGGGAAAGTAGAGTGAACGAGCCTGAATTTGTCCAGCCTCTCTGCACTGCAATACAAATTGGCCTCGCCGACGTACTACGATCGGCAGGCGTCAAGCCTGCCGCAATTGGCAGTCACTCTGGCGGTGATGTCGCTGCCGCGTACGCAGCAGGGGCGTTGACGCAAAGGGAAGCCATCACAATTGCTTATTACATTGGTCAGGTCTCAAAGGATCATTCACGAAACGGCGGTCTAGTTGCAGTCAGACTTGGTCGAGAAGATGTGACACCTTTTTTGCCAGCACACGTCTCGGAAGGGGTGGCTATCGTTGCGTGCGACAACAGCCCCAACAGTGTCACTCTCTCTGGTGACAACGACACGCTGGAGACGGTGATGCAAAAGATCAAGGCTAGCAAGCCCGACTGCCTCGTCCGTCGTCTCCAAGTCGACAAGGCTTATCACTCGGAGCTCATGAATGATGTCGCCGGTTACTACGAGGGCGTTCTAGCTCCCCTGTTGTCACCAGCAACGCCGAAAATTCCTTTATATTCCAGCGTGACGGGAAAGCGCATAACTACGGAAGAGCCAGTCGGTGCTTCGCATTGGAGGAAAAACCTTGCGAGTCCCTGCTATTTTTACTCATCTATTCAGCAGATGCTTGAGGCCACAATGGAGCCGTCAAAGCCGCTGGTGCTCCTTGAAGTTGGCCCTCAGCCAGCGTTGCCAGGGCCAATTCGAGACATCATAAAAGGCATGGGCGCAGAGTTCTCCGGGACGGCACTCACCTACGCTACCACGTTGGTTCGAAAACAGCATGCGACGCAGGCATTCTTGTCTTCACTTGGCCAACTTCATCAAGTATCTGTCTCCGTCGACCTTGAGAACATTGCAAGAAGCATGGCTCCCCCGGGTGCAGAATACCAACCAAGTGTGTTGAGTGACTTGCCTCGATCTGAACCTCCTCAAACTATTGAACATGAGGTTTTCGAATTCAGCTCGGATGAGGATGAAGATTAGATTAGATCCATATTGCTTGATTTACAAATAATAGCACTGCGAATGCGAGCTTTGACGCGTTTATGAAGCAGCTTGATGACTCATGGTTGCCGATCACGATGGGGAAACCGGATATTCGTGCATGACTTTGAAACGACGAGCATACTATTACATTGCTATAGTGTATCATATTTTCTCCATCTCGCCCGTTGGATACACTGGCATGTGCCAGATAATATGAAGTATGCGATATGTACAATGATTGCTAATCTGTGTTGCGGCAAGCTCGGCGCAACCTACCCTAAAGCACACAAGATCAACTTTGGCTATTGTGGAAGAGCTGGTAAGCAGTTCAATCGGTATCAAATCTATCCGTCCCTGCTACAGTCGGGTGACAAAAGTGTCGATTCGATTTTGTAGTAGTTGAAGTGCCACCTAAATTGAATCGTCGCCACATTCTGTCGCATGTTGCATCTTGTTTCTGAATCGAAGTCCGGCGCATGTTTGATGGGTAAAATCGTACCCTCACGTCGGCACGGCGGTCGTGAGATTGCTCCGGCTTGCTCGTTCATCGTGCCATAAACGATGATTTGAAAATGCGTAAATGTCAAATATTCCGTCTAGAAATCAAAGCAGTTGCTGCTCTTGTGCTCTAGCATCTAATATTATTCAAGTCCACCCCCCTGGCGCTATTGATCCAGCGACCATCCACTGTGAACATCCATTAATGAGCAGCCTGTACCTGGTGCTCCGCCTCCGCGCCGCTTCCCTTCCACCAATTCCAAATCCACTTGCACCATACCCATGTTTCAATAGTACCTAGAATGCAGATGACGACGATGATGGCATTCTTCACGGCTGGGCTGGCACCGAGGCCATTGAAACTGAACGCCGGTAGCTCTCCTGGATTGCTGTTTCCTTGGCCACCCTGAGATGGTTGTTGGTTGTCCTCCTTGCTGCGAAGCGGTGCGTGGGAAGTCAAGTGTCTGCTGGTAGTTGGTGCAAGGATGCGATGGAAGCTTGGCTGTTGCCTGAGCTTTACGAATGTCCTCAGCTGCGATTGTTGGAAGCGCAATCCATTAGAGGCAATTCGACTTGACGTTGTGAAGACTGGAATCATTGTGAGTGAAGAGAGCGTCGGTTCAAGGAATTGAGAACAAATTTGGATGCTACCCGTGTCACCGTTGCTGTTGCTTGTAATGAGTCCAGCAAGGAGTGATGGTGGCTGTGTCAAGCTCGACTGATGACAGTTGATAGAACCTGAAAATAGCCAGCACAGTCAGCAAGGCAAGGGCCAACGCTCTCAATCAACATAAGTCGGACTGCTACTACGGACTAACAGCCACATAAAATTACGTCAAACCGGAAACAACCATGACGTCGCTGCCGAATGCTTGGCCCTGGAGCTGACAGATTCGTAATATTACTACCACTGGCCAGCCACTCGGGATTCATCACGAATGAGGACTTGTCCCCGGATCACATCATATTACGCCCAGGAGATGGACCCAGGCTTATTTTCCGCCTTGGTGGTATCGCCAATTGCTCATGGTGGATATCGAGCCCCAACTCGTGTAGCGTTCGTGCTAGCTTGAAACGCCGCAGCTCTGACAGCCGTCAAGGGTAAACAGAGACAGCCTCACAGTGCGTGCACTCCTGTGCTCAAAGATCAAATGGAAATTGCCGATTGTCGTTAACTACTTTCAACATTCGCCAAGATTTAGTATCGGAACGTATACGCCGTTGAAATCTTCAACGATGACAGCACCGATTAAACTCAATATTTCGGTCAACCCCGTCACCGATAACCCTGCACCGAAAGGTGCTGAGGAAAAGGTGCATCACCACAAGAATGGCAAGAAAATATTCCATAATCCATGGCCAAGCTGGCAGGAGCTAGACCCAGAGGCTGTGAAGGCACATATAAAGCAGTTAGTACGGATCCAACAAGTGTGTGTGAACGCTGGCTGACATTTGAGGAAAGACGAAAGTGGACAACAACCTGGACGCAGTGAGTTGTGATGTATATTGCTGTCTCGGAAGAGGACCAGACTAATATGATTGAATGCAAAGTCCTTCTACGGCGGAAGCCAACGTACGCGAAATCCCATAGCTCGTTGCATGACCTTGACAAAGCCAAATTTGGAGGCAGCAGGTAACCATTTCACATTGCAGATTCCGATTCAACGCCCAAAATTTTCGCACGATCGGGTTGTGGGCGATGCCTCCAATCTGCGAGCAACCTGGCTCGGTCATGCTTGCTACTTCGTCGAGTTTCCGAACGGGCTTCGCGTTCTCTTCGATCCTGTTATGACGGACAGATGCTCTCCCACTCAATGGTTTGGGCCTCGCAGATTCACGAAGCTTCCTTGCGAAGTCAAGGATATTCCAATCTTAGATGCCGTTGTCATATCCCACAATCACTATGACCATGTCAGAGATCTCCACCCCGGTAGATGCTCTCAGGCAGTGTTCAAGGCTAACATTGGATTTCGACAGCTGAGCCATCCGACAGTGACGGAAATACACAAGATCCACCCCAATGCGCACTTCTTCGTCCCGTTGGGAAATGAAAGCTGGTTTCGCTCTTCTGGGATTGACCATGTCACGGAGCTGGACTGGTGGGAGGGTGCCGACCTCGTCTTGAGCCCCCGCGACGAAAATTTGGAGGACAGGATTGCTGGGAGCATCTCGGCTCGCTTTACCTGTTTGCCGGCCCAGCATACCACAGGCCGTGCCCCTTGGGGAACTGACATGACGCTCTGGGCATCTTGGTCGGTCTCGTCCGCAGGGCCAGCAGGGGCTGCCGCCTCCGTCTTCTTTGGTGGGGACACTGGATACCGTGCGGTTCCGACGCTTGACAGGCAAGACGAAGATTGGGACGAAAGGTTCGCTAACCTTCCGGTTTGTCCTGCCTTTGCCGAGATCGGTGAGCATTATGGCCCCTTTTCACTAGGTCTTTTGCCAATCGGTGCGTACAAGCCACGCGCTCTGATGGCTCCGATTCATGCGAATCCGCGGGATGCAGTGGAAATTTTCGCCGACACGGGGTGCAAGCGAGCGTTAGCCATGCATTGGGGAACCTGGGTGCTGGGCGATGAAGATGTGAGAGAGCCACCACGGAGACTTGAGGAGGCTTTATTGCTCAAAGGTTTGCCCAAGAAAGGTGTTTTTGACATTTCTGGCATTGGCGAGACTGTTTCTATCCCTTTGTAACCGCTATTTCATTGCGTACTTCTCCTCTCAATATCCACCTTCATGTGCTGCTAGTATTTGTGTCGATAGGTCGTCCAGACAGTGGACCATTCACTAGGCATAGGCGGGCCGAAGCAGCCATGGCGCCCTGAATGCCCCCTATAAGTAATAGTAAGCAATTTGACGTAGCTAGTCGAGCAGTCCAACGTTCTCGAGTCGGTGAAACGGGGATGGATGTAATGTAAGCACTGACTTGTCGCTGAATGACCATTGCTTGGGCTTGGGGTGGATACTTAGTGTCTGCATGATGTGAGATGACCGTATTAGGCTTCGCAGCTCACCCATGGCCGAAAGTTCGTCCGGTCGGTAGGGCACGGCATTCTAAGCTTGCTGCCATCAGAGCTCCCATTCTTACTTGCGAGACCCGTACGGAGTACATATCTTGGTCACAAATCGAACCATTCGCCCTCTCATTTTCGCCGTAAGAAGTCAGCAACGATTTCGTGCAATCCTACGGAGCACTCCTGACCGTGAACCCATTAGCTCATCGTCCTATTGCAAGATGCACATCATTCTCACTGGCACGGGCCTGGTGGGCGCTATAGCTCTGGATGCATTGATTCGCGAAGTCGCCGTTGACAAGATCACCATCATCTCGCGATCAACAGTGCCACAAGCAGAAGGCCAGGGAAAGGTACAAGTAATTATTCAAGAGGATCTGGCGGTCTACAGTGACGAGACCTTGGCCCAGTTGAAAGGTGCCCATGGATGTATTTGGACAGCAGGCCCCCCTCTGATGGCCGTGACGAGACCGTGAGCCTATCTTGCATCAGTGTTCTCAAATGCAACGCGTGCTCTGATAACACTGCCATTTCCAGAGAGTACGAATACGGACATATTGACCTACCTTTCAAAGCTGCGAAAGCTTTTGCAACGCTGAATGACAAGTTCAATTTTGTCTATGTTTCACGTTCGTTGAAAATTGCCCGCTCGTCGCCGTCACCTCTCCGCACTGCTAACAAAGTTACACGCAGATGATGGGTGCCATGATACCCGCTCTATATACATATTCGACGTCAAGGCTCGAGCTGAGGAGAAGCTTTTCCAGCTGCATAACGATACAAGCAAAAGGCTCGAGATAAAGACCAAGGGTGGCATCGAAGAGCAAGATGCTCTGCCTTCCCTTGTGCTCTACTGCATCCGACCTGCGCTTATCGATTACAGCACCCACGATGCCATCAAGCCCTGGCTGAAGCCGCTGCCATGGACCAAGAAGTGGACCAACGGTGTCATTCTGCCGCTTTACAGGTTTCTGGGACTCTCTAACATAATGGGCACCTCTCAAGAGCTAGGTCAATCTATGATGGATCTGGCAATTTGCGACGGTCAGGATGTAGACGTGGAAGGCGCTTCGCCCGAAGGAAGGTGTCTTGGTGCTGTCGGGATGCGGAACTGGACCAGGGTACGGGATGACAAGATGAAGAACATGTCGGCGTATACGAACAAAGCTCCAACCGAGGCAACCTGAGTCGTCAATAATGTATCTTTCCGGCCTGATTATGGTTGCGTTATTTGTAAATGCTGAACTGAGCCGAGCTGTTCCGTGTCCATTAAAAGCCGGGGGAGGGTTGGACAGTTCCAACGTAAAGATAATACGGCGAAAACCCCGCAAATCGTCCAGGCTGGCTGGCCTGGAAGGAGGCTTTCCTGGAATTACTAGGGATAACGTACATGAATCAGTGGTATTACTGGAGGGACCAGTAGTCTTCATCATTCAATTACAACAGCTCATCTAAACGTACTCTCACAACCCCCCAGGGTTTGCTAGAGAATGATTGTGCGAAAATGCTTAACGATATTTTGGCGAATACGTCGTTATGGGAACACTTCGCTCTGTTGCGTCCAGATTTGTGCCATGTTTCGTGGTTGGCTTGTCGCTTCATCGTGGTATGAACACGGCTGGTGCGTGATGAGAGTGTGACCCTAGACTCAGGGAATCTGAACCGCCTAGAGCCAGAGGCACGCCATATGAGCCCCTAAATAATCGTTATGAACTCACATCAGATACGGCCTACATGTAGTTTCGCACCAAAAGTGTCGAGACTGTAATATTACTGCAATCCAGTCCAGGGCCGCTACATATAAACTCCGAATTTTCTATTTCCGAATTAATATTTCGTACCCAAGATGAGCCTGCAGTTAGTTCATAGCCTCGTCAGATTGGGGAAATCGGGGAGGGTCAGCAAACTGGGCGGGAAGCTGCTTCAAGCGATGTGTGATTATTGTCCGTCACTGGTGCAATGCACGTTGATGACCGAGCAGAGGGGCAAGCATTTCGTGGCTCATGGCCATAATTTGTCACAAAAATATATTTCGTCAATTCATGAATGTGATATTGCCAGCTCGTGTTCCCAATCCGTAGCATTGTACAGTTCTAAAGCTTCCCATCGCCGAGCCTGCCTGTGTCACCATATGACCAGCGCCAAGGAAGAAGTGAAGCCATCCTCTCGTTCCCCGACGCTACAAACAGGCATCCAACAGGTCGATGATATTTTGTTTAGGTATTTTGTTTGAGCAGTGAAGAACGAGTGTGGTGATAAGCACCATGCTGGAGCGGTCTCGTTGTCTTGATGCGCGGTTTCCTCCTGCCAAGGACATCATCAACGGCCAAAGAGAGGGCAGCTATTCAAAGTTAGGTACACGCAAAAATGCGGTAGGGATGATAGTAAATACCTCATCTTGCATCGCCTTTTTTATCGCCGCCACGTTTTGCTGTGACACAGACGTTGGGGCTGTAGCGGCGCTTAAAACCCGTTGTTGGAGACCGGGGTTGTCAGTTGCTGCAAGCAAGCCGCCAAAACTCGATTCCAGTGCCTTCATGTCGACGTTTTTGCCCTCATCTAAAAGTAAAGATTCTGCTGTTCGGAGCACTTCCTCATTGAGACCTCTCCGTTCCCAGGGATCCCACGACTGCGCGGCGTCGAGAACATTTGCCATGAGCCGCGGTAACCGCCTCTTTCTGCTCAGGCGTTGCTCTGCTGCAAGGGGGGACGTTTCATCGAATGTCGCGGTATAGTAGGCTTCAGAAAACGATTCAAGACTGCTGAAACCGAGCGACTCGAGGTTTTCTATCGCGGCCTCAATACGCTCTTCTAGTGAGTTTGGCGTCTGCGTCATCGAGGTTGAGGGTGAGGCGTCGCCGATCGGCTGTACAGTTGTGGGTTTCCAAGTTATGCTAGAGCTTTCGTTTGTCGAAGACAGGTCTAGTATGTCATCGACGTTTTGAAAGTCCGGCATGCTAAACGAGTTTTCTGTCGTTGGACTGTTTACGTTGTTGTACATTAAGTTTTTCATCGCTGCAGAGTCCTGCAGGTCAGAATCGAAAGCATGATGAAGGTGCGCCGGGGATATTCCCATACTCGACAGTAGCTCCTCCGTCTGAGCTGGTGACGCATTCTCAGGAAGGTTGCTGTTCATCCTGGCCAACAGCTGGATCTGAAACCGCAGGCAGTCCTGAATGATTGACTGAGATATATTTGCGTCCCCTTCGTTATGAGGTGGCTGTTGGCCTTGCTGGAGGATGGTTGGCATAGATGGACTCGGGGTCTGGGCCATGGTGCCGGGAGGGGTAGGTATCGATGATAAGGGGTATGAAGGTGCGTCACCATGAGGCATGAGCGGCATGACGTCCATGAACCACGAGTTGTCATCTGCACTTGTGGTATACATTTGATGAGGCGCGAATGTGTCCATTGCTTTGACTCCGTCGCTCTCAATTGTGGCATCGGGAGGCGTGGGCGGGGATGCAGCGCTGATACAATTTGGATCGATATCGTGCGACGGAGTAGCACCATGGCTTGACGGCGGCGGCGTCGCATGTGTTATCAAGTCGTTTGTCCGGTGCAAGAACTGGCCGTCGGCAGAACCCTCCTTCGCTCTCTGCTCCTCGTGAGCTTGAAGCCTAGACTGCAGTTCTCCTAGACGTGCCTTCATGCGACTGCCTGGGATGGACACGATTAGTGCGTTTTTCGGTCACACGGCGGGAACGCATATAACTCACGATACGATCTCTGTGCTACCCGATTTTGTATTCGCTTTTTCTCTTTCCGGTCCTTAACCCTCGTCCAGTCATCCTCTACTGATAACTCAACCTCATCCTTGTCTGGGAGGGAGTATGGACCAGCAGATGAGGATGATGTGGGTGCCATTGTCAACGAATATGTGAAGCACTATTCGTCACGTACAAGATTTCTCCAGCTAGTGTGCGGGATGAGAGGACATGGACGTTTAACGGTTGTTCATCGGCTGTTGACGTACGTCTAACCAACACAGGGTCGTCAAGGTGAAATACGATAAAAGAGATGCATGTGTTGATGCTTGTAGTCATTCTGAGAATCCCGCCAAGACAGCGAATTCACGCTGTCGCCCTTGGCCAATAGACGAGCACTGCACTGTGCACCCTTACTGAACAGTCTGGGGTGCTCAGGTATCGTGTTCTGAATCTGCAACTACAGTCGGTTCCCCACTGGGCGCTTGTCTGCAGATGCTACGCTCTTGGGATGTACAGATATTACAGTGAGAGTTGGATCTCGCAACAGATGCTGACGTGCCGTGGCTTGGTGATTGTGCCATGCGTGGCTTACGAATTACCGGAACCATCTCCTTTATGCCACAATGCAGTGCCAGATCAATACGGGCTTCAATGATGGCTGACATATGAGTGACTTGTTTTTCGATGCATGTGACACCTTTCAAATGCTCACGTCGGCTAACCAGGCAGCATGCTGAGGCGGAGCCACTGGGCCATTGTTACTGCTGCGTGTCCCCCATACATCCAGCGTCGAGTGATTCGGTTTCGTGCAGAAATACTCGGACTGAAAATACTTACTCTATCTTATGGTTTAGATTATGGAGACAAGCGCACGTAAGGACGTATCATGATTGATTGCTGTAAATATGTGCACAGTTCGCTTACTACTACCCAGTCATGCCTGATGAAAGGAATACGCAATCGAGTTTGCAGCGGCCAGCATTCCGTTACGCCAGATAGATGATCGAGAATAACGACCAGATAGAAAATCTAAGTTCACATTTCCGATGACCAGTCTTACTAATTCGATGTGTAAGTACGCGCTGATAAGCACTGTGTACTCGGTAGATGTTGCAATTATCCCGTTGGGGAGCACTGTAGTAATATTTTGCGCCTGATCAGGATTAGGCCATCTAGGTGTAAGTATGCATGACTTTTTTACCGAGTCGACGCACGAGGACCAGCTGCCTAGCCGTTAGTAAGAAGTAATTACTGCAGTAAAATTACTAAGGGTACGAGGGAATCTTCAACATGCATAATTACTCATATGTATGGGTTATTACTACACGTAGAGAGCACTTGTAAGTACGAAGTACATGTGTGCACTAGAATCCACTCTGTAACCCTCCATAGGTAATTACCAGGGAATTACAAGGAGACACGTTGACGAACATGAACTACAGTAAGTTGGAAGGCGGGCCATGCCTCCGGTGTGGCCCCGGGCATGATTCGGTGACTCCTGAGCCGCCAATATTGGGAGACCTTCTTTGTTGGACTAATTGCGTGTATCTCTCAGAGGCAAAATTGATGGCAGGACGTTGCAAATAACTTGACTAGGACAACCAAAATGAGGGAATTCGTTTGTCCCACTAGCTGGTTTTTCAAGAAAAGCTGTTGGAAGGTGTACGTGGCAATGAAATCACAAGACGAAGCACAAGATGCCCTATTCTTAGTTAGGTGCAGGGTGTAATTCCAATTTCATCATGAAGTGCTCGAATGCTTTTCGTTGTAGTAACAAGGAGGAAATGAAAATGGCTTAAAATGATTGATGAAATCTTCCATTTCAATTCGCGGACGACTATCTAATCCACCGAGATGCCGAACAGTCCGGCGACCGCATCTTTAGTCTCTCGCATCGCACGCTCTTCAGCATCCTTGAGTTCTTGCTCAAAGCCGCTGCCGTATCCAAAATACTGTTTCATAGCACTCCACCAAAAGGCAAGATCGAGAACAAACAGTGACAAGCGAACTGAGACAACCTGCATCAGGGACGAATTGCCTCCATCGTCTCGCACAGCACGTAGCGCACCCATACCAATGAGCTTGATTCGGTTGACGGGGGAACCAAGGAATCGGTTGTTCCCCTGGATGAGACCGATGCTTCTCTCTAGAAAGACAAGTTCCTGCGGGAAAAGCTCTTCTTCTCCGAGGTACGCCGCTGCCTCCTCAAACATCCGTTTCTGGCGCTCCTCGGACGTCTCCTTGCTTCGTTTCCATTCGTTACCGCCTTCAACTGCTGGCGGAGGATCCTTGTACGGCTTCATCAGGGACGCATCGGCCCAGGCATCGGCGTTTTTCATTCCCCATTCGTGGGAGATGCTCTGGAGAGAATCATCGTCGCCAGTGACGAGTGCCTTCCAGAAGTTAGAATACTGCCTCCGAAGCTTGTCTGACATCGTGATGTACAACCCATGGTCGAGAAGGACAACTTGGGGTTTCCCGGAGCCATTCGGATGCCGTCGAACAAGGATATTTCCTGGGTGCGGATCGCAGTGGACAAAACCCCAGGAAAACATCTGGGCGGAGAAAAGATCGATGATAGTTTCCATAATGTCATTGACGCGAAGACCCAAGCAGTAAGGGACACTGCCGGTGCTATTGGAGGTCGACGGCAGTGGCAGTCGATGATTGCCGGTGATGGCATCCTTGTCCCAGAGCTGCACCGCGTCGATCCACTCGGTTGTAAGAACGCGCTTTGTCGTCAGATCATGGTATACCTTGGGTATGTATACGCGGTCGCGCAGAGACGGGTCCGACGCGACCAGCTTGGCCATTTTTTCCGCATTAGCAGCCTCGTTCTCGAAGTCGGTTTCGCGCATGACCTGGTCCATGACAAACTGGCCGATCGTGCCCATCGGGAGGCCCGTCGACCAAGCGGTGTACTCGGCCATGATCTTCATCGACCACAGATCCCACGAGACCTGCTTGGAGATCTCGCGCCTCTGGACCTTGACTGCGACGGAGCGGCCGTCCGGAAGCGTTGCAAAGTGAACCTGGGCGATCGATGCCGAGGCCCTCGGCTCCTCCTCGAAGTCGGCGCCGAAAACTTCCTCGACGGTGCGCCCTTCAAAGTCCTGCTTTATGACCTTCTTCACATCCGACCATGAACTCTTCGGTGCATCATCGAACATCTCGCCAAATAGACGCTGATACTCTTCCGGCAACACGCTGCCCTGCATGGCTAGTGCCTGGCCAGCCTTGAGATACAGGCCGCCGTTCCACTTGAGCATCGTGCACAGCCTCTGGGCATTGCGCTGATGAAGATCCTCCTCGGGATGACGGGCAAACCAACAGTCGCGGCCGTAGTGAAGCTTGTAGTCGAGACCGATGCGTCCGAGCACGCCGTAGGCGACGATGGTTCGAAGCGTGACGCCGCCAAACACATATCGGTCGAGGAGGTAGTCGCCGATGCAGAGCTCGATAAGGAGAATGAGACCCTTCCAATACCACGATATTTTGATTGCTGGTTTGGCCTTGCCACTCTGTGACTTTTTGCCTCCATCAGTCTGCGAAAGTTTGCTGTCTCCATTCTCTATTATTCTCCCATGAGATGTCGCTGTTGTCGTCCCCGTATTGGCCGAGGACACCTGATTCTCAGCTACAGATTTACTGTATTGTCTCCAAAGGCCCGCCGAATACTGAGCGCGACCTGGGAGATAGTGGTTTCGCTGCAAATGGTGGCGCGTATGAATCGAGGAAGCAACACGCTGATGCCAACCCGGCAGCGCATGTACGCCTCGCAAAAGATTGAGCGCTTTCATTTTTGTCCTTGGACAGCAAAAAACAAGCCCGAAAAAATCCGAGTGTGACAAGTTGCAAATCTATGAGCTGCAGGCGGCTACGGAAGCCAGGCCGGCTTATGGGACTTCACATGATGCGTACGGGCGACAGACCCGATGCAGCCGTCATCATGCAGCATACATAGGCCGCAGCAGGCCGGGGCCTTGGAAGTCTGGAACACACTTGCGGCATGATCATCGTGATTGGCCCGGTTCTTAGACCCCCTTTTGTAACGTCATGTCCCTGTCAGAAACGGGGTAAGCGGGTTGGTCCTGGATCTACGCTCTTGAGGTTGCATTATAGGTGGAGTTGCATACAGTAAGATTCGCAAGTGCAGTGTACAGTACTTGTACGGAGTGCCTGTAGAGTATTTATTGTAGTTACATGCTGTAGTTGTACTTGGACCTTGTAATAGTACACACGCACATGTACTCCGTAGTGCTGGTAGATATTGACAGGACGGGCACAAGTAGGCTGTGAGATTGTGGATGGATGAGTGAATGGTGCACAGGTGGATAGTAAGAATCATGACTGAAAAGGTGAGAACAAAATCATCACGGCAAGCAATGATCCAAGTCATGCTTTGAATGCATTCCTCAATACACTCAAGTCTCCTGGACATTCTGCTGTTCCCTCTGACCACCTTTGATCTTGACGACAAACAGGAAGCAATCATGGACTTCCGGCAGGAGGCGTTTCTGCGCGCCGTGACTGCCCGTTTTCAACTTATTACTGTGACCCTGGTCGCAGCTGTCGGTTTTGCTGTAAGCCGAGACATGAGCATACGACGATAGGTGCAATGACAACTGACGCAAGCTACGGCGGCCGTAGATCCTCGGCGCTATTGTTTATCGAGCAGTGTTTCATCCTTTGTCGAAATACCCGGGACCCTTTCTTGCGAAATTCACGAACTTGTACTCCGCCTGGCATGCATGGAAAGGCGACATTCATTTGGATATCTATCGCTGTCACCAAAAATACGGTTCGTTGCATCGTCGCATTGCTTGCCGAATAGGCAGGGTCAAGAGCCAGAAGCTAACAATACGACGCAGGCAATCGCGTTCGATATGCACCCAATCGTCTCATCATTAACACCGATGGAGCTTTGCGCGGTACATTATGGCAGCGGCCCAGCATGCAAGAATTAATATCACTGACATTAGCGCAACAGACATCTACGGGCACCATTCTAACGTGGTCAAGTTTAGGAATTACGAGGTCCTGTCCAAGCAAGCAGCAAACTTGCTGACCCTGCGAGACAAGACTCAGCACGGACGGAGGAGACGGGTCATCAGTCAGGCATTTTCGGAAAATAGCCTTCGTATCTTTGAGCCCAAGATTCTGTCCCGGGTTGACAGATTCTGTGATCTTATGCGTAGAGGAAATGAACCTTCCAAGGATAGGGTTCCGGCTGGCCATTGGACGGGTCCCATCGACATGGCTCATGCGTGTAAGTGCCAACTCTCCTGCTGCTAGGCTTCCATCACTCATGCGGTGTGCAGTCAACAACCTGGCCTTCGACATTATGACTTCCGTCTCTTTCGACTCCGAGTTCGATACTATGGGTAGCCCTGAGTACCGATATGCAATGCAGGCCATAGAGGACTCCAACGTTCGGCTAGGAGTGCTCATTCAAGCACCAGAGTTAAACTTTGCCAAAATGGACCGAAAGCTGTTTCCCAAGGCTCTGGTTGGACGATACAAGTTTGTGAAATTTATTCGCATGGTCCTCGCCAAGCGACTTGGTGCAACGAAGACTGCGTCTAGGGACATCTTTTCTTTTTTGCAACAATGTAAAGATCCAACTACGGGGAAGGAACTAAGCACTGCGGAGCTGAGCACAGAAACTGCCACCTTCATTGTAGCAGGTATGTTTTCACGGCCAGCGTTTTGAGTACAGGCTGACAAGGATTCAGGAGCGGACACGTCGTCGACAAGCATGTCTGCCGTCTCTCACTATCTCA
This sequence comes from Drechmeria coniospora, assembly GCF_001625195.1. NCBI lineage: Eukaryota > Fungi > Ascomycota > Sordariomycetes > Hypocreales > Ophiocordycipitaceae > Drechmeria > Drechmeria coniospora. Next base: position 4,687,421 of record NC_054390.1, on the reverse strand, counting down.
CGGGTTCGTCCAGTTGCTACCGCCGAGTCGTGGAGGAGGTCCGGTCAACGTTTTTGAGCGTTGACGAGATTCGAATGGGACCGAAGTTAAACTCGTGTGCCTTTCTTCGAGCCTGCATTGACGAGTCCCTCCGCATGTCCCCACCCGGAGGAAGTGCCCTCTGGCGTGAGGTGGAAGATGGAGGCGCGCTCATTGACGGAACTTTCATCCCCGAACGAACCGAGATCGCCGTCGGCGTCTACAGCATCCACCATAGCCCTGCGTACTATAATGACCCCTTTTGTTACGACCCCGATCGATGGTATCGACCTGCAGACTCAAAGGGTGCCCGGAACGAATCCTCGAGGCTGCCTTACATGCCCTTTTCGGTCGGCGCTCGCAGCTGCGTTGGCAAGCCGCTCGCAATTGCTCAGATCATGATTGTATTTGCACGTCTCATTTGGGAGTTCGACCTGCGACGAGCAGATAGCGATTTCGATTGGATGGAAAAAGACTGTACTCCTACTGAATATGCCTTGCGGGATCACTTGACGGCCTGGAAAGAAGGCCCGATCTTGAGCATTCGGCCCCGGTTTTCGGATTAGGAAATCAGTAGTATCTGGCCTGAGCGGTTGTCATGTCGTCTTATCTACAGCCACAGATGAGTTTCATATTTTAGGCTAGATAATGCACTATCGTATTCCATGAATGAGGTTTTGCCATACTGATCCAACCACCGGCAAAAACAATTTCCCCAAAAGTTTCGTTAAAGCTACGCAAGTATGGTCGGTGGTTGTGGTTGACCTTGGGGGTATGTTCCTACGCATCCTGGCTCATTCACGTCTAAAATTAGAATGTTCTGGGGTTAACCTGATCGTGAATTATTTCTACCATATTTACCTCCGCCAAGACATTTCCGCTGTTCATACAAGCAATTACTGTATTGCTGACGGGCTTTGGATATAATGTTGCACGTCATCATAACCGCTGATCTGGGCCACTTGACAATGAAGAAAGGACCAATCAGTCATTAGGCAGAGCGATGGGGCGTAATCCGCCTTACGAGTATGGAGTTTTGTCTTTCCGCAATGGGACATTCATCTCTTACTAATGTACGGAGTTATCTGCACTGTCTTACACACGCCCATGTAACCTACTTACTCATCTATTTTCTTCGTAGTATTCACGTGTGGGCTCCTGACGTGAATGTAAATTTGATGACGATCTCTTAGTGCCAAAAGTCGTCTGCCAATGCTGGCTCTGATGCCCGGTCTCTCTCATCGTGGGCAACGACAAGCATTTTCGATTACTTGCAGGTGCAGAACGACACCAGTTTAAGGTAGCCGCACCAAATCGATTTCCCCATAGTATCAAATCCATCACTCACAAAGCATTGTGAGTTGGAGGGCTAGATAGTCATACAAACTCGGCATCTGAGCGTCTCTTATTGGGCGTGGCAGCCAGTCATCTCATTCCCTCTTCGGCTTTGTGTGCTATCACTTTACACCTCAAGTGAAAGTCCGCCCTGAAAGTCCCAATATATTCGAGCATACTTTCAAGGAAGCATAGCCAGAGTCATTTCCGAAATCAAACATGCCGAGCTTCACAGAATCACCCGGGGAGCCGTATGTCCCTGCCCCTTACAACAACATCGATCGACACGACGTTCATATCAGCACAGAGCCCAGTGTCAAGCATGAACGACCAACAGCGGACCCCATTGCCATTGTGGGAATGGCGATGCGTCTGCCGGGACGAGTGCATAATGGTGAAGAGTTCTGGAAGATGATGACGGAAAAGAGAAACGGTCTCTGCGAAGTGCCACAGGATCGGTACAACGTCGGCGGCTTTCACGATCCATCGGGAAAGCCAGGCACATTTCAAATGGACAAGGGATATTTCTTGCAAGATGTTGACATTCAGCAATTTGATACCTCTTTCTTCAGTGTGTCCAAGACAGAGCTGGAACGTCTTGACCCCCAACAGCGGCAGTTGCTCGAGGTTACTTACGAATGCATGGAGGATTCCGGAGCAACTTCGTGGCGAGGTAGCAATATCGGCTGCTACGTTGGAGTTTTTGGGGATGACTGGCAAGACCTCAACGCAAAAGAACCATTGCATAGAGGCGGCTACCGCGTCACCGGCTATGACGACTTTGTACTAGGAAATAGGGTATCGTACGAGTACGATCTGCACGGCCCCAGGTAAGATTTAGGCACAAGCATCATTGCGACAGAATTTGCTAATGTCCAAAAGTATGACGGTCAAGACTGGCTGCTCCTCTTCCCTAGTTTGCCTAGACATGGCCTGCGAGGCGATTCGAAAAGGGGACTGTGACGGCGCCCTTGTATGCGGCACCGGCTTGATCTTCTCGCCAACCATGACTCTGGCCCTCAGCGACCAGGGTGTTTTGTCCCCCTCTGGAGTTTGTAAGACATTTGACGCGTCTGCAAACGGCTATGGACGTGGCGAAGCCGTTAATGCCATCTACGTCAAGAGGTTAAGTCAAGCAATGGCAGACGGCGACCCCATACGCGCAATCATAAGGGGGACAAGCGTTAACTGCGATGGACACACGCAGGCAATGCTTACGCCGAGTCCAATAGCTCAGGAGGCTCTGATAAGGCGGGCATATGCTCAAGCCGGCATCGCAGATCTCTCCAAGACTGCCATGGTCGAGTGTCACGGCACTGGCACGAGTGTTGGTGATCCCTTGGAGACGGCAGCTGTTGCGAGATGCTTTGGCGACAAGGGCATAATTATCACATCTGTATGAGCCTTCTTTGTTTAAATGCCTGCCACAGAGCTCAGCTGACAGCGGATCAGGTCAAACCTAATGTTGGGCACTCGGAGGGCGCGGCCGGCCTAACCAGTCTCATCAAGGCTGTTTTGGCTATCGAACATAGACAAATACCGCCGAATATTTTTTTCGAGACTCCAAACCCAGAAAGTAAGTCAAGAATCCGTTTTCACTGTAAGGTTTATCCTCATAAAATCTACAGTCCCATTTGAGAAATGCAAACTTCACGTACCTGTCGAAACGGAAGAATGGCCTCACGGTCGCGCCGAAAGGGTCAGCGTTAACTCCTTCGGCATTGGTGGCGTTAACGCACATGTAAGAAATACACATTTGAATAGAACGAATGTAAACTGAACAGTACAGGTCATCGTGGAGTCCTTGCGAGAATACAACAATCGCGGGAAATGGTCATCTGGAGAATTGACCCAGATGATAGGTAAGAGTCAGGCTGACAGTATCGGAATTGCATACTTGAATGGTCATGATGAAACCTACGAGAGCTTCCATCAAAATGGAATAGCTCTCATTAAAGTAAACGGTCACTCCAACGGAAAAATAGATGAGAAAGTCAACAGCCATATAAACGGATATCATAAATCAAACAGCTGTACAAACGGGCACTCCGACAACGACATAGACAACAGCAATAGTACTGTTAACGGCAAAGGCACCATCAATGGGAACGGCACTGTCAAAGGTAGCGACAATGTGAACGGTAACGGCACTGTCGACAGTGCCTGTCCTGTCAACGGAAATGGTTCTATCAATGGTAACAGCACTGTGAAATGTATCGGCACAATCAACGGTAGCGGCAGCGTGAACGGTAACGGCGCTTTCAACGGTGACGGCACTATGAAAAGTAACGGCGCTGTCAACGGTAATGGTACTATCAGCGGAAATGGTACGGTCAACTGCAACAACACTGTCAACGGCGTCGCCAACGACACAGCCAACGGCGACGGAAATACTCATCATGCAAACAGCATCAGCAACGGCAATTCTAACGGCGTTTTAAATGGTGCTGGTATGGAGAAAGGCATTGGCAACGGCCCTGAGAACATCAATGGTCACGGCCCTGAAGTTAGCTTGGAATATGCGCATATGGACGGCAAAGGTAGTGTGGATGCAATTGTATCAAACGGCAATGGATCTGTCTACGGAAACGGCATTTCGAGGAGCAATGACCGTGGTCTGGACCATAGTCTGGACGAGGAATTTCCTCTACGTCCACAGTTGCTTCTATTCTCAGCAAGCGGTGATTCTTCACTAAAAGCGAGCATCGAAGAACATCAAAATTACCTCACACAAAGCGATGCTTCTCTTAAAGACATAGCTTACACTCTCGCACTCCGCCGAGAGCACAAATCTCACCGAGCTTACGCTATTGCAGCGAACAAGAACTCTTTGGATTTGTCTCCCTCCGAGCATTCGAACAAAGCCGCTCGCGTTGCATGGGTATTCACTGGGCAAGGAGCGCAATGGCCCGAAATGGGAGCTCAGCTGATCGACTCGAACCTTGTTTTCAGAAGTACTATTGACAAGCTAGACAACTTCCTTCGCGGGCTACCCGCCCCTCCATCGTGGACAATCAAAGACGAGCTACGTAAGGCTGCCGGCAAGAGCCGTGTTCAAAAGGCAGAGATGGGCCATCCTCTGTCCATTGCTGTGCAGGTGGCCCTTGTCGATGTGCTTCGATCTTGGAACATCCAACCGGACATTGTGCTCGGCCACTCGTCAGGAGAGACCGCAGCTGCATATGCTTGCGGCGCCATCACGGCAGAGGCGGCAATGGCCATTGGTACGTTCCGCGGTACAAACAGCACACAAACATCTGATAAGCGTGGCTCAATGGCTGCTATTGGTCTCGGACCACATGAAATGGCGCCTTACATGGAATCCGGCGTCGTTGTTGCGTGTGAAAACAGCCAATGCAGTGTTACGGTGTCTGGAGACACTGAGCAGGTGGAAAAGGTGGTGCAGAATGTCAAGGAGAAACAACCCGGTGTCCTTGCCCGTATGTTACGTGTCGAAAGAGCGTTCCATTCTCACCACATGCTGGAGAATGGCCCCCAGTACGAGGAGCACCTGCTGCCTTTTGTGACAAGCGTTTCTCCTGTCGTCCCTTTCTACTCGTCTGTTACTGGGAAACGACTTACCGGGGATGGCAGCCTCGGGCCGGCGTACTGGAGAAAAAACATGGAGAGCCCTGTTTTGTTCAACACCGCCCTTCGGTCAGCCCTTGCTGGGGTGGATGGAAAGGTGGCCATTGTCGAAATCGGACCTCACCCAGCACTCAAGGGGCCCATAGGCCAGATACTGAGAGATCTCGACCGAGGAGATGACGTGCACATGGGAACACTGCAGAGAGACAAGATAGACGAAGAAAGCATGCTGCACCTCGCCGGAAAGTTGTTCCAGCACGGTGTTGATGTCGACTATTCTGCCGTCGGCGTCGCTGGAGGAAGTCATGTTCGAAACATGCCGCGATACTCATGGAAGCGCGACACCGCTCACTGGGCAGAGTCTCGTATGACCCGCGAATGGCGTTTCCGCGAGCATGCTCCGCATGAACTGCTCGGCTCCAGGGTTCTTGAGGTGTCCAACAGCCCGTTTTGGAGAAACAAGCTGGCCTTGGAAGACGCCCCGTGGCTGTCGGGGCACGAAGTTAACGGCCAGGTTATCTTTCCGGGTGCTGGGTACATTTGCATGGTAGGAGAGGCCATTAGACAGCTGGAAGGCGACACAACTTACAGTCTGCGAAACGTCAAGATCACAGCCGGACTCGTTCTTGACCACGGAAAGACGGTCGAGCTGGTGACCAGCATAACCCCTATTTCGTCGGACTCGTCAGACGAATCGCCCTGGTATACCTTTGGCATCAGCTCCCATGACGGCACCAGGTGGATCAACCATTGTGCCGGTGAGGCTCGTGCATCGGTTGATAAATCTGTGGACCTTAGTGCTCAAGCACAGGCGCCTCTTCCCCGAAAGGTGGAGGATGGCGAATGGTACGGCATCCTTAACCGGGTAGGTTTCAATTACACCGGACTGTTCCAGGGATTACGCAATATTTCCTCTGCGACTGACGCAAGTCTCTCAACTGCCGCTGTTCCATTTCTGCAGACCGGGACCAGGGGCAACTACGCCATGCACCCTGCAACTATCGACCAGTGTTTCCAACTCTTCACCGTTTCTGCCTATCGTGGACTTGGTCGAAACTGCAAGAGCATCGCCGTGCCCACCTTCATCGAAGGAATGATAGTGCGCCCTACCACGGACGATCTTGATGTTGTAGCCGACATTGGCACGCTCGAGCGTGGATCGTTCGTTGGTAACCTGACAGCCCAGAGCAATGGCGAGATGATTTTGTCACTCAGGGGCTTCAAAGCGTCGGCATTGACCCGTGAAGATGACGCCGACGAGAATTTACCTCTCATCACCCAGTTTGAGTGGAAGCCGCATGCGGATTTCTTGAATCTAAAGGATCACATGCATCCACGTACCCACATTCCCAGAGAGTGGTCGTTATTTGAGGAGCTTATGATTCTCTGCATCATCGACCATGTAGAAAACATCAGACTGACGGAGGAGACCCAACCTCATCTTCGCAAATTCCTTTCCTGGATGCAGGAACAGCTTGAAAAGTACAAGTCTGGCGCCAACGTCTTCGTCTCCAACGAAACGCGCCTGTGGGAGCTCACTCGAGAGCAACGCTTGTCGAGGATTGAAGAGATCGTGATCGATGGTGAAAAATCGCAATATCCAGCGTTCTGCATCGCCATTCACCGCTTGTTCAAAGCCGTTGACTCCATCTTCGAAGGTAAAACGCATCCGCTTCATGTGCTGATGAAGGACGACATCCTCACTGATTTCTACGCCGTCGGAGACGAGCTCGAGTACGAAGACGCACTGCAGGCTCTCGGACACACAAACCCCCGACTTAGGATCCTCGAAGTCGGTGCCGGAACTGGAGGCACCACGGTGAAAGTCCTCAAGGCACTCAAGTCGCGACAAGGCGAGCGACTATTTGGAAGCTACACCTACACCGACATCTCCACCGGCTTCATGGCGGCTGCCAAGGAACGATTTGCAGACGTCGAGAATATAGAATATGCCGCGCTCGATATTTCTCAAAGCCCCGTGGAGCAGGGATTCCAAGAGGGTGGGTATGATCTGATCGTCGCATCCAACGTCATCCATGCCACCCCATGCCTACAGACCTCTCTGCTTCACCTGAGGACCCTGCTCAGCCCTGGTGGTCGACTGTTCCTGCAGGAGCTCTGCCCCGATGCCAAATACGTCAACTATGTGATGGGCTACCTATCTGGTTGGTGGTTGGGAGATGACGACAACCGTTCTTCGGAGCCCTACATCTCACCCGAGAGATGGACCAAAGAACTGGTGGCAGCCGGTTTCCAGGAGCCTGCCATCGCCATCGATGGCATTGCCCCGTACCAGCAAAGCGCTGGAATCATGGCAGTTCCTGCAATAACAGTCAACAAGCCACCCAGGGTCACTCTCGTGACGTACACTCTCAGCGGAGCCTACGTGAGAGAAGCAAAGGACACCCTCGAGGCTAGAGGAATGGCAGTTGATGTGTGCCTCTTTGGCTCGCCCTTGCCAGCTCAGGATGCAATCTCGCTTCTGGACCTCCAGGAGGCCATGGTGCATGGTCTGACAAAGGACTCTTTCGAGAGTCTTGTTGCTCACTTGAACTCTATCAATGCGAAGCTGGTCTGGGCGACTCGTCCTTCGCAGGTCAATTGCGAGGATCCAAGAACTGCCATGACCCTAGGTCTAGCCCGCACTGCTCGAAGTGAGCTTTCGGTCAAGCTGTTCACGGTTGAAATTGACACCAAAATCACCCCTTCATCTGCAACCGAGGCACTTGTCGACGTGCTCATGCGCGTTCAGTCGCCGGAGCTGGATGCCGATTCTATGGACCCTGACTGGGAATTCGCCGTCGTTGGCAACCGGATTCTCGTTCCACGGATGCACTGGCAGACAATGTCGAATGCCTTCTCCAGCACAGAAAGGGCCAGCGATGATCCGTCTTTGAAATACCTCACCGTCAAGACGCCCGGATTGCTTCACACCATGGGGTGGAGCGAAGTGACGCGCACACCACTGGGCCATGGTCAAGTCCTCGTGCAGACGAAGGCTATCGGTCTGAACTTTAGAGTAGGCATTTTCCGTACCGCAAAAGATTTTGTCCACTAACACCGAGCAGGATGTTCTCATTGCACTTGGCGTCCTTGACAACAGCCCACGAGAGATTGGCTTGGAAGGCTGTGGAATCATCACGGAGGTCGGCCCTGGAGTGCAGAAATTCGCCATCGGCGATCGCGTCATGTACATGTCGAGTGGTTGTTTCACAACGCACATCGCCTTGTCCCAGACCCTCTGCGTCAAGATTGACGACTCGCTGAGTTTCGAGCAGGGCGCTGCTCTACCGTGTGTGTATGCCACAGCAACGATGGCCCTCACGGACAAAGCCAATTTGAAGCATGGACAGGTATGCATGCGAGTCGAATCATAGGCATTCGAAGATTCCTCTTCGGAACGCTGACGTATTTTTCATGGCAGTCGATTCTCATCCACTCTGCCTGTGGCGGTGTCGGTCTGGCCGCCATTCAGATTGCACAAATGCTCGGTGCCGAGGTGAGTTTCACCCGATGAATGTCCTTGCATGTGTGATCGACTCTGACAACGTTTTAAGGTCTATTGCACTGTTGGAAATGATGAAAAGATTCAGTATCTCATTGAGCAACACAAGATACCGCGATCGCACATCTTCAACTCGCGCGATTCATCCTTCCTGGGCGATGTGATGCGCGCGACCAACGACAGGGGCGTCGATGTCGTCCTTAACTCTCTTGCGGGGGAGCTTCTCCAAGCGTCTTGGAAATGCGTGGCCGAGTTTGGCACCATGATTGAGATTGGTAAACGAGACTTCCGACGACGCGCTAAGCTGTCTATGGAAGCTTTCGAGGCCAACCGTACTTTTGTCGGCCTCGACCTGTGGCAGGTCTCGCAGGTTCGGCCAGAGAAGGCCGCGGAGTAAGTGACGTCGCGGTGATGCCTCAACGATCTGCTAAAAGTTCATGTGCTAATGACTGTTAAGACTCTTGGAGCGCTGCGTCAGGTGGATCCGTGATGGTGCGCTCAATCCTGGCGTCATTGCCAAGGTCTTCGAGGCTGGCCAGATTCAGGATGCCTTCCGATTCATGCAGGGCGGCCGACATATAGGAAAGATCATCGTGGCGATGCCCGATGATCCTTCATCTGTCGAAGCCGTCGCCGATCGTCCTGCCCCGTCGTTCCGCTCCGACCGCAGCTACCTTCTCGTTGGCGGTCTCGGCGGGTTAGGAAGGGCCATTGCGATGTGGATGGTCGAGCAGGGCGCTCGTCACCTTGTTTTCCTCTCCCGATCTGCCAAGGTCAAGCCAGAGTTGCAGGGATTCATGGACGAGCTCCAGTCTCAAGGCTGCGAAGTCCAGCTGGCTGCCGGTAGTGTCAGTAACGTGGAGGACGTAGAGAAGGCAGTTCAGGCGGCGTCGAGGCCGATCGCAGGAGTCATGAACCTGTCCATGGTCTTGAAGGTCCGTACTCGTTCGCTCCCGGTTCCTCTCTCGTGCCGAGCGTAAATTGGAGGCTAACTCGTGAACAGGATGTCTCCCTGTCTGACATGTCGTTTGACGACTGGACCACGGCGGTAGCACCAAAAGTTCAGGGCACATGGAATCTCCACAATGCCATCACTTCCGAACTGGACTTTTTCATCCTATGCTCATCCTACAGCGGCATCGTCGGTCAATGGGGTCAGGCCAATTATAGCGCCGCCAACACTTTCCTCGATGCCTTTGTGCAGTTCCGCCACCGCAACGGATTGGCGGCATCGGTCATCGATATCGGCGTCATGGGCGAGGTCGGGTTCGTCTCCAAGAACAAGGATATTCTTGACCGGTTCCAAAAATCGGGAATGCGGATTCTCAAGGAGCAGGATCTGCTTGACGCAACCAACCTGGCGATTCAACGATCCAGGCCGATCAATCCGCGAGCGTCGGACGGAGCGTACACAAGTCCTGGCCAGATTCTGCTGGGACTTGTCACCACCGTGCCCATCGCTTCCCCGAACAACCGTGTGGTTTGGAAAAAAGATGTTCGAATGAGCATATACCACAACATCAACGGCGCTGCAGACGCCTCGGCCAAGACCACCAAGGAGCAAGACAGCGTCGGAGCTCTGTTGGCCGCGGCCGCGTCGGATCCCGCTATTCTGGAGGAGCAAAGCACCACGACCATCATTGCGACGGCAATTGCATCTGCGCTGGCCAACTTCCTCATCAAGGAGGAGGGGAGTATTAAGATTGAACACTCTCCGGAGAATGCCGGTCTCGACTCCCTGGTAGCTATGGAGCTGCGGAACTGGATTCGGCAAAAGTTCAGCGTCGAGACGACGGTGATGACGATTGTGCAGAGCCCCTCGCTGCTGAATCTGGGGGATCTCATCCGCGTCGCCCTGGTGCAGCGGGCTTGAAGCAGGCCACCATGTGGATGGAATGTCGAATCTTCCGATTACATGGTATTCGTTCAAGAGACTTCTTCGAGTCGTATCCATGAGTTGAGCGTTACATGAGGCACACTCCAATATGTTTCTCACGCCGTTTTTTTTGGGGGGGGGGTGAGGGGGGGAATGAACGCATCATGATTTCGTCCACAATTTTTATGGTGCTCTGAGGAAACGCAAAATGATGCCATTTAAACCTCAGGCATTAATTCTTGAATGGGGAGGACGAAAGGTAACATTACCCACTGTATCTACGGAATAGCACGCCCAGTAGGCCGCTGGCCTAGGTACAACGTGGTAGTTATTGGTATTTGTCGCTAGATCAATAGCGACATCAATTTCCACAGCGCACCTTCTGCTACAGCGAACGGTTTCGCAGCGATACAACACACCTGTAATTCTTGCCTATACCGCTGTAGCGAGAGTCCCCCAGCTGCCACGGTCGCCTTCAGTGTTGCAGCTGTCATTGAGCCCCGCCGACCAACTGCGGCCGCCCCGGAGCCACTCGGTCCGTAGCAAATGCAACCCGTGCATAGCTTGACGGCTCGGAACGGCTGGTATGCAGAGCTTGCAGTAAACTCTAGTTGCAACCAATGTAGCGTGGATTTTCAGCATACTGTCCTACTCATTCATCGGCTGAAATTCGACTAGTAAAGGGTCTGATAGCATGGTCTGTAAGTGCGGCCACGACCTCTGTCACTGCCGGCGTTGCTTCGGCACTGAGTCCGTTCCAGAAGCGATATGCTTAGACCTCGGTACGCTCGGAGCCGTCTCAGTGAGGCATTACGCCATGTCCATCGGAGTATTTGAAATGCCGCATTGGGTTTGAGATCGGAGTGGCCGTCAGTAGAGTGCTGAAGCAGCGATCCGGGCAGGACGAATCATGATGAAATTTACTGCTCGTTTTAGTTATTGGATTAAAGGGTCCAAGTCGGGAAGTGATTCTGTGACAACCCTGCCAGTTTTGCGCCTTCTTAGTTCTAGAATGAATTATGTATTCAGGGCTCGAACTAGATCCGCTGGCTCACCATCTATTTGGTGTAAAAGTACCGAAGATGTGGGCGAAGATCTTCCATGAAATGAATATGATCTGGTTGAAGCTTAACATGGGGAGCTTGTTCTACAAATTGGAAGTATTCATTGGTCGTAGTGTAAGCATCATACTTTCTTTTCGGGCGCGTATTCAATGCGGGGTGGGGAGGATTCGGATTGTTGGGATTATTGTGGTGATCTTCGATACGGCGTGGGTTTCGGACGCCAATGGAGCAAGGATTGCATTGTGTTGATGTCCTTCGACTTCCACGTTCGTTTCTGATTCAATTGGGGCTTTATCAGGGACCTTTCCAGACTTTGCACTGTTAAGAGGACGGTTTTCTTCGACATTGGTTTCCGTTTCCATTTGAGGCAGTTTCTCCTTCGACAATATGACCAAATCCCTCTCCGTATTGACGATTTTCGCAGCCTCCTCGACAGAAATGCCAAAAATGCTGCTAAGTTTGGCTACGAATAAACGATATTCTGATACATCGGTGATGTCAGTAGGGGAGCCAGCTAATGGCCATATTCGTATTGCCTTGAATGTCCGAACCATAGAAACAATCGTCGCCACGCTCGTACGTTGCCTTTGGGCCCGAAAATCAGCACGCCTTTGGGTGCCGCTGAGCCTGCTTGTTGCACTGCTAATACTTTCGCAACTGCCATTTCATTTTCTTCATGCAGAGGTTCAACTCTGAAGCCTTGCTTTTCAAATTCGGCAGCAAAGTAGTGGTTCTTTTTATCTCGATCTGTCAGGTAGAAATCGGTGACACCTTGACTGTGAAGTCTGTGCATGAAGTCTGGAGACAGTACCGGAACTTGACCTTCAATCTGTTCATCGATCTTGACTATATAGAATTTCTCGCTCTCTCAAAGGTCTAGTACTTGATGGACATGCGTTGCTTAAAGCTGAATTTGGGGATGACCTTCAAGATGCCTCAAGTATTCGGTACTGGATACGTATGGAGCACGGGGGGTTGGTTCCAATGCAGGCGGAGATTTATTGGGGACGTTGATGGAATTCAGATCATTGACAGGTTGTTTTCCTGTAGCATCGGAGTCTGTTGATGTTGCGTTATCAGGGACCTTTTGGATTGGATTGGTAATAGCTTGGTGCCCTTTGACGACAAGTTTGGGTAGGGCTGGTCTCACGTTGGATGAAGAGGCCCTACCCTCGTAAACTATTTCCTTTGCATTATCGTGAGAAATGCTATAAAGCTTGTGAAGGGAGTCTATGTGAAGATGATATGTTAATTCAGCGTTATTGACAGCAGGAGAACCCACTGATGGCTTCGGTGTCGTTGCCTTGCGGTTCCGAAGTATCTCAAGTACTCTCAACCCACCCTGGTTCACGTCATTCACCCGCAATCACACCAAGTAGTTTTTACGCGATGCGTCGCAAAGTAATTGCATAGTAAATCAGTAACGAAATGGGGGAAACTGAACAAGTCTAGGCGCGACCGCTTCAACGGGATGGCTGTCATCCCCGACCTAGCTTGGAGTTTTCGGACATGCGATAGACGAAAGGTATGAGTGCCCTGACAGAATCTCGTACGATTTTCAGCGATCCATTTGGTCACGTTCCGGGGTAATACTCCAAGGAAGCAGCGAGAGATCTGCTGTACGGGCGAAACCAGGTGGCGATGCTTATTGGGTCGACCAGCGACGACACTGGAAACCCCTAGCACATTCGATTCCGCAGCAAAAGTGTAAGTTCACACGATAGGTGGAACTGTTGAATAATATTTTGGGAAAGAGGATCCCTACATCTACTTGTTATGGTAAACCCTTACCGAGCGGAAGTCCTGCGACGCAGTCAACCTATTTTAGCAGGAATCCAACCCTCAGTGGGCTGTAGTGCTGAATGTATTGACTACCTTGGTAGGGAAGCAAGTGCTTGGCATGAATATACTTACATTCGCCATTCTGCAATCCCTCTGTGGCGCCTCGGTTAAAGTCGCAGTCGTGTCAATGGTATCCTACTCAAGCACATGCTGCCGGTAGGTAAGAACAACACAACTCCGTGGGATTCTCTCATCTTCGAGACAACGACATGATAATCCTTTGGGACAGCGGTCAATTGTTTTGGTGACAATATGATTCCATCACTCAAAAGGCAGAGCGAAAAGGGCAAGTCACCAAGACTACCCCTCGTATTCAGATGGGTAGTATCGCCTCGTGAAGGCTTGGTAATTACGAATCATTCCTAAAAAAAAATAAGCCTGGCCATCTTGACATACCGGTCCATGGTGGGCATCTTGGTGACGCCAGCCGGATACTTATACGAGTACGGAGAGTACGGAGCAAGTACGGATAATTACTCCGTACGTGTTCATGACATGGGGCCTCCATCGTCACTTCAAGTCATAGCCCCCTGCCACCCTGCCACCCTGCCACCCCCTGTCAACCACCCCCCCCCCCTGTTGGCTATCGTGTTATTAGTGCCAAGCGGACGTGAATTGTACATGCACTCGCTTTTACACCTACTTATGCGTAGCGTACTCTACTCCGTACATGTGCTTACTTTACATGTATACTGCGTACTTGTACTCCGTACGGAGAGTACTGTAGATACAATAAGACCCCCCAAACAACGCGGGACAGGCCGTATTTTGGGCGGGAAGTCAAAATGCCCCCCCGCCATTCCTTCGCGGTTGATTCCCGTCATGATGACGCAGACAGTAATATTCGGGCAACTACGGACAATTGGCTGCGGCGGGTTCGTCTCGCTTCATCACCACCAGCCAGCAATTATCTATCTGACTCCATCATTGAGCACAGATGTGTACCAATGCATGTGCCGACGATTTCCCATGGGCCCCTGCGGTTGTGGCTGGCTTGTGAAGCAACACGTCAATTCGATAGTACTTAGTACTCCGTACAGATAGAAGTCATGCACCGATACACAACGCATGTCTGGTAGCCATCGCCATTGGTATACATGTACTGTGTACGGAGTACTCCGTACTTTGAATAGATCCTGATGAAGGACAGGTCAGTCATGGAACCGAGCAGGCGAATGGTAATCGACGGGCTTCGGATTCAGTCACGAATGTCTCAACAGGGAAGCCGCACGTCAGACGATGATGTACATGTACGCCACAGACAGATACCCATCTGTAGGTAAGTACTCCGTACGTGCAGTAATTTGCAGCCATACATACGCAGTCCCTCGTACGAGAAGGCACGTCTAATACTACATCCGAGTTCGTCTGCATGCGCCTCCTGACGCCTCTGTGATACCTACACCGCTGTCCGGGTGGCGGAGTGCTCAGACTAGTGCTTAGTTAACCAACCCCCCTCCCCTTCCCCCGGCCCCCTGCCCGGAAGTAGCACTGGAGCCGTGGCATTGCTTTCCTCCCTTTCCCTAGGCCGACCGGGAACGAATCGACAAGCTTATCCGTTACCCTTCAACGCTGCTGTCAGCTTGATGATTCGGATCGAAACGTCAGGCCTGACATCGCCAACAATGTGATAACCGATAACCAGGTTTGCAATCCGTCAAGGATATATAGCAGCACCTGCCTGTAGCGCAGAGTCCAGGTGCTCCGAAGATATCGAGGGCTTCGGGCGATGACGATGTGGAACACGTACCTAAACTGATCGGTGACGCACAAAATAGAACAAGCCGAGTGGTTCTAGTATATGTACTCCTATTTATATGTAGATGTGCATGTAGATGTGCATGTAGATGTGTGCATCGAACAAGCAAGCTAAAATCTCACCGTGGATCTCTTTCATCGCTCACAGCATGACATAAACATGAGCCATAGCCGATTTCGGGCCGAAAGGCCGACGTGGAGTCTGTCTGCGAGTTCGGGGTATCAGGTATGACCAAGGCTGATCGCTCGTGCCTACACCACGGGCAGCCTTTTTTGGCCTCCTTTGGCTGATTATGAACAGTACAAGACTAACTGACCCCGCCAGGCGTGTGGGACTGGGACGGTACAGCTCCATCTGCAGGGCTGACAGGTGCCATTCCATTCAGGTACAGACCTTGGAAAGATCTGATTCTTGTTGATCTTTCTTGTCCATTTTCGTCGTCAAGTTCACGGCCACAAGGGATGCACGGTTGTTGCGAAACGATGCATCCGATCTAGAAACGCCGTCGTCGTCGTCGATTAACACGGGTTACAGTACAGATTACAGATACCTTGCCATTCGCTCGGAAAGAGACAAGGTCAGTTCGATCCATGTTAAGAAATATTGTCGAGTCGTCTACCTGTAAACCCGCGAGTACAAGTTAACAAGTACGCGGCTCGGACGGCAATTCGCTCATCGCAGGCAGTGGCATCTATCGCTCGCTGCCGTCCCAAAAGTTCATCATCTCTTGCATCGCATAGCCTGGCTTGCAGATCCCTCAGCACTTCCGCTCCCTGTCGTCTCCCCTCATCATTGACTTGTGTCAAGAAATTGATAATATACTCGGATTGCATACAGGACCTCTATGTGCAAGCTCCAGAGTCGGTCGAGAAGTGGCTTGTCTTTCGGCTCGGATCCCGACCTGCAGCGTATTTTTTCCGACTATTTCAGGGAACTGAAAGAAAAGTGGCTTTTTGGACCCATTGCCTTTCTAATCTGTGATGTAACTAACCTATTACCTGTTGGTGAACAGTTCACTCTCGCCTCTCGGCCAACTCAATCCGGCGAGTCGGAAATAGGTTGAACGTGATGACTGAACGAGACAGAGCTGCGCTCTGACAGCGTAATCATCTTGTAAGAACTTGGAGCATGAGTGATAAAATGGACATTTCGTAATGAGGATACTCCAGTAGTTAGCACCACACACAGCCCGCACACATGTAAGTACTTGCGGGCACGGCAGGATGGCGATCGGTCGCCAAGTCGGTCGCATCTGACCTCCACAATTGACCTTGGGTACCGTTCGTTCCAGGCTCCTCACGATGTAACTGAAATCACCGTCTCGATGGTCATTGGTGAAAATATGGGCTGAGCAGTAAGTACAAGTATTGGTAAACTGTTTCTAGGTGCAACTATATGCGCGAGAACACACGTGTACGGGTGGAACTCGCCCCGGGAAGCGCTGACAACCTGGCCGGGTTGCATTGGTGGCATCCTTCAGGAGTGGCCTGGGGTGAACGCAGTAAAGACGAGGGAGAGTTTATTGCCGCCTGGCCCTGGTGCGATATGTCTGATATAACTCGCCGAGCTCATTAGATCTGACGGCGTTTTCACTGCATACGTACAATACACCTAAGTAAGTAGCACATGTACATCATATCGGTTCGACCGAATACAGTACACCTACACGTACTTGATAAGTAAGCGTTTCCCAGATGCCGGCCGCTCAGCATGCCGAAGGTACATTGTGGAACGCCCAACATTTGATACTACAGGTCTGCCTTCAGTATCGTCATCAACAATCGCACTTGTCGATTCTCTTTACATTTCTATCCTCAAATTCAACATGATGAACGAGGATGGGACAATGACTCCCGATCGGAGTCAGAAGAAGCGAATTCAGAATCGTGTCGCGCAACGGACATATCGTACGACGCCCTCCAGATCCCATGACTCGTTCCCGTGTAGGCCACCGTGGCTTACTCGCATTCAGGCAACAGGATAAAGCAGAGGGTGGAGGAGCTTGAAAGGGAAGTCAACGAATACAGGCGACGAGAGCAACAGCATACGGAAGGGAACAGAGCCGGCACGCCATCCGCCAACGGCCTCGCCCTCTCGAACAGAACCGGCGCGGCGGAAGACAAAACGAGTCCTACGAGCGACAAGATCAAGCCCCCGAATGCCGTCAGGAGCTCGAGGTTGAGCAGTAGCAAGGCCAATGGCAACAGTAGCGGCGACGATCGGACAACTGACAAAGCCAGCAGCAATAGCAGCTACGTGATGGACTTGGACTTGACGGACGGGGACTGTGCCGTCGACGGAACAAGCCATGATCAGACGGGTCTTTTGCAGCACGATACTGCGATGCAGCCGCAGATGTTGACGCAGCCGGCTAATACTCGCTCAAATATTCCGTCACAAATCGCTTTTGCCCCCTTTCCCAGTTTTTCCTCTCCCCCGCTCTCACAGCCATACGGGCTCACGCCAGATTGGCCGTGGTCACATGCACACGGCAGCGTGTACCGCGACTCCATCAACCACCAGGCACTCTCAGGTAGGAACCTTCAATCTGTTTGTGCGCATGGTTCAGAATTCAGGCCAACTGAAGTGTATCATTAGCTTTTCCATCACTCAGCACAGACAGCAGGCAAGGAAGAGGCGAGCAGGACGTTACTTCTGATGCCTCGTACCAAGTGTCACCCGAGCCCGCATACATGATTCAGCCCAAGTTGCAGGAGCGGAGCCAAATTCTCACCCCACCAGACGGCACAGTCGATCCTCCTTCAGCCGCTGCCGACAGATCTTCGGACGCAGGCTCCAGCGTAGTGTCCAGTCCGAGCAGCACTGGTAGCATGGCTGATGCGAGAGCGCACGGCGAAAATCACCTGGCATCCATGCCAGAGTCAAGTTCTCAGATGCGGAATCGACCCCTGGAAGAGCGATTCGAGTATCTCCGGCAGTGCATGGAGAACCTCGGGCTGGGAAGCTTTGATGCGACAATGGGGCAATATTACACGGCAGAGTTCAATCACGAGTCTATCGTCTCGCGGGAGCAGCGGAATAGTCGACACAGCGAGCTTCCTCTTCTCCTATCGAAGCTACGTAAGAACGCAACGGACTGGTCTCAGTGGGAGGCCCATGGCTACCAGTACGAAATTATTAAGTCTGCCGAAAGCATTGTCGGCGCCGAGAGGGGAGACTTTGCTGTCTCGCAAGGCCTGTACCACGATGTTCTTGCAGAAATTGAGAAGCTCCCCCCGGGCGGCGACGGCATCGACAAGGCCTCGAGAGCATTTCACCCCCTGACTAAAAAGTTTCAGGATACGGCAAGTCAGCTTTGCACTCGCCACTCCACGACAGCCAGCTAATCTCTCCTTGGCAGGTACCAAAGCTCTGGGCTTTGACCGAGTCGCTTGTAGGCTCCGACGATACCGTAAATTATAGACAACGCTGCTACACATCACTTGCTATAATGCTCCTTCTATGCTGCTCAAGTCAGGTGCAAAAGTCTCAAATGACAGCGCTCGTCACGAGCTGTTTAGAGATTGCTTATGGTAATCAGAGATGAGCTTTCTGGTATTGGCTGGATCTAGGAAGCGTTTTGTACAAGGGAGTATACACAGTAGGTGGGAATAGCGAATGCTTTCATGACATGCAACGTTAAAATGGATCATTTCGACACTGGAAACTGGGCTATGCACATCGGGCAGAATCTGAAATCTCCATGGAGCAATCTTCCATTCCTAAAAATCCCCTGCACGGTGCTGCCGACCAAATGTATTCAATACATGCATGCGTGCGGCTGTTTCGGCACATTGCCAGTCAAGAGGATTCGGCCTTGTTTCTCCGAGTAAAGACAAGATCCAACTTGGCCGGATGGAGCATGCCTAGGTCCTTGGATTCCCTGATTAACGTGCTTCCATCCTCACCTGGGGCAAAGGCGACGTCGAATTGCAACAGAATCTGGGATGCGACAACAGCCAGCTGGATATATGCAAGGTTCTTTCCGATGCAAGACTCAGAACCCGCCAGGAATGGCATGAATGCATCCTTATGCTTGATCATCTCGGGGTGTGAATACCATCGTTCGGGTACGAAGTCTCGGCATCGCTCGTATACGTTCTCATCTGCCACGAAACCGCCGATCAGCGCAAAATAATGGAAGCGGCATACATCAAGACGACTTACCTAGAGCCATGACATGAGGAGGCAGCTGGATAATGGTATCCTTTGGTATGTACACATCGCCAACGTGGATGCCTTCACTGGGCGTCTTCCGGAAGAATCCAGACGGCCCAGGATAGTGCATCCGTAGAGTCTCATTTATACATCCGTGTAGTAACTGTGCATGCCGGACCTCTTTATACTGAATCTCGGTCGGGTTTGCAACAAGGGGTTCAACCTCCCTCCGAACGCGCTCAACAAGGCCCTGTTCGGTGCAGAAGCGGTAAAACATGTGAGTCAACGTCGTCGACGTCGTATCACTTCCTGCGACAATCAGCATGCGAGAGTCTCCCTGTAGCATGGGCAGGATGGTCTTTTGCGCGTCGGGGCCCTGTCGCTCATAGTAGTCGATGAGCGGATGCATCACATCCGGGTGAGCTGTTTTGCCTTGCTGTTTCATACGATTCTCCAATTGCCCGGCAGAGAACGTTGCGAGCCCCTTGTTTCCCGTACTTGCCTTGGGCATCGTCGCGAAGACCCGATAGAGCCAAGGCGGAAAGGCAAACCCCTGGAGATGTAAGCCGTCACCAAGTACTTTGAGAGCCCAGTGGGTCTCGCCGCTTGCCAGCATGTTAAATGAACCGTTGAAGACGATGTCGCACATCATGTCCATTCCCCAGTAACCAAACCATCTGGTAACGTTCATGGGCTTTCCGTCTGATGAGTCGATTTGCGAAGTGAGCATGTCGTGAAACTTTTGCACTCGCACGGCGTACCCCTGAAGCGCCTTGTCGCTAAATGCAGCGTTGAGAAGTCGGCGCCGTCTGTCGTGGGCGTTTCGATCCCGTGTCGTGTTGGTCGAGATATACGGTGCGTCTTGCCCGTACCAGGCCGACTTGGTGCACTTTGAGTTCGGACCAAGCACGATTTTCATGCCGTCGGGGTCGACAACCGATAGGTCATTTGGCCCGATCCGAACAAATCGGCCGTATTTCTCGTGAAGTTTATTGAGCTCATGGTGTCCGAGAAGATTAGAACTCAGGTACACAAAGTAGAGCTTGGACAACCTGGCGGCGAATGGCCCTGGAAATCGATTTAAGGGATTGAAGAATAGACGAAAAATGATGACGCTTGACGAGAGCCCAGTGAGATACAGAAACGTGAGCCAGGAGGTTGAAGCGCCAGCCTCCAGAACAGACAGGTCACCACGGTGCCATTTCAAGCTCCAGAAAGTGGCGAAGGCGGCAAGGAGAACGGCAACGTATCGCCAGGGATGGGCATGCCGCTCTCCATGTTTGAAGTAAAACAGATGGGTAGCGACCCCATGAGCGACAGCAAGCGCAGGCACAAAGTTGGTCATTATTTCAGCCTGTCGAAACCTTCCAGTCTCCGACTGTTCCTGATTTTTTGCGGTTGATATTCTTGTCAAGCCGAAGGCACGCTCAGAATGACGGTGACTGGCTTCGATTGACCCAGCGCCATTGTACCAGACCCGCCGCTGCGTGGTGCAGTGCTGCGATCAGATGTCGTAGGGTATGCGTAAAACGTTCACGATTTAGGGCGTGGATACAATCGAGACCGGGTCATGGCGGGTAGTGTTGTGGGTATTGAGTAAGACGGGGGGGAGGGGGGGGTCTGACGCCGTGTTATTTTAGGCGAAGTCACCATGATCGTGTTGTATTCGTGCCGCCAGGGGGGGTGTGACTGGGCGCTCACCGAGTATGATTTGATAACGTCGGACACTGTCTTGGGCCTCGTTTGCCGCAAACCCCATGCTACGATGAATAGTAGCACTCAGATTATGCATGGTTCATTCCTGGTGATTGTATATGGAGTATCATGGTCAGATCATCATAGCATACGAAGCTATTCTGCTCGTCACGAAACCGATCTGATCCGGACAGTAATAGCCGATGACCATGGAATGTGCATGAACGATAACGTCATAGTATCCAAAATAGGTCATGCTCTGATAAGTAGGTTGGCTTATTTCGTGCATGCCCTTCGAAAGCCAACGTTTGCTCAACGAGACCTTTGGCTTACGTCAGTCACACGTTCGTGATCATGCCTTGCCAGTACACGTGATAAACGCCATATCTACTCCGTAACTCGCCTTCAGTGGAAGATGTCTCTTTCAGCCAGCCGATGTTTTCATTTGGGTGTTTTCTATTGCAGAATAGTTGACTTGTATGAACGACAACCGCTAGGCTACACTTCTACCTTGTATGCAGTGGCACCTTCTGCGACTCAGTACCTGATTGCGGGCGTGTCCCCGGCATTCCGCATTGCACGATGAGCGCCAATGCCATAATAGCACAAGTCCACTGTCTAAGGAAGTCTCAGCGATAGCTTGAACGCAACACGTAGTGAAGAAAGCCAGTATGGTATGATGTTCTGGATTCCTCAAGTAAAGAATTGTGGAAACGCTCTTCCTCGCAAAAACGACGTCTAAAATCTGGATCATTTTGCTTCCGCTCGTAAAATTGCATGAGTTTGACTGTGTCTGAAGAAATCCAGCTTTACTAACCAGTGGGAATTGATTCACTGGGTCTAGATTTTACACACTCAGAATGTTGTCAACGTTGTGGTTCGATTGCGTGTTGAATGAATCCCTGGCAATGCCATTGAGAAAGGAAAAGCACGAAGCAGGCGCTTCATAACGCTCTGGGGGTTCAACTTCATCAATAGTCATATTGTTTGACGTTCGGCATTGGCTAGTACTCGGTAGAAACAATGGAAATGTACAATATTGTGGACGTTAAAGCGATGGATGAACTAATAGCCACCTAAACCTGTTGAAATTTGCAATGATACGTATCCATTCTCCGATTGCGTCCACATGGAGAGGTCCTGATCGTAGTGTGCATTGTAAGTGGTCGTGCGTGAGGTACTGCCATGCCATTCTCTGACATCCGTTCCCTATGACGAAAATTAAGTACATGGATGCATGATTTGGGAGGGTACTGAATACTTGAACTTCAGGTCATGCATACGACGGCAACTTGCTGCTTGTCACATTAAGCACCCTGCTTGATGTAATTAGCTGCAGGTAGCGAAGGTTCCCCTCCGCTATCAAGTTAATATGCCTGCGGTCACGAGCTAAAAATAAGAACAGTGATGTGAGACTCGGTCAGATTTTGGCTTGGAACGGTGCCAGTGCTGACAGGGTGTGCGCTCAGAGCCCACGTAAGTCTGGGTCTCGGCATCTCGGATGCATGTCGATACCAAAGTTGAACTCGGCCAACATGTGCAATACGGGTCGCCAGTGATTTGCAATCTACATGTAGTTTCGTCTCACTCGGTGGCCACAGAATACTTTCTCATCCTTCCTGCTCACTCTCTGTGCCTGCACACTGCTTCGAATTCCGCAATTGCTTGTTGACGAGCGCAACGTGAGGACAGGCCTCTTGATTTCATTTTGGAACTTTTGCATACGCATACTTTGTCAACTGATAGCTCAATTTACTACGTACAAGTTGGCCACCCAGTCTCGCCTAGATCTCGCACCTTGCATATGACAAGAAGCCGCCTACATCGCCCACCAGCTAAGCAAAAAAATGACATCTTCTGAGATTGACTGGCCGGCGTTTTCTCGCCTGTTGACGGTCCAGGTCCCAACCTCGCTCTGGTCATGGTGGACCGTGGTCGCTTTGCTTGCCTTGGCCAACTACAAATCGCTCCCGGGAACATGGACAGCTCGTACTCTGTACCATTTCAACACATCGTTCTCGCGTGGGGCCCGTCACACAGTTCCATCGCCGACGTCGGAAAACCCAAAGCGAAGAGTGGCGATTGTCCAAAAAGCCAGTCCTTCAGATTCTATTCAAGAGCACCACCCATTGTTCCAAGCAGACATTATCTCAACCCACGTGTCGCTTTTCGAACTCGACTTCAACATGCACAAGTCCAATTCGACGTACTTTACGGACCTCGATGTGGCTCGCATCAAGTTGCTCGGACGCATCATTGCTCCCGCGTGGCCCATGAACAACATGCGGATCGAATACAAGGGGCGGGATGGCATTGCCAGGCGCGAAAGAGTTCGGGGGAGAGCGGCGCTTGTCCTCGGAGCAACATATACCTCATTCAAGCGTGAGATGGCCGCCTTCGCCTCATACGATGTCGAGTCACGCATCCTTGGTTGGGACTCCCGTTGGCTCTTCGTCGGTTCGTGGTTCGTCAGCCGAAAAGGCAAGCCGAGGCAACTATTTGCGTCGAGCTTGTCCAAGTATATCATCAAAAAGGGTCGCATCACCGTCAAGCCCGAGCAGTTCTTGTCTGAGGCGGGATGGATCACTTCGAGGAGGGATGAAATTGGTTCGGCGGATGCGCAAATGGCTTCGGGAAGCTGGACGTGGCAAGAGATCGAGGAACAAAGAGTAAAGGGAATGGCCGTGGTTGACACATGGGGGGCCGCAGATTTGCGGCTGGAGAAGATGTATTCGGATGAAAAGGCCCAATAGACGATCGAATGCAGGATGAATGACATGGTTTCTATTTTCTTGCAGGCGCGCTCAGTTGTGGTCGGATAATTTTGCCATTTTTTTCCAGCTAGAAAAGAAATGATTCAACTACTTTTCAGATTCAACAGGACGCGCAAGCGATGCATTCAATCACAGTCATACTAGATTCAGCAAGCCGCCAGCTCAGCTCGGGGGGTTATACTTGCGTACTGGCTTCAGCCGAACCATTAGTGGCAACTTTTCCCACAACGTGAATGCCTTCTGATCCATCCAATCCTGAGCGGGGTCCATCAACTCCATGTCAAAGTCCAAGAGAAGCCTCGTCATTATGAGTCTCATCTCGACGTTGGCAAGTCTGTTCCACGAGCCGTGTTAGAGACGATCTTGACAGAGGCAGTAAGGACGTACGATTTGCCGAGACAGTTTCGGGGCCCAAAGGAAAAGGGGTTCAGGATAGCCCTATTGTCTTTCTCGTAGCGGTCATCTCCCAAGAAACGCTCGGGGGCAAAGGTAAACGGCTCTACAAAGTTGCGGGTGGAGTGGTTGGCGGGCCATTGAGAGATGGAGACGGATGTCTGCCACACGGTAAGCTCACGACACGGACACGATTCGCTGCCGTGACGACTTACCCCTCCCGGTATCCAATGCCCACCGATGAAGTCGCCCTTGCCGGGAACGATGCGCATAAAGCCGGCGGCGTTCGGAGGATACATGCGTAAGGCTTCCGTCAGGGCGGCGTGAAGGTAGGGCATGCTGCTGACTGCCTTGATGGTGACCTCGGACGGGTGGTCAAACCTGGTGCGGACCTCGTGCGTGAGCTTCTTCAGCTTTTCCGGATTGGACATGAGAAGGTAGGCACAGCCAGATAGGGTCGTCGCGGTAGTCTCGCTTCCGGCGACGAGCAAAACGTTGGCGTTGCTGTCGATCTCGTCCCTGTTGAGGCCCTTTGGCTTATCCTTGTGCTTCTGTATGTGCGACATGAGATCGGGGTGGGCGGGCTCCGATGACAGGCGCTTGCCGACGCGGTCGAAGACGAACATGTTGAACTTTTTCCGTTGCTCGAGCAGGTTCTTGGGCGCCAGACGTTTGACCATGGCCTGGAAGATGGGGTAGCGGCGGATGGCGCTGTTGAGAGAAATGGCCCTGACGGAATGGAAGAGCATGCGGACCCAGGGATGGTAGTCGCTGTCCCGCAGGCAGTGAAAGGACTCGCCGAACGTCATGTCGGCGATGATGCTGCATCCGAGAGTTTTTTTTTAGCGCCGACATGTGCAGAAAGTCAGGTTCACTCGGTCAACCTACTCAAAGGTGAAAAAGTTGAACCACCTGACAAGGTCGACGACGCCCTTTGGTTCGCCTTCAGCCTGCTCGTGAAGCCTCCGAACAAATAGTTCGACATACTGCTGGATCAAGGACTCTTGGTCCCGCAAGGCCTTGTCGGAGAAGGCCGGGGCGATCATCTTTCTCATCCTAGGGTGGGCCTCGGCGTCGGCCTGGAGAATGGACCAGGTATCGTTGTACGGTTCGGCGAACCAACGGCGGTCCTTGAGATAGGATCCCTTGGCCGCCCTTTCCCCGTGGTGGACGCCGTAGATGTCCTGCCAGGCATCGGAAATGAAGGAGACTTCATCGGGGGCGATGCGGACCACCTCACCGTACTGCTCGTGCAGCCGGTGAAGCCAGCGGACGAGGTCGCCGCGAAGGAGGATGTGGACGTACGGCAGTCTGCTGCAGGCCGTTATCTTCGGACCTGGGATGCGACTCAGGGGGTGGAAGTAGACGTCGTAGACGGCTCGGACGACGAAGGCCAGGGCGAACTGTTGGGGGCCGGTGAGCAGTGAGCAGGAGAGAATTGCCAGGTCAATTTTTCGAGCAGCCGATGCCACGTACCGCAGCCAGAGTGAAGGCGACGAATGGCAGCACGCAAGTGCCGGTGGCGTCTGCGACGAGTGTCATCATATCGGCGGACAGTCGACGGAGGAGGGCGATCTCGTGATGCGACCGGACAGGGGCAGCAGGAGGAGGAGAAAGAAAATGGGTGAATGGCGCACGGCAGTCGTTGAACGTCGACAAAACCAGGACGCGCTCGCGAGCAATGACAGGCAACAGAAGGTTAACTATCCGTGTGTAAGTGCACGGCACATGCATGCACGTTGCGCAGCACGGGTAGGGTTTCTTCTGGGACGTCGAGACGCCGGGGGCACGGTGCAAAAGAAAATACGCGGCCCCTTGTCATGGAGCAAGGGCTCTCTGCCTCGGCCCCTCGAACGGTTGCGTTCTGCCATCAATTCCGTGCCTTGGCCTCGCATCGTACGCCTATGGTGCCTGTTTGCAGTCTTCTGACTCAGTGGGAAGCCGGGAATAAGGTCGACTGTGCACAAGTCGCTTACGTGAGTGACGATGGATCGGTCTCGTATATGGATACTACGTGAACGTGGAGGAAGCTGACGGTTTGTTACTGTCTCGTCAGCGTACATGCTTAGCATCATTCGTCGGGGGGATGGGATCTGCGACGGGCTAGACGGACCGTTGCGCGATGGCAAGGGCTCGGAAAACGTCGATGCCGACGACAAGCGATAGAGCTGGGCAGGAGACGAGCTGCTCATCACGAGTTGCGTATACAAATACGCACTCGCACGCACATGAAGACCTGGGACGTGGTTGTCGAGGATGCTTGACACATAGAGGGGGCCGGCCAGGTGATGAAGGACATGAAGATGCTGCAGAACAACGAACTCGATGCAAGGCAAAGAATACGAACAGGCGAAAAGCCTGGCCATCATTTGCTCGGATGCCATGTTCATCACGATGCATCGTGAAAGCCTCACAGCGTTCCAGTTCCACCGAGTCAACGCAAGTCGGAGACAATGTCCTCTGCGAATAATCCATGCAGATACGTGTCCCGCACATACATGGTCAGGCCGCTCCCACCCATTTGCGCGCGCAGCCGGCCAATGTATGGGTGCACATATTCTAGGTGTATGCTGTTTGGCTGCCAAGGCGGTTGTCACCGTGGATCGATTCCAAGTACATTGGCAAGCGTGAATGACGCCGAGGCCGAGACCGTGACTGGTGGAGAAGCCGAAGGCGACAGGCTGGAGCGCTCAAAGGCCGTTCGGCCGTCGGACTCTAGGCTGCAGGCTAACGAGTTGGCCGCTGCGGGGACGGCATGCTGACCAGAGCGGGCAAACGCAAGTACCAGTACAAGCATAGGTAAGTACTGTATACTTACAGTAATACTTGCTCCGGCACTGATCATTGTCCACCCTCGCAGCAGGCTCGGTGAGTACAACAAAAGCACCTCGCAGGCGGGGTGCAGTGACCTACTAATTCGATGATGTTATTCTTCTCGGCTCTGGTTCCGCCACCACCAAGAGTGCAAGGCAAGGTGCGCTGCAGTCGTAGGAGTGCTGTCTTCGCAGGCGTGCGGTCGCCATAGGTGCACCGTCGCCGTAGGTGCGCTGTCACTTTAGGTGCGCTGCCGCCGTTGGGTACCTAGTAATTACGGAGTAGGTAGTACTCAGATGCGCTGTGGGCGTGACTTTCTGCAGTCGTGGGTTGCTGAAGTCGTTGCTATGCAGCTGTACATGTAGTACTCCGTACCTACCTTGTACTCCGTACGTGGGTTATTACCTGTTAGCCGGGTGAGCAGTGTCGCTGGCGTCCTGTAGGTACGCCGTGCTTGTACTGTATGCACAGTAAGTACATGTACTCCAATCTGGGTGCGGATGCAAGCAAGTAGGTGTACTTGGTACTACAAAGACAAGGGTTTGGAGCAGGTACCGAGATACGCACAATTGCCTAACTGGGAAGTGAGCCGGCGCATCCTTGGCGGATTCTGACGGTTCCTAGCGGGCCATACGGAGCACGGAGAATATTCGACAGGGGTCAGGTACCTCGCAGGTACTAGTACGATGTGCTGCGCTAGTACTTGTGCTGTACGTGCGTGAGCGATCACCACGGCTGAGTGTCCCCCCCCCCCCGCCGGCGCCGTCGTCCCCTGTTGACTGGGCCCCTCCCCCTCCTCGACAGTGGCTCAGCGGCGGCCAGTCAAGCTTTCGGGGGGCTGCCAGGGGCCGTGCCGAAACAGCAACGTACTAGGTACCTTGTACAGATTACCTAGTAGGCACTACAGGCACTTGTGGTTGGTCTGGTACAGGCACTTGGGTGCACCAGAACCAAGTGACTGAAATGACCTTTTGCAACATCGGATTATCTCTCACTGCAGCGGCCAACAACGGCCACAAACTTACCAGCGGCATCATTCAAGGGCAGCCAACAATGCCAAACTGTAAGGGGAATAAGTAAATTAAATAATAAAAATGGCCAAGGAGTGGCCGGGGGCGATGAGGACGTCCACGCGCACCCACGTGGACCTGGACGACTCCCGTGAGCGCCCCGACGCTGCGCCCTTCCAGCAGTCACGAGACGGCCGGCACGGATTGGCTCGGTAGGGATGCAGGTGCTCATTGGTGCATGCACACTCTGGCCATGGTAGCGAGTACTGGAACATGTCCCCCTTCAGAGGTACAGGTACTTTCGAGACGCGGCACGAGGCCAGTCGCTCGCACATGGCAGTGATAGTGCCAGCTGTACTCCGTACTCGGTACCCCGTGCGGTTCCCTTGCATTTATTCACAGCAGGTACCTCGTGCCGTAACGGCAGACCAATGGCAAAACCGGGGCCCAACCGCTGTGACGGGCCGAGATGAACTTGCCTCATCGAGGCTGGCTCCCGCACAAACAACTGCAGAGTACTCAGTACTGCAAATACAAGTAAAGTATTGTTGCATCAGGTACTACGTACGAGAAAGTACCGAGTACATGCACACAAGTATTAGGTGAAGCAGCAAAGTACTGTACCTTGGGTAGGTAGGTCGTAAAATGTACTCTTTCCGGAGGAGTAGCAGATCTGAACGCATGTACGGAGTATGGAGTACTTGTACTCTGTACTCTGTACTCTGTACTCTGTACTCTGTACTCTGTACCCTGTACCCTGTACAACTACTGTAATAGTACGTGGAAATGCTCCGTCAATACTCGTACCACGTAACTGCCATAATGCCATGTGCTGATGCAGGCATACGCTCACTCTTGGCTGGCACTTTTCTCGCCTCCACCGTCATCGTTCTTTTCCCGTCTCCAGATCCTACAGTTTCTGTCCATCCTCCTTCTCTCAAGGACTTCTTTCCCATGTCTCGTCCTCTCGGGACCTTCATCTAGCGACTTGCTCCTCCTCTTTCCTCCTTCCCTGCCGAACTGCACACCTCGAAGCGGAAGCATCCGACCGACGATCCCCCCCCCTCCCTCTCCCCGACTGTTGCGGCCTCGACTCGCCAAAGGAGCTCATGGCAACCTCGTGTCCGGATGATTCCTTCGGTCCGTGGGCCGGATCGACCTGTCGTGGCGGTTTCGACTTCACCCTGCTGTTCGAGGAATCCATTCTCTCCATCCTCGTCTCTTCGCTTTTCCTCCTCGTTGCTCCATTGTCCATCCTGAGACTTGTTCGCGAGCCGATCAAGGTCAAGCCTAGTCTATTGCAGTGGGGGAAACAGGTGCGTTTACTCGTCGTCGTGCCCATCCGAGCAGTCGACGTCGACTTGTCATCTCCGCTGCTCACCGCCCCGTGGACAGATCACCTCGATATGCTTCGTCGGCCTCAGCGCTGCCCTCGCCGGCCTCTGGGCCAACAACTCCGCGGCGCCGCTCACGAGCACGCGCGCAACATTGCCCAGCGTCGTCCTGACATTCGTCGTCTCTCTCATCTACGTGCCCCTGTCCATCCTCGAGCACCGATCCGACATCCGACCCTCCCCCCTCCTATGCTTCTATCTCGCCCTCACCGTCCTCTTCGACGTCGCCCGCGCCCGCACTCTCTTCCTCTTTGACGATGACACCCGGAGCCCAGTTCCGGCCGTCTTTGCCGCCAGCCTGTCCCTGCGCGTTGTCATGCTTCTCCTCGAGTCGACCGAGAAGCGATCCATCCTGCTCGACGAGCATCGTCACGTCGCACCCGAAAGCGTCGCCGGACCCTTCAACCGGGGCGTCTTCTACTGGCTAACTCCTCTCTTCCTCGCTGGCTATCGCAAGATCTTGGGGCCTCGGGATTTGTACGCTCTTGACGACGAGTTGAAGTCGGAAACACTGGCCAAAATCATGTCCGACGCCTGGGAAAAGGGTAGGAACTCGCCGCCGTCGCCGTCGGAGCTCCGTGCGCTGACATGGCATCCCAGTCCCGGACAAGACCGTCCCCGGTGCGCTGTGCGGCGCCTGGTTCGGCGCCTTTTCCGACGCCGTCATGATGCCCGTCATTCCCCGCCTGTTTCAGATCGCCTTCACCTACGCCCAGCCTTTTCTCGTCACGGCCGCCATTGACCTCGCCGCGACGCCCCAGACGCAGCCTTACAACAACAGGGGCTATGGCTTGATCGGCGCCTACGTTCTTGTGTACACCGGCATTGCCGTATGCGCCCTTGCCCTGTCCCCAACAAGCAGCTGGCTTTTTTTTGCTTTCGCTCCTACTACGTCGAGCATGGCTGACACGTCGCCCGTGCGTAGGTGTCCATGGGTCAATACGAATGGCGCAACTATCGAGCGGCGACGATGATGCGCGGCAGCGTCATTCCTCTCATCTACCAGAAGGCTCTGCTCATCGACACGTCGGCCTCGTCCACCTTCAACCCGACTGCCGCCTTGACGCTCGTGAGCACCGACATCGAAACCATCACCCAGGGTCTCGTTCAGTTCCACGAGACCTGGAGCAATCTTCTCGAGATTGGGCTGGCCATCTACCTTCTCGAGCGCCAGCTGGGTGCCGCCTGCGTCATGGGAGTTGGCTTTGCTCTCGGTGAGTGCCGTGGGACCCTCGTACTTGGCTGGGAAGCCTCGCTCACGTACCTGCCCTGCGCATCGTCCAGTGGTCATGATCGGCACCATATTCCTCGCGATACCGACCGGCCGCCATCAAGCCGCCTGGATCGAGGCCTCGCAAATTCGTGTCACCGCCACCGCCAGGGCACTGGGTAGCATCAAGTGGCTGAAAATCTCGGGCCTCGGCGATGTCGCGTTTTCCGTCATTCGCAGTCTGCGCAAGCGGGAGTTGGTTGTCTCCGAGAGGTTCCGTTACCTGCTCGGAGGGTCGCTCATCCTCTGTACGTGAGCCTCCTTCAACCGCTCCGCTCCGCTCCGCTGCTTCCCCCCAAATCTCTCGACTAACACGGTCAACGCAGCCATCTGCACGCCCATCCTCGGCCCTCTCCTTACATTTTCCACCTTTGCTGGCATCGCCGTTCACGGTAATGGAACTACGCTCACCATCGCCAAGGTCTTCACCGCTCTCTCCATCATCGTCCTCCTCAACGGTCCATTGGCCAAGCTGGTGGCTGCTCTGCCGCAAATCGCTGGTGGGCTCGCTTCGTGCCAGCGTATTCAGGACCATCTCAACTCCGAAGAAAGAAAGGATACCCGACTCTTCGCCGATCATGGCGCCCAGTTCCGGACCAAGGACATGTTGGACGACGCAGGCTCCGAACACCCGGCTGCCGTTCGAGTCGACTCGGCCGAAACGGAAGCCAAGCCTGGCAGTGTGGCTAATGTGATGCTAGAGCCTGAAATCATTGCCTCCATCGGTGGCAAGTTCTCTTGGCACAAATCACCGGCCGCGGCGGAGGAGCCTGCCGCGGGGAGGGACGATGATGCCGACGCAGAAGGAGCTGTGGGGGAGGCGGAAAAGGTCGACGTCCCCGTCATCGACATTTCCCCCCCTCTCGATATACCTCGCCGCGCACTCACGCTGATTTTGGGTCCAGTTGGCTGTGGCAAGTCGACTCTCCTGAAAGCCTTCCTGGGCGAGCTCTCGGCGTTCGAGGGAACCATCAAGACTCAGTTCTCGGGTGCCGTCACGTTCTGCGACCAGAACCCATGGTTACCGAACGAGACTGTCCGCGAAATCATATGCGGCAGGCAAGATGGCAGCAACGGCGAGGAGGAGGCCGTCGATGATGAGTGGTATCGCGTCGTGGTGAGGGCGTGCGAGCTGGAGCGTGATGTGCAAATTTGGCCCCAGGGCGACAAGACGCCTGTGGGAACCAAAGGTATCTCCATGAGTGGAGGACAGAAGCAGCGCTTGGTAAGTTGGCTTGCGAGCAGGCTGCATCCCAATCCATTTACTGTCGCTGACAGTAACACGCCCAGTCCATTGCGCGTGCCATCTACGCACGTCGGGAGCTCCTCATCCTGGACGACGTATTCAGCGGTCTCGACGCCAACACGGAGGATCTGGTTTTTGATAACCTGTTGGGTGAAAATGGCCTCCTTCGCAAGGCAAACATAACTGTCATAGTGGCCACTTCCGACGGTGAGCATGCGGCCTACTTCGTTGCCTGCAGTAACTGTCGTTGCATATGCTGACGCCGAATCATTAGTCCGCCGCGTGCCGTTCGCAGACAAAATCGTTGTGCTTAACGAGCATGGCCAGCTGCGGTTCGCTGGCTTGCCTGCCGAGCTCAAGCAGGCAACAGATCTTGACTGGGCCGTCGGCGAGATATACTCCAGGGGCGCACCTGACAGCAAGCCCGGCGCAAAAAGGTCGAAAGGCAACGCAGATGCGAAGGAGGATGGTCGGCGCCCGGCCGTAACCAACACCGCTTCGGCGCTGCAGGAAGCTGTGGACATGGTGGAGATTCAAGCCAACTCTGCCCGGCAGGTTGGTGACTCGGCCGTCTACGGATTCTACGCCAAGTCGGCTGGCTGGTTCACCATGACCAGCTTCATTATTTCTATTTGCATATTCGCCTTCTGCGACTCTTTTCCTAGTACGCGTCCGTCCCGTCGATCCGATGAGTATACCTTCCTGACAAGTCTCCATAGGCGTCTGGCTCAAATGGTGGGCCGAAGCGAATCTGAGGGAGCCAAACGCGAACCTGGGCAAATGGCTCGGTGTTTATGCTGTGCTTGGCATCGGTGCTGTTTGCGCATGCCTGTTCGGCACTTGGTAGGGAGCTCTCCCCTGCAACATTTGAGAGTCGTGCTTCATTGGTGCGCATGCCACTAACTGCTGCGATGCAGGCAGTTGTTCATCATCACCATCAACCGATCTGGCTTGTACTTTCACAACTTGCTGGTAGACACAGTTTCGCGGTAGGGACAAATGATGATTGGTATCGAAACATGGGCTGACGTCGACATCTACTCAGAGCACCCATGTCGTTCCACACAACCACGGATAGCGGCATCACGGTCAACAGGTTCAGCCAGGATCTCCAGCTGATCGATATGGAGCTCCCTGCTGCGGCCCTTGGCGTGGTCATTGGTAAGTTGCCACCTCTCACAGGCAACCGTCGGCTGCTGGCCTATTAACATCGAACAGCCCTGTCTTTTGGCATTGCTCAATTCATCTTGGTCTGCGTCTCGTCAAGATACATGGCCGCGCTTCTGCCCTTCCTGCTGGCGGCCCTGTATGCCCTGCAGCACTTTTACCTGAGAACTGCGCGACAACTGCGTCTGCTCGACATTGAATACAAAGCACCTCTCTACACGCAGCTCATGGAGACGATCACAGGCATCGTGACTATTCGCGCCTTCCGCTGGGAATCGCGGTCAACCGAAAAGGCGATGCAAATTCTTGACACTTCGCAGCAACCAAGCTATCTGCTCTATTGCGTGCAGCGATGGATCACTTTTGCCGTCAACATCGTCATCATGCTGCTCGCGGTAATTCTCATCGTCCTTACCACGACTCTTCGCGAGGCTATTGGCCCAGGATACGTCGGCATCGCCTTGAGCAACATTCTCGCCTTCAGCGCTACCATGCAGGGAACCATTACAAGCTGGGTAACACTGGAGATAGCGCTTGGTGCGGTGGCCAGGATCAGGGCCTTTGAAATGCAGGTGAAGAGCGAGGATGACGAAGCTTCGGAGCGCCTCCTCGAGAGTGGGCGTGATTCTCACCTCATGGAGCCGCCCACCGATAGTGCGGGTCGTCAGTGGCCGAGTAGGGGGCAAATTGAGCTGCAAGATGTGACTTGCTCGTATCCGTGAGTGCGGTGGACGGAAATCCTTCCAACAATCTTTGGCTGACACCTCCGGCAGCTCTTCCGGCCGTGTTCTTCACGACATCACCATGACGATAGAGCCGGGGCAGATGGTTGCCATCTGTGGCCGGACCGGAAGGTGC
This sequence comes from Drechmeria coniospora, assembly GCF_001625195.1. Taxonomy (NCBI): domain Eukaryota; kingdom Fungi; phylum Ascomycota; class Sordariomycetes; order Hypocreales; family Ophiocordycipitaceae; genus Drechmeria; species Drechmeria coniospora. Next base: position 4,653,655 of record NC_054390.1, on the reverse strand, counting down.
GTGCTGCTGTAGCTTGGAAAGGAATACTTGACTAACAATATCATCAGTGGAAAGTCGTCTTTGTTTCTCAGCCTCCTTGGACTCATTGAGCAGGATACCGGCACCATCCTGGTGGACGGAATCGACATTGCCACGATGCCCCGAGAATATGTGCGCACTCATCTCGTCGCCGTTCCCCAAGAGGCCTACATCATCGATGGAACCGTGCGCCTCAACGCAGATCCGCATCGCAGCAAGGATACGTTGGGGAGTGAGAGCATCTCGGAGGAGCGCGACCAAGAGATCATTCGAGTTCTCGAACGAGTCGGCCTGTGGGAAAAGATTAAGTCTCGCGGTGGTCTGAATACAATCATCGATGACAAGTTTCTCTCCCAGGGACAAGCGCAACTTTTGGTACTCGCACGAGCGATGTTGCGACAGGACGAGAGTCGGGTCTTGCTTCTAGACGAAGCCACGAGCAGGTATGTTCCACTCCGCTATGCTGGTTGGGCTTGACCGTGCTGACAGACGCAGTCTGGATGAGTCAACAAGCGCCCTCATCGACGAAGTTGTTCGGACCTGGTTTCACGACTGGACCGTCCTCGCCATTGCGCATAAGCTGGATTCCATTCTCGACTACGACAAGGTTGCCGTGCTGGATGCCGGTCGTCTAGTTGAGTTTGACGCACCGCGGAAGCTGCTCAGCCGGGAGGATTCCGTGTTTCGGGAATTGTACCTCTTGTCGACCAACTCATCATCGGTACCCGCCTCCATCCTGGGTGAGGGAAAATAGGATGATGTCGACGCAGCACTATTGTATACATTGTTTGATTAAAACACGGCGTGGTGGCGTAGCATGCTTAAACTCCCCTCCGTCGTGGCAATTTATATTTTTAGAATTTGACGATATACATCTCCCTTCTAAACATCAGCGCATAGAGTCTGCTCTGGTGTAACTTGTGGTCGTTCCGAGAAAAGCACGCGTTCCGACCCTGTCCAGCACGGTGCTCCCTCTGCCGCATGTACATGGCGTGTCTGCCACGGCTTTGTGGTGGATGCCATGTGGAATTGCGAACAGCAGCTGGCATTTTGAACAAGTCATCTATATAACAAGTGGCTTCACCGATTCGGCAATGAGATGAATTGCTATCAAATCATCGCCCTTGTTCTGCGTCCATTCCTTCTCAACTTTTCAACTCTCCCAAGCGTCACGCCCACACGCCTGATCAAGATTTATCCTCTCCAGACAGCCTCAAATGTAACAAAGTTACCCTCGATGTCGTCCCGGACAATGTCGAAGCGGGCATCGGCTTCCTTGAAGATTTCCGTCATCTTCTTGGCCGCTTGCTTGGTGTGGCCAAAGAGCGACAAGGTCTTGAGACTGATGACGTTGCTGTACTTCAGCAGCGAGCGGGGGGTGACAGCAGCCGCCTCGGGCGTCACATCAACCATAAGGTCGAGAACGAGAACCCGGGCGCCAGGCCGCAGCGCTGGGACAAGGGCCTTGACGATCCTTGAAATATCCTTGTTGGGCCAGTCATAAAAGACCCATTTGAAGAGGTAGATATCAGCCTGGATGGGCTGGGGGGTAAAGAAGTCGTGGGCGACAAAAGAGATGCGCTTCTTCAGCTCGTCGGATATGTAGCCGTCGTTGAATTTGGCCTCGCAGCTGGGCAAGTCCTGGACGACGATGCTGAGATCGGGAAACTTTTCGGCTAGGGGGATGTCATCATGACCACCAGAGCCACCAACCTAGATTCCGGTCCGTCAGCAGCAGCCACGGCGGCCGTCAGACGAGGGCTTCGATAGGGACTCACATCAACAACGGTAGCTTTTCCGGCACCGGCCCAGTCGATCGCCTTGATCAGCGCACCCTCGGCATCCCACTTCTCCTTGGCAAGGCGCAGCGACTCGACCATGTCGCGTTGGCGCCAGCCCTTTCGCTCGCCCTCGCCTTCACGGTCGAGGAAGTCGTAGTAGTCCTTGTACTGGCCAAGGGCACCTCCTTGGTTGTAAAGCATTCCAAAGGGCGTATCGGAAATATCGTTTGACAGTTCCTTCTTGCCGAGGAAGTTCTTTTCGAGAGAGCGGTTGAGAATTGCGAGGGGGCCGGCCAGGCCGTCGATGGTAAGGCCGACGAGCACGCGCAACGACTTCTCCTTGATGAAGGCAGCGGAGCGGGAGGTGTGGCGAACGCGTGAGTCGGCCGTCCCCGGGGTCTCAAGCTCGAAGAGCCGGTTGCAGAAGGCGTAGGGAAGTATCGTCTCAACAGCCTCCTGCGGCAGTTGGACCGACATGGCGATCTCGGCGTATGAGGCGGAGCCTTCCAGGGGCACGGCGTCCCAGAAGTTGAAGTAGTTGAGTATGTTGAGGGTCGCCGAGTCGGCCATGGCCTGAAGAGATTCTGGTCTCAGTAACCGATGGATATCACAGATGGAAGCGAAGGGGGCGAAGGGGAGCGTACGTTTTGCGCTTCGTCAAGGATGCTCGACGACGGCCCATGGACGAGGTACGACACATCATTCAGTACATCAAGCAGCTGATATCGCTGCATCACAGCCTCTGGCGGCAGGGAGGCATAATCCTCCTGCGAGTCCCGGGCAAAGGTCGGGTCGGCAATCTTGTGCTCGTCTAGCTGCTTGATGAGCGCCTGCGAGCTCGCGATCAGAGTCTCCAGCCGCTCCTTGAGAGAGACGGACGCAACAGGCGCGGGGACATCGTGCTGGATCGTTTCGGTCTGAACGTTGTCACCCATGACGGATGCTTTTCTTTGCTTCTCAAACGGGTGGCCTTTCAATCGGGGGTAGAGTATGTGACGGAAGCAAGTGAACGGGATGTATATCAACGCGCGGTACACAAAGTATCGTGCCTTTTATTCATTCAGCGAGAGAGTGCATTTCCGAAACTTGGACACTAAGTTGGATATATACAGACACGCAGTAATACTCTGGCTTCGAGGCTCCCTCCCTCGGACAACGTTGCAGGATCGTCGATTGGAGGCTGAGCCCGCTGCTGAGTGGACGAAGATGCGACTGTGCTTGAGGCTAGGGCCTACTTGTAGCACCAAAGTCTCTGGAGCACGGCACATGATGGGCTGCAGCGACAGGGCCCCTGGACGACAACAGGGCGATGGTCGAAGCGAAGCCAAGAGATGACTGCTTCCGATTGTTTCCTACACAATGCAGGCACCTTTCCGGTGCATTCTGTGCACAGGAGAAAGGTCGCCAGCGTAGCTCGCAGCTTTGGGTTAGAGTTTGCCAGTTGGAGCTTATTATCATTACCCACCCGTTTCCCCGATGTCTTGTCGTTGAGTGAGATGGCTTGCAGGGAGCGCGTCACCGCTTACTGTCCAAGTGTCATGCTGTGCTTGGAGACTCGGTCAGATTTGTCCAAGAGCAGCAGCCGACCTCCGTTTGAAGGAATGATGTCAGCAAAGTCCTGCACTGCGACATGATCGGCGTGAGGTGCGCTTCCCCGGGCAGTTCTTGTGGATGCCACGATGATGGCATGCAAACTTACGCTTCCATTCATGGCAACCTTGTTTGGTGGCCTTTGGCCAGCTGCGGACGAGAGAGCATTTCCATCCGTCACGTCACGTCACGTCACGTCAGCGTATTCGAAGCACCGCAGTCCCATATGTATGACTGTCGCCCACTTTAGGCAGAATGCCGTGAAGCATGGTGCTCTCGTATTAGCAGCGTCCAGGGTTCACCCTATTGAAAGGATTGTTCATCGTAGAAGAGTACTCGTCTATTGTAAGTAGTGTTCGTTTATTATTATAGCAGTCCTTGTTCTTGGCAACCCTCGTATTTTGGACCAACGGCCACGTCCTGAATTCCAGAAGTCTGGGGCGTGCTGGATACACAACTCGTCATTCGGCATCATGTAGGCGCGGTCTCTCGTCGGGCTGATGGGGGTGGAGCGTCGGGTATTTTCTCGGTTTCCTCCACCCCGAGGAGATTGAGACTTGTATTTCGGGGGAAGGTGACTTCTTATCCACGACACGGCCAAGCCGTTCCAACTTCCGCAAGTTGGCGAAAGCTTCGACGGTATAGAACATTCAACCGAGCATAGCCATGACCATGCGAGTCAAGTTCTTCCCGGCGTTGGCACGCCTTCTGTCTGTTGTCTACAAAACAGGCTGTGGCCTTCATTGCGTGCGCAGGTAACACATTGGGGAACTCGCCTACTCCTTACTGTCTGACTGAACTTGAGTACTTGCGCTGTACCTGAAAGTAGGTACACGAACGTTGCATGCCCCCCCCCCCCCGCATTGCTACCCCGTACAAGTCGGGCAATCCGGGGGGGCGCCGCCAATCAATCGCTCGCCATCCGAAACTTACGACGGACGGGTCGACCAAAACGTGCCGTCATCCCATCTCACCCGTTCGTTTGGCCTCGAGCAGTAAGGAGTACTGCACTCATGATTGAGCGAAAATCCCACCCCTTGTTCGTTGCCCACTTCCAGCTGGTCGTGTAGCCGGTTCTCCGTTCCGTTCCTCGGATCCGCGCATGAAGGTGCGTGAACATCCTAGCAAGTATCGTGGTCAAATCGGGGATCAAGTAGGATTCTACCTCTCAAGTATGCACCGGCGGTACGGGGACCCCACAGGTGATGGGGTTCGTCACATCATGACAAGGGCACGCGAGCGAAGCTGGTGTTTTTTTTCGGCTGTAGTTGTACATGAAGTTTCGGGTAGTGTTCCGCATGCGAGTCCAGATGATGTCAAGAGATACATGTTCGTGTACAGAATCCGCCAGCTTGCGGACGTGATAATGCATACGCAGGTTTGCTTGCGGGTGAGTATGCGGGTGCGGGTGTGTACAGTGCTGACTGGGTGCTCACTATATGACCGGGCTCGAAACGAATCATCTGCTGCCATGCCATCCCAAGTGCAGTACCTGTGTCCGCGCAAGTACGGAGTACTCTCGCTCTGCCTCGACAGCTGAGCTTCCGCTCTCCTGACTCGCCCTTCCCCATCCCTGAAGGCCGGCGAAAGGCGACAGGGCTCGCCATGGAAATAGGCTGCCAATCAAATGCCACAGGAAGGGGGCCGATTGGAGTTATGGAGTACATGTACAACTAACCATACGGAGTATAATGAACGTACTTGTATATCCAGCTCTGGAGAGGCCAGCTACTCTACACACTAATAGGTATACAGTGCACTTGTAGGGAGATGGAGTTGCGGAGTTGATGACCGAGCGTTTGCCAGGCATTTTCATCTATAAATATACAATGCATGTACATGTACCCTATGCAATCATATGACACGGTAACGCATACTTCCGACGAAGATACGCTTGCATACTTTCAAAGGGACGCAATGTACGGAGTTTGTTCACCAACGTTCATGTCAACACGGAACCATGAGAGTTGCCGCGCCTGCCAAGATGACCACTTGCCAGCCCCGAAGCACTTGAACTGTATTATTACTTACTCCGTACTCCGTACTCTGCTCGTAGTTATCAGGCACTGACGTGCTTCAGCTGACTCGTTATTTGAATCGGGCCCATATTTATGCAACATGTTGCCGTCGATTAGCGCCGATGCAGAGGGAGCTCTCTTCCACGAGGACGGATCTGTACTCTGTGGGAGTGGGCACTAGCGCTACCGTGATCGAACGTGATTGATTGATTCCTTACGACGTCTCTACGACCCTCCATGGTGGCGAAACGATTCCTGCCGTGGGTAGAGCTAGAGCCAAAGGCAGCGTGTTTGAGCCTAACTGGGCCTGCCAATCATACATTCGCACGGTTACATGTGTCCTCGTGCTTATTGTGCTCGTAACTACGCCTTACATGGACAACTTCCCAAGTAATTACAGTGCTTGTAAATTTGGTTCCCATTCCATCCGCTAGTTCCCCCCCCCCCCCCCCAGACCTCAACCCCAGGTTGGAGTCTGCCAACCAACGCCATTTCAGACGGCTCTCCGGGGACTTGCTGGCTTCCTTTACGAGTATAATCGCAGTACCCTCTACGACGCGTCTCCGTGAGCTGTCGACGAGTGATTCATGCGCTAACCAACCGTCCCTTTGTCGTATCTGTTCCGTCGGTTACCCACGTCTCTCCCTCTGCTCGTATACTCGGCAATGCAGGAATCCCAAGACACACGGCGGCTACTTTCGTTAGTACCGTCATGGCACATCTGTAGTGGTGATGCTCATTGTCGTCGCCAAGTCTCCGAAGATCGGAGCTGGTTGAGTAGCTGATCATCAGTTCGGAGTCGGCTGTTTGAATCATCTGCCATTCCACGCCGCTAATGATTGGTCGCCGATGAACTGGACTGCACCGCAGGCACCTACCGTACTTTTTTGCTGACACTCGCAAGTTGAAACGCGTCACGTTGACTTGCTTGGACCCTGAACGCTCAACCAACCTCTCTGCACGTTTCATGTTAATATGCCCGCCTGCCATGTACACATGCTGTGCCGTGAAATGGCACATGCTATATCTCAAATTACGTGCGTGTGCTGCCAAGATCCATGGATTTGATGGAACATGCAGTTGTACATGTGGTAGTGGTCGTTGTGGGAATCGGACTTTATCTCAGGCACCGCGCTCGTTGGCTTCATCCCGCAGCGAGCACGTTCGTTGGGCGTACACCATGTTATGCCCCTACTAGGCGGAGCGAGTATGGCGTTTCTTCCTTACTCGTGTATACGCCCCAGAGGATGATGCTTATCGCCTAGCTAGGTCTTCGTCATGCCATGGCTGTGCAAACGCAATCGTGCCAGTCCCACACACTTCACTTCCTTCCAGTCCAAGATGGATGCACACTCGTTTCGTTTCTGTACGGTACAGCACATGAACCATCCTTCCATCGAAGTCGATGGCTGATACTTAAGTGGAAGGCCCTGGCCTCCTCGATCCGGTCCCCTTCGGTCGTTCCATCCTCCTTGCATGCACAGTACCCCAGCACGAATCGACGACACACTCCCTCTCCTTCATTCTCCACGACCGAGTTCTGTAAAGGGCAGCACTCGGCAACAGCAATCCCATCACACCTCGACCCGGACAGAGACACGATGCGGGTCTCCTCCTCGGTCCTTTCCGCCGGGCTCACCGTCCTTCTTTGCTCCTCGGGTGCTCTTGGTCAAAACTCGCACAACTCAGCAATCGACACTCGTCTGCGTCAGCTCGAAAAGGCGTTGCAGCTGCGGGTGGGCGGAGACGACGCGGCGTATCGTGACGGCAACAGCCGAAGCGAGTCCAGCTGCTTCCGCAGATGGTGGACTTGCCATGACACTCGCTTCTTCGACCGGCACAGGTTGGCCAACCAGACGAGTCATCGGCTCAGCACCGTATCCCAAATCGATGCCGACATCGACATTCCGAACTACAACGGATCCGACGCCCAGAAGTTCCCGGATAAAGTCACGGCGAAGACGTCGACGGCGGTGGCCAACAAGACGTCCGAGGGCTGGTCCATCGCCGTCACCGTGTCCGGCGGAATAGGAGAGGTCAAGTCCCTCGCCGGCGATGTTGGTTTCGACCATACTTGGAGCCGCGCGAGCGCGAGAACGGTGACGAAGGAGGTGATGACCGAGGCACCCTGCTTGCCGGGCTTCCGCTGCTTCATCCTCACCTACACCTACCACGTTACCATTGACGGATTCTGCCGTCCCGAGCCGTGGCTTGACTGCGGCGGCGAGATGAACGCATGCAAGCTCAACCGCAACAGCGATGGCAGCAAGTCGGCCTTGGCCGAGATGGAATGCGACCAGTATACGGATTACGCGTTCTGGAACTGCGACAGGCGGGCGAAGCCATGCCAAGTATACACACCCCTGCTCCACGCGGACGGCAGTCCGGTTACTTCTCAAGCCGTCATGAGACAGGAGCTTTCGGGAAACACCATCTTCCGAAGGGCGAGCAAGAAGACGAAAGTGGGTAAGAAGGGGGGGGGGCGTCAGATGGCGAACGCTGGCCTACCAACGTTTGAGTTTCTCGACGATGTCGATTCTGTCTTGCGCTCCTTCTAAACAAAATGTATAATTGCAGTGATTCTTGCGCGACTAGCATGAAGCGTTCTGCATTTTTCCGCTGGCTCTAGTTAGCTATTCATTCATCTACTATTCCGTTCATCGACAGAGTGCCATGCTCTTGCTGCCCGCAGCCCCCTTGCTTCGGTAGCTGAGGGACATTGTGCTGGCCATGTGCTTTCCTCGCGTGCCTCTGAATGACACGACTCGAGGATGCCATGCCGTCATGCATATCACAGCATCGGCACCACTCACAGGCGCCTCCCGACACGCATGTGCAAGCGAGGGTGCGTGTGAACGCATACATGTGTGCGGTCATATCCAGCTTTTTGTCTCTCCGGCGGTCGCATGGTGTAGCACACAGCTCCTGCATAGCCCACGGGCCGGGTGACGCTGGCCTGCTTGCCACGTTGCTTGACGACGGCGAGAAGCCTACCTGTCCGCCGGCCGGCGACTCAGCATGCCCTCAGAGAAGTCGGCCGATGGATCGGTCGCTGCGTGCCGAGATGGGCTTGTCGAGTTGCCTTGCGTCGTTCGGGACAAAATGTCCGGTAACACGTCAATGGCCGGGTATGGGAGGCGAGATGGGTCGGGCGGCCACCCATCCTCCGGCCTCGCCGTTCAGCCGTTCAGCCGACCAGGGTTGTCAGGCTTGAAGTGTTTCATCAGCGCCCTATTCCCTAGCCTTTCCACCTTGCTCCTCGCCCGCAAAGCTTCTCGTTGCGCCTTGTCCAACTGCTTCTTTCTCGTCGCTAGAACGGAGCGCAGCTCGTAGGTTGGCAAGTGCGATATGCTGCTCCGGTCTCTCGAGCTCAGCTGGGAGAGACGAGCAAGAAGGGCGGCCGAGCCTCGGTCGTCTCGCGCGATCAGGTGAGACGTTGCGGCGAGAGGGCGACTCTCTACCGAAGCATCCATCTTGGGTGCTTGCTGGGATGCCGTCCGTGACACGCTGGTCGTGGCCGTCGTCGGCGTGTTCTCGTGGGACCGACGGCTCCGAGGTCTCCTTGACGAAAGACGCGAGGAACAGTCCCCGAGACGCATCCTCTCGGATGGGTCACGGTGTTGGGAGGCAGGAAGGTGGAAAAAGTCTTGCATGTCGGGCGAAAGGTCAAACCGACAATGACCCTTGGCTATCATGTGCTGCTGGACGGCTTCGACAGTGCCGCGGCGAGTTGCGCAAAGGATGCACTCGCGATAGCCGTAGATGACGAGGTTGAGGTACCAAACAAGCGTCTCGAGGTCGACGATCAAGCAGTCCTGGTAGGGAACGATGAAGCTGTGAGCAGCCCTCATGTGGGCCACGTTGTCCTCGAGGGTGCCGCTCGACGAGCGGCAGAACAAGCACCGGTTCGGCACAAATGTCACCCGCGGCTCCTCCTCCTCCTCCTCCTCCTCCTCCTCGCTGCCGTACGAGGACGAATGCCCGTCGTCTTGCTCCCCGTCCTCGTCGTCTGCTCGGTCGCCGCCATCGCCAGACGCATCACCATCGGCAACCGCATCCGCGTCGACGGCGGCCTCTCCTGGAGGCGGAACGATGGTTCCAGGAGCTGCCACACTACATTGTAGCTTGTAGACGCTGGCAATATGGTCAGCCGTTCCGCCGCCGACGGTCGGTGAATGTAACGATGGCCGAGGGCAACCTACTGCCACTCGCTTTTTGCGTGCCGTCGCCAGTCGTCGGCGTTGGCAAGCTCTGTGCCGCACACTCGGCAGGGAAAGGGCCCAGGTCCTCTCTCCATGCTGCTCCCCGCTTGATTGTCGTGTATGCCGACCGAAATCTTCAAGGTTCGTCTTGTAAGAGTAAGAAGCTGAAGCTGGCTCTGTCCAGGACCCGACGGCGGCAACGACGATGGATTGCCGACCGAAGAGTTGGCGTGCTCGTCCGAGGTACCGTCTGGTATAATGTAGTACTGAGCGTACGCCCCTTGGTAATATTAGGTACCTGTACAAATCTTGAGCATATTTGGTCAGTGAAAAGCTCGATGGGTTGTACTTATATTTATTTACAGCACACTCGACCACCGACCCCCCATCTCAGTGGTTGATTTTGCGGCATTGGACGGCAACGGTTTGGAGGCATCACATCCTCAGGCTTCATTCGCAGCCAACGGCCATGTTCCTGGCCCCGTTCCATTCGTGACTCACCGTCGCCGTGTACTTGGTGCAGTATGTGGTACCATCTGCAGCATGGACGGAGTACGCCTTACGGCGCGTCACATCTGGCTGAGTCACTCCTTTCCGCGAGAAAGGTCCTATAAATAGAGTGCCATTTATAGCGGATCGGCCACTTTTGGACGGCGTGATGCATGTCGGACGCTCTCGCCGACATGAAAGGGCGCTGGCAGCTTGCCATGAGCCGCCGCTGCATCCATCGTCCGGAGTTCTTCTCGGTCGGTAGGTTTTCGTAGCTTGGGAGATGAATGATTTTTGCACCGTCGCTGACCAAATTCCACCAGCAAGATGACGAGGTGTGACGAGGCCATCGACGTGCCCATGACTGCTCGTAGGCGCTAAATCATGCTTATGGTGGCTTACGATTCCACCGTGACGCTAGCGAGCCGCTGCATCTTGGGAGGGAGGAGTCGACCGTTGGCAAGGGTCGCCGAGGCGACTCGCCGCCGAAGCGAAGTGTCGAGTCCGCTAAACTCCACCAGGTCCACTGCCATTAACGTGTGCCCCCGCGTGGCGAATGTCACTACGAAATTCACTGCGAAATTCATTCACCGCGAAATTCACTGCGACTTACAGCGTCCCTGTCACTAATTCTGCCCACTGATCAGTACAGCCTACTGATCAGTACAGCCTACAGTATACAACTTCCGGCTAGAGGGAGCGTGCACGCACTGTAGGCCTCGGGAATACGCACCAATTACGAACGCCCTGCCATCTCCCCCAACCAACTCTCAAGCTCTCTGCACCACCCTCCATCGCTCCCCTGCCCATTTTGTTCGTGTTCTATGCTGTGCTGCCGGCAGGGATCAAGCGGCAACCAATGACGGTCTGAAAAGTGTCCCGCGGGCAAGCTGCCGACGACGGTGAGATGCGGGGAGAATGGCGTTTGCGCGACATCGATTGCGTCCTCGAGGCCACACCGGCCAGCTGCAGTCAAGGGCCATGATACAGAGGAATAGGGTATATCTGTCGTACAGCGCCGAGGCCTACGTCGGGTGATCCTGCTCCTTTGCATACTTTCCGTCCCATTATGCAGTTCTCGGCCAAGGTCAACGAGCAGCTGCGGTCCATCGTTGACGAGGCCACCTTGGCCGGCCCGGACGGCATCCCAGGCGCAACGGTCGTCATCGTTGCCGACGATGGCTCCGAGCCCTTTGTCCACTCGGCCGGGAGGAGGGGACTCGTCTCCACCGAGGACATGACGGTCGACCACGTCTTCTGGATGGCGTCCTGCACCAAGATGCTCACGGGCCTCGCCTGCATGCAGCTGGTGGAGAGGGGCCTGATGAGGCTCGACGACAGCGATCAGCTCGAGGCCCTCTTCCCGGAGTGGAAGAACCTCCAGGTGCTGCGGGAGGATGGTGAGCTGGTGCCGAAGAGAAAGGGCATCACCCTTCGCATGCTGCTCACCCACACCGCCGGCTTCGGGTACTCCTTCACCAACGAAAGGCTTCGCAACTGGAGCTTTCCCGCCGGCATCGACGAGTTTTCCGGATACGCCGAGGATATCAATCAGCCGCTCCTCTTTCAGCCCGGCGAGGGTTGGGAGTACGGCGTGAGTGTGCCTCGACCGTCCGGCTGCCGCCAACCTCTGCTGACGTTTCGACGACGCAGATCAACCTCGACTGGGCGGGCGTCGCGCTCGAGAGAGCCACGGGGACGCGGCTCAACGACTACATCCAGGACAACATCTGCCGGCCCCTCGGTCTCGCGAGCATGAGCATGATGCCGACGCGGGACATGAAGGAGAAGTTGGCCTACATGCATCAGCGCTCGCCCGAGGGAACCATCTCGCCTTGCGATCATCTTCTTCGCCGGCCGCTCACCGTCCAGACCGAGGAGGAAAAGGATGGCCTCCTGCACAGCGGCGGAGCCGGCATGTTTGCCAAGCCGCAGGAGTATTGCCGTACGTGTTGCCGCTGCCGCCACGGCCGCCTCCTGTCCGAGCCTAGCCGCTGACGTCGCGTGCGCAGGCATCATCGGCGTGCTCCTCAACGACGGCACGTGCCCGAGGACGGGCGTCAAGCTGCTGGAGAAGGCAACGGTGGACGAAATGTTCAGCAACTCGATCCCCCAGTTCCCCCAGTTTGGCCGCCAGGGCATGCCGAGCACCAAGCCGGAGCTCACCAACACGATCCCCGACATATACCCGACCGTCGGCAACACGACGCAGGGGTACGGCCTGACCTTTATGCTGACCGGAGGTTCGACGGGACGGGCGGAGGGAACGGCCGGCTGGGCGGGTCTGCCGAATCTGTACTGGTGGGCGGACCGCCAGAACGGCATCGGCGGCATGGTGTGCACGCAGATCCTCCCCTTTGGCGACGCCAAGGTCATCGGCATGTGGCTTGCGCTCGAGGCGGCCGTGTACCAAGCTCTGAAGGAGGGTTAGGTCGCTATCCACGCCGTCGCCTTGCGCAAGGCCCGTCGTGGACGGCGCAGTTTGGTTTTGGGACAACTTGAGCCCCTGCTATGAGGCACGTATCCAGCCTTGTTGACGCGCCATTCCGGCAGAGGGAGGGAGGCTGATGCATCCCCCACGACGTGACGGCCGCCGCCGTCGTTCTATCGCTCCTCTCCACCGAGATGGTTGCCACGCCGTTGGCAGCGAGGTGAATTTGGACCGTGATGCCGAAGTCTCAAACGTCGTGTTGGAAAACAAGCAACATTACCAGCGTCTACGGATGCCGCAGCAAATGCTCGCGCACCGAGACATCTATCGTACCGAAACGGCCGGCGAGAATCATGAACAGGATCCAATCCATCCATGCCTCGTGAACACAGATCAAGCCGTCCGACACCGTGGTCGACAAAATTCATCCTCCACGCGCGACGACGACCCAAGTTGCCTCCCGGCCGGCGCCCAACCAGTACTCCGCGATTGCCCGGCTACCATGCGCGCATACGTACCCTTGTTACATGTATACGTCCATCACTTGGCCGAGCGTCGCTTCTTCTTGCTCGGACGTCCCGATCGCCTCGAAGGTCCGACGGACTGAAAGTATTGGGCCACGACGTCCGGCACGGTCCGCTGCAGGCTCGTCCGCGTGACCCACGTTGCTTCCTTCGGGTGGTAACCTACCCATTCCACCAGCAGCTTCTTGCGATCGGCGCTATGGGAGCGGATCCGGTGCACGTCGTAGAGGCCGGCGTCGTTTGGATTTTCCGGTCGTCCGCCCTGCTCCTCCCAGTAGTCGAAAAGTGCTTCGGGCGCGTCCTCGTGCAGGCAAGCCTCGCTCTCCCAGGTGACGTCTCCGGCCACCCACTTGACGAGGATCTCGATCGAGTTGCCGCACCAGCGGTGGTGGACGAGCGTCTTGAACGAGAAGACGGCCGCCGCCTCGTCCTCCTCTGCCGTAACTTGCGCCGCGAGTCCGGTCGGTGCCGTGTCCATCTCTTTGTCGGCGCCCGATTGCGCCTGAACATCCGCTCTCGTTCCCTTGCCTTTCCTTCCTACCGACGCAATCTCCTTCTCCCGGTCGTTCTTGCCAATCTCCTGGAGGGGCCGTCGTCGCTTCGACACCGATGTGGTCGTGGGCGGCAGCTCGGGTCCATCGTCATGGGCAGCGTCCGGCCTATCTGTCATTCGGGGGGCTGGGGGCTGGGGTGTTGCGGGTGTTGTTATTGGTGCCTGCGACGTCTCCGACTGCCGATGGGCGACACTCGCTTTCGAATCCGCCTTCGTCCGCGTCGATGGCCGCGAGGTCGGTCGCCGCGGGGCCTTGGACGGTAGGCTATCGGGAATGTCCTCCTCTGCCATCGCAGGCCGGGATGATGGTCGCTTGGTTGTTACCGTCGGCGTAGGCGAATTCTGATGCGGCCGCTTATGATGAATGCCGCTGGTCATCGTCGAGCTCGGCGTCGGAACGGTGCGAGATTTTCCATGTTTGGTTCCCATCCTGCTTGCGGAGTGGTTTCTCTGCACTGGTGAGCGACATCACGATGAGTCAAGCCGGATGGAAACCCACCAGATTGTCCGTGCTTTTCCCTCCGCCGCCGCCAACGCCAACGATCGAAGCTGTCACTGTTCCCGTGGGAATGACGGCAGCCTCCTTGCTGGGAATGTCACAGCTAGAACCCCGACGTGGAGTAAATATTGATGAGAGGAGAGATTGCATGCTGGACAGTACACGCTGCAGAAGGGCCGGACGTCGAGCAAGCGCGAGTGGGCAAGCAAGACGGTGGAGGAGGTTTCATATGTGTTGCCTGCTATAACGAATGTCCAGTGATGTCCAGCGTGCATGGGCTTTGATTGAACGTCATCGACGAAGCTGTTTCGCAACGGCAGCTCCTAAGCAATGTCACGAGCAGGCCGCAAGTCCAACCCAGCCAATCGATCCCAGAAGTGTTGGTTCCACCGCGCTAATCTGCAACGGGAAAAAATAAGAAAACAACTGGCATTCACCTTGTCCTTTCATTCGCTGCGTAATACTGACAACATACTCCAGAGGTGCATGCACAAGTATATGCACAACTCTAAGTATAGTATACGAAGTAGTTGCACAAACTCTGTATGGGGTACTCCGTAGTACGGAGTATCCGTACAATGGTGTATAATTACCGTATTATTACGGAGTATTACGGAGTACTTGCAGGTGCATGTACTGACTGTACTTGTACAAGTATACTGTAGTACAGTGACTGACTGCACTACTTACAAGGATTACTGTACCTTGAAACCCATGCAAACCCACAACACCACTCGAACCACCAAACACAATACAACGTCAAAAATATAAACCACGGGTCTGGCCGGGGATTGAACCCGGGACCTCTCGCAATATTGTCATAGAGTTTTCCCTAAGCGAGAATCATACCACTAGACCACCAGACCAACGATGCTCAGATGCTGCACTGAAAGTATCACGTGTTTGCTGAACGAGGGAGTCTAATTAAATTTTATATTATGAAGGCCATCCTGCTGCTCGTCTCCTTGTGCTGTATGAACGTTTTCGTGCCTCTTTCCACAATACGTTTGTTGCCCTATCCTGGGTTGAGGTAATAGCCAACAGGTGAGGAAGACACACGACGGAATGCAAGTCAGAGTTCTGCTCAGGCTCCATGTCTCGGTTGTTTCCAGAACGCCGCTCCGGCTCTAGGGTAACTACTATTGTGAATCTAGCAACAGAACGGATGCCACCACCTTTGGGGACTTGCATTTCCATCATATTGAATTAATGCCAAACTTGATGGCTAGCTCTATCTCTGTTTTTGGATTCTTTCTATAAATGGGCAACTTGGTCGCAATCGTCGTCGCTGCTGCATTGAAATCCAGGAATTGATCGTCGGGGACAATTCCATTCGTTCATCCACACGATGTCACAAATCGACGGGTGTTGGATCCAGCAAACGAATGGTGGAACGGGTCACTTGAACAGCAAGAGACTATTGGTTCCAAATACTGTCTGTTCAGTTCGATGTCTCCTGAATCTGTTGGCAGCATGATCATGGAGTTTCCCCGGCTACCGTAATGTCGATCATGAGCTTGGAGATCTGTAATTGGTGCATATGCGTCTCTCTCGTTTGGTGTGCTGCGACCCATCTAAGTGATGCTCCCGATATCACACACTGCATGAGTGCGCCTCAATTGAGGCCAGTCAGTGCATCGTCTCGGAGACGCTTTGCAGAATCTTGCATGTATTTGCATACCATCCGTCGTCGAAGTTGATGAGTGTTTTGTATATTTGAACCGGCGGGCGGTCGGTGGGCAAGAGTTGAGTGCTGAATGCTCGACAACGAGGAAAGCATCAGGCATCCAGGCATCCAGGCAGCTAGGCGCCGCAGACGGCTATGGCAGCACCCGGAAACACTATTACCCGGTGGCGGAAAGGGGCCGTGGGCGAACCAACAGCTTCCTTCCCGTTTCCAGATGCCCCTTGCCGTCTGGACAGTGTCCGTTCCAATGCCCGGGCAAGCATGCTGTGGGCAGTCATTCGTTTGACTCGCACTCGACGGACCAAGCTGGTACTACATGTGGCCGAGTTGTTGGGACGGCGGCTGAGCTTCGCTACCGCTGCTGTCTCCGGGATTTACGCCCCTAAGCCAGTGCAGCGTGTCCCAATCATCATGTCCCAGGACCCCGACGATGAGGCAGAGCTGGAATCCACGGGCCCGGCGCCTTCAACCTTCCTCGTCGACCATCGGGGATTTCCCATCACTACCCCGGAACAAGATGATGAAGTGATCCATGCCTTCATCGAGTCGATCGACTCGGACGCCGTCTGTCGCCTTGCATCGCGATACAATCACTGCGGGCCTTGCCGGCGCACGAACTTGGCAAATCCAATCTCGGCTTTGGTGTCGAGATCGACTCAGGTCCCGAGTGGATTGTCCGTGTTCCCATACTACCCTCACTTCACAAGCCCTGGCAGAAGCTGCTCAGTGAAGTCGCCACGATAGCACACGGCTTTGTGCATCTCGCTTCCATTCGCTTCAGTTGCGTGGGCCATATCTGACTTGACCTGAACGAAATGGAGCTTTCTCGAGCGCAACACACGTATCCATGTTCCTCGCATTCTTTCCTACGGGCGCGATGTCAAGTTGTCCAAAAATGGCGCTGGGACGCAAATGTTTCTCATCGCAGACATGATTCCCGGAGAATCGCTGAGAAAGAACGACTTCCTTGGAGCGCCCGAGCAGCACCGAAGAGTCTTCTACTCGCAACTCATTGACGTTTTGGCCGAATCAAGAGCTCTCGAGTTTCCTGTCATTGGCTCCTTGATGCCAAATCCTGATGGTGGCCGGGGGTTTGTTGCAGGACCTGTCTTCTCCATGACTGCCAACCCATTACGCCAATCTCTGCCCACTTTTTCTTACCGGGGACTCTTTGTGCTGAATCATCTGGACTTACGGGCCTTACCACTCTTGTCGATAAAATATGCGCATTCGGGGTATTCCTGACAGGGAGTTTTCGAGCACTGTCCTGCGGCAGTTGTTCACACCACCTTCGAGGATCACTTCGCACGATTCGATCAAGACAAAGAATGGAGTACACACCGACTGCCAAGTCCTTGACGAGAAGTGCAACATGGACGGCCGATGCAACCTTGCTCCGGAGAAAATGGTATGCTGCACTTCGGCAGAAACGTCAGCCATCGGCAATCCGAAACTAGCCTCCTGCGTTGGCCATCTCGTTCGCTGCCTCGAGGAAGCCATTTACACGTTCCACGATATTTATGCTCCAAATCTCTACGACAGAGCTATCCAGGATGTAACGTCTGAATTCTTGAAGGAACACGAGACCATTGTGTCCGAGGTACAACGTCGGAGTGAATCAAAATGAGCTCCACACCGAATACGTCAAGGGCAACGGATTATATGTACAAAGCCGGGAGTCGACATGGATTCAAAAGTCGAATGCCTTAATGAAAAGTTCCTCTGAGTATCGTCTACTTGATCAGTCGGGTCGATGATGCATTGTTCAGTGTCTACTTGTAGAGTGCCTCCAAGAGTGCAGCAGGAGGTAGGACTTGATGAATGATATGGAATCACCTGAACATACAACCGACAGGGCTGCGAATATTCCCCCGACCGATTTGGGCACGCACCCATGCTCTGGCTTCGGAGCAAAATGTGGGCAGCTGTTGGGTAGAGTAGAAAATGAAGATTCATTGGTAGTTACTTGACCGAAGGATACCGAGCCCTTGACCGAACACAACACAATGCGCGCACAAGTCTTCCAGCTGCCACGAGCGGGTGGGTGTTTGCATCAATGGGCCGCTGCTGGCTGTCGCGAGGGGCATCACATTAAGATGCGAAGGCATTGTCTGCGATTTCTTCATTCTGCTCATCAAAATTATTGTTTACCGTTTACTACCTGACTATTCTTAAACAAATCAGCATCGCAAACAGACGATGAGCATGACCAACAATCAGCTCGCTACGTTGAAGAAGCGCATCAGCGAGATAATGGCTGCTGTTGACGAAGAGCGGAGAGAACTGAACCAAATTTTGGCATTTCTAAGGAACATACCAAAAGAATCGCGACAGCAGTTGTCCAACAGCGCCGCCGGCTCCAAGCGAGCCAGAGCAGACATGTCAGGTCAAACCATTGATGAGTCGGGCGATTACTACGAACGACGACGAATGGAAAAGGAGCAAGCCATAGGGCGCATGTGGGAAAAGATACATGATCTTCAAGTAGAGGAGATCCAGCTTAAGAAATCCATCGAGCGGGACACACGACACTGCACGGCGTGACTGCGATCGGACGAGGATGCTGCGTGGACGTCGATGGCAACCCACAGCTACCTGCATAGCGCGACAGCGCAAACGAAGATGTCGCAGAAAAGGCGCCAGGATGTGCAGTGATTTATCGGATAAAAGTGCCTCTTATATGCTGTAATTTTGGAAACCGTACCTTCAGTTGCCCCATTCTACATCTCTCGCTTCTTTGCGTGCTGAATAATTAATCCCCCATCGAGACCACAAAGTTTGTTGAAGTCATGAAATTGAGCATTTATCATGGAATGAATGCTGCAGGTTGAACGTCGGAAGGTACACGACCACATTTGGAAACACTTCATCATCACCAGATCGATGGTATGGACATTGCTGTGCGAAGCAAGGAGTGCCCGAAAATGCAGAATATAGCATGGCTCAGCGGATCACGCACATTACTTCATGATTCAGATGCGTAATGGTGTTCAATGTGAGACCAAGGACCAGATGTGACATGCCGCTAGAATAGAAAAAGAACTACTGTAGGTTCATTCAATACTTTCGATAAAATGAGAACCGAAAAGGACACTGCTGACCAACCAAAAGTGTTGAAAGTGTGCGCATACTGATACTGTTGCATTGATTTCCATGGGTTGATCAATGAATGTCCCACCATACAGCAATCCATTCCACGTGCCCAACACGAACGGGGCTGGGCATCGAGGCCTCTCTGAGCACGGTCGTGCATGTGTGTTTCATCCCTTCGCGAATGCTAAATTGGGCCCCTTCATTGGACGGCGAGCAGCGGGCATCAAAAGAAGCGCCATATCGAGTCGGAAGATTGCCGGCTCTTGAAACGGCTGTAGGCCCGACACAGAGGCCACAGCAGCAGGATTGCGGCGGCCCAGAAGGCAAAGTACACGAGCAGGCTATCGATGCCGCGCGTGTTGCCCGGGTCCATGGGGTCTGCGATGCCCGTGTCATGTCCGAAGCGCGCGACCAGAGCCATTCCAAGGGCAAAAATGACGAGGATGTGAAGGATGTAGAAGAAGAGCGCAGCGGTGCCGAGGTCTAGCAAAAGCGTGAGGCGCGAGGCGAAGCGCACGGGCAGGGCGCCGAAGAAGGCGAGAAGGCCGAGGTTCCCGGCCATGGTGAATGACCAAAAGGCCACGTCGGGCGGGTACTTGACGAGGTAGAAGAAGGAGGTGGCCGAGACGAGGTACGGATTTGAGCCGGGGTGACTCTGCTGCGCATCTGTCCGGAGACAGCCCTCGGAGAGGTTGCCCCAGCGGAGGAGGCGGGTGAGGACGAAAACGGTGGCGAAGAGGACAGCGGCAAACGCGTGGCAGGCGGCGAACGTGCGCGGGTTCCACGCCTTCGAGACGCTGATGCGTCCGTAAAGCAGTCCGAGGGTGGCAAAGGATAGCCAGGCGAGCGGTGGAAAGCCCGAGAGGACCCTGAGTCCCATGACGGGCCAGAACCAGATGCGAAGCAAGGGATTCTGAGGGATCGTCTGAGCCCCGACCGAGGATTGGGCCATCAGGGGCGTCGACAGGCAGTGACCGTGGTTCTCGGAGAGCCATATGTTCCACAGGATGGTGACGATGCTCATGGCCAAGAGCATGGCGTTGTGAAAATGCCACGAGACGGACGCGGCCAGGGTGTTTGAGATCGAGGTGGAATCATACCCTCGTTGCGTCAGGAGCGGCTGCTCGACGTCCTCCTCCTCGGTGACGCCGACCCCCCGCTTCGCGCCGCTGAGGAGCGTCTCGGTCAGGAGCGTCTCGGTCTTGTTAAAGAGCAGCCACAGCAGGCCGGCGAGAAAGTAGTTGACGGCGAGGGAGAAGAGGACCATGTTGAGGAACCAGACCTTGCCGGCGGTGAGGACGAAACCGAAGACGGTGGAGACGAGCGTCAAGACGGCGGCGCGGACGGCAAAGTACCGCACCAGCCGGCCCGTCGACCATCCAAGCTTCTTGCGCGACCGGCCGAGGTAGACGACGCCCATGCCGAGAAGAAAGGTGAAGCCGGCGCCGCAGAGATGGCTGAGGGTGCGTATGACGTAGGCGGTCGGGAAGTTGAAGTGCCGGACGACGATACCGTCCGACTCGGAGGTGCGGCCGGTACCGTGGGACCATATGTGCAGGGAAATGGAGGTGTGGTCGAGGGCCATGAGGAGCATGAGAAGGCCGCGTAGGAGGTCCGGCGCGAGCGCCCGCTGCGGCCGTTTCGCCGCCTCGGCATTTGATGGCTCGCGGGCCGGAGCGGGTCCCTCGTCGGCGGGGCCTTCAGTAACTGGGCTTTGAAGGAGGTTGCCGGCAGCAAATGTGCCGTATGGATCGCCACGGCGGCCGTCTCGCCTCGGCTTGGCTGATCGGTCGTCGGCATCGGCAGATGGATTGTCGACGTCGGTGCTGGTGGGGTCGTGAGCGGGCCGGAGAGGGCCGTGGCTGGGCGGGGCCTCGGCTCCGGCTCCGGATCCGCATCCGGCATCGGCACCCGTCATGGCAACCATCGAACAGTCGACCCTCCCTTCTGCAACGATGGCGGCAGCGAGGGTGCGACAAGAGTGACCAAGAGGGGGGTTGCAGGATGATATGTATCTGAAAAGCAACGGCGGACTCGCTTGGAATGGGCGGAGGATGGCGCACTGGCCGTGCTTGGTAATCCCTCCCAGCGGTTCCTGTTAGCGTCATTGTGCAACGGTTTGGGCGCCACTCGCTTCGCCGTTTCCAACATGCCGTCGAATCCTGCCGTCGCTAGTTCCGGACGATTCACTCGGCAGCGCACGCCTGAGCCTTTTTGCACTTCGTGGTTTCCTCCGTGTCCCCCGGTCCAAGACGTGGACTAGCCGTTCTTTTGCCGTCGTTCGGCTGCCGCGGCGCAAAATAGGGAGTGAACTCTCGAGCGGACTTGCACTCCGCAAACTCCGCATCTGTTCTTCGCTCCGCTGCTGCCACAAACTTGAGCTACTTTTGCTCCATCGTCCGTGTATTCCGTCGTCCGACTCACCGTCGTCCGTACGTCGTGGCCCCTCGGAGCCTTCAAGCAGGAGGACCCTGCGCGCTCGTGGCGACGCCGGGCCGTTCACGGCAGCCACTTTCGTCGGATCTTAAGCGTACGTAAATAGATGAAACTCAATCGCGGCTGCGGTTCATGAGCGTTGTTGATACCGACTCGCGACGACAGGAATGATGGATTTTGCGGAAGCTGGATTTTGCGGAAGCTGGATCTGTACATTGGCCACCAGTGGCCGGTGCGAGGACCTGACAGCTCCGGTTGCTCGTCCTTCCCATGCGTCACTCTTGACGTCTCAGCCTGCACATGTCGTGGCCAGCAACTCTTTCATGACGACGCCCATGACGCCCGGGTGAGGGACGATGACGGCTCCGGCCCTCTCCAGCGCTGCCGCCTTTTCCTTGGCAGTCGCGTCCCGTGGCGACAGAAAGGCACCGGCATGGCCCATGGTCCTGCCCCGAGGTGCCGTCTGGCCAGCGACCATGGCAACGATGGGCTTTGGGTGCGACGTCGATGCGCGGTAGCGTCGAATGAGCTCGGCTGCGCGCAGCTCCTGCTCCCCACCAATCTCGCCGATGACGATGATGCCTTCGGTCTCGGGCTGGGCGAAGAAGACGGCAAGGGCGTCAGAAATGGACGTTCCTGGCACCACGAGTCAACAGGTTTTTCTGGTGCACGCACAATGGTTCCAGACTCATGGAGCGGGAGCGAGAGTGAGGGTGCGGATGCGGATCATGGCGAGAGTGAGGCGTACCGGGCATCGCGTCGCCCCCCACGGCGAGGACAAGACTTTGGCCGAGCCCGGCGGCCGTCGTTGCGCCGACGGCCTCGTAGCTCAAGGTGCCCGATTTGCTCACGATGCCGACGCGGCCGCGGCGATACTGGGCAAACGGCATGATGCCGACGCGACATTGCTCTGGCGCGATGATGCCCGGGCTGTTGGGCCCGACCAGTCGGCTGCGGCTCTGGGTTCGCAGCACCTCGTGCACGCGCAAAAGGTCGTGCACCGGCACGTGCTCGGCCACGGCGACGATGAGCGGCACCTCGGCCTCGACCGCCTCGACGATGGCTGCCGCGGCGAAGGGCGCGGGCACGAAGACGGCGCTGACGTGCGGGGCGACGTTGTCCATGGCCTGCCGACTTGTCAGCAGTGCATTTCCACCCCTCCCTCCCTCCCGCCCCCGATTCGATGACTCCTTCAAGCTCGGAAGCAGGAGGATATTTTGCAAGAGGCCATCGGTGAGCATGGGATTGAACTGGCCTCGCGCACGGTGCCGAAGACGGGCAGGTCAAGGTGCGTCCGGCCCCATCCGCCCTTTCCGGGAGACACGCCACCGACGACCTGGGTGCCGTATTCTATCGTGTCCTTTGCGTTTGCCGTCGCCTTGACCGTCATCAGCTCCGCCGGCCACACACATCAAGGCGGACGTCACGTTTACCGCCCGTCCGGTGAAGCCTGGGAGAGCGCAGATGAGCAAGGCGATTCCTGCTGGCGTACGCGGCGGGCGGCGTATGCTTCTCACCCTGGTAGATGATGCGCGTCTTCGCGTCGACGTGCAGGTGATGGGCGGTGCCCTCGGTGCCACCATGGCAACTCGACGCAGCCGTCACGAAGCTGCGAAGGCGCGAGAGGTTCCGCGGCAGCCGTCTCGCGAGCATCGGTACCGACAGCAACTGCCTGAGCATCCCGGAGCACGGTGATGCGGATGGTTGAGCGAAAGGAGGTGGACGTTTGCCAGGCCACGCTTCGGGGAACACGTGGGCAAATGCAACGTCGGCTGGAGGACGGAGCGGTGGTATGTGTACCACCTCGTACAGCAAGCACAGTATGTTAAAACAGGTACAAGTACACGGCCATGCAGGCAGCTCATGGCTCACGGTAATGGAAGGCACTCGGGCGTCTGGCCGGGCCGACCTGCCGCACGAAAAAGGTAGCACACACCGCCTCTCTCGCGAGGCAAGAGCGTGCGTCATAATCGTGCGACACCGAGGGAAGGAGAGGGACACTTTGGGATCGACCAATGACTAGGCGCTTGTCTCGGCCTTTTCGTGATGCATGAATCATGATACATGATACATGATACGATGCATGATCCCACCCATGATATAATCCATGATATAAACCATGGTATAAACCGATATAATCCACGATGTAAACCAAGATGTAAACCATGATGCAATGCATGATGCAATACTCCGTACATCACGATGCAATACATGATACACCGCAGAGCACAGGATGCAAGACACGATGCGAATTCGTGATACAGTGCGAGGTACCATACATTATACCCTACACGACATGATACAAGATACAACGCATGATGCAAAGGAAATGCGGCAATACATGTACACCGACTGTACTTGCATGCCATGCACGGCCATACATGAGCAGTGCAACGGCATCGCCGCTGCACGGGCGGCCCAAGGAGGCTGCGCGTTTCTGGTGCGACGGATCCTTTTCGTCTCCTGCCTCGCCTGCCTCGACGCCGTTGGATTTTTCCCCTATTGCCTCCCTTCCTCTTCGCCGACCGACTCATTCACAGCAAATCACCGACAAAGGCGAGCCGGTCCCTCTTGTCGTCGACGACGCGAGCGTACTCGAGCAGCAGCCGCCAGACGTACAGCTTCATGTCTTCCCTTCGATAGACCATCTCGACCCACTTCTTGCCCTCCTCGGCGATCCGCTGGGCCTCCTCGTCGCGGCCGTCGAGG
Organism: Drechmeria coniospora; assembly: GCF_001625195.1. Lineage (NCBI taxonomy): Eukaryota > Fungi > Ascomycota > Sordariomycetes > Hypocreales > Ophiocordycipitaceae > Drechmeria > Drechmeria coniospora. The sequence continues at coordinate 4,629,625 of NC_054390.1, read as the reverse complement.
AAGTAGTCGACGACGGCGTAGACGTCGCCGTACGAGTTGTCAAAGGGCACGAAGTGGGCCCAGGGGACGATGCGGTCGTCGTGCCACTCGGCGTAGATCGTGGCCTTGAGGGGCATGCTCGTCGAGTGCAGAAAGGCCCGCCAGCGGGCGCTGAAGGAGTTGCCGTCGACGTCGGGCAGGAACTTGTACTCGTACTGGCGCTCCATCGGCAGGCTCGGCTGGACGGCCATGAAGGGCGTCGTGTAGCGGCACGTCTTGTCCATCTCCATGTGCTTGTCGGCGCCGGTGCCGACCTCGACCTCGGCGTAGGGGTGGCACTCGAGGTTGACGAAGCCGACGTCGGCGACCGACTCGAGCCAGGGGCCGAGCCTCGACTCGAGCTGGGCGCGCGCCGAATACCGGCGGCGCGGGGGTAGGCGGAAGGTCGGGCCGCGGGCGACGTCGCCGGCCTCGACGGCGGCGACGGTGGTGCCGTTCATCATCTGGACCCAGCGATGGCGGTGAAAGTGCCACCAGTTGTCGACCTTGTTCCGGCCGCCCGAGGCGGTGCCGCGCCAGACGAGGCCCTCCCGCTTGAGGGACCAGGCGGGCCCGCGAGTCTCGCCGCCGCTGTAGAAGGCGCGGTCGGAGAGGTACATGGCGCCCGGGATGAGGATCTCGTTGTTCTGCGGCAGCTTGGAGCCGCCGAAGAGGGGCATCAGGTCGTGCGTCGTCGACATGCTGACGCTCTCGACAAAGGTGCCGTGCATGCCGCGCAGGTGCGGCTGCAGGCAGGGGTCCTGGGCCTCGGTGAAGTTTCGGACGAAGCCCTCGTGGGCGTAGGGCATGGGCCGCGAGGGATAGTCGACGGTGACGTTGAAGGATGGCAGCGCCGGCAGCTCGCGGCCGGGGCTGTCGGGAGGGCAGGCGGCCCGCAGGTGGTCCCAGTACTTGTTCGCCTCGGCCGTGATCCAGGTGGGCTCGGGCGCCGGCTCGGCGGTGCCGTCGACGTCGGCGAGGCCGGCGTGGGTCGACGTGGCCGTCTTGGGGTCCACCAAGGTCCGCCGCCGCCGCTCGGCCTCGACGTACTTGCTCATGGCCTCCCACGGGACGAGGATGCGGGTCTCGTCCATGAAGTTGATGGCCATGTCGAGGTCGGGCAGGTGCGGCGTCATCTCGCGCACGAGCTCGGTCCAGAGCTGGATCCACGGCTCGCGGTTGGGGTCGTCGGTGACGAAGTCGACGGATCCGTTGCGGACGCGAATCACCTGCTTCTGGCGATTCGCCTGCAGGCGCAGACGCTTGGCGTCGACGGCCCAGAAGGGGTTGAGGTCGTGGTGGATGCGGTCGAAGAAGTCCTCGACGACGACGGCGCCGTCGGCCTGGGCCTGGGCGAACCAGGCGTCGAAGCCCGGGGGCGGGTGCCGACCGCGGCGCTTGCGATAGCGGGACGCGGCCTCGTCGAGGGTCGTCGACCGGCGCGCGAGCAGCTCCTGGGAGCGCCGACGGCCGGCGAGAAGGAGCTCGTCGATGGGGTGGACTGGACGGCCGGCCAGCCGCCAGGGGCCGAGACTCTTGCGCATCCATCCGGCCAGGGCGTTGGGCCGGGCGAGAGCGGAGCCGTGCCAGCGCTCGGGGCGGAAGCACAGCAGGGCGAGGAGCGTGAGGAGGGCAACGACGAGGAGGGCGCGAAACCTACGCATGGCGAGGATGCGCGGCAGCGCGTGGAGCAGGTCGGTGGGATCTTGACGGATGTGCGCCATGGCTGCGGCGTGGCATGGGAGCCGACGCGATGCCGTCCGAGAGTCTCTCCTCTCCTCTCCAGGATGCTGTCCGGGATTCTGTCTCTTCGGGAGGGGATGATGAGGGAAGGGAAGGAGGATGGTCCGACGACTTACGCGTACGGAACACTTTGCCGCAGCCTCGTTCGCCAACGACGGCCATTCGCGAGGCAGCCCCCACTAGTAGTAATCTATGGAGGTCAAGGCCGGCACTGATTACCGTAAGCATGGAAATAATATCGCTAAATGCTCCGTATTAATCTCCGTAAATAATGATGTAATTACTGCACAGTAAGTACTAAGTACTTGTACCAGTGCCGACAAGTATGTACAGTACCTACAACTTAGTACTTACAGAGGGGTGGCAGAAATGTCGATTCAATTTGTAGGAGTTGCGCTGCCAAAACTGAATCGTCACTTTTGTCAAGTGACTGTACTTGCAACGTACAGTACTTGCATGTACTGTACAGTGCAGTACTGTGCTGTGCTGTGCTAGGACTGGAGTGCCTGCAGAACTCCCAATGCCCACATAAAATGCCTCGGGAGGCATTGCCCGCTGCGGCCCCGAAACCAAACCCGCTGGCGTCCGAGGCAGCATGACAGCCCGCCGCCGCAGCAGGCAGGCCGAGTGAGGGAATAGCGCATGGCGTCCGCTGCCGCAACGGCAAGGCTGTATTCCCTCTGCACCTGGGCGCGCCGATCCCCTGGGCCTCTTATCCGGCCCCCCTCGTCGTCGTTGAGCGGTATGCATCTTGCGCGTTCGAACGAGGAGAGGTCTCGGCCGGCGTCATTGATGCCACTGGCGGCGGCGATTTCGTGGCACATCTGCCTTGGACGCATCGTCGTCGTCATCATCAGCTTCGGCGTGACCGTTTCCCACGGAGGTGGCTCGATCAGCGACGCACGCCTTCTAGAACCAGAGCATCAGTACCCAAAATAATCCCCCCCATGGCAAAGTACATGCGTACATGTAGGTGCGCCCGCACAGCGCCCTCGTACAGAGAGCACGGGCGCCCTGCGCTTGCTTTTTCTTGAGCCAAGGGTCCAAGGCTTCGCCGTCGGGAAAGGAAACGTGCTGTGCTTTTTCAGTCTCTTCTCCTTTGCACGACGCGCCGGAGGCAGGCAGGGTATACAGTCTTGTCAGCGGGCGAGGAGGGAGCCGGCGGATGCTGTGTAGCAACGCTGCAAGGGACAGTTTAGTAGTGAACAGCACCAGCAGGTACGTCGCTGGACGAGCAGAATCGTGTGTCCTTGTAGGTGCCGCGCCCCTTAGCAATGCCTGTCGTTGGTGGCGACTGAGCCACCGCTGTAAGTGTGCGGTGGAGGACACGCCTCTTGGGCTGCCAGTACAGTGACCTCGGCGCTAGCCTGTAATACCCTGCGGACTTCTCACCGGTACAGCTCGTAATCGCTGCTAACACTTGTGCCGCCAAAGTACGGAGTATTACTAGGTACCTAGGTACGTACTCGGGTATTACCTGCTCGGCATTCACAAGGTACTAAAGAACAGATGATGATCATGCTGGGGGGCTCGATCGGCTGCAGGGGTTGCTTCCCGGGTACCTTGGCAGACCTGTAGGGGTACACGCACCCTGCTCCTTACCTACTAGGTACCTACCTATTACTAGGTTAGTACCTAGTAAGGTACCTAGGTAGTAGGACCCGCGCCTGGACACGCGAGTCCTTCGAGGCTCATTTGGTGGCCATGTCGAGCACCCACGACGGCATGGCGCGAGGCATCACCCAAGCCGAGCACCCTGTATGCACCGGTCTCCAACGAGCTCGATGACGACGTAGCTGCCGAGCCATGAGGTGAGGTGCAACAAGCGCTGCCAGCTCTCTACCGTGCGGTAGAGGTGCCGCTGTGGGTGCGCCGGCGCAGCAAGTACATGGGCAGGCAAGTACTTGCACGTCGTCATTTACAAGGCATGTACAAGTACCTAAGGTACCTAGTAGGTAGCAGTGCGGGTACTTGTACTTGTACTTACAACCAAGTATATGAACGGGGCGGCCCGCGAGAGGCCTGGACTCGGCCTGCATCACGGTTTGTGTTTGTCCACGCTGGTGCAGTGCGTGATGCTCCTGGCGATGCTCTTCTCCTGCGCGGCGGCATTTTTTTTTTGTCCACGCAGCAGCAGTGCGTCATGCTCCCGGTGGTGCTCTGCTCCAGTGCGGCATATTTTTGTCCACCCTGCAGCAGTGCGTCATGCTCTCGGTGGTGCTCTTCTCCAGTGCGGTATATTTTTGTCCGCCCTGCAGCAGTGCGTGCAGCTCCTGGTGTTCTTCTCCTGCGCGGCCAGTTTTTTTTCGTGTCCACGCAGCAGCAATGTGTCGTGCTCACACGGTGGTGCTTTTCGTCGTGCGCCGTCGGTATGCCCTTGGGCTCATCGAACGGAGTCGATTCGTCGAAGCATCTGTCGTATGCTCGCCGTGCGAATGATGGCGCACGCGAGCCTGGTGGGACAGTGAGCCGCACACCTCGCAGGTGTTCAATCCATCAGCCGCTCAACCACGGGAGGGGATAGGCCGGTTGCGTCGAGATGCCCGTCGTCGCTCTTCTCGCCCGCGCACCTATGCTGGGCGTGCCGCATGATGCGTGACAAATGAGCACGTTGGCTGCATCGATACATGACCATCGTGTCCGCCGGTCCGGACGGTGTCGATGAAGATCAACCAACGAATGAAGCTGTGCTGATGGAGGCCGTCGTTTTCGTCGCCCGGCACGGCCGAGAGGGCGACGGCCATGCTTCCACGGTGCATCATCCTAGGCCTCGGCCAAAGGAAAAAAGGCCCAAGGTTCATGGAGGAAGTTCGCGGAGAGGACGAATGAATGACGGGCAACGGGCACGCGAGCATATCAATGCACTTAGGTAGACGATGCAATAAACGAGGCGAGGGCAGGGCACGTTGCATGACTATCCGATGCACACAGCCTCACGTCAGACGGTCTCGAGCAGCCGCCGCATGTCCTGCCGGGTGGCTGGAGGTGGCTCGGCAGATGGGGCCACTTTGCAAACACCGTGCCTCGGTTGACGGCACGCAAAGGATCGGCACGGTGCGGCCGGCGGAGGCGGCAGACGCGAACCGGGAAACGCGAGCCGAAATGTCTTTTGCCCGCCCGTGCGTGATCAAGGTTGAGTTTTGCCGAGACCAAGATAAACTTTGACAGCGAATATTCCGCACGCCGCGTCGGTCGGCGGCCCTGCCCGTATCGAGTTAGCATCAGCGACGCGGCGGATGTCCCGGGCGGCATCGGTCGGCCGCCCGGCTATGCGGCAGGCCTCGGTCGACTCTGGCTGACGACGAGGTATTATTCGCACCAAGCATGCATGCTGCAGGATCGTCGGACCGGCAAGGACTCGGCATCTCGCAAGAAAAAAGTCGTATGCGCTCATTCATCGCTCTGTCTGCCTGCCATGGCAGTCGTCCTCTCGCAGCCTCCCGTCGGATAGCGGCGGTTCAACCGCATGGTGAGCAGTGATCCCCCAACGCTGCCACGGAGCTCGCGCGGTGCCACGACGCGGCGGCCATGCTCAGGTGAGATGCGCGGTTCGGTGCAGGCGCAAGGTGCAAAGTACGAGGCTGCCAACACTATTGGTTTCGCAAGTGAATCGAGGCGGTTTCATTGGCGTCATTTCATGTGTGGTCGAGCCCATGTCCCGCGGCCTCTGCTCGACGGAGGAGTTGCATCTCCTGCCATCGGACACCGCGCATCGGCAAGAATGGCCTTGGCGGTTCTTCCCCTTCTCTCGATGCAGCAGAGAGACGAAGCAGCGCGCGCTGACCGTCGTCATCGGGTCCCGCGTGCCGCTGTGCCGTGCTGCCGCGCTGCCGCGCTGCCGTGTCGCCGTGTCGCCGTGCCGTGCCGGAAACATGGTCATGACATCGTTTCGCCGTCGAAAGCTCGCACGACTCTCTCGAAACAATAGGTTCATGCAGCGAAGCTGCCCATGTCGGGCGACGATCATCGTGTATATATAGACTCCTCTGGACCGTCCGTCTCCCTCCAGTCGTTCATCCAAGCATGAGCAAGAAAGCAAGCATCGAGTATACTCATCCACACCACCAACCGCAACAAACACCGACCATGTTCGCTCCGAGCTGCCTCGTCCTCCTCGCCGCCGCCCTCGGCGCCTCGGCCAAGCCCGTGCCCGAGACGTGCACGACGACCATGATGGCCCCCTTCCCGCAGATGCAGATGGGCCCGACGCTGACCGTCTGGCCGACGACGGTGGTCGAGACGGCGGCCGTCGATTGCGGCGACTGCCTGCTCCAGGTCGGCCACCGCGGTCGGGGACCCGGTCCCGTTCGCCAGATCACGGCCACCGTCACCGCCGCCGAGCCTTCGACGACGACCGTGTACGAGTGCAAGGCGACGGGAAACTAAGCTTGGTTTGATTCGTCACACTCCGGTAGGCGTCGACCTGTCCCATCGTCCCGTCATGGCTGGCAAGACTAACAGTTTCGTAGGCCGCGGGGTGTGAAACGGAAGCCGCATCGACTCGGACATAATAAAAGGGGGCATGCTTCGGCGTGATGGAACGGGTCTGATGGGCGATGGGGCATGGCATGGAACTTTTATGATAGACTGGTAGCACGACATACGTACGCGTCGTCGCCGCCACAGCAGGAGGATGACAAAATAAATTGTTAGAATTGGCCTGCACTGCTGCATCCATCTCACTCAGATGCTGCAAGACAAAGATGCTGCGTCGTTGCCGCTGGTGACGAAGACGAGCTCCTGTTTGCCGGTACGGCCTTGTCAGTCTGGCCATCCACTGCGTTGCGTAGCCAGTTTGCCGGCTCGGGATGCATACAGTACATGTACAAAACATGTGCGGGTAGGTATTAGGTTTTTCTCCAACTGGAAAGAAAAAGTAAAGTGTCTCGTTCGTGGCAAACAAGTTTGTTTGTCGATGACAAGCAAGAGTGTGCTGCTAGTAACTACTCCCAGTCCGCACCTACACTCACTGTACTGGAAGAGTCAGTGTGCACCAACAAGTACAGCATACACGTACGCTGCAGTACGGGGTAGTAGCGCTACGGTACAGAGTTACGGTGCGGTACAGAGTCGCGCTACGGTGCAGAGTACGGAGTGGTGGCATTTGTACTGGAATTGTCAGTGTACACCAAAGTACAGCGTACATGTGCGCTACAGTAGGTATGGAGTAGCGCTACAGCACAGAGCAGTGCCACGGTAGAGAGTAGCGCTGCGGTACAGAGTAGCCCTGCAGTAGGTAGGTACAGAGTAGCGCTACGGTGCAGAGTACGAAGTAATAAGTATTAGTGGCATTATTAGAGTAGTAGGAGTCAAGTCCCCAAAGCAGAATCTCCGCACCACATGTACACTGTACATGTGCACGTCCAGGTGCGCGAGTACGGTATTACACGTCAAACTTGACATCTAAAGTGCAATGTACAAATACGACACACTTGTAACTTGTACAGTATGTGACCAAAGCCGTATCCCCAAAGAGAAATCTCCGCCACTTCGCCGTACTCCGTACTCCGTACACGGTACACGGTACACTGCACATGTACATTCTCGTCAACCTTGACAACTGCAGTGAACCCTTGACAAGCTCTTACATGTACAAAGAGTGAGCGAGGACATCTTAGATGCGAAATCTCCCCAGCTACTCTGTGCATTTACTGTATAGTGGGGAGGCAAAAATGTCGATTCACTTTGTAGTGGTACGAAGTACGGAGCAGCGCAACCGAGTTTGATAGTCACTTTTGTCGAGTGACTGGAGGTACATGTACATGCGCGTCCACCGTACGACCCGGGGTGGAGAGTGTACAGGTACAAGTACGTAGTAACAATGGGCGACTGTCCTGACGGACTGACTCGTCGGGGCCGCGCCGTCGGAGATTTGTATGCGGCCCTGCCTGTTTCGGCCGATTCGTTCCGCATCGCGCCGCAAACCATCTATGCCCCCACCTCCCCAGATGTACTTGTACATGCACTTCCTCTACGTGCAAGTGCTTGTACCCCGGACTCCATGCCGGCCTTCTCCGGACTGCCCGGATCTTGGCTCCGATGCGCCGCCATCGTCGTCAATGCGACCACCACCGCCCAAGGGGCCATGACTCATCCAACGCCTGTCCTCGCATGCGCCCGACGTCAAGCATCGCTTCGCCTCCGTCGAGAGAGTTCTGCGCCGCCGTCGTCGTCGCTTCCCTTTGTCGCCCGTGACCTGTCGTAAACCCAACATGTTCGATGCCCTCTCGCAGTACGGAAAGTTGAGTCGACAAAGGGAAATCGGTCGGCAGAATGGCTTCCTCCTCTTTCACCTCCGTCCTCGAGCTGCAGGACATGCACCTGCCAGCCCCGCCAGTACGAGCGGCGAAGCATGTCGCCGACGGGTCGCATCTCCGTGACGGGTCGCATCTCCGTGACGGGTCGCACCTCCGTGACGGGTCGCACCTCCGTGACGGGTCGCATCCCCGTGACGGGTCGCCTCCCCCTCCGGCCGCCGTTCCGCCGCCGGCCGAGCTGGGCAGTTTGGAGTCCCTCGCAAGACCGGCGACACGCGCGGCCGAGTCCTGGAACGAGCCGAAGCGCAACTCGTACCGGCTCGGCGCTGCCTTCTGGTGCTTTCTCGTCATGGGTGCCAACGACTCTGCCTACGGCGTACGTTTTTGCCCCCCCCCCCCCTCCCCCCCCCCCGGCCGACGTCGTGTTCGTGGGAACGCGTGCTCGTTGCTGACGAGGACGATCCTGGCTAGGCCCTGATTCCATACGTAAGTGCCGCGTCGTCGTCCGTCGACCGTCGCCCGACGGTATCGTCGATTCTTGGCCCCGTGCTGATGGAAGCCCGGCGCAGCTCGAACGGTACTACGGCCTCAGCTACGTCGTCGTCTCCCTCGTCTTCCTCTCGCCCTTTCTCGGCTACGTCTCATCCGCCATCCTCAACGACTACCTGCACCGCCGGCTCGGCCAGCGCGGCGTCTCCGTCGTCTGCGCCCTGAGCCACCTGGCCGCCTACGCCATCATCGCCGGACACCCGCCCTACCCCGTCCTCGTCTTTGCCTTTCTCGTCGCCGGCTTCGGCAACGGCGTCGCCGACGCCGCCTGGAACGCGTGGGTCGGAAACCTCGCCCGCTCGAGCGAGCTGCTCGGCTTCCTCCACGCCCTCTACGGCGCCGGCGGCGTCGTGAGCCCGCTCGTGGCAACCACCATGGTCGCCAAGGCTGGCCTGGAGTGGTACTCCTTTTACTACATCATGGTCCGTCCCCCTTCCCCTCGCGCCCCCGACGCCGGCACGGGTGCGCCAAGAATAGGCCGCGCGGGGCCGCGAGAGCTGACGCCGCGTTCAGATTGGCCTCGCCATCGTCGAGCTCGTCACCTTGACCGGCGCCTTCTGGCACTCGACCGGCGCCGTCTATCGCGCCACATGCGGCGAGCACGGCGAGGGCGGTGCCGGCGGTCGGTCGAGCCTCGTCGATGCCCTCTTCCGCATGCCCTCGGCCCGCGTCTGCTGGGTGGCCGCCCTCTTCCTGTTCTGCTACGTCGGCGTCGAGGTCGCCCTCGGCGGCTGGATCGTCACCTTCATGCTCAAGGTCCGTCAGGGCGACGAGTTTGCGAGCGGCATGTCCGCCGTCGGCTTCTGGCTCGGCATCACCGTCGGCCGCGCCGTCCTCGGCTTCGTGACGCCGCGCATCGGCGTCAAGACGTCGACCGCCGTGAGTGCCACCCTCCGAGCTCGCCTCCCCACCGCATCGTCCAGGCTGACGGGTCGGCACAGGTGTACATTGTCGTCGCCATGGGCCTCAACCTCGTCTTTTGGTTCGTCCCCCAGTTCCACGTCTCGGCCGTCGCCGTCGCACTCCAGGGCTTCTTCCTCGGCCCCATCTTCCCCAACACCATCCTCGTCGCCGGCCGGCTGCTCCCGAAACACCAGCACGTCAGCGTCATAGGCTTCGCCTCGGCCTTTGGCGGCTGCGGCGCCGCCCTGCTGCCCTTCCTCACCGGCTTGCTGGCGCAGTCGTCCGGCGTCGGCGTTTTGCTGCCCATGACGCTCGTGCTGCTGGGGACCATGCTCTTCATCTGGCTGCTGTTTCCGCCCATCGAGAAGAAGAGAGACTAGGCGGTGGCACGAGGCCGATTCGTATCGAATCGCCACCCATCTCGCCTTCGTTTCTCCATCATACAATACATGCATCACTCACGGCATTCCATTCGTGCGTCTATTCGTGCGTTTCTCATGTCAAAAATCCATCATGGTATTCCATTCGTGCGTCTATGCGTGTACAAGTGGGTTTGTATGCATACATCTATGCTTGTGCTGTGCATGCACCTATTCGTGTGCTGTGCATGCACCTCTTCGTGTGCTTTGTATGCATCTCTTCGTGTGCTCTCCATGCATCTATTCGTGTGCTCTCCATGCTTCTATTCGGGTGCTTTGCATGCATCCATTCGTGTGCTGTGCATGCATCCGTGCGTGTGCTGTGCATGTGCATCGTTGCTCATTTATCCGGTACGGCTTCCACCGTCTTGACCACCTTGGCCGGCGAGCCGATGGCGACGGTAAAGTCGGGGATCGACCGGGTCACGATGCTTCCGGCGCCGATGGTGCAGCCCTTGCCGATGGTGACGCCCGGCATGATGGTCGTGTTCCCGCCGATCCAGCAGTCGTCGCCAATGTTGACCGTCCCCGCATGCTCGGCGCCGTCGCGCCGTGCCTGGACGTCCGTCGGGTGCGTGGCGGCAAAGATGGAAACAAAGGGTCCGAACTGGACACGGTTGCCAATCGTGACCATGCCGCAGTCGAGGATGACGAGGCTGCCGAGTTTGTCAGCCTCCTCTGCTTCGTCCCCTGACTCGTCCATGGCCGCCAGCACGACATTCATCGACGGTCGGGGTTGGTGACGAACTTGAAGTTGGAGTAAAAATTGTCGCCAATGGCAATGTTGCAGCCGTAGTCAAAGTTCAGCGGCGGTTCGATAAAGGGGCTCTTGCCGACTCTGCCAAACGATTGCCGGAGCATCTCCTCGCGATCGGCCGTGAGCGACTCCAACGTCGCGTCGTCGGGGAAATGCGTGTTGTACTTTCTCATGAGCTTCCGGGCCTCGAAGCGTCCTTCGGCGAGCTCAGGGACCTGCGCGTCGTACCTGAGGAAGACGAGACGGTTAGCTGGCCGGTCGACGGGCTCCTCGATCATGGGTCGTGGAAACGGCCCGACGGGGGAATGATTACCGCATGCCCGAGATCATCTTTTTGTAGTCATCGCACCATGGCACGTTGGACCGAGTCTTTGCATGCTCGATGGCCTTTTCGTCCATTTGCGTCTCGGTCATTCCGCTGTTGGCCATTGCGATGTTGATGCCGCTGAAGTCAAAATGGTGGTGTCGTGGTTGGATGTGGGTGGTACTGAGTGGTTGTCGTGTCCTTATATACTCAAGTACGGGTCGTCGTCGCCGTGGGGCAGGACGGACCGGCTCGGCGGGGTTGCCCTGCTGGCGTCTTCACTGTAATCACCTGGTCGCTTCCTTCCACTGCCCTGTATTTTGTACTGGCAGGACTAACTGTGGTTTGCCCCGCGCATCGCAGGAACCATGGCCAGGGCGTCACGTCACATCACATCCTGTTCTGCCCGTCTTGGTTGAATGCCGGCAGTCACTACTCCGTAGAATCACAATCTATATTGGACACGACGCACCGTTCGCTACCAAGCTACCTGAACATGGGCTTGCCAAACTCCACAACGCCAAAGGACGGGAACGCCTGCCTGCCTGCGACGGCGCCGAAGGGTCGACTCAGGAATTCAGCAGCTTGTTCCGCTTCTCTTTCCTCTTCAATCGCTCGATTCTCTTTCGGTGCATCGTCTCGGCCATCTTTTCATACCTCTCTTTTTCTTCCTTCTTGGCTCGTTTGTCTCGTATGGCTTGGATACGGTCCTACAGCATGAGACATGCCTGTGAGCCCAACATGACTTGGTATGTGTCGGGACGGCAGACGTACCTGGCGCAGCTGTTCCTTTTCCTCTTTCATCTCCTTTTCCTTGGCCTTCATCATGGTCATCTCGTTGCGCTGCTTCACTCGCTTGTCGTACGACGTCAAGCCTGCGGTTGGCCGGAAAGCCTTTTTCTGTGCATGCCACTGCTTGCCTGCCGTCTGTCCGTCAGTCTCGTTTCGCTGGCTGGCTCGGCAGTGATGGCATCGGATCCTCACCATTCTTGCGCATTCCAAGGGGCTTTTCCAGCTTCGAGGCCGACACGAGGCTGGGAACCTCATCGACCGTGGACATGATTGCGCTGAGACTCTGGAGCTTGCTGGCTGATGGAGAATCTTGCTGCCTCGTCTGCGGCGCTCATCGAAAGAGTCTAAAATTTCTGCCATTCTGGTCGGGCTAATTTGGAATGGGGTCGACCAAGGCGGTGTGGCCGGCGTGAAGTGGCGGGTGGAGGGATGCCCCGCTCCAGGTATGCATGTACTCAGGTACAAGTACAAGGACTAGTTGTGTTGTATTGCAGCACCTGCAACTAACTACAGCACTTACAGTACAGCACTTACATCAGCACTTGCAGTACTTGTAACTAACTGTACTGTATTTACTAGTATGTACGGAGTACAAGAACGGAGTACGGAGTATTACTGTACATGTATATTCTCGGAGCACAAACTACAGTGGTTGAACGTTCTCCATACCCACAAGTACCTACTAGGTACCTAGTATTACTAGGTATTGCTTCAGTAAGTACAGTACTCCGTAGAGTACAAGTCCTTCAGTACGTGCTGTGCTAGGAACCATGCACTCTCACGTGCACATGTGAACAAACTCATTCCACTGCATTCGATTCCATCTGGACCACGTTTCAGCACCACCTCATACTGCTACTTTCAAGTTGAGCAGCGCTCATCTGTCACGTACATGGTTTGCATCATGTAGCATAGGTGGCATGAAGCAAACTGCCCATCACTTCTCGCCATCGACGACCGTCGCATTCGCAAGCTCGACGACGAGCTGGGCTGCGCGCCCAAAGTCCGACTCGACGTGCAATCCCAGGTCGGCGGCCTCGAGCTGTTCGTCGTCGCTCCTTGTCAGCGCGGGAGCGGCGCCGGCGCCGGCGACGTGGCGTCAAGGGATCGCGGCTCGCTCACCATCTTCAGGCCGCGTTCCGCGTTGGTGCCCTGCAGGCGCACGACCATGGGCACGCGCATGTCCATCTGCCGGCTCGCGCCCAGGATGGACGCGGCTATCATGTCGCATCGGGTGATGCCTGGTGAGCGGCTCGTCAGAATGTGCGCACGTCTGTCTCGACGGAAGGAGGCCGACGTCACCTCCGTAGATGTTGACGAGGATGGCCCGGACGGTCGGGTCTCGCGTGACAATGGCAAACGCCTTCTGCATCGTCTCCTCGGTCGCCTTGCCGCCGGCGTCCAAAAAGTTGGCGCTCGCGCCGCCGCAGAAGCCAACGGCGTCGTTGGTCGCCATCGCCAGGCCCGCCCCGTTCACCACGGTGCCGATGTTGCCGTCCATCTTGACGTAGACGAGCCCGTGCCGCTCGGCCTCGAGCTCGTCGGCCACCTCCTGGCTCCCGTCGCGCAGCGCCGAGAGTTCCGCCTGCCGTCCGGCGGCGGCGCCGTCAAAGGTGAAATTGGTGTCGACGCAGAGGAAGCGCTCGTCGGCGGTGCGCACGAGGGGGTTGATCTCGAGCAGCGTGGCGTCCCGTCGCGAAAAGATGCCGTGCATGGCTTGGAGGATCCGCTCGAGATGCCGCCTCTCCCGCGATGAGAGCGAAAGCTCCGACGCGATGCTCGAAAGCACCTCGGCCGTCAGCCCTCGGGATAGCTGGAAGGGAAAAGCAAAGAGGGTCGGTGGATGGTCCCGGGCGATGACGTCGATGTCACGGCCACCCTTCTTGGAGATGGCAATGGTCGGAGAGCAGCTTTCCCTGTCGATGGCCATGGCGAGATACCATTCCGACGCGGCCTCGACCGACTGCGTGACGTAGAGCTCGCCGACGACGAGGCCATCTTGTCGCCCGCGCCCTCCTTGGCCAAGCATCTCGGACGCGACGAGCTGGCCGTGCTCGGGGCCACAGACGACCTGGCCGGCGCATCGGCCACCCCCTCCGAGCCGACCATACACTCGGGCTCGAGGCAGAAGCTGCGGCGTGATGCGACAGCCAGGTCCTGGAACCATGTCAGCGTACGGGCCGCGTCGCGACGACTCGTCGGTGATGGGCGGATGCGGGCAAGGTAGGTGGTGACGGTACCGAACTCATCGATGGCCGTCTTTGCCTCCGTCACGGTACGAACAAGGCGGCCTCGCGGAACCGGAGCGCCAGACTGCGAGTGACGGGTCAGACGGTGGCGGCGGTGATGGGGGTCATGGCCACGTCCGTACTTGGGCCAGCAGCCGCAGCGACTGATGCTGGTGGATGCTCAGACGGCGCACCTGCGGCACGAGCACCTGCGGAGAGTCAGCTCGGATGCTGGCTTCATCGGCACGACCATCTCCTCTCATGGGTGCGCATGACCTTGTGTGCGATGCGGGAAAAGCTCGTCGACGGCAGCCTCTGGGTGGCCATGGCGTTGGCGTTGGCGGTGAGGGCCAGAGGCGGAGGAGCCAGCACGCGTCCCGCGAGACGGGCACGATGCGGGCAGAGGTTCGCACCGACGCGGCAATCGATCTGGCTGGGCCCAAACCAGCATCGGCGGCGGCTGCGTTCCCGAGCGATGCGGGGCCGGCACGACGGGTAGCAGAAGAGTTTGTGACAGGAGGTCTTTTGCCGCTCACGATGGCGTTTGGTGCCTGTGAGGTGTGTTCAGCCGTGCCGCGCACCATGCTCCGCGCCGCTTCAAATCACAGGTGCATGCATGGCAGGTACCCAGCAGCACCGCCGCGATGGCGCGCAGGCCCTTGGCCGCCACTCAGCCCCTGTAAAGGACATCGTCTACAGCACATCTACTAGGTACCTGGTAGGCAACTAGTTAGTACCTATACACTGGTACTTACATACTAGTATTACAGTAGTATACCTAGTACCTAGTACCTAGCACAGTAGCAAGTAAGTACCTAGTATTACTTGCAAACACACGTATACAAATAAGTACCTGCGGATGTGAATGGACGGACCACGGCCGGCATAAGTAAGTACATGTGCACTTGGACCTGGTAACAAGGACACGGAGGCGTCGCAAGCCTTGCATCTGCGTACAACTAGACCGACCGCAGCAGGCATGGACAAGGCAAGCACGGAGTATTCCGTACACGTAGGGGTTTCCCAAGAGCCTTGTCCCAACGAGCCTCCGCCTCCCTGAAGCAACCGTCGCTGGCTACCTACCTAGGCAGTGCACGAGTGGTTTGGACGACAGTCGTGAACGTCGCATTGCGACGCGGCGGTGCCAGTGTGCGAGATTGACGAGCACGACGTGCTCGGTTATACCACGACCTACCAGTAGTGATAATGCTTGCCACCCCGCTGGTACTCCGTACCGTCATGTAGCTCTCGCAGGCCGGACTACGCCTGTGGCAGCTGCGCCTCGAGCTGAAGCGTCATGTACATGTACTGTATCTACTTGTACAGTACTCCGTACACGACCAGGTATTACAAGCACGCCGTACGGTATTAGCTGGCAATCAGGGTGCAGACAACCTTGCCATGTGCGAGTAACTCCGTACTTGCACCTACAAAACCTGACGTAGCGCCTCGAGCTGAAGCGCAACGTGGTTGTATGTTGTACGTGTGCAGCGTATTACTTGGTACTAGCAATCCCACGTACCTACGAGCACTTGCACCCCAACCCACATTACAATCCCGTAATAGCGCCTCGAAAACCGTACGAGTATGTCTCAGGTACGTGTACGGTATTAGCTGTAGCAAAGGTGCAGGCGATCCCATGTACCGGCACTTGCACCCAATTACAGACTGCTACCTAGTAGGTAATACTAGGTGCTATAGCGCCTCGAACTGAATCGTCAGTTACATGTAAGTAATGCAGTCCGTCTACTCCATGCTCCGGTAATTAGTACCTAGGTACCAAGGTAGCACGATTTCGCTAATTAGTACCTAGTAGCTGGCTGTAATGACGCAGGCGATCCCGTGTAAGTACGAGTACTACGGAGTACTCCGTAGTATTGCTTGCACCTACAATCATGCTTGACAGATGCTTGCAACATAGTACGTACGTGCAAGGTACGCCGCGTTTGCATGGCAAGCTGGCGGCAGCGCTCGCCGTGTCGGGCCTTGGCGCCTTGGCCGTGGGGGCCCGGGGTAACCTCGCAACCTGACATGCATGCACTATTCCTGTACACTCGCACGTGCAGCATTCTCTTGCACCGCCCGCAATAGGTATCTGGACGCCCGCGTCGCATGGCCAAGCACCCGAGTCGCCTGAGAGCCTGGCTAGAATGGAAGCTGGCATGGTCCCTGTGGAGCATGCGCATGCGTTCGCACCCAAGTACGTACACGCACCGGGCAAGGCCAGGGAAGCGTACCCATCGTGAGGGTCACTCCTCCGCGGTGCAGGCAGAGGCAAGACGTGAGCTGCCGCCTTTTCCGTCGAGATCAGCACTTAATCTTGGCGCCCAGCACGAACTGGCCAGCGTTGTTTGACAGCCACTCGGTGGCGGACGGGTCGTCACATCCGGCTGACAAGACCCCGTTCCAGGACGCACCGCACCCGTAGCACGGAGCAAAGGAAGAAGAAAAACAGCGAGGACCGACGGTGGACGTGTTGGACATGTTTTGCATGTGTGTTGGAGCACGGAGTAATTACGGAGTGCTTCAGCGGCATTGGTGCATGTACTTATCTGCCTGCTCCGTACCTGTTACGCTGTGCGGTGTGGAAGCCGGTGCCCTGCATGCTGGAGTACGAAGTAATTGCGGAGTGCTTCAGCGGCATAGCTACATGTACATGCACTTACTTGCCTGCTCCGTACCTGGTACGCTGTGCGGTGCGGAAGCCGGTGCCTTGCACGTTGGATTACTCGTTCTTCCGAGTACATGTACCCGTCGACCTGTACCTGTTACAGATGCACGTCCCCATTGGTACTGGGCAGAGGGTATTTACAGTACGCGCCGGCGTGCCGGGATGCGTGGGCGTGACGTTTGCTTGCGCCACACCCAGCTCGCCGCGCTGGTGAGCTTCTATTTTTCGTCCGTAGGTGCCTCCATGCGCGTGCGCCACAGGCGAGTCCTGTAAGTAAGTACTTGGGCAAGTGCCACTACATGTACCGGTACGCCTAGTCGTTACCTCCATCGGGCGTCATCGTGTCAGAGTCCCTGCGTGCACGAGTACGAGTACCTGCGCGTCGGCAGTGCTTCGTACTCCCTGCTTCGTCCTCAGGCCAGCGGCAGGGGCTGCCTCAGGCGCAGAGCAAAGCAAAAACCAGAAGCAATTCCGCCGCTTGTTCGAGGTGCGAGTTGCCCACGACCATGCCGTGCAGGGCGAGGATCATCACGCATTCCGCTTGTCCACGTCGCCGCCGTTCACCACGCACGAGCAGGCGGACGGTACGACGCCGGCGACGCCAGTCGAAAAGCATCGACTGTCTTGGCTCGATGGAGGAGGCGGCATTTCTTGGCCCGGCCATTTTCAGCTTCACCATCGAGCCCATCCCATTGGACCGCCATTCCCGTCGTCCCTCTTCCGCGCGCCTGCTCGGCGCCGCCGGTGGAGGAGGATCCAGCGTGGACCGGGATGTTGGTGATGAACAGTCAGCTCCGTTGTCTTGGCGTCCCTGCCTTGCCATGGCAGGCGAGCGGGAGGGACGAGGCGGCGGCCTGCCGTTGGGCCGTCAGACGTCACGGCCAGCCGACGAGGACGACGGTGACGCGGCGGCCGACGGGACGTGCGGGCTTCGACGTCGAGCCAAGAAAACAACCGGCTCCTCCTCCCCGATCGAGCTTGGGGAACTATAAGAAATGAGATGTTGACCCTTACGATGCCATGGCACGGCCCCACCGTCCGCAGGAGATGCCACCGACGCATGTGCTTGCGAGCCCAAGTACGCCTGCTCGGCGTGCGTACGCATATTGTTCGAGTACGCACACAAACACGAGTATATATGGAAACATGCACACCACCTTGGACCACCTCTAACTCGCCACGAGAACCGCTTCACCATCTGCTCGACCGCAAGTGACGAAAGAACAAGGCCCACAACAAGGTCCATAACAAGGCCCATTACAAGACCCCCATCCTCGTTGCCGTCGCACCCTCAGCATCGCTCCGCTCGCCGCGCGGGCACCTTGACCGCCCTGCTCGGACCGGCTTGCTCGAAGCAGCATCGGGCGGCAGCGAGCAGCGAGACGGACGCATCGTCGACCGAGCAGCGGTTCGCCGAGGCCAAGGATGGGACACTCGCTTCTGCTCTGGGCCGCCTCGCTCTTGACGGCGGCCCCCGCCGTCTTCGGGGCGGCACTTCCGACGGCCGATGGACGTGTGAGCCGGCAAGCCGACGGCCGGCCAGGGTCGCCGCCGCAGATCATCACCGGTCTCTACTTTCCGGCCAAAATCGCCATTCACGACGCCCAAGGAAACCCGTCATGGTCCTGGGGGAGCGACGACTACGACGGGCAACAGGTTCCGAGTCGGCTCAAGGGCTGCCTCAAGGCCTCGGGCGTTCTCCCGGACGCCAAGTGGGCGAACGGGGGCAGGAGCATCCTCGCCATCGTCGGCAGCGCCGCCGTCATGATCAATCACCATCCGGAGAACCCGTCGACGGACAAGCAAATCACCTTTGGCATGTGCCTCGACAGCGCGCCCTTTGCCAACACGCACAGTCTCGAGCTCGTCACGCCCCAAAGGCTGGCCATTGCCACCACGTCGGACAGCAGCGTGGGCAACGTCCGCATCGTCGACCCGACCGTCGGAGCGCAAAATCCCGACCCCCCTCTCCTGCAGGGTCTCGACGGCATGACGGCCTGCCACTCGCTCGTCTGGGACGACGAGGCCGGCCTGCTGTGGGCCGTGGGAAACGACCAGCCACCGCTCGGCACGACGCCGTCGCGGAGCATCCTCAACAGCTACGCCTTCGACCGGCGGAGCGGCGCCTTTGACAGCGCGCCGGCCGGCACCTACGTCATCGGCCCGCCCCAGATGCTCTCGCAGGAGTGGCCGGGTCCGAAGGAGACGTGGTGGGACGGCAGCCACCACGCGACGCCGGTGCCCAACAAGCGACAGCTCTTCATCTCGACCGACCTCGACGTTCACCTGTTCGACATGGGCACCAAGACATTTCGGCACGGCGACGAGGTGCTGAAGACGGTGCCGTCCCTGCGCGCCTTCCAGCCCGGGCCGACGCATCGAGACCGCCTCCCTCGCGGCGACATCAAATCGGCGAGCTTCGACGGCAAGGGCAACGCTCTCTTCACCCAGGCCGATTGGGGCGATGTCCTGACGAGGAGCGTGCATCGGCTGGGCCGTCGAGGGGCCGCGCAGGCGGTGGCCCTTTCGCAGCAGCTCTATCGCTCTCGCTGGTTTGCGCCGGCAGCCGGCTGGAGGACGTCGGCCTGAGCGTCGCTGCCGTCGGAGAGATGGACCCGACGACGAGCGGACGAACGACGAGAGAGGAAAGGGAGGGACCCCAACTCCTGGCCGGCATGGCGTGGCCGGATTCGATCGACTTTGCGTTGGCTTTGTGCAGGTTGGCGTTGGGTAGGACGGCGGCGTGTTGGTTTTGCGTCCTGTATTTCGGCCGCATCACGATTTGCATAGCTTTCCAACGACATGATGAGCGATTCCCATCAACGCTGCCACATGGCGTGGTTATCCATGACGAGACGACTTTCGACCTTGGGCCGTGATCGTGATCTCCGTCGATGGGCATAGTGA
The DNA here is from genome assembly GCF_001625195.1 of Drechmeria coniospora. NCBI lineage: Eukaryota > Fungi > Ascomycota > Sordariomycetes > Hypocreales > Ophiocordycipitaceae > Drechmeria > Drechmeria coniospora. Next base: position 4,610,077 of record NC_054390.1, on the reverse strand, counting down.
CTCCTTCACCTCATGACGCCGTTCCGCCGCCGCCGCACGTTTCATCGTCTCGTCGCCAGTACGTACTATGGCCTATTCTGGGGACGGACATTTTCATTCCTTCCAAGTCGCATGCGAAGGAGACGCACGCAATTCGCGTCTCAAGGGGGCAGTGAGACATGGCCTAAGAAGGAAACGAGAAAAAAAAAAAAAAAAAAAAAAGGGCGGCGACTCTGACGTCGGTACGGATCGGGCGTGCCTGGCCTGGATGCAGGAGAGCTGGATGCGCCGCATCGGCGACAGGTGCCGCACGTGACGTGCTGCGTCCCGCAAACGAACCACAGCCACAGCTGGCGAGGTGCATTCGCCACAGCCAGCCACCACCGTCGACGAACGCAACACCGTGCCTCGACTCGTTTGGCGGCGTCCGGACGACTCGAAATGCCCGACGGCCTCGTCGCCGGACGAAACCATTCGACCCTGTGGCAGCGAGCCAGAGCCAGTACCGGTGCGGCGGGTGCGAGGCGGGCCAAGACTACCTGCCACTACTCGTCGCTAACGACGCTCGAGGGCCATCGTTTGCGGGGTCCGAATCCGACGAGACCGAATGAGGGCCCCAGGACGACATGATTAGGTTCGCGTGGCGCGACGGACCTCTCTCCGCGTCGCCCAGCAGTCGCGCAAAGGCTGGCCTCGTGGCGGTCCTGGGCTGGACATCAGGCCAACCCTCTGTCCATTCCTGGCCCGATGTTGCCACCATCGGCGGCGAAGGGTGGCGAGGACGACAAAGGAGCGGCTAGCCCACGGGCGGCGGCCGCGAACGAGGTCGGTTGGTCGTCGCACGGTGCGGTGGACGCATGTGCGGATTCTACGTGCTCCCGCCCGAGCATGCACAGCCTGGCCTGCGCATTGCCCTGCACACAGTACGGAGCACGTCTGCTCGATGCGTGCGTGCTCGACGAGCGCACGGTATATATAGCCAGAGGCACCCCCCCTCCACGGACAAGTCGGTCGACACCACTTTTGCTCTCACCTCTACTCCTCCGCCTCCATCCACATCGTCACATCCCATCGACCTTGGGCTCCCCGGACGAATCACGTTGACAACATGTTTGGCCGAAGACGACGCACCCCCCTGCTCGGCGCCGCCGTCATCGCGGGCACGGCGACGGCGGCCTCGCGGCACGGGGCGAAGAAGCAGGCGCAGGTGGAATCCGAGCGGCAGTACCAGATGGAGCAGGAGGCCGAGATCAGGCGTTACGCCGAGGAGAACGAGCGGCTCCGCAACCAGCGAGCGATCGACCAGGCGGTCAACGACGCCATGTCGAAGCAGCAGGCCGAGAACATGGCGAAGCAGCCCGTCTCCCCCGGCGGGCCCATGAACAACATGCAGTCGTCGGCGGCCATGTCGCCGACGTACGGGTCCAACGACGTGCTCCACTCGCCGGCGAACTCGCTGCCGTCGCCCATGTACCAGCAGGCAGGCATGGCGCCGTCGCTGATGCCCCGAGGCAACGCCGCCGCCTCCGAGGGCATGCGCTTCTGCAGCGACTGCGGCAACAAGTGCACGCCCCAGGACAAGTTTTGCAGCGGATGCGGCCACGCTATGATGAGGGCCATGAACGAGAACATGTCCATGTAGCCGACGGAGGAATGAGCCGTCGGGAACGAGGTCGGGAACGAGGTCGGAACCGGGGTTGAGACGGTCGGCCCGTCCGAGGGCCGTCGACGATGCCACGTTTGACAACGCATCCATTGCCACGGCGAGAGGGAGGGACCGGCACACTAGCCGACGGAGGAATGAGCCGTCGGGAACGAGGTCGGGAACGAGGTCGGAACCGGGGTTGAGACGGTCGGCCCGTCCGAGGGCCGTCGACGATGCCACGTTTGACAACGCATCCATTGCCACGGCGAGAGGGAGGGACCGGCACACTAGCCGACGGAGGAATGAGCCGTCGGGAACGAGGTCGGGAACGAGGTCGGAACCGGGGTTGAGACGGTCGGCCCGTCCGAGGGCCGTCGACGATGCCACGTTTGACAACGCATCCATTGCCACGGCGAGAGGGAGGGACCGGCACACTCTGGGGACTTGTTCTGCTTTCGACCACGTCGCAGGAACCGCTGCGCGCCGCGAATATACTGTACTCTCGTTTGCCGTCTACTTAGATGTGCTCGTGCATGGACAATGTGAGAACGGATCCCCGATCGGTCACACCGCAGGCGGCATGGGCATGCGGCGGCGCGGGCATGCGTGCACCAGGCGACGATGTGTGCAGCTGGCCAGGTGGACGACCTGGTGGACGCTCAGGACCGACCCCTTCACTGCTGGCGTCGACGGTACGAGCAAGTTGAGGGATTTCGCGGGGTAATCGTTGTCGCGGGGTATTATTATCGGGGCATGTCCGCATCGCGGGGTAATTTCCACGATCCGCACCGATATGTACTCCGTATTGCAACTAATAATAATACTCAATACTCCGTACTGTACTCCGTACCTGCACATGCAATTACGCCGTTCTTGTACACCGTACTTTAGTATTCGTTGTGCTCATGTGCGCGTAGCCCATGTACGAAGGATTATTTCTTCTCCGTGCTTTCAGCCGTACCGGTAAACGCTTGCAGCTCTCGACAGCACGCATCACACGCACGGCAGCACACGCACGGCAGCACAAGCACGGACACGGGATGGCACCTGCATGCACAGGACGTACCCCCGGGGCACAACACCTGCATGCGCATGTGCCTGTACTGTGTTGTACAGTGGGTGGACCAACAGCAGGTGGACCAATGGTAGATGTATCATGGACGATGCTTCCCACGCGAACGCGTCCGTTCACAAGGAGCAACTCAAAGACGGCCAGCGGCAAGTGCCGACACGGACCAAGAAAGAGGTCATGGGGAAGCAATGACAATGGAAAAGGCGACAGGTCTCGATGGCTACCTCGCCGAGGAGCACCTGGGAACAGGTCGACGGCAGGAGCCGACACGGCCGAGGATGAGGTCATCGCGAGGCAATTCAAATGAAGGGGCAACAGGTCTTTCCATATGCCCGCTTAAATTATGTACAAAAGAATGGCAGAATGACGAAGACATGGTTGGGAATCTATTATGCTGGCAGAAATTCGATGGCTGTTGAGCTGCGCCAAGGTTGGGAATATATTTCGATTGCTGCAATCCGATCGCTGTTGAGCTGCGCCAAGGTTGGGAATCTATTTTGCTTGCTGAAATTCGATCGCTGTTGAGTAGGAAGAGATGAGCAAGAACGACAAATCCAAGTCCCGGTGCGGTGTCATATCCAATTTCCCGACAGATCCGGTGCGGCAACCGCATTGCCTTGCTCTGCCGGCACGACCGGCTCGGCTCCTGATGATTGCACGGCGGCATTTGGTGATGAATATGTCTTGGTCGAGTAGGGCTTCGCCGGTCGGTTATTGGGCGTTATCGGCGTGTTATCCCTCTGCCTCGACGACAGCTTCGTCAACCCGTACTGAGTCTGTGGGTAACGGCGGCATTAGGGTTCCGGTCGCCGTCGCGGGCCAGCCATCGGCGGCGGGGTAGGGAAGGCACTTACAAGGCATTCATCGCAACCAACGCAGGAGTCGGCGGCGGTGACGGACACGGCACAGGCTTCCATGCAACGGATAAATTCAAAGATTTTCATCTGGCCATCGGCCCCTTGGCTCCCGCCAAAAGTGCAAACACCCTCGATCGGATCGAACAGCTTGGGACGCCACGAGACGGCCGCCGCCGCGCCGAGGGCGGGGAGGGCGAGGAGGGCAATGGCGCTTTTCATGGTGCGCGATGCATGACGTGTGGTTGTGTGATGCTCGCCGCGAGGTATCTGGGTGTCGATGGGTGGTGGAAGGCGATGGTGGTTGCGCGATGCGGTCAAGTGCTAACGGTCCAGTGTTGCGTGCCGTCACGTGTGTCCGCACAAAGGCGAGGGAGGGAGCGGTCGCGCGGCTGGATGGAAGACGTGTTTCGTTTGGACGGAGCGCGTTCAATGCTGCTGCTGTTGCTGCTGCTGCTTGTGAGGAGAGGTCTATTGCCAGGCGACGACCCATGACTAGGCAAACGTCTACCTTTATACGTAATTTTCGCCCCGCCCCTCCCGTCCAGGAACCGTCACCTCCGTCGATGTTTCGGCCTCGTCGAGGTGAAAAGCTGAAATTCGGGAAGGCTGAGCTCCGGTGTCGTGCGGACCAGCGCCAAGGCGGTCGCTGAACAGGGAGGTGTGGGTGGGGGGGAGGGAGGAGGATGCGCAAGTACGGCGCAGGCTAGGAAGAGTGGAGGATGGTTCCTCCGCCGTCGCCCGTCTTGGTCCATTATGTGAAATGGCATCGCAGTGTGGAAAGGATCTGCCATTGCGGGCGGGCGTGCTCGCGCGACGGTGTCGATGCATGAGCCAACTGGCCTGTCTGGCCTCTGTGGCCTCTGTGGCCTCTGTGGCCTCTGTGGCCTCTGTGGCCTCTGTGGCCTTTGTGGCCTCTGTGGCCTCTGTGGCCTCTGTGGCCTCTGTGGCCTCTGTGGCCTTTGTGGCCTCTGTGGCCTCTGTGGCCTCTCCTCGCATGAGCGAGCGCCCACGTTCTGCCTGCTGCGCCTCGCAACGTTACCGAGGGAACGGGCTGGGGAGGCAGCCAACGCGTGCGAGCGACGCCCGTACCGCGACGTAGCACTTGCGAGTAAGTACTTGCCCCTCGGCGTGCTCGTGCAGGACGTCTTGGTCTCGCTCGTCGCGACTACTCGCGATTACAAACGGCCCCCGCCAGCGACGCTGCACGCGTGACATTCTAAAGGCGCACGTCGCTCGCCAAGGCACCGTGGCCGATGACGTCTGTTCATGCGCTCGTGAGCCTGCATGAACTTGCTTGCGCATGGCCTTGCTTGCAAGCACGACTACTTGCCTACACCGCACTCGCCCGCCCTTCCCACCCGCACCGTGCGCGGCGGCATCGTGAGCCGTAAACGTGCTTGCGCAGGCTCAGCAGGCGAAATGGCCCGCCGCCGTTGCGCGAGTACGGCCGGGTGGTGTGCCGAGTATTGCTGTGGATGTGCAGGCACATGCGCAGCTGGCGTCGCGGTCATTGAGGAGATTGCGTGCCTGTCCTTACCGGAAGCGTACCGCAACACAGGTGCTCCATACATGTACTTACTGTAAACACATGGAATAATAATACCCCGTACATGTACGGAGTACGGAGTATTACGGTATTAATGCTTGCAGGCATGCTCCCAACTCGGCAGCAGCGTGCCCTCGGCATCCATCACCCTCCATCTCGATGTAATGAATGCCGTGTGCGTGTGTGCAGAGTGCCGTGGTGGTGGTGGGGCGCACTTGCATCCTCGTCACGTTTACCGACGGCGGTACTTAAGCCGGCTGACCAAGCAAGGCTCGTCGTGCCCAGCATTTACTCCGCACATGCGAAACTAGATGCAAGTACGGAGTACTTACGGCCAAGTTGGCATATATGCGCAACTGCTGTAGATGCAAGTACAACCAAGTTGGCATGCATGCAGGTGCACGTCGTACGCGCACGCTGCTGGGACGCTGCCGGAATGGCCCGTCCAGATGAGCGCCGTCCCATCTTGGCACGTCTCCCCCCATCTTGGCGCGTCTCCCAACCCCTGCCTCCCCTCCTCGGCTCCACACGGCGACGCCGCCGATCGATGGCCGTTTCGGCCCCTGCACAGCCACGCCGGGACCTCCTCTCCGCTCGCAGGCCTGGCCCCTCGCCAGAGACAAGCCACGCGCCTCAGCCGTCACCACGGCCTGCGCCGCATGCGCAACGAGAGCAGCCGGTTCAAGCAGCCGCCGTCCTCTCCGGCCTGGAGTACGGACTACGAGCTCGTCAACGGCGTGCCGCAGCGCGGAGCATTCATTAGTAATGCTGGCAGGTACGAGTGCATGCATGGAGGAGCATGCTTTTTTTGCTCGGCGAGAGGAGTCGGCATGAGTCATTCATCTGGTCGACGGCTGCCAAGCGAATCCGACAATCAACATGCGGGACCTGCGTAGCAGCACTTGCGCACAAGTCAGTACTGTACATGTACGGTAATTACGCACCTACAGTACAAGTGCATGTACTGCAGTGGCACCGAATGATGCACGTACTTGCGCGTGCTGTGAGCTCTGACAGCGCTCCGTACATGTGCAGGTGATTGCAGGGACAGATACAGAGCACGAGGCGATAACATGCACCGAGTACCAAGCACTAACATGACACCACAGGTAGGACGAGTGCCCAATAATAGTACACGTACAGTACAAAGTCGATGCTTCCTTCGTAGCTACAGAGTACTGTACTAGGTACCGTAAGGATTACTGCACGTACGGAGTATTAAGTAATAATATTAATAATACAGAGCACACCCGGAGTACTCCGTACTGTACTTGAGTGCTGACTGTGCTCGTACACCTAATTAATATTATTACACAGAACCAGCCAAAAATGGTGAATGCTACCGTCCATGTTCTCTGTACTTAAGTACTGCCTGTGCGAATACCGTTCAGTGCTCGTATAAGTGCAAGCAAGCACGAGACACGTTACATGTGCCGCACGTGCTCGGTGCGCAGCGCTGCGTGCCTATCATGACCAACTTCAGCATGTGTAGGCACGGCACGGCGTGTGATTGACCACACGACATGTCCCGCCACGGAGTACCACGGGAGCCAGCAATACGGTACGCCGTCGTCGTCGGTGGCATTCATTTGCTTCCGGTGCGGTGCACGCTGGTACGTGCGGAGTGCTCCGTAGTAGGCACGAACTGTAAGTACATGGGCACGTACGTGTGCACTCCTATGTACAATGCACAAAAGTGTACGGAGTACCAGGACAGCACTCGTATGCTCCGACGGTGACAGGTACCGACTTGCCCAGTAGCACGACTGTGATTCGTTCCTTGGGACGGAGTACGGAGTTCTGAAGCAAGTAATTGCCATGCGGAATACCGTAACACTCGTAATGAATATTATTCATCCCCGCCCCGCGCAAGCCCGTCTCCTCTCTGTGCCATACTGTGCAGCACTGCATTGCACCCACCATTGCAAGTACCAGGAGCCGGGCCGGTACAGGCAACACTTGTTAGGTGTGAATATGTACAGGTATTGATGAATAATGTCACCTAGTAATACTCCGTACCTACGGTAGGCACCTAAGTAGTCACCCCGCCCCCCACATAAGTACTTGGTACCTAGTAATAATCAATCACCCTGCCGTATCGTGCTGCACGCAAGTACGGAGTACAATTGATCAAGTAATACGGAGTACATGCACAACTACTCCGTACACCTGCACCTGCTGTACAGTACTCCGTACAAGTACAAGTAGTTACAGCGCCGCAATGCCAGCCGTGCCCCGTTTGTCATGCAGGTAATAATTCTTACCGTAAATACTGTACAGCCAACGACTGTCGAACGTGGTAGGCTGCCCGCCTCGCTGTAGGTGCCGGGAGGATGGGCGATGCAGCACCAATCCGCTGCGCAAACAACTAAACTCATCGCTGATGCGGTGCAGATTCACCTGCAACGACGTGCTCGCGCAGCATGGTTGACCTGTCGAGCCTTGGCACCCACGTCCGCATCGTCCACGCCGTGGAGCTGTGCTGCGTGCTCCGCACGTGCAACTTGGTTCGCACGCGAATGCGAGCCGTACGCTCACGCACCGCCGCTCACGACGGCAACCCGTACCTGTGGCACGGATTCTGCGACGCCGTTTGGACGGCGAGTCTGCGCCGCTCCTGCACGGCGACATGGCGCAGCGCAGCCTCCTCCAGCCCGCTCTCCTGGCATGTGTCGAATACGGCCTGTGATTTCGAGTGCGCCGTGCATGGCTGTCGTTTCACACCTCGAACGGGATAAACTCTGCTCTAAATTTGTCGACGCCGTCCACTGTTCGGCCCTGAGCAGGAAACGCTCGACGGACCCATGGCGGCCACCGTGGCTGTCACTGCTCCGTCGTGTGCCAAACTCGTCCTAGTTCGTCAGCCGAGCCGCCGATTGGCTTCGAGCACGGGTTCGATCTGGAACGAGTGGGACGCAGGAGCCGAAACCGTCACCGTCCGAACCTTGGCCCGTCGTCTCCCTGCTTCCTCCGTCCTTCTTCCCATCGTGGCCGTCACTGCCGCGGCGGATGAGCCACGGCGGGAGCCTGCCGTCCTGCGGGCAACGGCACGGCCGTCTATCGCATCGCCACCGGGGACCCGTCGGACAAGAGGCACCCGACGGAGGCGCGCCTCTCCCCCGCCGTCATCATCCGGCCGAGCTTTTCCGATCGGATTTTCCCTATGCCGCCATCCATCGCCATCGGCTTGCACGACGAGGCTGCGAATGTCGTCGACGCACTGCTCGAGATGGCCGCCGTACACGACCTCGGATTTCGGTCTCCCTGCTATGCCTTTGCGCAGCGTCGGGCAGCTAAGTCGTGGAGCGGCCGGGACGTCGCCGGTCTTGTGTGGTTTGCTATCGTGCGTCACGGCGAACAAACATTTGTGCTTTTGTCCTCGAATCGTGGCTCAGGCAAGTCGGATTCGGCATGACCATCTTTGTCGATGCATCCCTCGTTCGGCTGGTCAACGTCCGTCTCGATTGCTAGGAAGCCAAGTCAGGATACGGCCGGGCCATCAGGAGCATGAACACGTGCCAGAGCGAGTCGAGGCCATGCCTGTGATGTAGTCTCGCCGCGGAAAAGCAGCGTCGACGACCGCCGAAGAGCCAGGAGTGGAGAGGAGGAGCTTCTCCCCTGCAGGGGACGGGATGCCACTTTAGATGCTGTGTTGTATTGCTTGCACTGCGGTGCTACCTGCACCTAAACAAAGCTGCCAGCACTGCGGTACGTGCACAGTACTGTACGGCGAAGTACGTGCAAGCAAAGCACGTGCGAGAAAGCACTTGCACAGTCCATGAGACGGTCACATGACAGCCAACGGGACGTGCATTGCACTCGCAAGCAGTACCTGTACGCAGCAATTCCTCGTAGGTGCGCAGAGCAAGACTCACCAAGCGCCTTGATCCTCGGCCCCATGTGGCCCGTGATCCATCATCACGACGCTCGCCAGGGAGCTTTGTTCGCGACGAGGCCTCGGTGGCCGCCGACTCGTGATTCAATCCCTCCATTCGGCATCGGTTGGAGCCGCATGTCCTGACTTGTCGTGGTGCCACGAGAGCGGCCCAATGGCCGACAAGCTGCGGCATCGGCCGATCCGTCGCCGCCATCGTCCACCGCCGGCACCCTTCCGAGGACATGAAGCGACAGTCCTGCACCTTCTAGTCGAGGTCGTGCTCCCAGACTCCGCCTGCATCCCGTCTGCCATTCCTCCTCTCGGAAGCGTCGACACCCTCGACGGCAAAGCTCATGATGACGGCCACCGACCCCGCGGCTTCTAGCTTGACCACACGAGCCGCGGCTCCGACCAGCAGGGCGTGCTAAAGTTTGCTCGTCGCCTCGTTGAACGGATGGGTCGCCTGCCGCACGTCACCGTCGCAGTCACCGTCGATAACTTTGACGGATGGCGACGGCGGCTTCGTGAGGAGCAACGCCGACGCGAATCGGCAGAAGAAGGCGCCAGGCCCCTTGGCAACCTGTCAAAGCCTGTCATTCGCCCCATCTTGCCGTTGAGGCAATAGCAGCTGGCCCATCGTCAACCAAGCACGGCGAGATGGCCAAGCCGGCCGGCCGAATTTTCCCTTGGTGAGTGCTCGCCCACGGCAATGTTGCACAACGTCGAGTGAGGATCGGGTGGTGATGTATTTTGCATGCCGGTGTTTCCATCACCATGGCTGGCAGCGATGCCGGTTTTGCCTTTGAGCCATGCTGATGGCCTCGCAGTATTCTTGTTTCATTATATAGTCGCACCATCCTCAACGGCGAAGCAGTGCCAAGAACCTGAAACGTGAGGGAAGGTGCACTTGATGTCTGCGTGGTCGTGCCTTTCAATTGTAGGGTAGGATGTCGTCACGTGATGGTCACGCCTTCAACACAACCAGCAATCCTCGGTCGCTGCAGCCGCAAGACGGGCACGCCGAATGAGTCTGCCAGATGCCATCGCCGCCGACCCTTTCCTTTTGTTCTCCCTTGTTGATGGCCATGGGCGGCCATTCTACAGCCACCGCGAGGCCCATTCTCGGCGGCGGCGGAAACAACAGGAATGGCTCCGCCAAGGGAGGCCCAGTCGGGAGAGTGCGAATCGGTCAAGATACGGATGATCCCCTCCCCCCACAAGGAATCATGCCCATGGTACAAGAAACTGGTGAGCAGGGGAGCAGGAAAACTTGTCAATTTCCATTTGCTCGCCCAAAATGGCCTCTACGACACACCGTCCCTTCAGCCGCTGCGTCTCGGCTTCGGATCCGCTGGTCAAGTCTCGGCCTCGGACTCGCGTCAGTGTTGCATGCTGAATCGGTAGCTTGCTCGGATGGCCAAACCAATGCCGTGGCACTCATAGCCATGACGTCATGTGGTCAATGGCGATGCGAAACGCGAGCGGAATGTGAACGTGGACGAAGCAGCTGCTCGACGGACGCCCTCGAGCTCGAGGCACGTCGTGCACGTGCACCAACCTACGAGGCCCATCGATGACAAGACGCCGTGCTTGCCAAGCTTTGGCCTACCCGGAGGCCATCATACCGGCGGCCGGACGGGCGTTTGACAGCTGAGCTGTGCCGTTTCACGAAATGTCGAATGGGTCGGGGAGAAAAACGGAACAAGGGTTGTCGGTCGATGCTCCGGCCAGCCTTGATTTCACCCACTTCTCGATGCTCCGACCCTCCCGACACGAGATCAAGCCCGCCTCGGCCCGAACGTTTGTCGTCGTCCGCCTCAGACACGAGATACTCGACTGATTGTCAAGCGACGTGACCCACCCCCCCTCGGAAGGCACTGGTCAGCAGACAGCAACATGCATCGTCTACATGCCATTGCAAGTGCAGCATGCGGGCAAGTACGACGAAGGCATGACGCAGCACGCCCATCGTGGTCGGAGCCGATGAAAAAAGGGTCGTTTTGTTCCAGAACGCCTTGTGGACTCGATTTCCCATCCGCAGCGGCAACCAAGGCTACGTTGCTTCTAAAATTAGGGACAAGAACGGCAGGCTTCCTTGGGCCCACCATGACGCTCACAAAGCCGCGACAGGCCGGAGAGCCATCGTAGGCACATACATGTCAATACGTGCACGGAGTGATACAATCAAGCAGCTGTAAGCGATGACACTACGCATGAGCATGCCATCCAAACTCGGTATTCGTTCACAAATATTAGTAGCTGGACGAAGCCGTTACGAGGATACATGTACACGTGCCGTCTGCCGTCACAACCACCATTCCACCACTCCATCACCACCACCACGACTTGCAACTACAACCATGTATTATAGTACACATACCCTTTGTCGCAAGTGTGCGGTATGCAACTACTTACATGTGCGAGTTCAATGCATGTACGAATTCTGGTACTTGGGTGTACTTGCTGGCCGCTCACGCCGGGCGAGCCCCCGCCGACTCACCGTCGTTCCGTGACCTTTGGCAAACGCTGCTGCAGCCGATGGTCCGCAGCGGGGGTCTTGCGTCCCGCCACACTAATGGCACGGCTGGAACCATGGCTGGAAGCATGTCCGGAAGCCCGTGGTTGGCTGCTGCCAGAGACGCATCAATACGAGATGGAGATGGTACGTGAACCTGATACGAGCTTGGGGGCCAAATCTTGCTCGCCGTGGTCCCTACGGTTCTACTCAACCATTCCGCATCACGAGAGGGCGGCGCAGGTCGACCGGTGCGATACGACCAATTGCATGCACGCAAGCGCACACGTACGCATACGCACTCGGAGGGATGCTCGTCATCGAGCCGTTACAGTCCAGTCACCCAGGAGCGCGCCGGTCCGAGATGCAACCTATCCTATGCCCTCCAGGTGTACTCGCACATGGACTCTACGCCTCACCGCAAGCCCAAGTGCATGCGCGTGTTCGAAATGGCCCTTTTTGACTCTTTGACTCATGAATCGGGTCGGCCAAGGGTCAACGAGGAAGAAAATTGCTACTATTTACAGCATTGCCCATGTCTCGTGATGGAGGCATCCCCCAGAATAGGTATCGTACCATGCGGCACGGGGTGCTTTGCTTGGGTAGGCCAGCACTGGACACTGCGAGCAAGTACTTGCTCGTCCAGCACCTGCTGCGGGCGTGTCTCCATGAAAGCACTCGGCATGTGTGGCCGGATTTCATTACGTGGACGCATCTTTGCTCGCATATCCGGATGGCCACGGAGGGGGCCATGGCCGGCTCAGCCGAGGACGATGCGGGTCTTTTGCAGTGTTTCCCTGCTCGCGAGTACACCACTTACAAAGTCGAATCCATCAGGGTGGCCGTCGATCGGCCGTGCCGGTCCGGACTCGGAAAGGAAAGGCTGGCTCCCATGGTCGATATCGAGCGGGAGGTGATGTCACGGAGGCGGCACTCGGGGAGCAACGCCGAACGCTCTACGTCGATGGAGACATGACGCACTGCACAGCCTCCTACTCATGCAAAGGGAATGCCCATGCTTGCTCGCGAGCAGGTGGCGGTGAACGAAGTGGTATAAAGTGCCGTCATGATCCTGCTCTCAAACGACTTTTCTCCTCCTCATTCAGTAGACAGAGAGACGGACGACAACAAGACTAGACTCGCACACCCTTTACACGCTCGCTCAACTCGCTCGTTCATTCACGCTCAACTTTACGCACGCACACTTTCACACCAGCATCATGCAGCTCACCCAGACTCTCGTTGCCACCCTCATGGCCGCCTCGACGGCCTTTGCCGCGCCGACAGGCCAAGGCGAGGTCATGGCCAGGGCCGCCAACGGCGCGCAGTGGACCATCCGCGACCTCAGGCGCGTCTGCGCCCAGGACGACTCGTCCTGCACGTGGACCTTTGGCATAGACGCCCGGGACGGCACCGCCACGACGGGTTGCAAGTACGTCGTCGCGGCCGCCCACGCCTCGCGCGCCAACGGAGGTCCCGCCACATGCGGCGACTACACCATCACCTCCGGCTGGAGTGGCCAGTTTGGCGAGGGCAACGGCTTCACGACCTTTTCCGTCATCAACAAGAAGAAGCAGATTGCCTGGCCAGCGTACACGGACAAGAGCGTCCAGACCGGCGGCGTCGTCAAGCCGGACCTGAGCTTCGACGTCAAGGTTCTTGGCTAGAAGGGTGCCAGATGATGCTGGAAAACGAGGGCGGCATGCGTGAATGCGACGGTGGAATACCACCCACTCATGCTCATTTGCTTGCTTACGGCACCTTGACTCGAAGATGGACAGGAAGCGACGGAAGGCGATGGAGGAAGCCGGTGGCATGTGTACATATCACGACGGAATGCTACGTCATATCATGACGGAATAATACTTCATATCATGACGAAATAACACGTCCATCCTTACATACTAGTTTGCTCGGTTACGGCATGCGCCGTGCACGCATCTGCTTGGCCGCAGCACCTTGACTCGAACATGTACATCAAGTGATGGAGGACGAGAGAGGAAGATGGCGGCATGCGTGAATACGATGATGGAATCGTGCATCCATTGATGCTCCTCAAACATGCGTAGGAAGCGGTAGAGGACGATGGATGAAGGCGATAGCATGCGTGAAGACGACGATGGGACAATCCGTCCATGTATGCTCCACCGCTTGGCCACGACGACACCTTGACACAAAACGTGCACAGGAAGTGGCGGCTGGTGCTCGTCGATGCGCATTGGTAGTCGGTGCAAGTTCATGAGAACCTGGCTGCGTACCGCACGGCGCAAGCACGGCGGTACGCTTGGCGACCCTCTGCGCCGGGGGCCGTTTCGCACGACCGACACCTGGCGATGGCCGTGCCGGTGCCGCGAGACGGGACGAGGGCACCGGGGCGGCATGGCCGAGGACGGGCTCGGAAGCGAGATGGACCCGCTCGTGCTTGTCCGAGGACCGCGGCGAGGCGAACGGCGCCGGACCGGAGGCGGCACGGCCACTGTCGATGCATGTCCCGACACCGTGCGGGCAGGTGCCTGTTCCGCGTTCATCGCTTGGACTGTCTTGTGCGTGCAACTGGGGTTCGTGAGTAGTCGGGTGGGCAGGACGATGGACGTCATCGACAAGCAAGTACTCCTCATTAAATGCTTGCCGTGCCAACTTGTCGTAGTTATTATTGCTGGTATTGTTGTATTGCATTAAAATACCCTTCTCGGAATTACATGGATTCGTGCAAGGTATGAAGATATGTGGGTGCAAGTAGGCGTCTATCTCGCCAAAAGTCACTTTCCTAACGGCCAAGGCGGGCAAGATACTTGACGGCGATAAAGACATACCATTTCCACTCACCGTGGACCGCCCGCTCCAGGTCGTGTCGCGCGCAAGCACGGGACTCATGCAGATGCTTCGGTGGACGTGGGCAGTCATTTCACGAGCGATGCCAGCACGGTAGCTGCACGCACGAAGACGGTGCTTGATGATGTTAGATGATCAACACTCACTCGATGTAGGCCCCAAGGCATATGGCGAGGACGGGCAGGACGAGTCCCCGGATGGTACACTTGCTCCAACGGACTTGCACCAGACCTGGGCGCGTGGCTAGTTAGTGTTCATGTACCTGTATGTGTATGTACTTGTTTGGATGCCTACTTGTGCGCGAACAAGTATTAACTGATTACTTGCACCTAAGTACATTATTCGGCACTGCACACTTGTATGCAAGTAGTTGCACAAGTCCTGTACGGAGTAGTACGGGTACAACTACTGTAGTACAATACCTACACTTGTACTTGAGCTCAACAGACTGGTGCGCAACGAGGTAGTAGTTTATTACAGAGTACATGCGCAGTGCACATGCTTGTACTCGTTCGGCACAGCACAATTACACCTACAGTACAGTATGCGTGCGATGTACGGAGTACAAATGCGAGTACACATGTACATGTGCTTGTACAGTACATGCGATGCACACTCGCATCGTAATTATTTTGTGTCTTTTATTTTGTGTCTTTGCACTTGGCAGCATCGCCAAGCCAGCCAAGGTTTGATGGTGTGCGATAGCTCTGCTCGTCCGTGCCAACGAGGAGTACTTGTACATTGGTGCGAGGCACTGTTGCCACCTGCACAGTACGAGCACCGCCACGGCACCGCTGCTTGACCGTACTTGAGCGTGTGCTGTATGCGGCAGCGTCCTCGAGGGGCTCATTTCGCCGCCCAGGGGAGCTGCAGCAAAATCGGCTCCCTCCAACGTTGTTTTGGCTTCTCCGACTCCTGATTATCCGCCCCCTGCATGGTTGAAGATTGAATGCCGAGTATTCCTCGGTACTGTACGGAGTACGGAGTACTTGTACGGTGCCCGTCGAAAGCAAGCGTAACAGTACATGTACTTGTACAGTACACGTAAGTACGAGGTAAGTACGGACAACTGCGCCTAAGTACTGTAGGTGTAAGTACGGAGTACTGTGCTGTGCATGTACCAAAGGTCTATTTTAGTTGTGCTGTAATTAACACTGTGCAAGCTGGTACTAGAGTTGGTACGACCCCTGGAACGACCAATGGTGCCCATGTACCGGTACCGGACCGTGCTGTGCGTTGGCATGCATGCGCATGTACAGGTACATACGCATGGACAGTTCCGAACCGTGCTCCTGTCTCATCTCCCGACGGGTATTATTTGTTACGTCGAGTATGCATGTATATTAGGTTCAGTGGTAACGCACATGCCCATGTACAGTACAAGCACTTGTACAGTACAAGTACACCTACTTCGTAGAGGCGGTGCAAGTACGGAGTACCTGTGACCAACAAGGCATCCCTACTTGCTTTCCGGGCTTGGTTGTACTGTACTGTACTGTACACCTAATACGTCCACATGTACGGAGTACGGAGTACTTACAGTACGGAGAACAGTATTGTACACCTAATAATTACTGTTCACTTGGTGGATACATGTGCTCCGTACGGTGCACAGCCACACGAACGGTAGCTGCAGGGAGTGACGGGTGTTGTTGTTCCGTCCCCAAGTGCGTAGCAGCAGCGTACACGCATGCGCCGGTGCGGTGCTTGTGTGTGTGTTTGAACGGTGCTCTACTCCATACTCCAAACTACTACCCGTCGACTTGCCTGCATGTTCGTACCTACCTAGTACGCAACGTCCACTCGTGCCCGCACCCGCTCGCCACCTGCTGGCGCAGCAGGTGCACTGCCGGCGTAGGGGTTTGAGATGATGCACAGTGCCAGCATCCGCGCACTGTAGGTGGACAAGCCAAGTGCTCCGTACTCCGTACTGGTGTCGTACTTGGATTGCGCCGACGCCGTGCTCTGTACTCGGTACTTGCGTCAACAACATGTACAGGTACGCCGAACAGGGTGCTTCCACGCCGCGGCGCCGAGCTTCGTGCGCCGGGCCTCATGTACAGCTACATGCGTACGCGTCGCTGGCGATGGCCAAGAAAGCCCCCATGCCTCACGCGGCCGTCCGATGGGCGCCTCGATGGACGCTGTGGCGTCGCGTGGCGCCCCCCTACCTCCTGTTCCGGAAAGGCTGTTTATTCAACCTTATAGTTTACCTTAATTGCCTCGTTTTTCCTGTCTCGCCCATCGGAATGCCTTGCCGCTTTGTTCGGCAGCATCTCGTCGCCGCGAGGTCCCGAGGCGAAGCTCGACCTGCTGTCGGCTCGTCGACGGCCCCGACGAGCTCGAGCAGGCATGTGCCGAGCCGTGAGCGACGAGCGTCCGTCGGCGAGCTTCGACCTCCCGCCGGCGGCATCTGGCCATCCGCGCATCGACGCCTTGCCCGTCGCGGCCTAGCAGCCGTTTGGTCGTTTGGTGGACCGACCGGTGTGAATACGTGCGACTTGACGAGGAGGCCAAGTGCGGCGAGGAGGCGAACGAGCAGCAGGTGTGCAGTATCAGCCTCTGCGCCGAAGACGAATCCTCGGACCACCTACTTACAGTACGTAGGTACTTGCAGGTGCACAGGCACTTGAGTACCGTAAATGTTGTTGCGTGCATGTACTGCGTGATAATGCATGGTACGGCGCAAGGTACAAGTACACCTACAGCACTCGTCGTCAGCACAAGCATGTACAAGTACCTGTACGCGAAAGGAATATCCAGGTACGGGTACGTAACGAGTATCGGTACATGTGCGACGAGGTAGCCGCGTGCGCGGGTACATGGTTGGCCCGCGATGATCATTCGCCGCACGGTAATAATATAATAGTACGGACAAGTACTTAAGTATACGAGCACAACCAGGTCCTGTTTCCCGCACTCTGCGCTCCATCCGTCCATGTGAACCTTGTTTGCCAAGCCGCTGCTGCCCTCGAGTCGCTACACAGCCCCAGCGCCCAGCGCCCAGCGTCTTGGCTCTCTCCCCTACTCATCGCCTGCCCCCCCCCCCATTCCCCCTGTCCGCCGCCGTTGGAATCAGTTGCCAGCTGGAGCAACGGTGTTGTCTTGTTGCGTGCTTGGCCTCCCCCCTGGCCATCCTGTTGTCGCGCTGCTCGCCGAGCATGTCCTCGACACTGCACGCGTAGTAGTTGACGCCGCAAGGGCTCGGTGCACTTGTTACTTTGTCCACCGTGTGCGTTGTACAGGTACACGGCTGCCTGCTATTTGCCGTACCTGCAATACCGTACCTGCTACCAGACCTGCTGCCGTACCTGCTACCAGACCTGCTACCGGACTGCTAATACCGGTCCTGCTACCGGACCGGCAAGTACACCTACTTACAGTACAACTACACTGGTTTGCACTCGCTAGTGTACTAGTACTTGGGCACTTTAGCACCAACTATAGCACAAATGAACTCGTTCGTGCTCGTAAAATAGGAGCGCAACCCCACCACCCTCAAGCGCCGACCCCTGCTGGCTGTGCCGCTTCATTTCAACTTCCTCTCCGCCCAATCTCGACTTCCTCCTCCACCCCAAGCTCTTCCAACTCGACCCCGTCTGCTGTTTCTGCACCTCGACTTCCTTTGCTCGTTCGCATCGCTCCGCCTTGCACCGCGCCGCACCGGCCGGTCATTTCGCGAACCCGTCGCCTGCTCCTGCTCTCCGTCGGCCCATCCATCCACCCGTCCACCCATCCACCCCCGTCCACCGATCGTTCACCCATCCATCCTCCATCCGCCCCAGCAGCCGTCGCCTGCTCTGTCGCTCGTTTTCTCGTCGACGCACCGAGCCGACACAAACGGACAAGGCGGTGACAAGTGCAAATCGAGAAAAAAATCGACGGCCCCGCCCCGCCCCGACACGCCTGCCGTCGCTCCTCGTCCTCCCGCCGACCGTCGCTCGCCCGCCGACCGTCGAGACGGCATCGCTCGCCCGTCCCGGAGAGGCGCGGGACTCAAACGGTACAACCCCTCCGCAGGGCATCCCGCCTCGTCATCCGTCGTGCCATAATAATGGCCCTCTCCTCTCGGACGCGGCTCGCCCTGGCCGCGGGCCTGCTGCTCGGCCTCGTCGATGGGCAACAGTACAAGATTGACACGGTCGGTACGTCTCGTCCGCTCGCCGCTCGAACCCCCCTTTCGCCCGTCGACCCGCTGACCTCCCCTGGCTGCAGACAACATCAAGACGTCGGCCAGCACGCTCGCCTACGACCTCATGCTCTTCTACCCCGGCAACAAGACCGGCGGCATCCCCGGCACCCTCCCCGGACCGCCTCCCGCCGGGCCCTACTACTGGTGGGAGGGCGGCGCCATGATGGGCACCTACATCGACTACTGGCACTGGACCGGCGACTCGAGCTACAACAAGGTCGTCATGCAGGGCATGCTGCACCAGGTCGGCGAAAACGAAAACTACATGCCCGCCAACCACACGGCCTCGCTCGGCAACGACGACCAGGGCTTCTGGGGCATGTCGGCCATGCTCGCCGCCGAGAACAAGTTCCCGAACCCGCCCGACGACAAGCCGCAGTGGCTGGCCCTGGCCCAGGCCGTCTGGAACACCATGGTCGACCCGAGCCGGCACGACACGACCTGCAACGGCGGCATGCGCTGGCAGATTCCCTTTTCCAACGCCGGCTACGGCTACAAGAACAGTGCGTCCTCCCCCATCCTCTCCTCCGTGCCCGTGCCCGCTTGTGCGTGCGCTCCCGCAAGGACCCTGAGCTGACGAGCCGCGGCGCAGCCATCGCCAACGGCTGCTTCTTCAACATCGGCGCCCGCCTCGCCCGCTACACGGGCAACAAGACGTACGCCGAGCATGCCGAGAAGACGTGGGACTGGCTCTGGGGCGTCAACTACATCAACCACGACAACTACTACGTCTACGACGGCGCCCACGTCGACATGAACTGCTCCGACGTCAACAAGGCCACCTTTTCCTACAACGCGGCCATTATGCTGCAGGGAGCCGCCTTTCTGTACAACTTTGTGCGTCCGAATGCCCCTCCCTCTCGCCTGCCCTCGCCTCCTGTGCCTCCCATGCCTCCCCTCGCTTCCCGTGCCTCCCAGCCCCTCCGCCCGACCCCCGCGAGCGACGCTTGCTGACGACGACGTGCTTAGACCAACGGCGACGAAAAGTGGAAGACGCGCGTCGACAAGCTCACCGAGGGCCTTCTCAACAACTTCTTCCCCAAGGGCATCGCCTACGAAGTTCCCTGCGAGGGCCGCCAGGGCGCCTGCACGCCCGACATGCTGTCCTTCAAGGGCTACGTCCACCGCTGGCTCGCCGTCGTCACCCAGGTGGCGCCCTACACGCGGGACAAGATCATGCCCATCCTGCAAAAGTCGACGCAGGCCGCCGTCCAGCAGTGCACCGGCGGCGCCACCGGCCGCGTCTGCGGCTTCTACTGGAGCGGCGGCAAGTTTGTCGACCCCTCGGTCGACAAGACGACGGGCGCCGGCGAGGCCATGAACGTCCTCGCCGCCGTCTCGAGCCTGCTCATCGACTCGGCCCGCCCGCCCGTCACCAACTCGACCGGCGGCATCTCCAAGGGCAACGTCAACGCCGGCGGCGGCCCCGACAACGGCGAGAAGCCGCCGAAGCCCATCACGGCCGCCGATAGGGCCGGCGCCGGCATCGTCACCTTTGTCCTCCTCGGCTTCTCTCTCAGCACCTTCGTATGGATGAGCTTCTTCGACTGAACGGCGGGCTGGATCTTGGGCGCTCTCGGCGGGCCGTGGGCGTTTTTCTGCTCCTCCCCGCATTTCTTCCCCCGTCGCCCTCCTCCGGATGCATTTGGATACGTTGGGAACGAGCCGGATCGGCTTCGGCGTCGGCTGGGACGGCCTCGGCAACATGGTGGCATTCAAGGTCAAAATGTGTAATCACGGATCTCGCCGTGTCGCGCGAAAGCGCGCTGCGACGACTCGAGCCTCGACGCTGCGGGCCGGCGACGGGAGGTGGCCGAGCGCGAGCTCCCCGCATCGCCGCGCGCTCGCTTCGCATGTGCGCTCGGTCGGGTTGGAGCAGCAATGGAAGTAGCTATTTTTCGACGTCGCGTCGCAGATGAGAATGAAAAAACAAAATGGCAGCGACCAGATTTACCTCGAGATGGCAAGCGGCCGAGAGTGACGAGAGGGATGGCAAGCCGGCGGCGGGCCTCTGCCCAGCGCGGCTGCCCATGCTATTCTCGCACCCCCTCGAGAGTCCTCGGCATTCGGACGCGGTCCATTTCCGATGCACGAAAGCAGTCCTCGCAATGCCTAGCCGCGTTCACCGTGGACGAAGGGACCAGGCCTCGGTGACCATCCGGCAGGAGAGCCCACGACGCCTCCTGGTCTTTCGGCGCGCCGCCGCCGTCTCTCGACGGGGCGCGGCATCGCAATCTGTCGGGGAAAGCCGGGCTTGGCGTTGCCGTGTTCCCCGTCGACGTTCCTCCCGCCCATCTTGGCCGTTTGATTCGGAGCATGGACCCCTCCGGCCGCCGTTTGCCATGCTGCTTGCGAATCGGCTCCCATATAGACCGAGCAACCTTTGCTCAGAGCCATGGTAGTCGGGGCACACGGCCAACCAACCAGCCGCACGGGGCGCGTGTCGCCCGGCAGCAAGGCTGGTGACGGCCGTCGAAACGCGTACGCCGCCATCCATCCAGACGCCGTGCCCGCTCGGCCCCGCATCGGGATCAGGTGCTCGTAGCCTGCTCCGTGTTCTCGCAGACACGTATGCGGCCGCTCGGTGGTTCGGACGTCCGTTTGGCGATGACGGGCAAGACGAGTTGTCGGGGCGAACCCTCCCTCCATGCCAGCTTGGCGGCACCTCTCGGTCGGTTCGAAACGGTTACCGGGCGTGTGTGGTGATGAGAGATTCGCAGGAAGCGGGAAGAGATGGGCTGCTTTCGATTCGAGTCTGTTGGCCGTTGCCAACTTGGCTGTGGTCCCGAGCCTGGACTTGTGCGTGAGGATGGACAAGCAAAGCAACTATATATTCCAGTGCAGGCAAACTAGCACTAGCAACCAGATTATTCACACATTCTAGTCACGCGCAACCGTGTACTCGATGCCTTGACCTGCCCGTCTCCAGGTGCTTCATGGCAGAGTTGCGTTGCCTTTGTTCGTCAAACATGCGAGGTCCGAGTACGGAGTGCCTGGCCGGTACATGGTACATACTAATACCGCAGTATGGGGTTGTGAAATCCGTCGTGTACATCCTGGCGCCGTCACAATGCGATCACGCACCCCCTGCCAAAGGTACGGCGGCAGTGTTGGCTCCTTGGGCGCGGAAATCCAGGCAGCAGGTAGAAACGCTTGCAGGCAGCAAGTAGAAATACAGGCGGGAACTGGAAATACAGGCAGTAACTGGAAATACAGGCAGTAACTGAATACTGGTGTACAGGCAGGAACTGTCAATACAGGCTGCACCTGGATACATGCCCATATCGCCAATCATGTATCTTGCTCACGTTGGCGAGTAGGAAAGTCACTTCTGGAGCGGTAAACACTTGTACTTGCACAACTTAGTTGTAGGTACATGTACTGTAGGTGTGTTTCTTGCGGGTACCAAGATGGGTGTACACCTACCATGACCAACCTACTAGTACCCAGTAATTACTGAACGCAATGTCACAACGACAGAGTCTAGCCTCCCAGCAGATGGATGGCCGGGAGACGAGGAGCTTGTACGGAGTGCATAAATATAGCGGCATGTCATCCCGTGCATGGTCCGAGTCGCTTCTACTGCACCTGATGCCTACTAGTTTGCGCGTCCCTGCTACCTTGGTGCAACCACAGGACAAAAGTGACGAGACGAGTTTGGTAGCGCTACTCCTACACCTACAGTACTTACTTGCAGAAGTTACAGTACGCATTGAATCGACCCTTTTGCCACCTCACTGTCGGCATTTCTACCTACCTAGGCACCTACTGGGAGGGAAGCGGTGGTAGTGAGAAACCGGCATCGGTCAGGACAAATAGATACTCAGTTCCACTGTATTATCGCTTCGTCTTGACTGACATTCGTCATTCCACCGCCAGTCGGCAGGGAAAATGCAGTCCATGTACGGAATGCTGCACTTGGGGGGCAGAGCTACGTGGTGCGGAGGGTGGTGCCAGGAGCTTGGGTCGTCCCTATTGTGCAGTAATACCTACTAACTTGTCTAGTAATACAGTACACTTACTCCGTACTGTACTACAAGTACGTGCAAATACAAGTATCTCAATAACATCCGACTGGCTATCCATCTTCCAGATGCGGTAGGCGTGTACATACAAGAACGGAGTGGTGCGGATCGCTTCGACCTGGTTGGGTACTAACTTGACTTGGCAGCAAGGTGAAGCAAGCCTTGCTGGAGTGGGCGCCTCAGGCAGACAACTCGTCGCAGGCCAAGGCCTGGTTGTTCCATGCCGGCAGAAACCTTCTCCAGTCCCGTCGGCTGCTGCGTAGCTGCTCCGTACTCGCCGTGCTTACTCGTACTGGGCGCTGCATCACTTCTCGTGCCGTTGTACGTCCGTTAATAGCCCACCACCCATTGTGCATGCCGCCCACCGCGGCGACGAATGGAGAGCGGAACGGTGCAACCTGCAGAAAGGCCCCCGACCGATACGGACCATCGACGACACCCCGACATCATGGCTCGACGACTGGCCGTCTCGAGCAGCGACGAGTCGAACGAGGGCGACACGGCCTCGACGTCCTCCTGCGAGGACCATGACGACGATCATTTCGGCCGATTCCAACTTGGCCGCAGCGAGCTCATCGACGACGAGGCAGCCGAGTCGGCTTCCGAGAATGATGACGACCCCGCCGCCGACGACGACGACATCTTGTCCCGCACCGACGGCGACCCTTTCCACCAGTTCGCCGCGCTGCCGCCCGAGCTGCGTCATCGCATCTGGCAGCTCTTCTGCCCCGACCTGGCCTGCCGCGGCCGCTTTCTTCGTTTCCACCTCACCGAGAGCTCGAGGACTGTCGCCGGAGAGCCTGTCATGGCCGTGACGGAATGGATCACACTGGCGGACCAGACGGAATCCCTGCGTCGCCTCATGGCCGTCCACCGGGAGTCGCGTGCCATGGGCCTCAAAGCCTTCCCCGAATTCCTCCCCATAGACTCGGGCGATGCCGGCGATGGCCTCGTGGCCTTCAACCCCAAGCGAGACGTCGTCATGGTTGATAGTTTCTGGGACTACCCGCCACCCTACAAACTCGGACTGCTGCCGGCCTTTGGCTCCAAGGTCGTCAACCTCGCCACCCTCAAGTGGGGCGATGCCGACGACGACGAGGCCATCTCCTGCCTCACCTCCAGCGTAGCCCTCATGCCCAACCTCAAACGCGTCTTCTTCTGGGAGTCGGACGAGGCCTACCGCAACGACAGGGATGTGCGCTGGTGCGTCTCCAACCGCACGCAGCAGTATCTCACCCCCACCTTTGAAAAGTTCCCTGGCGTGGGCGAAAACACAAACTCGGTCGCCTGCTGGCCCGACGTCGAGAACCATCGAGACTTTGCCAAGTACACATTGCCGACGATCCTCATGGACGAGATGCCCCGCGAGATCGGCGCCCTCGCGGCCAGGTTCGGCTTCGAGATCTGGCCCATGGTCGTCTTCGAGGTCGACGATAACGTGATACGCTGGGAGCTTCTCCGACACCAAAAGGACCTGCCCTACGACCAGGACTGGGATGTCGACCTCTACGAGAAACTGTACGGGGACGGGGACGACGGCCGGAACGACGCCAACGGCCACCTGGACGAGTACGAGAGCGACGGCATCGACGATGCCGACATCGAGCCGGACCTGTCATCCGATGAGGAAGACGTCGCTCACCTCCCGCCGCCGGACACCCTTTCGTCGGAGGAAGAACCAGCCTCGGCCGGGGCCTTTTCCAGCCCGGAACCCGAGAGCGGCACGGTCGATGATGCGGTGACTCGACGATCGAAACGTCGCATCGTGACGGACTCTGACGACGACGACGGTCCACCGGACGAACCCAAGCCTGCGAAGCGACGCCGTCTTCACGCCGCCCTCGACTCCGACGAGCCGGATGACGCCGCCACCGCCGATCAAGGGTCGCCTTCTCGGCGGAACGAAGCCGTTGTCGCCTCCGATTCCGACTCGGACCGGAGCAGTGCCGACGAAGCCAACGCGGACGACTCCGTGGCGACACTGTCCAAGGCGAACGGTCGCGTCCGCCGCCGCATGCCTGCCATTGCCGATTCGAGCGACGAGGGCGACGAGGGCGACGAAGGTCGAGGGGAAAGCGAGGACGGCCGTGACGACGACGGCGAGGAGCTTGGTTGGGTTGGCGCTTCGGCGACCGATTCCGACGGTGAGGATGACGATGACGACGACGACGACGACGACGACGACGACGACGACGAACAAGGGCATGACCTCATTGCCGAGTACGCGGTCGAGTCGGGTGACGAAGACAAGGACGACGTCGATGATGGAAGGGAAGACGGACGGAATGATGACGACGATGAAGACGAGGATGGGTTTGATCGCAACAACGAACAACCAAGCTTGATGGACGCGTGGACGGTCGAGAGCGATGGCACGGAGCAAGGAGAGGATGAAGATGATGAAGAGGAAGAGGATGACGATGACGAGAATGAGCAGGCCGGATTGATCGACACACTTGCGGACGAGTCCGACGAGGATGACCGAGACACCGAGGAAGATTGGTGATTCGATGCGGCGCGCACGAGGAATCGGCGAGGAAAGCCTCCCATCGAGAAGCCAGCCATGATGCGGCGCGAAGCAGCAGGGAACGAGTACGTGACGTTACGGCCCGTACCGACATGGCAACAGGCCAGGCAACGCAGACGAATCGACTTTCCCGTGGCACACCGGCCGGCAAGTATCCTGACACGTCGACTTCCTCGCTCTGGCTCTGGCGCCACGCACCTCTCACCGCGAGCAAAGCTCCCGCGTCGTGCATGCCGATGGCGAGCGTAATCGTCCGCCCACCGCGGTGCGGGGCGCGACGGCGCACAACTCCAGCAGAGACGGGCGCTCCTCGTGCCGCTGCTTGCCTGCCTCCGGTTGACGGGCGCGCCAAGGTGGCCGTCTTGCTGGCCGTCCTTTAAGGATCCCGGAGGACTCTTTGGAATGGAACTGCCGTCTTCGTCGAGCTACCGTGGACGCCCCGGCATCGTGGCGCGTCGATGGATGATGGAGGGCATCACGCACAACGTTGCGCGCCGGGACCGGGTGAGACAACCCTCGGAGGAAAACCTGGCACCGGGCAGGCTTTGCCGACCTCGTCGAGGGGGACAATGCCGCGGCGAGGACGATGGAACGATGGTGATGCATTTCCGGCGCACACGGCCGGCGGGGCGGTCATGGCACCATCCGGCCGGAGGTGAGGTCGTCTCGAAGCAGAGCATCGAATGGCGCACGTGGTGATTCATGCCGCAGCCGCCCCGACCGAGGACTGACGTGCGATTTCTCGAAACCATGGTGTCACGGCCAACAGGCATCTGTGCGCGCCGATGGTCACCGGCCGCGTTTCGCCTGCCTGCCCGAAGCGCAGCGGCTGGGTTGATGCTAGGCGGCGGACGACGGGGATGCAGGCAGTTGTATCGAATCAATCATGTCTGCAATGTGTTGAGACATGAGAAGGGTGGCCTGTGCAGAAATACAAGCACCTCTTCGTCTTGTGGGGGTACGGCCTCATGCGTGAGGTCATCATGTTGCCGGGATAGACCGATCCCCAAGGACGCATTGTGCCGAAATACAAGCACCTATTCGAGCGGCATTTTGTCGGGGATTGCAGCTGTCGAGACCAACGTTGCTCGTGTACGGCCTCGCGAGGAGGTCATGGGGGTGCTTGGAGAGACCAATCCCCAAGTACAGTACTACTTGTCATACCTAGGTACTGTGCGTTCGTAGCGTACTGTACGGACCACGGAGAATTACTGTTCAACACAAGAGGATGTACTTATTCCGGACTGCAGTACTTATTACCAATGACCGCTGCAGGAAGAACCCAAGTACTCAAGTACAGTACACCGCACAGGAAGCATTTAGACACACGCCTACAGTACACGGTAGTACTGATATTATTACGGAGTACACTGTATAGGAACAACTTTCCGTACAGTACGAGAGTTCTACGTGTACTTGGGCACCAACATACTGTACCAACATCCTGTACCAACATACTATAGTACCGTGCGCTTGGTCGTGGTGGGGGTTCCCTTGGGAGAAGGATTAATATTGCAAGTACTTACTTATACGGAGTACTCCGTACTTAGCTGGGCATTGTTCATCTACAAGTACTTGTACGAGAGTATGGAGTAATTACTTGGTACTTTACTTTGCAGTTGGGGCCAGGGGCGGCGTCCTCATGCTTGGAGTGCTGTTGAGGGCACTCCGTATACAGTACTTAGTACGGGCGAGTGCTTCCACAAGCATAGCGCTGTAAGCCACTATACGCGCTTGCTGGCCAGGCACGGCGCCCAATGAGCGTCGTCGCTTGTCCGAGAGTGGCATGCCCTGTACCTGGAAATTGCGCCCGTGCAGAGCCTAGCGGCCCTCCGTCGAGGTACCCTTTCATGCGGGTGGGACGGAAGAGACGGGAGCAAGCCGCCAGGCTGCGACCAAGGCTGCGACCGAGGACTAGCGTGCTCTAGCCATTGACCGGCCGCCGTTGGCATTTTCCAGTTCGACTCCCAACTCCTTTACCGCTTCGTCGCGCCTCCTCTCCCCATCCATCGAGAACCTCACCGCACGTACGCGACGCGCTCGCTCTCGCCGCCTCTCGCTCGATTTCATCAGTATCCGTCCCGCTCAACCGCATTCCTCGACGACATGTCTTAGCCTGGACGCCTTCGACCTTGTCCCACATCACCGAGCCCAAGGGTGGTCCGGCCTGGTCCTCTTTATCCTTCGTCCCGACCGACGGCGGCGAGCTCATGCCATCGATTCTGCCGTCATCGCCGTCCTCCACTCTTCCATACTCGGCCTCCACCATCCACCTATCGGCGGGACTCCCGATCATGAAGGCCTCGGTAGCGTTGCCTGCCTCGCTTTCCGATCGCCGTCGACGCCGCACCTGCTTCTCCTGCTGTTGCTGCTCCTCCTGCAGTTGCTGCTCCTCCTCCTCCTCCTCCTCCTCCTCCTCCTTATCCTTATCCTTATCCTCCTCCTCCTCCCCCTGAACGGGTCATCATGTCGTCCCACGAGCCGTCGGCCGACCCCCTGACGCGCTGCAACTCGGCACGCGCAAGTCACAGTTCGAAGCCCCCGTCGCTGCACTGCTGCTGCGGCCGCGCCGACTGCATCCGACTCAGGAGGAACTGCTCCATTCTCGAAACGGTCGAGAAGGATGTTCACATGGCCGCGCAGCTTGGTCAGGTACGTACGTTTGCTTGTCCCATCCGCCGACGAGACGCGCGCCCGTGCCCGCTCCGCATTGGCCTCGCCTCACTCCGCCTCATTCCACCGACGGCACGCATTCCTCGCCTCGTGCGACGGCTCCGTCCCCCACTCCATCGTTCCACACGTACCGATCTGCCGCCGTCCATCGTTGCCCATCCTTGGCCCTACCTCCATGCTCTGTGCCACGCCGTCGCGTCGGAAGTTGCAAATGCCTCCACCCCACCCTCCTCGGCCACCATCGCCGGCACGATGATCGTGGCCGTGGGATCTTGTTGACGGATGGAGCCGCCGCTGACGTTCGCCTTGCAGGCCCTGCTGGTGCGGCATGAGGCCTACATGGCCGATGCCGAGCGGGATCGGCTCGAGCTCAACGACCGCATCGACCGTCTCGAGATCGAGAAGACGCAGCTCGAAGCCGTCAACGCGAGCAAGCTGGACGAGAACCGGCTCCTGCTCGAGCAGCTCGACGCCCTCAACAACACCGTCGCCGATTCCGACACAAAGTCCAAGGCCCTCGAGGCGAGCCTTTTGTCCTCCCAGCAGACCATCCGCCGGCTCGAAGCGGCGGCCGCCCGGGCCGCTGATTCCGAGCGCCACATCGCCATCCTCGAGGAGGAGCAGGACAAGCTCCACCGCGAGCTGCGGTCCTCCAAGGAGCATGGCCGCTCCCACGTCCAGCGCTTCAAGGAAGCCCAGCGCGGCCTCCTCGACATGCAGGATCAGCTCGAGCGCATGGAGAGGGAGGCCCGCGAGGAGCGCGACCGCCACATCGAGGTCATCGAGAGGATGGAGAGGCAGCGACAGGTGGACAAGCAGCTCGACACCGCCGCCGGACGGCTCAAGGGCGCCGCCGCCGCCAAGCAGATCAACGAGCAGAAGAGCAACGGCGCCATCGTCGGCCACTTCGTCCGCGACCTGCTTCAGGACAATGCCAACCTGCAGCTCGGCATCGCCGAGCTGAGGGAGATGCTCATCAGCTCAAACGACGAGATCCAGCTGCTCAGGGAGAAGCTCATCTTCCATCAGCCCATGCCCGAAGCCGGCAGCAGTCCCGGCTCGACTCTCCAGGCCGAGCTCGAGCCCGAGCCCGAGCGCGCACCCGAGCCCCTTCCCGACGCCAACACGCCGTCGCGGGAGTTTCACGTGCACCACCACTATCACGTCGCCGCCAAGCAGGAGGCGAAGAAGCCGAAGAGGAAGCGGCAGGGCCTGCTGCCGGCCATCCTGACGCCACCGGCCACCCACCCGGCCCCGGCCTCGCCCAGGAGCCCCGGCAGGGACATGTCCGCCGTCGCCCCCTTGCTCTCGCGCGCCCCTTCGTACCCCGTCACGCCGACACCGTCCAAGTCGAGCGGCGGCTTCGCCGGCTCGTCCGGCACACCCTCCGAGTTCTCCTCGTCGGCGCCCGATTCGCCACGCTCCGAGCTGCGCGGCCCCTCGTTCCAAGCCAGCCCTGCCTTGTCGGAGCAGCTCGCCTCCCCCGCGACGAGCTTCGACCCCATGTCGCCGTCGTGGCCGTCGTCCCACAGCAAGAGGACGTCGTCGGCGTCGTCGCGGAGCTTCCAGTCGGCGTCCATGTCCCTCGCCGGGTCCGTGCCCTCGACGCCGTCGGGCAAGCTGGCGGCGCATCCAAGTCGCGACGCGCACACGATCCACGAGGAGGATGAGGATTGCGAGCAACTACCGCCGCTGGATCCGACGCCGGACCTTGTGCTGGAGAGCGTGTCGGCCGTTCAAGACTCGACGACCGAGTCGGACGCGTCCAAGGACGATCCGCTTCCCCTCCCCCGGCTTCACAGAGCCGCCTCTCACGAGTCCATCATGTCCCTCACAGGCGGACTCGACATCCATACCCTCAAATCTCGGCCCAGCCAGATGATGATGCGTCCGCTCGGAGGCGCCGCCGCCGTCCTGACGGGTGTCACGGCCCAGCCGACGCTCGCGAGGGCGTCCTCCAAACGGAGCCAGGTGGCGCTTCGGGATCGCTTTGCCGGCTTCCAAACGCCAAGGTCGGTCTCGAGCCCCATCGCGCAGCCGGTATCGACCCCGACCCCGCAGGGCGCCCGGCCCTTTGGCAAATGGGTTGGATGGCGCCCTTGGGGGGCGACCCCGGCGACGCCCAGCGATTCGCCCAAAGCCGGCGGCAAGGACAGGGACAGGGACAAGGACAGGGACCGGGACGTGGACAGGGACGCGAACCGCCTGCCGGGCATAAACCAGCCTGGCGTCATCCCAGGTTTTCAGCAGTATTGGGTCGCCCAGAGGCGCAAGGGCGCGCCCGCCAAGGTTACGGCGGAGACGATCGACAGAGACGCGCTCGCCGATGGCTTGCAAGAGTGAGAGCCCCTCTCGCCATCGTCCAACATCTCTGCCTGGGTCGTGCACCGCCGTACTTTATTGCTCGGATCGCCATCGTCCTCGAGCCTCTATCATTCTGCTTCCTCATTCCCTTTGTTCAACAATACATAGCGCGCATTGCTGCCATGCCGTTGCCGGCCACGAGATGGCCGTTTCCCTTTCTTTAGAGGCCGGGGTGGCGAATGCTGGACATGGGAAGATGCCTTTAGCCTGGTGGCCTGACCAGCCAAGTTCCCTTTGTTGACGCCGCGTCAAGGATGCATTTTTTTTCGGATCTGAGGCTAATGAACGTGAGCCATTTGGGTGGTAGGCTGTCCAAAGTTGAACATGTAGGAATAATTGAAAATCTGGGGTGTTGATATATTCAAGAATCTTATCGGGAGCGAGGCAAACGGGCAAGCAACGCTGGTGGAAACAAAGGCGACATCTGCCGTGATTTGAACGCCACATCGATGCTCACCAACCAAGTGTTTGCATGCTTGCCCACCGAAAAAGCGACTTGAATACATTTTCCCACCCATCCCGAGCGTCTACAGGGGGGCCATGATGCTGAGCTGCAACCTTGCCACGACAAGAGGAAGACTGGCTGGTCCTGCAGCAATCGCGTCCGAGGGGGAGAATGGAGAATCGATTTCCAACTTGATGCGCGCTCCACTGACAGTCATGCAAATGTCAAGCGGGGATTCTTGAACGGGATGAGGGCCAGAATGACAGCCTGGGTGTAATAGGAGGCGCGATCGACGGCGTCGTCGGTTAAGATGCCGACGGACCCGCTGTGCTGCTTCGAGTTCGTCCTTCCGTGCACCAAGTCGTCGGCGTGGCCCAGTTCCATGCCGTCGCGCAGCAGCTTCGCCGTCTCCTCGGGCAGGTAGTAGGCCGCCGTGCGGGCTTTGCCTAGGCGGCCGGCCTTGTCGAGGACGACGACCCAGGCAAAAGACTCGATGGGACCGGCCTGGGTCTCACGTTTGTCGATCTTCCGGGTATCCCTCTCCGTCTCCGTCTCCGTCCCTGACGCTGGCGCTCGACAATGGACGTGGACGCCCCCCTCGATGCCCACCCAGTAGTCGGCGTTCGGCAGGTCGTCCCTCGCGCGGTTCGCACGGTTCAAGGCGCCACGGAAGGTCTCATCATCAGAAAAGGGTTGGTCGGGCACGCCGGAAGGGACCGAGATGGCGCGGACGTCAAAGGTCGTGCCCGGGAAGATGCGACTGAAGCCATCACGAGCGGCGGCAATCTTGACAGGGTTCTTCGACGAGATGACGACAACCGATGGCGTGGCGGAAGGGGAGCCCATGACTTCGGCGCGGCCGCTGATGGCGATGTGAAAAGGAGAGGAATAGGTGATCAGTGTTGAGAACTGCGCAGTCGTGTGCTGCTGCTGATGGCGTCGTCAGCCTGCATTGTCATCGCGTCGGAGCAAAAACCGGAGCTGGCGGGGTAGAGTGAAAACATCATCGTCGATAAGCCCAATTGCATCTCCCCACGCTCCAAAGTCAATAGCAGGGAATGTGCTCCATTTCACCATACCGAAACAGCAACGCAGTGATGACAATGTTACATCTGCATCTGCACCTGTATTCGGTCCTTTTCAGGGACCATCACGATCGTACGCCGAGCACCTTAATAGTACCTGTCAATCGATTAGTGTTCAATGGTTTGCTATCGCTGGCCACGTAGGAACTGTACTGTACTTGTAAGTACTGTACAAGTACTTGCTTGGTACTCCGTACGACGATAATCATTACTCCGTATTATTACCCACGGAGTACTTACTGTTCTTAAATGGTTGGTTGCAGTATTGCCAAATTGTACTTGTACTTTCAGGATCTACTGCTGATACTTACTTGTACATGCCAAGTAAGTACAGTACTCCGAACTGACGTTAGGCACAGCCATTCACACTCGTCCTCGTGCTCTCGCTGTCTGCGGTTGGCCGATGCGCCCTTGCCCTGAAGGGGTACAGAAACGGAGAGAATGCCATAGAAGTTCGACTTCCGGCAGTACTTCCATGTAAGTGGAAGCAAGTACCGAGTACAAGCGCAGACTTACATTACTTGTTCCTTGTCCTGTACAGTACAAGTCGGCACAGGCGTTCGGAGCATTACTCCGTAATCATTACTCTGTTCTGGCTCAAAGTATTCTTGTCCTCGCGTACATGTCATGTCAGCTTCCGATATCCATTCCCATGGACGTCCCTGGCTTCACCGCCATCGAAAATAAACACGGCTCGCTCATGATTGACTTGACACAATCACCCGGATGAACCTTCTTGTCTGAAACCTCGACACGCTGCATACACCTAGCGACCCTGCCCGTCACCCCGCAGGAGCTGATGGCACTGATGGGACACAACAGCAGCATCACAATGACGGCCATCTCGCCCTGCCACGACCTCGTCGTAACCACCCAAGCCACTACGCAACAAGGGTTCCTGGTCATCTCGCCACTTGTTCACACGAATGAAATACCTGACAGTCACCGCATTTTTTATCCGTCATGACACCGTGCTCCAACCTCGATCAGTGGCCCCGACCCCGTGGCTTCAACCGACAACGGCAACGTACGTCGTGATACGAGTCCCCGATTGCCTCGTTCTGGCTATACACTACCAGTTTGGTGTGCTCACCCGAAAGCTTATGGATGCATTTCCGAGCATTCACAAACTACAGTTTGCCAATGGGCGACCGTTGGCTACGCACCAGCAGCTAGTCGAGTCAACCACGAGGCTCGAGAACCAACGGAGACGCCCGGGCGCATACAAGACTCTAACCACTCTGGACGTTTCAACCCGTGCTTATCCATGTGCTGCCTGGAATCGCCCTCTGCCGATCAGAAGGCTGGATGAACCCAAGTCACGGGCGGCCGGACAATGGCCCGTTGCGGCGCACTTGAGCCCTTGTCTCGTTGCTGCACATCACCCAGGGCTCCCTTCCGTACTTACACAATTCTCGCAAGGTGAACGAGAGCATCTCATGCTGAACTCTGGGTAGCGAGCCGTTCGAGATGCAAACGGTAACCCGATGCTCACTTCGGCTTCCACGGACCGGGCAGGCATCCCACCAAACGTTGGGTGATCTTGGTCCAATGGTCTGCACTCCCATTGTCATGTGCAGGGATGCAAGCAACAACGGTTTGGAAGCATGCAACATGATTGGCAGAATCCGAGCACCGTTGCCTCTATCGACGGTTTGACTTGCCTGCCGCCCGAGCCGCGCTCGTCACTCAGTACTCGGCCTTGTTCTGTTCCAAGTTTGACCGAAATCAGACTCTTCAGTGATTGCATCCCCTCCCAAGGCCGTCGCAGGATGACATCTTCCACCCTGTACGGACGCATTCATGACCTTGTCTGCCAATTCAGTCACCACTGATGGGTGAGAATCGAATGCCAGACTCATGATCAACGCTCCGATGACCAATGCAATGCAACGGTCAGGAAGAAGCTTGACAATGACGGCATGGATGGAGGCCGACGCAGAGCTGCCGCCGCCTGCACGCACATTTGCATGTACTACTACGAGTCGCACACCGTCAACCAGCTGATGCACCAAGTCTGGTGCATGACCTGCCATTCACCTCACCGGACGTTTTCGAGTCGCACTGGGAGCAGGAGCCCCGACGATTCGCTCTCGTGTACTGGCCTACGCGTTGAGGCAAGCAGCGATGCAAATGGTATAGAGGGCGAACGCAAGCAACTTTTTTTTTTATTTCCTTCCATCACTTTGTACCGCCACTGGCCACCGGCGCCGACAACCCGACAGGGGTGACGAACCGTCGCAGGGGCACCCAGTTCAACCTTGTCGTTGCGTTGCCGATCACGTCGCTGCAAGGGCAGCGAAATGTCTGGTCTGACCTGGGCACTGGTTCGAGAAACGACTGACCAGAGCGGCCATCAGTAAGACATGCAAACCACCGTCCGGGTTTCACTTTGATGGCTGGCGAGTGCCGTCGAGACAACGACGGGTAAGGGAGGATGCGAGGCAGTGGAGGGATGCCAGCCATCCCGCAACCCTTGTGCTCCCAACCGTACCGTCATTAGACTGCCCTGCATCCTCATCGTGCAGCAATTACGGTCGTGCTCCTTCGAACAACAGCCACCCACAAAAGGAGCACGTCGCGCTTCACGACCAACATCTCCTCTGCCGGCCTCGGGACGGCACCGCTTTCACGAGGGGCCGTTGCTGTTCACCGGGCAATGCTTCCTATCGAGTCGCTTAAATTTGCTTCCTCGTCGTCGTGGTCGTGCCTTGCAACAATACAGCCAACAGCCCGTTTCAGCACTGCCTTCATTTCCTCTCATGTCCCATTTTGACTTCAAGTAGAACAAACAGCCCGGGGGCAGTACGTCAGCATCGCAGGCGAATCGACAACAGGCCTGACCTGCTCTTGCTCGCCATGGGATCGGAGCTGGGTGTCACCGCAAACTCCAGGCCGGAGCCGGTGCTCGATGCCGTTGGCATTTGGTGGGCATGCTGGGCGAGCGGTTGGACGGCATCCGTCATCGCCGGCATGGCCTTCCTCCTATCCCGTCGCCACCTGCCGGCTCTCCGCATCCGGGGACTCGGCCTCTCGCTCGCGGCCGTCGGGATGCTTCACCTGTACTGGATATCCGTCCAGCTCGGCTACGTGCTGGGACCGCTGGTGCCCGGCCAGGTCGAATTCTGGATCATGGGCGTCTATCTGCCCTTTGGCATCGCGCTCTTCCATGCCTCCAACAGTCGATTCCTGCACATTGCCAAGACGCAGAGGAGGTATGCCGAGAAGCGCGGTGCGGATGTGCCGGTCGAAGCTCGCCCCGAGCATGGCCTCGCCGGCCGCTTCCGCCGCCTCGAATACACGACCAAGATACTGGTCGTCGTCGGCTTGGGCATGTTCGTCCAGGTGGGTTCCACCGGCTTGGTCGTTTTCGACGTTGTGCCAACTGATGATCTTGTCCTAGCTGCTCCTCACAATCTTGATGTTCCTCATCTCCCGCAAATGGCACGGCGACTGGGGGATTCCGGGTACCGAGGTTCGCGGTGGCGAGATGGAGCAGAAGATGGAGATGGGCCGAGGCTGGGAATGGTAGGCTCAAGTGTCCTCGCCGACGAATGGTCGACCGAAAAGCTGACGGATTTCTTCTAGGTGGCCCTCGCTATTCT
Source organism: Drechmeria coniospora (assembly GCF_001625195.1). NCBI lineage: Eukaryota > Fungi > Ascomycota > Sordariomycetes > Hypocreales > Ophiocordycipitaceae > Drechmeria > Drechmeria coniospora. The sequence goes on along the minus strand of NC_054390.1, from coordinate 4,574,838 downwards.
GGCAGTTCTTCTGGGCCTGGATCGTCGCACCCGTCGTCCTCTGGAAGGCGCGCGGCATCCGCGACACCCAAGGCTGGCGGTTTCAAACCGTAGCATGTGCCATTGTCAAGTGAGCTGAGCTTGTTGCGTGCCATGAACGGCAAAGGAGGCAGGTCGGCTAACCGGTGACGATACCAGCCTGCATGCGACGCCCATGTGGCTCATCGCCCTCTACGTTCCCGCCATGGAACCCATCAACAGGTACTGGATTCCACCCCAGTGGATAGCCGTCTCCATCATGATGACCGAGGTGTTCACCATCTTCCTTCCCTGCTGTGAGGTGATGCGCCAACAGGCGCTGCGGAAGGAGACGCTCGACTCCATCGCCCAGTGGGAATCGAAGAACCAGGTGGCGATGGCGTCGGGCACCAAATCGCTCCACTCGGCCTCGACCGTCGTCGAGTCCATCATGTCCGGCTGGGCGTCGACCAACGGCTCGGTCAGGACGAACGGCTCGGGCGAGAGCATCCTCACCATGAGCGCGCTCGAGCACGTTTTGGAGCGCAGACCGATGCCGCTCCAGGAGTTTGCCGCCCTGCGCGACTTTTCGGGCGAGAACATTGCCTTCCTCACCAACGTGGCCGAGTGGAGGAACTCGCTTCCGGCCGCCGTCCGCGAGGGCGGTGCCAAGGATTCGCATGCGAGGGAGCTCGTCCTCGAGCGCTTCGACAGTGCTCTCCGCATTTACGCCGAGTTCATCAGCGTCCGCGACGCCGAGTTTCCCATCAATATCTCGTCAAAGGACTTGAAGCAGCTCGAGACCGTTTTCGAGCGCGCGGCGCGCATCATGTACGGCGACAAGGGCGAAGTCGAGCCCGCGACCTTGTTTGACACGCCCGCATACTCGGTCGCATCCTCTCGAGGGTCCGAAAAGTTGACGGGCGAGCCGATGGCGAGCAGGCTGATGCACGACCGGGTGCAGTTCTGCGGTGAGATACCGGATGAGTTTGACGAAACGGTCTTCCGAGATGCCGAGAAGAGCATCAAGTATCTCGTGCTAACCAACACATGGCCCAAGTTTGTCAAACATTGGAGGTCCTGCCTCGATTCCGTTGACGTCATGGAGGCTGGGAACGATGTCTTTGAGACGGCACGGAGGCGGTTCTCGAGGTGACGTTGCCGCTGCTTCTTGGCAGCTTTCTACGCCACACTTTTCTACAGTGTATATTTTTTTGAAAAATGGACTGTTGTCTCTTAAACGACACGCTTGCTTTACGGTTGAGACCCTAGGAGAATGGGATAGGGTTATGCAACACAAACCTGGGCGTGGAATTCCTCCCCGCTCGAGCCGACGGTGATCGCCCCAAGACGCTCATCTCGATGAACAAGAGCGTCGGAAGACCATTCTCAATGATGTTGTCACTGCGCACATTTACTTACGAGCACATCCCAACAAGTACTTGTACACAAGTGCAAGTAGATGCACAACTACAGTACATGTGCAATGGATAATAAGTACACTGGTTCACATCACCGAGTGCAAAAGTACGACTCTCATTGCGTTACGTACAATTCCTCACATAATACGTAAGGTATATGAGCACCCACTGAACACCAATTTCCGCCCCAGATTTTGCATGGGGCCGAGCTACACCTACTTACAATAATTGTTCATGTAAGTACTCCGTATTGCATACAAGTACATGCTCGATCATGGCCGTAGCTATAAAATGTAGACATGACATGTATCAAACGATGCAATATTCCTCGCAAGTACAGTACTTACACGGGCAAGAAACAAGCATACTTATTGTGACTGCAAAAGTGAAAGCACCTACTGCTGCACAAGTACGGTGATTGTTATGTCTGCAGTAAGCAATTACGGTAACTGGCCCTGAATCATAAAACCCTATACAGCGCATAGGAGAGGCTATACTGTACAAGTGGCATATCTCATGTCTTCATTAATGGCATGATTATCTTCTGCCACCAACGCCATTGTCCATATAGCCAGCAGTACGAAGTGTGAACTGCACGCAGTAACTATCCTCGTTCTACGGACTGCAAGCACACTTGAGTGTTCTCCGTACATTTCTTGTACTGACTAGCAACTACAGTCAATAGCTGTACTTAGGTATATATCGGGTAGACGTTGGTACGCTGCGAAACAGTCACAGCCTCACTGCGTTTCCGTCACGATCAAGGCCAAGCCTCGAGATGCTCATACTACCGTAGTTGCACAAGTGCTCAGCGATGAGAACGAGTAGGTGTGCACCTACTCACTTATGTACGGAGTGCAAGTACTTACGGGGTACAGTACAAGTAATAATTACTTAAGTACATACAATTGAGTACATGTAGTTTTGTGTTGCTCTATCACGCCTAGGGTGCTGGGACCGTACTGTACGTAATATCACGGTTCTAGGCATATGAGAGTGGAGACCAAAATACCCATTATTCCATGGTAAACGTAATATACCGTATCCGCCGTATTGCCATGGCATTACGGAGTACAGTACGTGCATTTACTTACAGTACTTGCAGCTTCATGCACTCGTAATTACCGTTTAATAATTGCTATACTACTTACATACGGAGTAGGTGTACAACACATGTGGATGTACGGAATACACCTGCTGATGTACGGGGTACTGTACTTGGTACTTCCTGGACACCTCAAATAGATTTCTGGTACGAAGTAGTTGTCATGTAATTACTTGGGAATATATTCATACCCGTACGCAAAGACATCGACGCAGGAGTAAGTATGCCTACCGAAGACTTGCTCGGAAACACAAGCACCACATCGTGCTCCATACACCTCGGTAGTAAGTAAACATGTAATTGTATGAATTTGCGTGCTCATACCGAACACACATATTCACGTAACGTCGTGAATTATCAAAACCAGTAACACCGTTCTATGCTTTGCACAGGAAATGAGAACGTGCTGTACAGGCAAGCGAACGAGTTCAGGGGCAGGCTAAGCGGTCACCAGACGTTTTTTTAGTACGAGTTGACTACAATACGAGCACCTGGCCCGGATACCCATCTCTATCCGCAAAGGAGCACAATGCGCAATGGCATCCTCGTCGCGACCGGCCTGCTCCTCACGAGCGCAGCAGCCGCCGTCGTTGGCGAAATCGATCACCCGTGCGCAATGGTCAGCGATGCGTGGCTAGAGCAAACGAATACAAGGAGGCCAAAAACCGACCGTTCCAGCCGGCCTGGCCTACACCTGTCTCCATCGGTTCCTCTGGACAAGCCGGCAGCGCTCGCCGTCGTTGACTCGCTTGAGCCCCTACTCTCAATGGCAGTCGGACGCCGCCTACAAGGCAACCCCCCCCCCCCCCGGCTACCCCTTCGCCGCCCACGACATTTTTACTAGCTTGGCCATGGTGAAGCGCAAGTTGCTGGATGGTATGTATGGCGGCGAATATGCCTTCCAGCAGGACTTGAACAAGCCCTCCTTCTCTCCCGCTCACGACAGCCACTTCATATTCGTGCCCGACTTGATGGCCAAGGCGGCGCAGTGGAAGCGCACCGAGGTATTCGTGTCCATCAGCGAGGATGGCTCTGCGCTGCCGGTTATCAAGCATTACGGTAAGACCTCGCGTCCGACGGATCACATACATGTAGCTGACACGACGGATCACTTCATCGCTAAACAGTCGACGTGAGGGATAACCCCGAGACGGCCCCGGTCATCACCCACATCAATGATGTTGACGCTGCCAGCTGCGTCGAGGCGCTTGCCGTGAACAGTACCGAATGGAGTGATATAGACGCTGGCTACACGCCATGTTCATGTCGCGAGCTGTGAACAGCAAGCGTGGCGTCGGCGGAAACTTCCACTTCGGAGGCTACTCAGGCTTTATTTACCCCGGAGCAACAACGGGCTACCTCGTTGAGAACGGAAGCAAATCGGACACTGAGAACCTTCCCACTCTCCACGGCAACTGGGGGAACCGTAGGGACGGGACGGCTGTTCATAAAGCATTCTGCAATATAGAGAACCCGTCCCCTCTCGGCCGTTTCCAAGGTACCGGTACATCTTCAAGGTGCCTCAGTTGGACGGTGTCAAGGACGGTGCATTTGCCAGATTCCCCAGACCCGAGGCTGCCACCTCGAATCTTGCGGTCCCTGGCTACTACCTTCACGGGCCCGGTCTAGATGACGTTGCCGTCCTCAGAATCGCTAGCTTTGTTGGCAACAGCACTACCGAGTTCCAATCAGTGTGCCGCAAGTTCTTGAGAATGGCCGCCGCCGCCGGCAAGACGAAGCTAGTCATCGACATAAAGGCCAATGTCGATGGCATCTACCTACTGACCCTCGACCTGCTCCACCAACTGGTGCCCGACATCGAGGAGGATATCTTCCTGCGCGGCATGATGAGCGACGGATCCATCGTCCTGGTACATAGCCTAGGCGACTGACTCGAGGGCATCGAACCCCTGAAGTCGAACGACACGTTTGCTGCTTGGGACTCAAGCCTTTAGTATACGGACTACCGCTTCGGCGTCGATGTTGAGGACAGAAAATTCAGCAAGTTTGAAGATAAATTCTCATCGCAGATCTTCCAAGGAACGAACTACACGACGCTCTATCGTTGGGATCTGGAGGATCCCCTGATCACGACGAACAAGCAGTACGGCGCCGGAATAAACATTACGGGCTACGGGGCGCTGTCAAAGCCGGAGAAGGCGCTCTTTGTTGCTGAGAACATCGTCGTTCTCCACGACGGCATTTGAAACTCTGGACGCGCCTACCTATCACAACAACTCGCTGCCCACGGCGTGAGGACGGTGGCGATGGGCGGGCGTGCAAAGTCAGGTCCCATGCAGGGCACGGGCGGCACCAAGGGCGCCGCCGCCATATCCTACCGAGATATATATGAAGCTGTCCAGAGGGAAAAAAGGGTAAAGGCAGGGGCAAAGGACGGCTCGCAGCCCTTGCGCGGCATAACGATATACCTTTGCGTCGATCCTTCCATGCGATAGTAAACTCGGCCGACTGGGTCCTTAGGAAGCACTTTGACGATGGTACACCAACGCAGTACTTGATCAACAATGATGCCGACTGCCGCCTCTACTGGACGGCGCCCATGCTGTTCGATGGATCCGAGGTTTGGAAGGCGGCGGCCAACGCTGGCTTCAACGGCGCCAAGTGCGCCTACGGAGACATGAACAATGGCCCCTAGGTGAAGGATACCGTAAATATGTTGTCAAATATTGGAATCGCCTTATCTGACAAGGGCAATATGGATGAGAAAGGGCTGCCGACCTCCGAGATACTTGCGTTCCTGTGCATACAAGGGCGGTACTGGTTGGTTGGCATTGGCCTTCCAACAGCATGTTCGTGCCTTGTATTGGGAAAGTACGGACTGCTCGACGCAAACACTTAATTACATGTGAATACTGCGTACTTGGACAAAGTTCCAGAGTGAAGCTAGGCAGTTGAAGGACCCCAGCGCCGAACCCGTCCCACTCTGTATCTCGGCGTAACTTGACCCGGCCCGAAGCTCGTGGAGCAGGGTTTCAGCCGGCGTCGATGTCATTGCCGCCGTCGCAAATGCACTGAAGCTACAAGTATGTTATCATATTGGCATGCACCTCATATCATATTAATTTCGCACCCTCTTGAATACGTAACCATATCGTTGCTGCTGGCCGGTGCTGCTTACATGGCGTAGAACAGGGGACAAGTGAACATCGCTTGCTTCAGAGCCCTTTGCCCTTCTTCGAAACGTTGACGTAACATTGAGGCAGTCCAGGCATTGTTGAGACGATCTTGGCGATAACGTCCCGAATCCATAAATGGCAACTACGTACAGGAACGTTGCAGAGGATCTTGCAGGTACAAGCACTTAGCTGGCGATGAATGGGGCGGCAAATTTTCATACGACATGAACTATGTTTCTTGCACTTGCTCGAATCCTGTCATGGGAACGCAGGAGGTACGGGAGCCATAAATATGAGTAATTCTAGTAGGTAACAGCGCGTATTTGCAGTCACGCGTGAACCCGCCGACCCGATATCCCTACAGTACTGTTGTATCCAAATAGCCAGAAGGTATCTATATTAGACTCTTACGTTGCAACTACAGTACATGTACAACTACAGTAAGTATTATTTGTAAGTAGGTGAAAGTAAGTTAGCAAGTACGCTATGTAGTATGCCAGCCCCTCACCCCAGTTATCAGTGGTCCGATATAGGGCAAGTGAGTTTTCGTTCGCGTTGAACTCGTCACGAGCATGCCTAAACACACTTGCTTTCGGCTTTGGACGATTCGCTTTCCGCTTTGGACAACTCGGGAGAGAATGAGAAAGCGTTGCGTGCTTCCGACGAGCAACAGCGAGCAGGCGCGCCTGGTTGAGTATGTAAATACCACCTATCCCACTGAGCTTCTCCACCACATGGAGGAGCCTTTCCAAATTGTACTGACCGTACTTGTACAAGTGCTTGTGCACTTTCTGCACTTGCGGTATACAAGCCCTTAGGAGGTGCAACTGTCTGACTAAACGTACATACTTGTGTTAAAACCAATTACTAGTACATAAAAGTGTACGGAGCACACCTACCCACCGTACAAGTACTTGTAAATACACGTAGTAATAGTAACTGCAGAACATACCGTGAGTGCTTATAGCATAGCACAAGGTTGTGTGGAGTTGCTTCGTTAGTAGGCATTAATACGGAGCAATACTATATACATGTACGGTTATGAATCCACCGTCAAGGATTAAGCCAACTAGGTGCAGCTACATTACATGTACGGAGTGTTACACCCAAGCACATGTGTTGATTCCGTACTTGTGCATGTGCATGGAATAATACTCCTTACAGGTTCACACTTGGCACGATGTAATACTCGGCCGAGGGTAGGGGATAGGACGATGAATGGGCGAGTCCCCGTCTACATCCCTACTCCGTGCAAATATTTGCTCGAGTGCGCTTCTGGTGAGAGCTTGTCGTGGCCTGCAAGACACCGACTCGTGTGCTTCCACACAATAACGGGAAGGTATATAAGCACTCGGGAGCACCCTTCAGTAACCAGCCGTTCTGGTGGCCGTCCATGCCACCGCCTACCATAACGAACCTGTATTACGATACCGATCCGAGGTCTGGACGGGCACAATGCGCAACAACATCTTTGCCGCCATCGGGCTGCTCCTTGCTGGCGCGGGAGCCTTAGCCGTTGGGTCTGACGAAGCGTGCGCCAAGGTCAGCGATCTGTGGATAAGCCATATTGACTCCCACAAACCGGGCTCGCCAAAGGTGCCGGCCGCCCTGGCCTACCAGTGCCTCAACTCCGTGCCTCTCGACAGGACGGCAGCCCTGGACCTGGTCCACTCGCTGGAGCCCTACCTTCAGTTCCAGTCGGACGCAGCCTACAAGGCGGACCCCCCTACTGGCTACCCCTTTCCAGCCTACGATCTCTTCGCCAACCTGGCCAAGGTGAAACAGAACCTGAAGGACAGGAAATACACCAGCGAATATACCTTTCAGGTAGACTTGCTGGAAACTGTTTTCATGCCTGGCCACGACAGTCACTTTCAATTCATACCCGATCTTTTGTTTAATGCTGTTGCGTGGAGTCGGACCGATGTACTGGCTTCTGTTAGTGAAGACGGCCTCTCGCTACCTGCTATTAAGCGTTACGGTAAGCCCACCGCCCCCGTTGCTGCGCCTCTTGCTACCGGTGACGCTGATATCGCTTGTTTCGCCGCTGTACAGACGACGTCAGGAAGAACCCCGAGACGGCACCTGTCATTGCCGCCATTAACGGTATTGATGCTGCTACCTTTATGGAGTCGATAGCTGCCAGGGGTACTGAGTGGACCGATATCGATGCTGGCTACAACTCCATGTTTTTCGACCGATCTACCTACAGCAAGACCGCACAGGTCGGAAACTTTGTTTCTGGCTACAACTATATTGGCCTTCTCTATCCGGGAGCGACCACGACGTACACCTACGCCAATAACGGAACACCAGTGACGGTGGATAACCTAGCCGTCCTTCAAGGAGACTGGAGGACTCTTCGGAATGGAACTGCCGTCTTTAACATGTTCTGTGCTCCCAAAGGCAGCAGCACGCCGATTCCGCAGCCGACACACCCATACATATTCGACGTGCCTTCTATGGCTGCCGCTGCAAAAGGCCATTTTTTTACGTACCCGGAGCCAAAAATGGCCACCTCGGATCTTGTCGTTTCTGGATACTACCTTGAGGACAGTGGCTTAGAGAATACCGCTGTCCTAGCTCTTGCTGCATTCGCCAGCAACAGCACTGCCGAGTTTCAGTCCGTCTGCCGCACATTCCTAGAAATGGCGGCAGGTGCTGGAAAGACGAAGCTAGTGATCGATCTGCAGTCAAATGTTGGAGGTCTCTTCGTCCAGTTCATCGACTTGCTCCACCAAATAATACCCGATATTGAAGAGGACTACTATTTCCGTGGCAAGATGAGCGAAGAGGCGATCGCTCTAGCCCGCAGCACAGGCGAGCGGCTTGCCAACATTACCGACCCCCTTGCGAGCACGGATACAACTGTGGCATGGGATTCGAGCCTTTGGTATACAGATTACCGTTTTGGTGTCGACGTTCAGAATCGGCCATTCAAGACGTTTGAGGATAAGTTTTCATCACAGTCCTTTAAGGGGACCAACTATACATCCCTCTATCGCTGGGATCTGAACAACAGCATGATTACAACAAACAAAGAGTATGGCGTCGGCATGGAGGTTACGGGCTATGGCAAGCTGGCCATTGTGGGCCTGCCACGGTTCAAGCCCGAGAATATTGTCATAGTACACGATGGTATCTGCAACTCTGCCTGTGCGTATTTTTCAGAGCATTTAAGTCGTTACGGAGTTAAGACTATTGCCATCGGAGGTCGTCCAAAGGTTGGGCCGATGCAGGGAACGGGCGGCGGTAAGGGCGGTCCGCTTATCCCCTACCAATCCCTCTACAATGCCGTGCAAAGGGCGAAGAAGGCAACGACAGACCCCTTGCGGCTGGCAGTTCTGAACCGGTTTAGCGATACCCCTATACGTCGATCTGTTGTTGCGACAGTGACCTCGGCCGATTGGATCCAAGCGAGGCATGTTCAGGATGGCATACCGACCCAGTTTACCACGAACCATGCCGACTGCCGCCTTTTCTGGACCGCACCCATGTTGAAGAACGGGTCCGAGGTTTGGAAGGCAGCGGCTAATGTTGCCTTTCATAATGCCAAGTGCGCTTATGGCGGCATGAACAACAAAAAACCCCTGACGCAGGACCAAGACTCTTGAGCTTGAAATTTCATTATCGAGCGAGATAAAAATGAGAATAAGCAAATAGAGGGTGTCGACGGGCATTGTCGAATGCCTACTGCAGCCGGGCCCGATGCGGGATTCAGCGCCGGGCTAACGATGGATTTGGTTGGAATGGAATCGACCTTTCCGTCCGACACAATCGACATGCCGTATATTTCAAAGGCTCACCTCACCGCCTCTGCGGTCTTCTTCAGGTAGAAAGAAAAGAAACCTCGGCAATGACCAGTTCATGGTCTCAAGGCACGAGAACGACAGCTCTATGGTTCGAAAAAATACATCCGATAAGGTGATGATGCAACATAACCGCCGCGGATTCTTTCAGACGTTCGACTACACGCTCGGTGGACTGACGGGAATTATCATGCCATCAACGACAGGCTCGTCAACCTCGACCAGTGGTACGGACATCTGGATGAAGCCTTTGGCGAAGCGTATTGACGCAAACTGTGGCAACGTTCAGAGCTGCTGCCGATATGGACTGGCACATGTCCCTTGCGTGAAAGTCTTTCGGGCCGGTTGGTGGGAAGGGGGTGACTCATCCATATCTAGACTCTTAGCGATTGCTTCATGCTGTGGTAGATTGAACGACGGCGTTGGAACGTTGTGCCGCATCGGCGCCCGACCACCGTTCCTGTGTCACTTGTTTGTCCATGATGACGGCCAGGCGGAGGGACGAAGAGGAGACGGAGACGGGACGGAACAAAGGCACCGATGTGGGGCCGACACAGAATAACCATGGCCAGGCTCGGAGCGAAATCCGATCTCCGATCGGAGACTGAATCAGAGGCCTAAATATGGGTCCATGACCACCATCGGAGATCTCCGAGTGAATAGAAATCCGATAACGGGATCGCTGTCATGTTCTGCGGGCAATCAGCAACTTTCTCCATTACCTCAACTTGGCTTGCTTCCACCCAACACCAACATAACAACGGCTCCCGCGGCCGTCTCTTTCGCTGTCTCCTCCGCCGTCTCCTCCATCAACGAAACGGGGAAAGGAAAGCAGCAAGAAAACGATGACGCAAAAGACGCGACTCGCCATCCGCGCCGCCACTACCGCCGACGCGGCCGCCGTCCTCGGCCTCATCCGGTCCGCCTACCGGGGCGAGTCGAGCCGGGCGGGCTGGACGACGGAAGCCGACCTCGTGGCCGACGACCGCATCGACGAAGCCGGCCTGCTGTCCAAGATAGAGCATCCCCAAGGCGTCATCTTCGTCGCCCACGACGACGGCGGCCGGCTCGCGGGCTGCTGCGAGCTCGTGCGGCTGGAGAAGGGTGACAGCGCCTACTTTGGCCTCTTCGCCGTCGATCCCACGCGTCAGGCCGGCGGCATCGGTCGCAGCATCCTCGCGCACGCCGAAGGCGAGGCCAAGGCCGTCTGGGGCGTCGGCAGGATCGAGCTGCGCGTCATCTGGACGCGCTCGGAGCTCATCGACTGGTACGTGCGGCGGGGGTACCTCGACACGGGCCGCACGGAGCCCTTTCCGTACGAAGATCTGGTGAACGGCAAGGCGCTGCGGAACGATTTGCACTTTGCCATTCTTGAAAAGGTGCTGTGACGGGGTAGAGATGCCGTGCGTTTGTTGAGGCGACGCCGAAGGCGAATGAAGTTTCAGCATTGCGCGAAGCGCACGCATTGCGCATTTCTTGGAATTTTGCCACTTCAGCAGAGCATGCGGGTGCTTTTTCGAACATTGTCTGATGTCGCTCGACGGCCGCACATGCATGCAATGCCAGCTAGAAGCCAGCTAGGAACGGTTGTCGTTGTCGAGTCTTTAACCGAGTCTCCGATGACCTTGGGACAGATCGTCAGTTCCGGCTTCAAAATCACATAAGAATCCTACCGTACACTACCACTCGACCTTTCTCTCGCGTGCAGGTAGAAGAGTTTGTCGGTGAATGATGGGAGCAGGTTGTTGATGATGCACCACTGTCGGGACCTAGTTCTTCCGGTCTGGTCCGTATCGCTCAGATAATGCTGATGAAGAGCGATGCTGGTCACCAAAGGCACATACAGGTTCGCCATGTGCTTCTTTCTTTCCTCGCTATATTTTCCGAAAAAGGAAAGGTTTAGAGAGGCCGGACGACGCCGGCAAAATTTGTAGAAAGTTGGATATCTAAAATGAATGTATTCCCTCTCCTGGGGGCTTGTGCGATCGTGTGCTGCTTGTGGACTGCATGTACGGTGTACGCACGGAGTACAAGAAAGCGCTTGTGGTAACAAACCATTGCTATTCATGCTGTAAGCACGCCGTTCAGAGTACTATAGGCACCTGTAATGCAAGTAATACACACTGTAGCTGTGCTCCGTACGGAGTACTTTATTCGGGAAATGTATCGCCTGCAGTGGCGCTACGTAATGCTTCGGGCTACCCCAGAATGGTGACAAGTAATAAAAATAATTATGAATACATGTGAGGAGTCTGGAGCACTTACTTGTACAGGTATTATTGTTTCTGTACTCCGTACTGGTACGGAGTACGGATACGGAGTATTACAGTATTAATACACCTGAACCCATGTCGTCATCGCAACCTGGCCCGTTACAGGCGCTGTAAGTACTGATATGTACATTACAGTACTTACAATCCTGGGGCACTTGCTAAATTACATATGCTGTAATTACTGTACTTACACACATTCGAAACTGGTACTAATTACGGAGTACTACGGATAGAGTTGCATACCTAGTAGGTACTTGTACTCCGTAATTACAGGAACTGCGTTTGCATGTACCCCGTCACTTACTGCTCCCGTGAGCTACCTAATAGTACTGTACTCCGTACCTAGCTATACATGTGCATGGTCACTTCACCGTACAGCCAATAGCTACAGCACAAGTCCTGTGAATGTACAAGTGTGCTCTCGCAGTGATTACTTGTACATGTACTTACACCTACAGTGCACCGTCACATGCAACTACTTCACAGGTACTTGCTGCCTGTGCACGGCTAGCCAGCAGCCAGTGAGCATCGTCGTATTGTCATCCGCTCCGACCGTTCCAACCAACACCTTCATCTTCATCTATCCTCACGATCACGTACAGGTATGTGCGTGGCATCATCCGTACCACCTCAGCATCTCCCGTACATATTTCCGGCCTCTCTCTCCGTCGCAGAGCTTGCCATCGCCCAGCTGGCATTGGCAATAGCTTTGTTCGACCCGTCACACCCTCGTCCTCTCCTCACCATCTCCTCCCCTCCCTCCCCTCCCCGCCTTCTACGAACCCGCGAGTCTCCCGCCGGCCGATCGTATGCGCCCTCCCTGCTGCATCTCTCGACTTCCACATAGCCTCCGCTTCGTACGACTTCCACCCAGTTGCCGATTCTCTTGCACATCACGGCCGATGGAGAAGAAGGAATACAAGCTCAAGGACCTACCGTCCCTCTCGCTCGCTCTCGGCGAGAAGCGTGAGGTCGAGGTCGAAGGCCTCGAAGGGGCCAAGGTCCTCCTCGTGAATGCGGCGGGCAGGATCCAAGCGGTCGGTGCCAAGTGCACCCATTACGGCGCTCCGCTCGCCAAAGGCGTCCTGACCGCGTCGGGACGCTTGACCTGCCCGTGGCATGGAGGTTTGCCGCCTCTCGCGAGCACGTGCGGAAGCATGCTGACGTCTGGCCAGCTTGCTTCGACGCGAAAACGGGCGACGTCGAGGATGCGCCGGCGCTGGACGCCCTCCCCGTCTTCCCCGTCACCGAGCGCGACGGTGCCGTCTACGTCACGGGGGACGAGGCCGCCATCCGAAACTCCCGCCGGTCGGCCCGCATGAACTGCGCCGTGGCCGCCGCGGCAGGTGCCGGTCGAGAGAGAATCGTCGTCGTCGGCGGCGGCTCCGGCGCTCTCGGCGTCGTCGAAGGCCTCCGTGAAAAGGGATACGCCGGCGCGCTCACCATCATCTCCAACGAAGGATACCTCCCCATCGACCGACCGAAGCTCAGCAAGGCGCTGCTGACGGACCCGGCCAAGCTCGCTTGGCGTGACAAGAGCTGGTTCGAGGCCGGCTCGGTCGAATGGGTCGACGGCGAGGTGACCGACGTTGACTTTGCGGCCCGCTCCGTGTCGACGAGGTCCGGTGCCAAGTTTTCCTACACCAAGCTCGTCCTCGCCACCGGAGGCAGGCCGAGAAGGCTTCCGCTGCCGGGCTTCGACGACCTCGGCAAGGTATTTACCCTGCGCAACGTGCACGACGCAAAGGCCATTGTCGACGCCATCGGGGCGACGGCCGAGAAGCGGATCGTCGTCGTCGGCTCCTCCTTCATCGGCTTGGAGGTGGCCAACGCCACCTGCAAAGCCAACTCGGTCACCATCGTCGACATGGCTCGCACTCCCTTGGAGCGAGTTCTCGGCGAAAAGGTCGGCGCCAGCATCCAGCGGTCGGCCGAAGGCAGGGGCGTCAAGTTCTGCAACGGCGCCGCCCTCGACAAGGCGACGTGCTCGACCTCGGACCCCGCCAACGTCGGCGCCGTCCACCTCAAGGACGGAACGAGGCTCGAGGCCGACCTCGTAATCCTCGGCGTCGGCGTCGCGCCGGAGACGGAATTCCTGCGGGATAACAAGATGCTGCGGCTCGAGCCGGACGGTTCGATCATGACGGACGAGAACTTTGAGGTCAGAGGGCTCAAGGACGTCTACGCCATCGGCGACATCGCCACCTATCCCTACCACGGCCCGGGCGGCGACGGGAAGCCGATTCGCATCGAGCACTGGAACGTGGCCCAGAACGCGGGACGGACGGCTGCTGCGCACATGACGGATCCCTCCGCCCGCAGGCCCGGCTTCCTACCGGTGTTCTGGTCGGCGCTCGGCGGCCAGCTGCGGTACTGCGGCAACGCGGCCAACGGGTGGGATGACGTGGTCCTGCAAGGCGATCCGGCCGAGGCCAAGTTTGCTGCCTACTACTGCCGAGGCGAGACGGTAGTGGCCATGGCTAGCATGGGCAGGGACCCGGTCATGGCGCAAAGTGCCGAGCTCATGAGGCTCGGGAGGATGGCCAGCAAGAGCCAGCTGTTGCAAGGGATGGATGCCATGGATGTCGGCGTACCGCCGTAGGCTCGTCAATGTGTCTATCACGGCATTTCGGTTCAACGTATATTTTTGGGCCACGGATAGGACACATGCATCGTAGGTGGTACAAACAACGCGTATGCTGTATGTAGATGCATGAAATATTGCCTCGCAAGAATGGCGTCCAAACCCACTCACACTCACACTCACTCACTCACATGCAAGTGTGCAATCTAAAAGGCCATTTCCGTTTTGTACATCGCATTCTATGTCATATTCTATATCACATCTTTTCCGACTATTTCCAGACAGCCGTGGAAGACAACTATTTGCAGAAGGAAAGGAGGCACTCCGGCTGTGCCCAAGCTCCCGGACATTCTCGTCTAGTAGTCAGGGGATGTTGCTTTGGTCGATTTGAAAGTACGCACGTTCGAGTCGGGATTAGACTCGGTCGAATCGGGCTTATACAAGGTCGAGTCGGGCGTAGACTCGGTCGAGTCGGGCGTAGACTCGGTCGAGTCGGGCGTAGACTCGGTCGAGTCGGGCGTAGATACGGTCGAGTCGGGCGTAGACACGGTCGAGTCGGGCGTAGACACGGTCGAGTCGGGCGTAGATACGGTCGAGTCGGGCGTAGACACGGTCGAGTCGGGCGTAGATACGGTCGAGTCGGGAATACGCACGGTCGAGTCGGGAATATGCACGGTCGAGTCGGGAATACGCACGGTCGAGTCGGGAATACGCACGGTCGAGTCGGGAGCAGACACGGTCGAGTTGAAAGTAGGCACGGTCGCGTTGAAAGTAGGCACGGTCGAGTTGGAAGTAGGCACGGTCGAGTTGGACGCAGGAATGGTCGAGTTTTTGTTCACAATGGACCACGGTGCCGCGTTACCCTGCTTCTTCGGTCCACCTGCTTTGAAGAAGCGTTGTTGGTCTTTTTGCGCCTGCGGGTTGGCGTTGTCGGCACTGGAAGGCTGCTCGGCATTGTTGGCACCGGAAGGCTGCTCGGCATTATTGGCACCGGAAGGCTGCTCGGCGTTGTCGGCACCGGAAGGCTGCTTCTCTTGCGACTCTTGCGGCTTGTTGTTCCCGTTCGATTCAGACGAAGGTGTCTGGTCCGAGCCCCCATTCAGGTTCTTTGTGCCCTGATCCCGGTTTGAGCCAGTCGGGGAGTATCCTGGCTGCTTCGGGATATAGAGAAGGTCGGGTCGGGTAGGCAGAACGGCGGCGGCAAGGGGTTGCTGAAGTCCCGGGCAAGTACAAAGGCACTGGTTCGCCTGGGGCGAGCTTGGGTGAGGGTGTTGGCCGTTCCCTCCGTTCGAGATCTGGCCGTTGTTTCCGCCGGAAGGGTTGACGATGGGCATCGACCCATCTGCTGGTGGAGCATTCGGCGTCCGCTGACCAGCAGGCGTGGCCGGGCCCGGGACGGAGCCCTTGTCGGAGCCCTTGTGAGAGCCCTTGTGCGCGCCTTTGCGATGACGTCCGCACGAGGGACGAGTCTTGTTCGCGTTATGGGCGTCATGGGGGTTGGGATACAACGGTTCGGAATCATATGTGCCATTCTTCGGGCCCACTGGTTGTCGAGTCGGCGCAGAACCGGGCTCTGCCGAGTCGGCCGGGCCCGTCGACTTCAGCTTATCGCCCAGAATCTCGCCCCCTTCTGCCTTTCGCTTGTTCGCAACCGAGCAGATGATGTCCTTCTCGGTCTCGTTAAAGGCATATTTGAAGCTCTTCCTGTGTCCCGTCAACGGGCTGGCGTGGACGTGTTAGCATGTGCGCGTGGATAGCCAAGGCTGCTACAGTTACCTACCCGACGGAGGGGTACATCAGGCTATCCTCGTGACCATCGTCGTGATAAAGGCCGAAAGCATGACCCAGTTCGTGAGTGAGGAGCAGGTCGTTGGTGACTGTTCCGTATTGATCGGTGACACCAGTCAGGGTGTCCATGGCCATACGAGGCCCGTCGATGCCGTGGAGGATTGCTGAAATGGGCCAGCCATTGGTGATGTTGGGGATGTTGCTAAATCCTTTGGATATACCGTGGCCCAGGTTTGTCGGCAGATACAGAATGTCGATGATGCCGGAGCCATGCTCGCATACGGTCTTCTTGATTTCAGCAGCCGAGTCCTGCGTCACATCGGCTTCCGTGCAGGTGTTGTTTTGGAAGATGTTGAACTTTTTCAGGGTGAATTTAACCTTGGCCGGTCCGAATTTTTCGTTAGCCATGGCAAGCGCCGACTCGAATTGTTCTTGCTGCAGGAAGCGGTTAGCAAGCGACGGCGGTGAGATGGATGGGCATCATACAGTTCCGCACGGGGTTTCATTCCCGGAACAGCAAAGATTCACCGAGACGTCGAATTCTGTCGGCACACACGCCGACCTGCGGGAGATGGTGTGGGGATGACCATCGTCATGGCCGTCGTTGGAGCCTCCGGAACAGGCGGTGGTGACGGTGGCCATGAGGCCGGCTACGGCCAAGGAAAGCAACATGACGGGCGGTACGAAGCGAAAACAGGTCAAGGAAAGTATCTATGTATAGGGATGGAATAATGAGCGAAATCGAAGTGGCAGAAAAGGAAAGGGAAGAAGAAGATGGTGCGGATGACGGACGGATCGGTGGAGGACGAGGCCGAAGTAATATACGCGAGCGGGCAGCACGACGACGGCGACGAGAGTCAGGCCGAGAGTCGTTGTTATTCTTTTTTCCCATCCTCATCAGAGTGCGGAACGGGGACGCTAATGGGGTTTGAGGAAGGCGGCCGTGGACGAAGGGGGTCGTTGTCAATGCCGGCGCGATGAAGGGTCGAGGCATCATGAATCACGAATACACGAGGCTGCAGGGGGGGGCCGCAAAACATCTCGGGAGACCCATGCAGGCAGTGCTCGAGGCAGGTGGACGTGTGAGTGCCACGGCAAAGCGACATGACGGCACCTCTGCGGTCGTCCATGTGCAATACGGCACGGGAGGTGCTTGACGGGCATGAAGATTCAAGGCATGGCGTGCCGTCGGTGCAGCGATCGAGAGGGTGGTGGTCGTCTGCTCTGCTAAGCATTCGACTGGTGCTACTATTTAGGTACTCGTTGCTTAAATTACTTGCATGCAGTCATTAGAGCCGTTAGCGATCATGTAGACGCGAGTACCTGCCCATACACGGACAATGGCTCAGGTACACGAACGGTACTCGGGTGCTATTAGGGCGCATACATGCACACTTAGTCGCTGTAATTACTTGCATGCGGCCCGGAGAAATTAATTACAGCGACTAACCTAAAATCATGGAAGTACTCCGTAATACTGTAAGTACTTTTAGGCGTACCTGTACAGTAGGTGAACAATTACGGAGTACAATGTGCAACTATCTGTACCGTGGACGCAAGGGCCAGCACATGTGGTGTACTCGGGACGCCTACCAACACTACATGACCAATACTTGCGTGCCATGTAAATGCGCGAGTGCAACGTGTACAGGTACCTGCATGGCGCGATGGCTGTTTCCAGCCCTATGTAGACGCAAGTATTCGCTCCTAATCGGACATCCACGGAGGTACATGACTATACCTGCTCGCCATGGATGTGTGTACATGTACTTGCGCGCAGCAATAGGGGCACTGAATCATCATGTACACGCAAGTTCCTGGTCCTACCCGGACAACTCCTCCGCAGGTATTACGGCAAGTAATGCAAGTAAGTATCAAGTATTACATGAACAGCGCTTGCGGGAGCCACCTGCGCGTGCATGGACGGATGGATGCATAGTGGACTCATAATATTATCAGCATTATTCCTGTTCCTACCGCCCCTGGCCCTCCGTCGGGTGCGGATACGAGCTGTACTACTCCGTAATTGCTTGGTGGCCCTACTCCGTAATTAGGTGGAAAATCTCACTTGAAACAGGCCGGTCGATGGAACATGGCCGATGCGGGGCACGTCGGTGATTGCTTCTTGAGCAGAAGTTGACAGGAGTTGGCCTGGAAATAGGGCGAGTGGACGGGAGCAAGGCGATGCGCAGTGCTCCGTCGATTTATCGCATTCGTATACCGACGGCGCGCCCGAGTGCGGCCATTGTCCTGCGTGTGATGAAAGAATACCACCGCCGACTTCTGGTCGACGACATGCTGGTGCAGCCAAGCACGCAGACGCACTCTACCGTGCGTGCTGCCGTGCGTGCGGCCGTGGCAGGTGTGCTGTGCGGCACCGTAATTGCAAGTACAACACTGACGGCACTGAAGCTGCTTGCGTGGCATCAGCAAGCCCAGACAGGTACGTCGCCCTGCACAGCAAGTACGGAGTGCGTGCACGGGCACCCCGTACTCACACCCTAGGTATTAGTGCAGATACGTCGCGCGTCGCGGGAGCGGCGCCGCGATGGGACGGACGATGGGACGACAACAAAAGAACGGAGCCAAAGAGGAGGGGAAATTTCCCGAGAGTGCTTGCTTATTGTTGCGGGGTATTTCAGCGGCTAGGAGGCATGGTGAGACGCCCGGCCAAGCATAAACTTCATGCCGACCAACGCCGCCGAGTCAAGGGCGGGATGGGCGACGGGCAGAGGAGGGGACCGTACAGGGCGGGCGACGTCCAGGCGCAGGCCGACGGCTTGACAGCCGGGCAGGGTTCCGGCGAGGCCGTCGATGACGAATCGGCCTCCAGATACGACAGCGCGTAGAGTGGTGTCGGCGTCCTTGGGCGTCCAAGTACTCCGTGCTACAGCACAGGTCGGAGTGCGTGCCTGAACGGGTCCACGGATAGGTGGGTCACCCGTGGGTACTGGGCTCGGTACGGCAACTGCAGGTGTCCATTGGTGCACTGACTTACAGTACTTAAGTACAGTACAGTACAGTACGCGCAGGTAAGGGCAGTACTTGCTTACTTACAGTACAGTACTTACTTGTACGTGCATGTACTGCCGGACGGAAGGCTCCGCACCAGCGAATGCAAGAATTCCCGGCAATCATCACAGCAGTCATGCTCCGGTGATTACGTATCCGTACTTGGAAAGGTACCTACAATGCAGTACGGTGATTACACTTACTTGCACCCAATTGTACACGTACCTGCTTGCCGGCGAGACCTAAGTACTTGCAATGCAAGTACTTGTAAGGAGTACAACTATGGACATACGTTAGGTTAGCACTTATTAGACGTACTTACATCTTCTCGGCGGGTCATGCTCAATTGCTCAAGTCATTCCGTACCTAGTAATTACCAGCACCTAGGTGCACGTACAAGCAAGTAGATGATCGAGAACGAACATGGATTGCCCGCAGCGACCATGTTCGAGTACATGTGCACACGTTTGTTGCCTCGAGGCCCGGCGCCCCTGGTCCGGTGATTGCTCCAACTACGACGTGCTTACCGGACCAAGCACTCCGTACGTGCCGTCAGTATGAGCCGCCCGTTCCCCTCGACGCCGACGGCCTGTCTCCTGCACGTAGCGAACGCGCATGGTACATGTGCAGCAAGTACTTCGGCGTACAAGTACGCCGGCTTCGTACGAGTACCTTTGTGCATTTATAGGCACGACCACGTACTTTTTCGCGTGCATGCTGGTGGGCCAACGGAACGGTAATGAACGCAAGCCGTCATCAATGCAGCGTACGGCGTACGTGTGATGAAGTACTGAAGCACTTGCATGCGAGCGCTCCAACGGTTCATGGACCTGTCATTACTTGCTAGTGCCAGTTCTTGTTCTCGCCTATTATTACTTAATACTTGGAGGTGCAGCGACCGTCCCGCGCTAGTTTCTCCACCGCTAGACCATGCACGCTCACGCTACGTTGGGGCTCATTACTCGGTATTATCGCAGCAAGTGCCGGTACGCCGTTCGGCCGGACTTTGTGCGGCATTGACGCTTGTTTGTCATGCAGCTGGCGGTGGCCTGGGCGTGCTTGCAAGCACGCCGGCCCGACGTGTGCTCGTGGGTCAACGTCCGCTGCGCATGTACGGAGTGCATGCCACGCGTTGAGCCGCTGGTGGTGGTGCCGCAAGTGTACATGTAGCCGTAACTCGTGGAGCGGCGGCACTGATCGCCCAGGCGCTCGCACTCCATGCTCGAAGCCGTACCGGTAATGCGGTGGTAAGTGCAGGTTCGTTACATGGGCTTCGGCACATGTGTGCGATGCACCTCTGCAAGCAAGGACGTTGTTGGCCTACCCGCGTGCCACCGACGGTTAGCAATGTTCCGACCGGGTGCTGCCTTGTGAGTACCTAGTACCTACCACAAGCTGCTTGTACGTGGTAGTGTAGGTAATTCCCAGTAGTCAGTACGGTGCGATACCCATCCAAGCGCTTGGCGGTACGGCATGTGCACAACTCAGGCCACGGGCATACGAACTACTAGGTAGGTTAGTACCGACCGAGTAAATTACTTGCGCCGTGCTAGGGAGTGCTGCGTGGCATGCCGATAAGCGGACAAGTACTGCACCGTGTACGTACAGTACAGCCGGTAAATAACACTTACACGTACAACTACGGAATACTGTACATGTACTTGCAGGGGCCTGCTCTAAGTACTTGCAACTACATTTAGTAATGTCCATGTACAGGTTCCTCCCGGTGGCGGTACGACAACTATAATGCATGCAAGTTGGTGTTCATGCAGTGTGCTACTCCTTCGGTGTGCGCCTTGTACACTCAACCATTAGGCACGGCCAAGTAAGTGCAAGAAGGTACGGAGTAATTGTACGCGGCTCGCAGCCTTTTGCGCTTGCGCTCGAATGCCGGCGCCCGCACGCATGCCGTACACTGGTCGCCCGAGTACAGCAAGTACGGCCAATTACTTGCACTACGTACAGATTATTAGCAATACTTTGTAGTACGCTAGCACAACACAGGCTCGCCCGAGAGCCGAGTCCTTACCTCAGCAACGTGTCAACTTAGGGTGCAGAGCTGACAGCACGACCCCGCACAATCTGAAACCTCAGCTTGCACGATTGACCCGGAATGTTTTGTTTTTCTGTACAAGGGTCTGAAACAGAGCATCCCTCCCGCCCCCCGCTTTACTCCTCGATCCATCGCCTCCCAAGGGTCCAGGAGCAATATTATGAGCATTTCTCTGCGCGGCCGCACATGGCAGTACTCCTTGCAGATGCTGATACGGCACC
Organism: Drechmeria coniospora; assembly: GCF_001625195.1. Lineage (NCBI taxonomy): Eukaryota > Fungi > Ascomycota > Sordariomycetes > Hypocreales > Ophiocordycipitaceae > Drechmeria > Drechmeria coniospora. The sequence goes on along the minus strand of NC_054390.1, from coordinate 4,553,438 downwards.
GCACTTGGGTACGGGGCACAACATGCCGATCAGTGCAAACCACGACTCGTACCGACCTCGTCTTCGACCCCCCCCTCGTCATCCAACCACCCTGAGGAGTAGATTTTGAAACAAATCCCATCCGCCAAGGCCATCTTCCGACCTCGAGCTCATCAGCTGCTGCGCTTGCCCTTGGAGCTTCCAGTTTCGGTCGATGCAAACAGCCAGCTTCTTGTCGAGGAGTCTTCGTTCCGTCCGTGTCAAGCAGCCACGACCATGGTCCTGGGACGAGCTTTCGAAACGCGAATGCGACGCCCGTGCCACATCTCACCCTTCGTCCCCGTCGTGCCATCGTTACGGCGAGCATATACAGAGTAACGAATGACCTGCATGCTCAGCGAGGGACCATCGATCGACATGATGCATGATGGAATAGGCTAATGCGTGACACCCGCAAGACGGCCATCTCCAACCCCCCCCAAAAGCTCTCCACGAGCAGGGTGGGCTGGACAGTCGAGGAGTTGATCGTTGGAACGAAAAATATTCATGCAAGCCGCCAGCAGCAATACCTCCTCGACCTTTGCATCCGTGGCCATCGACCCGCCTCTTCCTTTCGCCCGCTCACTCCCTCCTTGTCATCTCGTCGACTCATTCGCTGCCCGTGTGCAGCGCATCGCCCGATGCGTCCGGAGGCAACTTCATCGACCATGCCGGGACGGTTGCTTAGGGATGAAGATGCTGACCAAAATGTGAACAGGCCCATCACCTGGAGCCATCCTCGTCCAACGGTACAGGAACCTAGTGCGGCAAGGACAGTCGTGCAAATACGCCCATGTGCCCGCGAGACAATGTTGTCATGGTCTTCCATCAAGCGACATGGGGGCTTTTTTGCCGCACGCCATCAAGCATGGGGGCATGTCCTCCGCCCTTCCTTTCGTGCCATTCGTTTCGTTCAACCGTTCCTTCCGGGCATCTCTCTGTAGCATACCCCGTCGATGTGGCGGGCTGGATGACCTTTGTCAGGAGCTCCTTTGCCTGCTCGCCCTCGCGCTCCCAGATGGGCCATATTCGGCTTGAAGCGTCGATGCGGGACGGCCCGTGACGATCATCAGTATTCTTCCGCCACCTTTGCCAAGGCGGGTCCAACAGTACGACGAGGGGCCATGGGAATAATGACAAGTAAGAAAAGACGAATGATTTGTAGTTTGCACGGCTTATTTGCTGGAATAGTCCATGCCACCGCTAGCACATATATTGCACTTGCCGAGTTTGGAGTACACCAGCATCAATGTACAATTGCATGTACATGTACGTGCGCTGCGAGAGCGGGGAGCACCACGACTGCGAATGAATGCGTCATCCAACGAGACGAGCACCACCTTTGGCCAACAGCACGACACCTGCTGCTCGTACGAGTACCAGAGGCCCCTCGTCGTGCAGTCCAAGAATGAAAGGGTGCTCCGTGCCTAGTGAGCAGAGTCGTATTTCTTGCTCGTGCGTCGCGACGAGTGGCCACCAGACCACCACGGTTGCATGCAATGGGACGGTGACGGTGTTGGCCGGTGTCCGGCAGCATCGCCCTGGTTCGCGAGGTGAATTTGAGTCGTGCCAATGCCGCGAGGCTCGGTCAGGCGACGCATGACAATGACGGCATGCACGCTTCGCAGTTCATCGTCTACGCATCAGGCGTCCAGCTCAGCGCTGTCCATCTTCACCCCGGCAATTGCCACCAACTGGTGCCATTGGTCCGTCGCACCAACAGGTTGACGTCGAGCATGACAGCATCCTCGACCGCCTCCTGCGCCATCGCTTCTCTCCCATGCTGACGACCCCGCCCCGTTCAACGACCTGTGCTCGCCGCCCATGACGACGTGTACCATGGAGACGTCGCAGACGGCGTGGTATATATATGGTCTTGCGTACGTCCCATACGGTCTGCCATGGCCACTTGACCAGACAGCGTTCGTTTCCTCACTTCGAACCCGACTTTCTTGAATCGTCCCAACCAATCTGTGTCAGCACATGGCGAATGCCCTCTTTGCGGCCTCGCACCCCGGCGCCGCCCTGCTCGGCGTCTCCGTCACATTCGTCGTCGCCCTGCTTGGATGGTGCATTCTGTCCTACGTCTCGTCTCCGTTGCGAAAATATCCAGGTCCATGGTTGGCAGGTGCGTGCCTCGCGAGCCAGTGACCATCTCCAACCGGCTGACCCCTCTAGGATGGACGAACCTCTGGCGCTTTGCTTTGGTGGTGAGAAAACAATATCCGTGGACCATCAAACGGCTGCATGAAACGTATGGTCCCGTCGTGCGTATCGGCCCCAATACGCTGGACCTTGATCTGCCCGAACTCGCCAAGACCATCTACGGAACCGATGGGAAATGGGTCAAGGTATGGCCTCTTCCCCATCAAGGCAGCGAGTGATCCATCGCTTCTGCCCGCGAACCTGTTAGCGGTCATCGGAGTCTAACGCGCCGTCCTTCCCCGTCGATAGACGCGCTTCTACAACGTCAACAGCGCCCTTGTCGACGGCCGAATAGTCTACAACATCTTCAGCACGACCGACCGGGCGGAACATGCGCGGATGAAGCGTCCCGTCGCCAAGTTCTACAGCCCCGGTGCGGTGCTTGCGATGGAACCGCTCGTCGACGCCGTCCTCTCCGATCTTTGCCGTCACCTCGAAGCTCGATTCATCGACAACGGCAACGGCGACAAGGAATGTGATCTCGGGTCCTGGATAGCCTTCTGTGCGTGCCCGTGACACCGAGGCCGGAGATTGTCGCCGTCTGCTGATGGATGAATGTTCCACGCAGGCGCCTGGGATGTCGTCGGCGCCACGACCTTTAGCGAAGATTTTCGGTACATGGCCGAGGGGTGCGACCACGACGAAACGATGGCGATTGCCGACAAATCTATCGAATAGTCCGTCGTGGCCCGCTTCCGCACGTGCAAGCAGAGCAGGGTGCTGACGCCGCGCTGCAGCCTCTCCTTGATCGGGCAAATTCCTTGGCTCGACTCCCTTCTCGACAAGAACCCGGTGGTCCGGCTTGGGCCTCCGAACCTGGCGAACGCGACGGCCATCGCGGTCGAGCACATCGCCCGGCGAACCCAAGGCAGGGACGCCAACTACGACCCCGAGGTGCCCGATTATCTGCAGCATTATCTCAAGGCGCAGCGGGAACGGCCCGAGGCGGTACGCGACGAATTCGTCATCCAGTACGTTCTCGTCAATCTCGTCGCCGGCGCCGACACCACGGCCAACACCATCCGTGCCATTCTGTACTTTGCGCTCAGGAATCGACCTGTCTGGGAGAGATTGTGCGCCGAAGTGCGGAAGGCGCCCTGGGAGGGAAAGGTTGCGCCATACAACGTTGCCAAGGGCCTGCCATGTATGCATCGTGCCGTGGGAATATAAGCTCGGCCAAGTGTTGACTTGCTTCCAGATCTCGACGCAGTTGTCCGCGAGTCCATTCGGCTGCACCCCGGAGTGTCCATGCTTCTCGAGCGCCGCGTCCCGCCGTCCGGTCTCGTCCTCCCGGATGGTAGCTTCGTCCCTCCCGGCACCGAGGTGGGCATCAACCCGTACGTTGCTGGCCGCAACAAATCCGTCTACGGCGACGACGCAGACGAGTTCCGTCCGGAGCGTTGGCTCCCATCCGACGGAGAGACGGCGACGAGCCCGTCGTACGAGGCCCGCCTCAAGCGCTTCAACGCCGCCGACGTCGCCTTTGGTGGCGGTTCACACATCTGCATGGGGCGGCACTTTGCCTTTGTCGAGGTGTACAAGATGGTCGCCACGCTTCTGAGACATTACGATATTGCCTTGGCTGATCCGACGAAGGAGTGGTGGGTGGCCGGTGTGTGGTTTCCACGACAGAGAGGCATCATCTGCAGGCTGCGCCGACGAGGTTCGGCCGAGTGACGCGAGCATCATCAGCATGTGACGATGCCACGGATGTGCGACCTCGTTGTGCCCTTTCCGTTGGCTCGGAATCGGGAGTTGGCAAGCGCTGTTCAGCCACGAAGCAGCCCTCACCTTGCTCGATGCAGTTAATCCAGCAGCACATGGGCCACGTACCGAACACGGTTTCTCTCGGTGAAATTGGCATCGAATGCTACCACGACGGCCATGCTGTGGCCGTCGATTCCCAGCGGGATGTCCTTCGTCGCCGGCACCCTCCACAGCTCGGGAATCTAAACAGTCTCCAACTGGCGAGGAAAATAGCCGACAACGACGTTGTAGAGACCGCCTTTCGTTTCGAGTCATGCAAGGGTGTCCGATGTTGTCAGCGTAGGATGGGTGGTGGTGAGGTTCGGGGAGTCTCATAGTGTGATGTTGCGACGAAGCCCGAATCCCTTAATGCTTGTCCTTGTCCCACCATGCTGAAAGACAGATTGGGTACCTGTGCCAGGTAGGCCGACGAATGGCTTCCAGGGGCCAATGGGTGGCTTTTAGGGGCTGGACAGCGCCCCGTTAGTGCCCGCTGCGGGCTGCTTGTACCTGCCTTAGTGCCCTGCGGGCAATATATTTGCCTGTGCCTGGACCACTGGCGTGCCGTTGCTGCGTCCGTCAGGCTGTACCAGTAGATGCTAGTGGTCGTCATCCTCAACGCCATGGTTGAAACCTCCAACCTCCAACTTCCCTGCCAGCACCAACCGCCTCACGCCTCCGCCATGCCACCCAAGCAGGCGTCCATGCTCCACGGCGCCTCCCTCCTCATTCTCCTCCAGCTCCTATCCCGTCTCGCAACTTTTGTCGCCAACCAGCTGCTGCTGCGTTTCCTCACCGCACCCCTCCTTGGCCTCGCCACCCAGCTCGAAGTCTACTACCTCTCCGTCCTCTTCTTCGCACGAGAGAGCCTACGCGTCGCCATCCAGCGCCAGGGTGCCATCGACGTCACCAAATCAGAACCCTCAAAGAGCGAGAGGAGGAGGAAGAAGCCGGCGGCGGAGCAGGACGAGGATGGGGATGGGCAGGAGAGCGGCAGCGACGACGACGACGACGACGAAGACGAGTTGGGAGGACATGAACGCCGGGACGGCCAGGCCGTCGTCAACCTCGGCTATCTCGCCATCCTTCTCGGCGCCCTCGTGGCCGTCGTTCTAGGTCGAATCTATCTCGTCTACGCCTCACCCGCCACGCTCCTCACGCCTTTCCTCGTTCGCGGCCTCTACCTGTACGGCGTCGCCGCCGTCGTTGAGCTGCTCTCCGAGCCGTGCTTCGTCCTCCTCCAGAGGCGCCTCCGCTTCGGCACCCGTGCGGCGGCCGAGTCGACGGCCACCTTTGTCCGCTGCTCCGTCGTCTTCCTCGCCGCCGTCCTCGCCGCCCGCCGCGATTGGAACGTCGGCGTCCTCCCCTTTGCCCTCGGCCAGCTCGCCTACGGCGTCACGCTGCTCATCGTCTACCTCGTCGCAGGTCAAGGCCTCGCCTCCGACCTCGGCTTCTCGCTCCTCCCAAAACCGGTATCGAAGACGGGCGACGCCAACTTTTTCCTTTCGTATTTCTATTCGCCAACCATCAGGCTCGCCGGGAGCATGATGGCCCAGAGCGTCGTCAAGCACCTCCTCACCCAGGGCGACACCTTCCTCGTCTCCCTCCTCGCTTCCCCCGACGTCCAGGGGATATACGCCCTCGCCAACAACTACGGTGGCCTGCTCGCCCGTCTCCTCTTCCAACCCGTCGAGGAGAGCAGCCGGACCTACTTCTCCCGTCTCCTCTCCTCGCCTGCCTCCGGCCCTTCGTCCAAGCCGTCCCCGCCGGTTCGGGAAGCGAGCACCAGCCTCCACACCATCCTGAGGCTCTACATTCTGCTCTCTGCCGTTGTCGTCAGCCTTGGCCCCCATGCCGCTCCCTCGCTCCTCTCCGTCGTCGCCGGCAAGCGCTGGGCGGCCGTCGGAGCCGGCGAGGTCCTCGGAACCTATTGCTTCTACATTCCCTTCCTGGCCCTCAACGGCATAACCGAATCGTTTGTCGCCTCCATCGCCTCCGAGAGCGAGGTCCACCGACAGTCGCTCTGGATGGGAGCCTTCTCCGTCGCCTTCGCCGCCTCCTCCTTTCTCTTCATGCGCGTCCTCGCCCTCGGCGCCCAGGGGCTCGTGCTCGCCAACATCATCAACATGGTGTCTCGCATCGTCTGGAGCACCGCCTTCATCAAAGCCTTCTTCACGCGAAACAACGGCGACTTCAGCCTGCGCGATCTGCTCCCCAGCACGACCATCGTCACGGCAGTCTCGACGTATGCATTCCTACACCACCTGCGCCTTCTCGACGACGCCGAAGCCCAGCCGGTGGCCACGCTGGTCAAGGTGGCGGGCACGGCGATTCCGTTGCTTCTGACAATGTACGCATTCGTTCATCTACAGATGCCCTACATAGCCCCAGTTCTAACATGTCGCAGAGCCTTTGTTGAGAGACGCTTCCTTCTCGAATGTCTGCGCACCGTGCGCGGCCGTCGAGGCTCTACATAGCGACCAGCTCCATGTGCAAAATAGTGTGACGGAGAAAAAAGGAAAAACGATTCGCTAATCAAACGTAATCTTGGTCGCCTTTTGCGTCATGTCGACGTCCTTGAAGAAGGAGCCGTACATGTCGTGCGTCTTCTTCTTGACCGTTGTGCCGAACTTGAGCAGCTCGTCGGGCACAGGCTGCTGGGCGCCCTTCAGGATGTTGATCAATCTGTACGTGTGAGCGCTCTGGCTGTCATCCGATTCGGCGCGACGGCACTTACGATCCAGAATGGGCCTTGTCCACGACGGTAAACATGGTGATGGCCTCGCCCGTTTTACCAGCACGGCCCGTTCGCCCGATTCGGTGGACGTAGTCCTCAATGGTCAGGGGGAACTGCGCACGTCAGAGACGGTACTGGAAACACTCTGGGGCCATCTTTCTTACCGTGACGTTGATGACGAGCTTGACCTCGGGAATGTCCAACCCTCGCGCGGCGACATCCGTGGCCACCAAGACAGGCGTCTCGCCCGACTTGAAGGCCTCCAGACTCCTCGTCCGCTGCTCCTGTCGCAGGTCGCCGTGGATGCCGCCGACGCGGATGCCCTTGCGGGCCAGGAGGGCCTCAACACGCGTGGCCTCCTTCTTGTACAGGCAGAAGACCAGGATGCGGTCGTTCTTCGCCTTGCCGACCTGGCGCTCCTTGAGGATCTGGAGCAGGCGGAATTCCTTGTCCCGAGGTTCGAGGACCTCGACGCGCTGGGTGATGCGCGAGTTCGCCTGCAGCTCGACGGCGCCGCCTTCGGTCCCGTTGGCGCCGCGGCCGATGGTGATCTTGACAGGTTCCACCATGAAGGTCGACGCGATCGCTTGCACCGACTGCGGCCAGGTGGCGGTGAACATAAGCGTCTGGCGCTGGTCGCGGGTCGGGCAGGCGCCGAGGATCTCCTTGATGTCGTCCTCGAAACCCTTGTCGAGCATGCGGTCGGCCTCGTCGAGGACGACGAAGCGGGCGGCGCCGAGGTCGACGGTGCCGTCGGACATGAAATCCTTCAACCGGCCGGGGGTGGCAACGATGATGTCGGCGCCCTTGTTGATGAGGGCCCGCTGCTCGTCCTTGGAGGATCCGCCGAAGAGGCAGACGCATCGTAGCTTGACGAGGGCGGCGAGGGCGGCGAGCTGGACGTGCGTCTGCATGGCGAGCTCACGTGTCGGCGACACGATGACGGCCTTGGTGCCCTTCTGGCTCATCGCGGAGACGGCTTCGACGCAGGGTAGGGAAAAGGCCATGGTCTTGCCGGAGCCCGTCTCGGCGACGCCGACAGCGTCCCTGCCGGAGAGGGTGAAGGGCCACGAGGCAGCCTGGATGGGCGTCGGGGCCTTGAAGCCGGCAAACGGCGATGGCTTCTTCTCGAGGAGGTTGGTTGAGGGCAGGTGCTCGAACTCGATGATGGGACGGAGCGTGACGTTCTTCGACTTTGGGTCGCTGATGGCGATTTCCTTGGTCGACAAGAAAGCGTCAATGTCCGCTTCGGGGACGTTGGAGAGGCTCATGGTCTGGACGTATCCGAGGGAGGGCTTGCTATCCGTCCTCTGTTCCGTCTTGTTCTTCTTGTCCTTTTTGGACTTTTTCTTCTCTTCGGCAGAAGGCTCACAGACGGCAACGGCGTCGTCCCTCGGCACGTCCTGCTGTTCCACCTCCTGTCCTTGCTGGGCCTCCCTCAGCTTCTTCTCCTTCTTTTCTTGCTTTCTGGCCTTCTTTGCCGCCTTCTCCGCCTTGCGCTGGGCCTCGTCGTCGTTGTCGTCGGCGCTATTGGGGGGGGCCTCCGCTTTGGCTTTCTTGTCCTTTTTCTTGTCCTTGCCCTTCTTTTCCTTCTTCACCACCCCATCGACGCCGTTTTCGACCTTTGACTTCTTGAAAGGTCGGACGGCGGCGTCGCTGTCGGCGAGGGTGTGCTTGGCGGCGGCCATTGTGACTGTTGTCCGTCCGGGTAGGCGACGATGGATTGTCGACAGTACGATATTGACGCTCGTACGCTTCGCACAATGGAGACCCCTGCGAGAAGGCGGCAAAATCGAAAGGCGGTGGAAGGAAAAAATCATCTTATCGATAAGCTCAGTTGTTGGCCTGGCCTGTTGCACCATACTAAAGTAAAGAACGAGTACTGTAAGTACTTGTACTCCATACTCCGTGAGTTCTTGTGCGTGTACGTAAGTACTTGTACATGTACAAATCTCCGTAAATTTGTGGGGCGCGACGGCGAGGTGCCACCCACTTACGGGCCGTTGGTGGGGCGGCGTCACCGAGCCTTGCACCCGAGCCTCCTACCGTACACAATGCCTACTGTCCGTAAGGAGTGCTTCCACGAGGCATATTACCTGGACAGTACACGGAGATTGAAGAAAACAAATGTGTTCTCCTTCCATAGTCTATGCTATATTAGCTGCTCTCACCATGGAGCAGACTGGTCACGATGTTCTTGCCTTGAAACCTCTGTTACATGGGGTGTCTTCTTCCCTTGTCGGCCATGACGAGCCCCCATCACATTTTGCACAATCGGCATTCTCCTGGCATGGTGACACATCCTCCTGCAAGTGCACAATCAGCACTCTCGCCTGTACATCGCAGTCTCTTTTCATGATGCACTTATTTCCACCTCCCTGTATCCGCATTGCTGGTCCACGCTTGACGTTCGTCATTTCTTCCGGCCTCCTTCCACGTCGCCGTCGTCCTTGGGGGCATCTCATACGGGGCCTCTCTCGTCCAGTTTTCGCCCAGGCCTTCCCTCCGCCTTTTCGAGCATTTCCCCGAGAAGAAACGCAGTCTCGTTCGAGTCAAATTCCCACGGCGACATCCCTCGAGCGGTAGGACGAGCACGTCGCGCAGGCATCCGAGGCGCGCTCAAGGACGGGTTGCCACGTCATGGAGGAGGAGGTCCATGTGCTGTCGGGAGTTTCAACCGGCTTTCTTGCCCCTTCGCATGCTAACGACAAAAGCAGTTTGTTGGGGCCATGTCATCGTCAAACGGCCACTGCTCTGCTCTCGTTGCAGACTGTCGTTTGAGGCGACGCTCGGTATGGGTCTCCCCAAAGGCCTCTACTTGGCTTCCAGACAAATCCGTAGGTTGACATGCTCGCTCTTTGCCATCGACTTCCATTCTTGATCGTGAACCGAAAGCAACATGGGATGCGATCGCATGGCTCCACCCGCGTTGGAGAACCGCGCCACCCGACCATCTCGTGCTCGCCTTGGTCGTTCGAAAGGGCCAGCCGTAGGGTTGGACGCAGACACTTTGCTGGATACACATTGACGGATGGTACAGGTGCAACGCCAGCTCTCCGTTGGAGTTTTCTCAGATCACCGTTCCCGTCTGACGTCTGGGTGTCGCAGGGCCGAGTCTCACCGTTCCGCTGTGCTCGCCGTCAGTCAGACTTCCGGTTGCGCGTGGGACCAACCGTTGGCTCGGCCATCCGCTCGCCAGGATCGCTCTGCCTCTCGCGTGCAATGTCTGTGCAACCTCGTCATTGACGGCGAGGAACGGCGCAATGCTTGGTAGCCGACGGCCGGCCTGGTGCTCGTGCGATGGTGATGGGAATGGTGAAGACAAGGTCGGCGCCGTCGACAAGTCCCGAACATGTTTGTTTGACTTGATGGTGTACGCCCCATGTCGCATCGCGACCGGGACGAAAGCGAAGCCTTCCGCTCTCCGTCGGCAACATGGCGCTCTGCATCGCACGCAGCCGGCCAGACATGTACGGGCTGGGCATCCGGCTCGCAGTCTACATCCAATGGCTCGCCGTCGCCCTCTTTCATCACATCGGGCCGGAAAGCATGTCCGAGATCCGACTCCTGGGCCTCATCCTCAGCTCGAGCCTCGCCATCAGCCTCCTCCTGCATCTCGCAGAGGGTGGGAATGGCATCGATGCGGCGGGCATCTACATCCTCATTCTCCTCACGACCGGTTCGCACCTCTTCCTCGTACCCGTCTACGCTTGGCGTGCGTTGACGTGCTTCCGTCCATGGTGGAACCCGCTCGCGTGGTCGGGCGAGGAGCAGCTTCGAATCTTCCGCATCGTCAGCTTCACCCTCATCCTCGTCGTCTCCGCCGTCGCCGTCTGGTTCTTCTCAACCCATGTGCCCCGGCTCGAGAGGGGGTGCCTGCAGTTTGGCTTCTTCTTCGGCAAGACGGCTCTGGATGGGAACACGTCCTTTCTTGCCTTCAACGCCGTGCTGTACCTGCTCATACTCCAGATCTGCGTCGCCATGGCCCTGGTGCGGCTGTTTTGTGCCCGACGGGGCCGGCGGCGACGACCCAGCCAGCGACGCGAGACCTCGTGCAGTCCTTTCCGCTCCGTCTGACGTAAGGTGTTTTGTGCTGATGCGACGATAGACAGGGTCACGTCAAGAGCCTGCGCCATCTGCACCTGCTCTCCAACTTGACCGTCTTGGTCGTCCTCGTCTTCGCCGTCGAGCTCTCGGTGCGGTGGAACGAACTCTCGGGATCCAGCGACATGGACACCAGTGCACAGCTCATCCCGCTGCTCGTCAGCATCGGAATCGTCGTCCGATGCGCCTGTATGCACTACGTCGAGGAGGGGGACGACGAGAGGTCGTCGGACCGACCATCCGTACACTATGATTCGCAGACCGGGTGGGAGCCAGGTCATTTCGAGACGGTTTGGCTGCCACAACGACCCGCAAGGGCGCGCACTCAAACGAGGCATCGATGAGCACTCGTCGATGGATACTGGCCAACACTGGCACACGGCTGCTCATGATGCCAGACCATCGGGGGCAAATAGGGAGGACATTTCCAGGGTCGAAACTGGTACCGTGGCAACCATTGGCGCTTATAAACGGGCTCGAAGACGCAGTTGTAAGCGGTAATAAATATGGAATGATGTATAAGTTGAATGGGAAATGGTCGAACGCCGCGGACTGTTTGTTGCGAGCGGATGAATAACGGGACACGTTGGGGATCAAGGAATTAATTATTCGCTTACCAGTTCACGCAGTTACGTACTTGCAGTACAGTGTCCAGTATAGTGTATGAGCGATACCGATGTGCATGCATACACTGTACAGTCGGCACTTGATGCCTGCGTGCCGAAGCCGATACCTTATCGGAATTGGGGCAGGTATCGATAAGAATAGCTCATCCAACAAAGCAAGGACGTGCGGAGTACTTACTCCGTACTTATCATTAATTAACTACTCCGTACTCCGTACTTGTGCCCCGTACTCAGTCCATAGGCATAGCACAAGTACTGTGCACAAACGAGCATGTACTTAAGTACAGAACAGTAAGTACTCCGTCCTTAGTACCTAGTTTTCGGTACATGAACGAATGTTGAGAGCAAGTATTAATTATTTCATACTACAACTGTGCTTGTGCTTATACTTAAAGTCTGCTACAGTACATGCCTAGTGTTACTGTATGTACGGACACGGAGTGCAAATAGTCATTCGCACAAGTATCACGGTGAACCGGGGAAGAATTATATGAAGCAAGTGTGCTGTGTGCTGTCCAGGACGTGTCCATGATTGCATTATAATACTGCATACCGAATGAAGCAAGAGTCTAATTACAACACAGTAACAACACTCCATGTGCCTACTGTACGCATAATTCATACTCTCGGAAATCTGGGGCTAAAGGGGCACCCGAAAAGCCCATCAATTCCTACCCGAATACTCCGTGCTTCGTACTTGCTCGAGTCAAGCTGGTCTTTCGGTCAGCATCGCGGACGCAGCCTCCGTTGTCGTAATTCAGTTCGACGGTCATTCTCGTAATTCCTGTGCTCGGTGCATGTAAATAATAGGGGAGCCGCCAGCCAGTGTCATCACTTTTTGCTCGGCAGGAACAGTTCGGTCCTCCGAGTCTGGCCACTGTCCTGCTCCCCCCCACGCTTCAAGTTCATGCACCCTTGCAGCTTAACAGGGGTATTAAGCGAGAGAACGAAGGACTTTATGCGTCGCTGGCTCCTGCTCTGCTGCTCCGACAACGGCCGGATGATACGATCTTGAGGCAAATTTTCCTTTTCATCCAAGTTTCTCCCACGCAAAACAACCAACAATCAAGCAACCGTTCGAGAAAGTGAGCCACCATGTCGTCTGCATTCGTCCAGCGCCCTGCTCCGGCCTTCACCGCCACCACCGTCTTCCCCGGCGGCGAGTTCAAAAACATCTCTCTGTCGGATTACCTTGGCCAATGGTAGGTGTCACCGCCCAATGTCGGTTCGCCGCTCCGCCCTGCTCGGCGGCACATCATGGTCGTCCCTCGTTCGTTCGGTCGGACAAAGTGCGAAACCCATGGCTCACCTGTCCTCCTTGCAGGGTTGTCCTCCTTTTCTATCCCCTCGACTTTACCTTTGTCTGCCCGACCGAGATCGTTCAGTACAACGACGCGCTGCCACGCTTCCGCGGCATCAACACCACCGTCCTCGGCATCTCCACCGACTCGCACTTCTCCCACCTCGCATGGACAGCCCAGCCACGCAAGCAGGGTGGCCTCGGCCCGGACCTGCAGCTGCCCCTCGTCGCCGATAAGTCTCTTCGCATCTCCCGCAGCTACGGCGTTCTCATCGAGGAGGAGGGCATCGCCCTGCGCGGTCTCTTCATCATCGATCCCAAGGGCGTCCTGCGACAGATCACCGTCAACGACCTCCCCGTCGGACGTGACGTCGAGGAGACGATCCGCCTCGTGCAGGCTTTCCAGTTCACCGACGAGCACGGCGAGGTGTGCCCGGCTGGTTGGATGAACGGCAGCAAGGGCATGAAGCCGGACCCCAAGGGCAGCCTCGAGTACTTTGCTGCCCAGGAGCCGGTGGTGAATGGAAACGGAGAGGCGAAGAAGAGGGCCAGGCAGGAGTAGAATGGAGACGATGCCGGCTGTGGTGGGTGAAGGCGATGTTGGCGCCTACGCCCGCCCAGCGATCGTAGCCAGTTTGACCAACTACGCCCTGCCTCGAGGACGATAGATGTGAGGTCGGGATCCTGAAACCTTCGCGGGTACTACTATTCATTACACTTTCACTTACACCTACACCTACGTACATGATACCGTGCTCGGTACCGAACCCGATTTGTTATTGGACAATGATTGGAGGAGGAGCTGACAGGTGTCTCGCCCAACGTGCAGAACTTGCCTACGCGTCCCATCTGCAGCGCATTAGGCGGGAAGCTGTAGGGTGTGCCTGATCCTCCCTGGCGCCAATTCCAAGCTTGGTGCGCCTGGACTGTCGAGATTATTGCCAGTCATGTCCTCAGTGCCCCTTGTATCCGCTGTGATAATAACTATTGCCGTAATGCCGTACTGCGTTGGTACCTGAGCCTGGCAGTACTGTTCTAGGAAATACTTACTACGGAAGGTTTTGTAGCTGTAACTGAAAACAGTACTGTATACTATGTACTTGAACTGTATATGTGCAGTACTGTAAGTACTGTACTGTACGGACTAAGTAAGTACTACTTAAGTGCTGTAATATTTAGTTGTCAATGCTGTGCTTGAGCGCCGTAGGTCCCTGGAGCTGCTAGCCCGTTTCTGGTGGTCCCTGCGCCTGGGAACCCCCGCAACCGCAGTCAGGGCCCAACGCCGACGTCAATCTGCTCAAGTACTTGACCAACTCGCCATCGCAGCCTCAAGCAACCAAGTCAACAAAGCAGTGTACCACCCACCCACCCATCGTCGGCCCATCGCTCCGGCCACCATCCAGCACCGCCCTCAGCATGTCGACGTCGTCGTCGTCAAAAGTGCCCTCCTCGTCCTCTAGGGCCAAGGACAAGGACAAGGAAAAGTCCAAGGTGCACAAGCTCTCCCTCAAGGGCAGCGCCCGCCTCGTCGCCGAGTTTGTACGTCCTTTCGTTCGCTCGTGACACGGCTGGCAAGCGAGCGCTGACAATTCCCGTCTTCAACAGTTTCAATACTCCATACACACCATCCTGTGCGAGCCCCCGGTCGCATCCGACAGATCTGCAGCGAGCTGACCCTCCCTCCCTTTTCTTCCCCTCAGCTTCCAACGAGGCGTCTACCCGGCCGAGGACTTCACCGCGTACGTGCTGCGAAGCTGCTCCTCTGCCATCTTGGCCACTTCCTCTCGCTGATGCGTTCGCCTTTGGTAGCGTCAAAAAGTACGGCCTCAACATGCTTGGTGCGTCTTCGCTCCGCGATGCCCCCGCGCAACGACGCTTGCCGCTAACGCGACGGCCAGTTTCCGCCGACGACCAGGTCAAGGCCTACATCAAGAAAATCATGTCTCAGCTCGATAAGTGGATGGTCGGCGGCAAGATCTCCAAGCTCGTCATCGTCATCAGCGACAAGGACACGGGCGAACACGTTGAGCGCTGGCAGTTCGATGTACGTCGGGCCCTCCTCTCCCCATCCTCCAACCCCGAGTCTTCACCCGTATCTTGGCAATCAGGTTGGCCTAACCATGGCCGTTTTGCCTCGCCAGGTTCAAATCTCCCAACCGCCCCCGAAGTCTTCCAAGTCATCCAAGTCTTCCTCGAGGCCGTCCGACGCGGACGAAAACTCCGGTCCCCAATCACAAGGCGCCTCCTCATCGGCTGCATCCCAAGACAACAAGACCGAAGTCGAGATCCAGGCCGAGATTGCTGCCATCTTCCGCCAGATCACCGCATCTGTCACCTTTCTCCCTCAGCTCAACGGTGACTGCACCTTCAACGTGCTCGTCTATGCCGACGCGGACTCGGACGTCCCAGTCGAGTGGGGAGATTCCGACGCAAAGGAGATTGCCGGCGGCGAGCACGTCCAGCTGCGAGGCTTCAGCACTGCCAATCACCGCGTCGATACCATCGTAAGCTACCGTTTGGGCGATTGACCCATCGGCTGTCCTTTGCATCCTTGCGCCGCCCATCCAAAGGGGTGGGCTTGTCATTTGGTAGGGGGAGCTCGCCCTGAGTTTTCGATTCGATCTAGCGAGCATGATAAAGAGCAATCATGAATCTGTATAATATTTCATCTTCTAGCGTCTGTTGTCGCTCGGCTTTTGTCATCAACTCGCCATCTATTGCCTGCGTCATCATCGATGTCCCACATCAAACCCATACCTCTTCATCCAGATCCAGAGAGTGAGCCGTTGCCCCATCATGGGACGACGCAACGACGCGCTAAGAATGCTTCGATGCAGAGCGAAACTCTGGAAAGGGCACCAAGAAACGGCTCAATTGTTCCCTCTCAGCCTGCGGTGCGCCCGATGACTCTGGTGAACTTGGGTGAAAGTATGCTATACGCGCCTGAAAAAGTAGAGGTAGGCAAATTTGCGCATCTCCTCCACATCGTGCGCCTCGACCACTTTTTCATCATTAAAGAGCACCCACTGGGCGCCCTGGCCCTCCAGCTGCTTCCGGATGAATGCCACGTAGTGCCTGTTGGCGTCCTGTTAGCCTAGCGTCATCTTGCCCTCCATTGCTCGATACGTACCCGGCGTGGATGCTGTTTCCCTTGTGGCATACGATAGACTGCAGCTCGAAAACTGGCGGCGCGGTGCTTCCAATGGTTTCCGTCGGAACTACGGACTCGGTCTCGGCCGGGCCGGAGTCCACGTCAGGATGGCTGAACAGCCATTCCACTGCCCGCTCGACGTTGCCACCTGTCTCTTGGAGAGCCCTTGCGGCCTGCGGCGCACCGAAGCCCATGGATTGCAACAACTCTATGCTCTCCTGATCTGGCGCTCCAGCAGACTCTCTTGACGAGCCATCGGCATCGAGAGGGTCATCGATGTCGGGGTTGTCCATGTTTTCGAAGAGCCACTCCATGGCGACGTTGGCGTCCGTGTTCCCCGTGGCATGCAGTGCCCGTCGAATCCGGTTGGCCGGGATGCCCATACTCTCCATCTGAGCCATTGCAGTAGGCTCCGGTACGAAAGCCGGGACCGGCACCTTTGGCTCATCCGGAAGCTCCTCCTCGGTGGGCTGGAGACCCTTGGATAGGTATTTATCCAGTAAGATGGCGTCTTCGGTAACAATCACCGGGACCTCCACCTTCACCGGCACCCAATTTACCACCGTCATCCTGTTTGCGCTCACGGCGAGGACATCTGGGAAAGTCTTGAACAGCGACTGCTTGGAGTATCCAAGCCCGCTGTGACAAGCCGAGCACGTCAGCTCCACCTTTTCGGCGAGGCAAAAACGGTCGAGACATTCCTTCAAAGTCACGGGTTTGTACTTGACGCCTTGGTCCTCGTCGCTCTCGGCAGACGGGAGCTTCTCCAGAGGCAGATCGATGAAGATGCTATCGTTCTCAATGCTACTGTACCTGACTTTGTGGCAAGCGAGGCATTGCAGCCGCTGCTCTAGGATGAATCTGAACTGGTTCGTGGGATCCCGCAATTCTCCGTGAGATGATCTGTGGATCAGCTTGAGCAGGTGCAGCATCAGCTCGAAGGCGTCCTGCTGCCGCATGGTAGAAAACTCGGCGTGGTCTCGTCCGATAAGGTGCTTGAGCATGGCAGGCGCCAGTCCCCTTTGATACCGAACTTCCGACGTCGGGCCGACCGTGTCGTCTGGCTTGGAGTACCGGCCGGACCAAAGGCCGTCCGCCATCTTTCGCAGCTGCGTCTCCAAGTCGGCCGCGGGCTCTTGGACAGTGGGGAGAGGATCGGTTCGACAATATCTCGTGCGAAAATCCGCCGTTTCGAAGAGGCACTGAACGACGCTGGCGAGGTAGCAGCTGTTGCCGAGATTCCGGAGGCCCGTAAGGCCCGGTCCGAACAATGGCTTCAACTCTTTGCCGTCTTCCGTCGTCATGCTGAAGTCCCATTTGAGATTTTGCTCAATCTGCATCTCCGTCAAGCTCTTTTCTGTCTTCTGTCGCTCCGCCAACATGATGCCCCAATGGGCCAAGTGCGGACCCAGCTTCTCGTCGATTCGCTCTTCGTCGCACTCGTAGCAGTAGACGTCGGCGGTGCCTTGGGGAGTTATGGATCCGAGCTTCACGGCGACGCCGTGACCAGCCTCTTTTGAATGGCTCAGCGCGTGCGAGTTGCCGTCGACGCCACCCAGTTGTTTTCGGCCGCACCCGAGATTGCCGCACTCGAGGCACAGCCAGAGGTTCTCTCGCAGGTTGCATTTGAAGCAGTGTCCCAGTGTCCCTTGTTCGATGGTGCGGGCCTCATGCTGCCGCAGGGTGAGAATGTGCTCGCAGCTAGACAGCTCTTGCTCCCAGGCCTTGACCTCTTCCTGACGAGAGAAGGTGTTCGCATGGATGATTCCATCGACGACTGAGGCGAGCCGGTCGTCTTTTATGTCGAGCCGAGCATGGCATTCGAGGCATTTCGCTGCGAGCGCGGTGTCGTATCGATCCTCCTCCCTTTCGGCGGCGATGGCGAGCTTGGACATTTTCGCTGGTGGCTCGTCTCGCACGACCGTCTTCGGAGTTCGGCGAATGTTCAACGTTAGCGGATGCTTCCAGAGGCTGTGGTGAAGCTTGCTGTGCCCCCTGTCTCCCGCACACCCGCCGTTGAAGCATTGGAGACAAACGTCGAGGCCACTCGGTTCATCCTGCCCCGGCACGCTTCTCATCAGCAACCTCCTCATTTACGAACGGGTGACGACGGGGCAACCGACGATGGAGTCGAAACATTGTGTACAGTCCTCTCGATAGACAGACTGAGACGCATTCGGAGGCGTCAAAACTATGCAACGGCCATATTAGCTGTGGGACTGGCTCAATCGGCCCCTCGACAACTTCTCAGGTACCCGCGGACGGGACAGTGAAGGGGGGAGGGGGGGCAGAGCGGGACGAGCTTACTGGCAGAGTCCAGATGTGGACACGACATGATTGTGCGCCACGAGCCGCGTGCTGAAAACAAGAATTATTTCTCCTTTATGGTAAGGAGGCGGCGGGAGAAGCAGAACCGACACAAGCTGGTGGAATGACTACGCTTTCGGCACGACAGGTGTTGGCGAGGATGTCGTTGGCGGGGAGGTTGATGACGGTGGCCGCTCAGGTGGAGGGGCAGGTTGCTTGCTTGCTCAGCACACGCTCTTGTGCATGAGTGGCGTAGATTCGGGCAGGCCACGAGCCACAGGGGACCAGATGGCAAAGCCACAGCACAGGAGCGGCAGAGAAAGAATATTCCTCGTTACCCTACACCTCACGCCACGCTCGTAGGTGAGCGTCAAGCTGAATTATACATAATCAGAAACGTATTATTCCCCTCTGTATCCATTATGATTGTCTGTCACTTCATTTCAAACTTTTATTTTACCACTTGCCTTGATGCGAATCCAATGCGGGCACTAAAAAGGAATAATGTGAAGAAAATCGCTAGTTGGGAGCAACGACATTCATCATTCAGCAGTTCCCCGGCATCTACCCGTGCGATTTCCTCGTAGATTAGGTAGCATCAACACATTCTATCGATATCTGACAAGTATTGAAAAGTTATTGTTGATTTATTTCATGCCGCCTCGGCGTTCCCCCTCTCCCATTGCCCCGTGCTAGCGAGGCAGGAGGGACAAGTGCAGAGCAAAGGCAAGTCAGTTAGCACAACATGTCGTGACTCCAATAATGCTCCATCGTCCAGATCCAGCGAGCATAGCTGTTACCCTTACATCATCGGCCAGACCTGTCCGACATGCCAACTCACCTCACAGGAACGACGCGCGTCGTAAAGACACGAATGGGTGCGTACCGTCGGGTCTCCCACGGCACACACGACAGCAGCACCCAACAGCAAGGTCATCTCCTCTCGTCCATCTCCCAACGAACATCTCCCCCACGGGCTACCTACCGGGTGATACATGCAATGTATATTGGTAGCATGGCAGCAGTCCATCCAAGCCCACGTTTCACAGCTCCTCGCCTGCAAGGCAACCAAAAGATTCCTCCGAAGCCACCGACTTCCGGTCGCCGCCCTACCGATGCCGCATCTATTCGACCATGGAGCGGACCAGGTACCGCAGACGCCCTTGTATGACACAGCATATATAAAAATGGGTATGACGTGTAGTTATCGTACTATGGCAGTGGTACGAGATATGCAGGATCGCATGTGCCCTATCGGCACGTGGGTGCCTCTGGCCCTGGCCTTTCACGACCGGATCCCCATGACGTCTCCGTCACGCCTTCTCAGTCTCATCCCCCTACACAGCGAGGCAGAACCGGAAGGCGTGTACATCGTAACGACTACGGAGAAGAGCATCGAGTCATACCTAACTATAGCGCACGGCCGCCCATGTCAGATGGCTACATGGAGACGTGACCGTGACCGGCCAAGCAAATGGCGTCGCGTGGTACGCGATCCGTACCGGAGGCGCTCGGGTGTAACTGCGGTACCCTGCAGAACAGGACCGACGAGCCAAAGAGGATTGGTTAGGCATATCGCTCACGGCAGCCATTGGGGCCAGCGCAAGGACGATGGAGAAACATGGCACACCAATGATAAACCGGTAGTATTACAGTGGCTGATTGCCAATAAAGTCTCGGCTACCCCGTGACAGATCTGCGCCATCTCGTCCGTCTCCTCCGGCTAGCTCGTCTCTCTTTCCCAAGAAAAAGAAATGAGCTCGTCGTTCATAGGGCCGGCGCGTGGAATCCGTGGAAGCTCATGGCGATGGGAAACTCGGCCTCGGCTCTGCCCATCTCCTCCATCGTCGTCGCGTCGAGGCACAGCAGATACGACGCCTGCGCTGTGCCGTCCAGGACGACGCTCAAGAGCACGCCGTCATCCTCCTCTGTCCCACCGGGGCGTGGCACAAAGACGGGCTCACCCGGAGTGTGGGCCCGTGGGCCGCTCCATAGGCTTGCCTCACGCGTTTGCAGGTCCGTCTTGACGATGGAATCCATAAAGGTGCTCAGCCCGCGGTTGCACGCGCCGTACGCGTATCGGTACGGCCTTCCGGCGTGGTTCGGGTGGATGGTGGAGAGCTCGCCAGAGTGCGGGCTCGGAATCGACAGCACCTCCTCGGCGACAGCCGAGGCTGCCTCCTGGCTCGTCTGGGCCGACAGGGGCATCTCGAAGCGGTATCGCACATGACGGCTGTGCAGGTTCTGGTCGCGGTTGGCGTCGAGGTAGGCCTCGGTCGCGTTTTCGCGGTTCAGGATGACGTCGTAGTACAGGCCGAACATGACGTCCGACGTGTCGTACATGGAATGGTCGAGGTTGATGTAGGTCCGCGTCTCGCCGCCGGCGCCCCCCGCGACGCACTCCTCGAAGGCGTTGACCGAGTGGAAGAAGAAGGCGGCAGGGGTCGAGAAGCGGGCGACGACGCCGCGGGCGTGCCTTCGATCGATGACGAACCACCTGCAGCGTCGCGCCTTGTCGAAGGGCTTGATGGCCTCGAGAAGATTGTTCTGCCACGCGATGCTCAGGCCGCTCCAGGCGAAGTGCGTCGACGGCACGCAGAGGACGACGTAGTTTTCCGTCAGGAAGAAGCTGTGGATGTAGGCCGGAGGAAGGTCGGGCTCGGAGATGGAGGCCAAGACGTCCGTGGTACCCGTGGCGGCGTTGACGCGGAAGACGCGGTACGTCGGCTTGACACCGAGGGCGACGTTGAAGTTGAACCAATCGCCCGTCTCGGGGTCTCGCTGCGCGTGAGCGCAGGACAACGGCCCCTTGAGATCCGGGTGCAGGCCGGCCTGGTCGGCAAAGCCCAAAGGCTCGAGCGAATCCGGATCGACCTGCTGCAGATACTTGTTGTCGGTGCTGAGGTACACCTTGCTCGTTCCCGTTCGGTGGCCGCGGGCGATGTTTTCCGGTTGCCGGTCCGGCAGGCCGGGGAAGTTGGGCAGCACGACGACGTTGTTGTTCAAGCGGCGAGGCACGAACAAGCTCATGAACTTGGCAAAGATTCCGACGCATGGATCTGCCTTTTGGCCAAAGGAAATGCTGTGCCGCCATCCCATCTTCTTGACGGCTGCGACGTATTCGTCGGATTGACGACGGGACGAGTAGACAACCGTCATGGGTCCGTCTCCATCCTCCGAGGCGATGATGTCAAACTTGTGGGTGTGGGCGAAGCCGTCAAACCAGTGAGACACGTAATGAGTCCCCCTCGAGGTGCCTTCGACCGTGGCTTGGCCGGGCCCGGTACGATACAAGGTGCCGGCAGCCCACGGTGGAATAGTGCCCTTAACCCGGAGCTGGAGCGGCCCCCGGTGTTCTTCCAACCCCTCAAACTGCAGAGCCGTGTTACGATGATGGGCACCAGGCCAGATACGGGGCATTGGGAACTCACAGCGGCCTGATTGGGCCAATCTTTCCAAATTCCCTTGTCCGCATTGTCCAACTGTTGTTTGCTATCCTCGGATTCGTCGTCTAGCGTTCGATGAATGGTTCCTCGGGCGTTGACGGCCATGGTTGGGACGCAAGAACAGCGAGACGAGAGCTAGAGAAAGGGGGCAAGGGAGAACGAGCAAGCGTCCGCGATTTGGATTTGGGCGCAGGTGATGCCCTCCAAAAGAGCGAGTTGCAAGAGAGCACCGAGAGAGTTGCGAGAGTAGGCGAGAGAGGGCATCCGGGAACGAGGCGACCAAGGTTGATATACCATTGCGGGCCCGTGAAGCAATCAGATCCGCCCAGACGGCCATGAAGTAGATTGAGGGTTCGAAAAGAGTTCCTTTTAAGGACCGGCAACTCGAGTTGCACGGGTTCTGCACTGCGTGGTGCGTGAGTTTCAGCTGCTCATCGGTCAGAGTCGAATGCTAACAGTCCGTGGGACGTCACCACGGTGATGGAATGAAACGGAACCGGTGGGCTCACAGCCACGGCCAGGCAGCGTTTCCGACCTGATTTCTTGACTTGGCGTCCCGAAGCCATGTTCGCAGGCACGTCTCGTCGCGGCCTCGCGTGCCGAAGGGCGCTCCGACTCATCATGGGGCCCATAAAGTGCTTAGGGCATCGACGCCTGCCAGGCCGTCGTCATTGCTCGCAGGACGGAGCGAAGTGAATGAACATGGACGAAGGCGCGTATCCGTCGGCAATCCGAGTCCCATGGCGCTGTGAGAAGCGAACACGAGCGAGATGCTTGCGACCTCTAGGGGAAGGTGCAAAAGGATCCATGGCCCGGTATCCGGTACAAGGACAGGGACAAGCAGGGTAGCACACGGCCCGGGATCATCATGTCTCATCTCATTCGCTCTGTCAAGTGTCAAATGCGTCGGGAGCGGCGGCCGAAGCAGCATCTTCACGTGCCCCATGTGCCGCGGGAATGCATGCTGCCGGTGAGAGTCGTGCGTCGTTGGAAGTCGTGCCCTCTGGCCATGTCTCGACTCCACCACCCGTCCTTCCGTTCGCCCATCCGTCATTCGCATTCGCTTCCTTCGTGTGCACGTGCATATGAACACACCATGGTTGATCTCAGGTCCAAGTGACTAGGCATTTCGTCAGCTCCTCCCCGCTGGCCATGGCTTCGACTTCAGGATGACTTCCATTCACCTCACGTTGAACCCGTCAGCCGAAAACCCGAGGCATTCTACCAAGCAAACCAGGTTAGCAGGTGCGGCATGCAATGCGAATGCGGTTTCTTTCCAGCCGGCGAAATTTCTCGGCCCGCAGCCGCACGTTTTGGTGCGTGAATATAGACACGAGTCCATTGTTCCAGGACTGTTCAAGCCCTCGACTATGGGTAGCTCTGAACGCCCCTGTGTTGTTTCGCGGCGGGTAGAGCCGTCGATCCGCTGACGTTGTGTCGAGGGTTCGGAAATGAAACTGAGGATGCCTTGTGGGAGAGTTTCCGTCCCAACTCCTTGCTACTGGTATGTGCGGCAGGATTCCCAGCATCGGATGTTGCCTCTCTCAGGAGCACCTCCCATGTGCATACATCTACAGATTCGCACCGACGCAGGCACGATACTGCAACAGCAGCTGTAGAATCCTTGGTACCCACTTGCCAATATTCACCTACATATATGTCGGTATTACTTGCCTACCTACCTTTCATGCAGCGAGGAAGGTACGAAAACAGACGGCAGGAGCCAACCGACATGTAGTGTCGGTGCGTGATCGTGGAAAGGTCCAAGCGTTCCTTCTCTGAACTTGCGACGTGAGAGTTTGCACGATCTCGCCCGGCTGCGTTCTTGTCGACGATCATTCCTTGTCGAGCACGACATGAATGGCAGCATCGGTCCTCTCCGCGAAGCAGCAGCGAATCGAAATTGGGCGGGTACGTGTCCGGCCGGACCGATGGAATGAAAGCATGCCATCAACATTTGGGTCCCAGCGCCTAGGCGAACCAGACAGACAAACACAGACACAACCAAGCAACGACTTTGGCCACGATGCGGATTGTCACGTAGTGTGATGTCATTTCGAATCGGCCTTCTTGTGAGAACTCCCACATGATGCCCTCGGTGCTTGTGCGAAGCCAAGCCGGCTTTGTTGAGCCTTGTCGGTTGATGTGACACTCGACAGAGCAGCCATCATGACGCAACCGTCCCGGCAATTGATGGGTCTCTAGCCCGCGAGTATTTGTTTCCAATCCCCTTGTCGCCACGCCGACAACACGCGAAAGGCGTTCGGGGAGAGGAGCAGATGGTCCAACTGCACGCCGGGGTTCTCCTCGCACAACTGCATGCCATCTGCCCCCGGCACATGCATAGTCGAGAATGAGCCCCCGGTGTGCCCAAGGTTTGTGTCATGAACTGCATGTCGTCGGAATGACAGAACCGCATCCTAGATCGAGTCCCAAAGCCTGCACAATAGAAACTGGGCAAGGAGAGGGAGGGAGTCGCAGCAGATTGTGTCATCCGGCCCGTATGGCAATTCGATCCGTTGATGTCGTTTCCTTCCCCAGCACAGCCTCGATGCAAACGAAAAGGCCTATCGAAGACAGCCGAGCGCGCTGCGTGGTGCCATGGTGGCATGATGCGTGCGTCGGTGGGACGTCCGACAAGGAGCCAGGCCGACGAGACTCGCAATTCTCATGGACTGGACTCTTTTTTTAGCCTCACGCATTACATTGGTGAGAATCTCCCCGGCCTGTCTTGTCATGTGAGGTGTCGCAAGAGACAAGCAGCTGGAGCCAAGGCAAGTCACGGTCATGTTGCACGGGTGCGGCTCCCCACCACCTGTCGGCCTCTACACGCGAGCAGGCGCCCAAACGGGCGGGAAACCGGAAGGAAATGGTTCGCGGCGCGGACTGCCGACAAGCTGACATGGCATGCAGCTCAGGGGCCGATGTGCGGATCCACAGCACCTGTGGCGGATTGCTTGGTTGATCAACCGGTCAGCTCGACCGGGACTCAGGATGGAAAGACGCGCGAATCGGCCAAAAACTCGTCGACGTTTCGCTTCCGCGCGCTTCCTAGCGCCGCTAGGTCTACTTTGCCGTCGCCGGACCGTCTGTCCCGAAGGTCGCCGATGCGACCGGCAACCCTGGCGAGGAGGACACGCATCCGCTCGAGTTCCTTCTCGACGGCACCGTCGCGCGTGATGAGATTTTCTTGGATGCCTGCGCCGGTGCTATCGGTAGTTTGAAACGGGTCGACGGCTGCTTTGAGGCGACCAAGTCTTTCAACTCTTTGCGCCAGCCCTTTGCGCCTCTCACTCAGCTCGGCAAGCCGACCAACAGCGTCGGCGTATCGCTTCGCCTCCATGGGGTACTCCAAGACGTCTCTTTCCGACGGCCAGGATTCGGGCAGAGCTTCGATGACATCTTCCTCCGCTACCGGTGCCGTGTCAGCATTCTCCATCGACACCGACCTCCCGTCTCGGGTTGAATGGCACGTACTGAGGTCGATGTCACGGCTCAGTCCATCGTCCTCCGCTTCGCCGCCGACTCTGCGTTCCGCCTCGCGCAGGTACGCACTCTCAATCTGCAGGGCAACATTTTGCGCAGCTTGTGGCGGATACACACGACGCGCATGCCGCTGGATCGTCTGGTTGAGCGAGGCCAAGGCACTGTCGAGAAGGCGCGACGGTATGGGCTTGTCGGACGCGTCGTTGGAGTCGTGCCAGCTTCGCGACGGCGCTAGCGGCTGCGCAAGGAGGGCGGCTTGCGAGGTGAGGAACGATTTCTTGAGCGATGGGATCGTCGGTGCAGGTGGTGGCATGGCCATGTTGTCGCCAGCTTTGTGTGCGATTGCAACCAAAGCACGGAGTACAGTTATTTACATTAGTTCGCGCGGGCGAGAGACGCCATGCCCGCAGTGAATTACTACGATATGAGACGCACCAGTCGAGTTGGGTTGGCTGGTCAGTCCTGATGACTAAGCCAACCGCATCCGCAAACCTACAGCGACTGGGAGTTCCCTTGACATCCCCGATGGTTGAATTTTCATTCTATTTGTTTCTTGTCCATGCTCACCATCGTCTGTGTCATACGTAGGCGAAATTCCGAGTTTTCCATTCTGTCATGGACTTGACGTGTCATCGTGCTCTACCCGCAACCCCAACAGGGTACGATTGTCTGCTGCCGCCATTGCGCTGCTCGCGCTTTAAGTATATGACCTGGCACGCACGCACCATTGATGAAAGAGCGGCAATGAGTGCTATTCTATATGGAATTATTATCCACTACTTGTGACCGTATGCAAAGAACAAATGTCATTCAAGAGCTACAAAGGACGAAAAAGGAACTGGTAGGCGGAAGAGAAGAGAAGCCGTCCTATTGCCGCCCGC
Organism: Drechmeria coniospora; assembly: GCF_001625195.1. Taxonomy (NCBI): domain Eukaryota; kingdom Fungi; phylum Ascomycota; class Sordariomycetes; order Hypocreales; family Ophiocordycipitaceae; genus Drechmeria; species Drechmeria coniospora. The sequence goes on along the minus strand of NC_054390.1, from coordinate 4,527,431 downwards.
CGGGACGCCATACATGGGAGAGCTCTGAGCTCTGGACCAGATGTCATGGCCGCCAGTAGGTTGATCCTCGATCACTTTGCTGCGAAGTTGGGGATGCCCGACGAGATGCTGACCTCCGACGTCGACGGCCGCGTCCATGGCGTTTCAGTGGAGCCGTCGTCAGAGCTAACCAAGCCGAGGAGGAGGAACTCGTGACAAATCTCAGTCGGGGGCCGGAGGTTTCGGCCGAGAAAGTGGGGCCGAGTTCTCGGTCACCACTACAGCCTACCGAAGATCTCAATATGTCGATCAAAGGGTGGCCGGCGGCTATTAACATGATCATATGTGTCTTCCAATGCGGCTGTAGGTATGAGAATTACGGATCAGATGGTGTATTCTGTTTACATGGTGATTCATCCGTGAATGGTAATGTACTACCCATGGAAGTTACACTTTGATCAGACAGTGAATTCATGTTTACTTGGTGATTTGTGTCTTTCCACGCAACTGCATGCCTCGAAACGGCACAATGATGTTGTGAAATGTCCTCTCTTGGTCCGTTGTTGCTGATTTGTGGCTGCCAATTCCAATATACACGTGGCTGCTGTGAAATATCCCCCAAGGAGGAAGGTGTCTGAAGCGGCTTGTTAGCGTTGGGTATGGAACGAACCCGACCTTTTACAATCCTGCGCTCTGATCTCGGTCAGACTGGGTCGTGGTCGACGCAGGGTGTCGAAGGGGCACGAGGTTCTTGGAACATAAATACAGACCGCTTCTCTCCTTGACTTCCCACACCGCTGGCCAGGCACAGCCTCGTCATCACTTCGTGTATAGGTGACATGACCACCCATCTGTTCTGTCGCAGCAAAGCGCACGCCATTTGGCCAATGAATCAACCGGACGTCCGCTGCCGTACGGGCTGTCGGACGGGCCGACAATCTCAGTGATGGAACGCCGGAGCTGTCTTGAGGCAGCATGTCCTGCATACGTGTGATGCGCATACAACATTTCTTGCGTCTGTTCTCATTACGATAGCGAACATAAATAGAGGTGAGCAATTCTCGCCGTCTCTATGGAGCTCCAAAAAGTTAGCAATCATGCATATATGTTCTTTGCTTCGTCCGGAGCTCGCGTGCCATGATGCGACGAACGCCCGCTCACCCGACTTTCCGTGATATGCTGCTCCCCTTGCCCTCCAAAAAGAGACCAGTACCATCACAAATCACAAAAGCCGCAGGATAAAATGTGGCCCTTCTCCATTCTATCCGTCCTGTCACCGGCCCCCGCCTCCTCGTCGGCAACTTGTCGCAAATGATGCTCTTGGGCCAACTGAATCCACTTCGCTCTGCATGCATGACAACCTGCAAGCAGCTGCGGAGCTCGTCTGTCCACCTGTCCGGACCGTCTCCACAGACAGTGCTTCCGTCGGCAGCGGGCTTCGGATCGGAGACGCGGGACCCGCCCGTCCGTCGGCCCGGGATCCGGCCGTCGGAAGCCGGGGGACCCCGGAGTGAGTGACAGGGCAGGTCATGTACCCGTACACTGAGTTTCCGGATTGCATGACAAAGAACACAAGCCGCTTGCTCTCGAGCATCTCCTGCGCCTGGAAGAAGCATTGGAAATTCGGCGAGGTTTGGGCCGGTGCCCCGAATCATCCATTGACCCGTCCGTCCGTCCGTCCTCCCTTCATCCCTCCACAGCCGGGTGACATGCTGTTCCCTCGTGTGGGGAGAAAAACGTGCCCTCTCAATCTCCGTCGCACTGGCTTGATGTCAGGACACCACCAACGCAACGGGATGACGGGCAGGAGATAATCTCCGTTCCAAGGGTGACGGCCCCCCACTAGACGATGGCCCTGGCAACAGCACGAATCCCATGTGCGGTGGACGCACACAGGTACACCGTGAATGCACTGTATGCTTGGTAGTCCCGAGCCTGTGAGGCATGGCCCATGTGTGCCGCTTGATGGCGAGCGAGACTGTTCATGACTCTTTCATGACTCTTAATGCGGGCGCAGCCGGGGTCCCGATCGGAGAGGTGGCATCGTATGCAAACATGGGATGCCGTGCCATGCCGTGTCGTTCATGCTACCCGTGCGTGATAGACTGACATGACACAGACTGGCACGAAACAGGCAATGGAGCGAACAGAAACCTTATTCCTATGTGCACGCCTCCTGAGAACCCACCGGGTGTGCATTCTCAGCCCCTTTGCCATCTCCGCAGTGCCGAGCAGTGGCCGTCTCCATCGACCTATTTCTCTCGTTCACTCGTTATCTCGCTCATTCGCACTCGCTCCTTGACTTCACTTGACTTGATGTTTCGACGTCGGCCCTGTCGCAGAAACGTGCCGTGCCTTGCCGCGTGTCTTGTCTTAGCACGACTAAGTGAACATGGACACATGCACGCCTCCCAGGTCAATAATTGGCTGGTGGACGAGGGAAGCTCCTAGGATTGCTACGCCGCAGCATCGTCGGCAGATGCTGCCCTATTCGAGTAATAAGATGTCCGTCGACGGAATTGGTGGACCTGGCCGAGCTCCGAACTGCCCAGTCGCATCTCTCTCTCTCTCTCTCTCTCTCGGCTCACTCCCGCCCCGGTTACCAAAGATGGTCCAAGACAACCGCTTCGGGCTCCCCGTTTGCTGGCGAGACCGAGACCTCTTCCGCCACGCCCTCCTTCCTACAAATCTCTCGGCATTTTAATGCATATCAAGTGCCGTACACTTGTGCACCCCCCAACGGCTCCCGGCAGAATCCTTGCTTCCTCCCTCCATCGTCAAGGCACATACACATGCGGCCTTCCCTTCCGTCTTCAGAATGACCGTCACCCCCCCCTTCATCACACGGCGGGTAATGTCAATTCACGAATATAAATATGGAAACGGAAATAAAGATGAAATGACCGCCCTTTCGAAATCAACTGCCACTCCCCCCTTGCCAGCGGTGGCTTGCCCTCGGGAGATGAAAATCCACTTGTGGAGCTCCATCGTCCAACTCATTGACGATGGCTGCCCTGCAGAAAACGTACGAGTATTAATAACTTGCATCTAAATTCGATGTACCATTACTCGCTTTGGTGTGCATGCAACGACAACGACAAGTACTGTACTTCATACACATGCTGAAATGGGTGCATGTGAATGCATCCATCCTGAACCGAATACTGTATTATCTGTATTTGTCATTCCGCGGGATATCTCGTCCTTGTACAGCGCTACAGATTGGGACATGAAAAAGCACAATCATGGGGTGCGTGACTTCACACATTCCTACCTGCATACTGTACAGTATGTACAGCTTGTCTGGGGTAAAAGGCTTCATGTAGGTGATGAAACTCCGCCGGCAGCAGCCGTTCGCTCACCCTAGGTTTTGCTTGGCCCCTTTCAGCTGCGGAGAATGATTGCCATTCTCTTCATTCTCGCTCGTCTACATGCCTGCATTTCCGTCTGCATCTCCTCGCGTCTGTGCAGCTCTAGCAACCCCCCCCCCCTGGTACTTCAGAAACGCACTGACGGCCACGGACACGCGTGTGAGATCGAGTGCATACATCTAGCAAAATACATGTACCTGTCTCTGATAATACCGAGCATTTGTCCACGTACGCCCCATGCGCCTCTAGATGACTCCGGAAGAATTGCAGGCTAGTGAAAGCAAACATCGGCCAGAGCCCCTATTCTCCCTCATCATCCGAGCCCAGCCACATGTTCAAGTCCAACTTGGTTCGAACGCATTCCTGCACGCACGCAAACGTGTGCTCGAACCAACGAGCTCATGGACACGCGTACACATCGGCTTCATATCTATGCCGTCGTCATCCTTGTCCGCCGTACGCTTCCCCAGCACATGCATCATTGGAGCACAGACCAGTTCCAGCTCAGATGCTTCCCAAGCATCCTGCCAAGTCGCTTTGGAGCAGACGCAAGAGTCCTTGTAGGCGCACGGCTACCGTACGCCTACACCGTACACGGTAGACGAATCGAGAGGCGGGAGAGAGAGGAGCTGAAATTGGCAGCAAGCCAGGCCTCTCGGAGCCGGTTCCGCTGACGGTTCCCGCCCGCTTTGGAGCACCCGGACCCTTGCCATCTACCCCTTGCCGTTCCCGCGTCCCGCTCGACCTCACGGCATGGGCCCGGTGCCTTGTGCACAATGACATGGTTAGCCAGCCGGGGACGTGGACGATGCGCCACCTTTTCCTAGACATGTGCCGTCATCGCTGAGGCTACGCTCGAGTGCATCTGCACCCTAGCACGAAGAGGATGTGCCACATTCGTGCATGTGTCGTGTGCGCTCGTCTTCCTGGACGGACTGCCTCGCAGTGCTGTAGACAGACGGGATTTCAAGGATTCCTCTGCGGAGCACGGCGTGCCCACTCGTCGAGGCTGTCTTGCTGATACTCCTTGCTGGCGTTGCCATGATGCGTCACAGACCCCGTTCGTACAGTCCCGCACGAAGAGCCCACGCGACAGCATCTGATGGTGCCTCCGCGTTCGAGTCAACGATGAGATGAAAGCGGCATGACGCATGCCAGCCGTGAGGGGTTCCAGTTGGAGCTGCCAAGCTTGCCGAGCATGAGTTCATGTTCATGCTCGTGCGCAGGTGCGTGGGCAATCGTCTCCCTCCGGAAAAGAAGCGACGACGACCGTGACTCGGTCCGGCGTTGGTATCATTTCCAAGCAGCCGTAGCAGGACCGTCCGTCATCGACAGGGCAGTCGTGCATGTTCACTTGCGCCCGCACGCATGCTCACGTCGTCCTCGTGTCGTGACCATCCGGCTGTCGGTCGAGCACGAAGGGCACTCTCCCTCCCCTCTCAACACAACAGCATGTGATGGAGGGTCGCGGCAGTCCCGGGGACGATGAGACCCTTCCTGCTCCCTGCACGGGAGTGCCGTCTTGCCGTCTCGCTACTCTCGACGACGGCTCGCAAATGCTACATGCAATCAGTGTATGCGACGTGCAAGAGGGTGGGCTTGTAGGTAGGCGTTCCACGAAATTCGTGGCCAAGCACACACCCTCATGGGTGGCGTCGCCTTGCGTCAGGATCCATCCATCGGCTCGCATGTCTCTGATCGTAGTCGGGGCCTCTGGGGGGTCAATTTGAGACATGGCTTCGCACCCCGACAACGTTCAATTCAACGACCAACGCGGGGCATGCCCCACGGTGCACTGTCCGTCTGCCATGATTGTCATTGCTCCAAGGCGTGGGAAATTGGATCACACTTCGCCATACGAATAGTGGCGAAATGGCAACCACCATCGGGTCAAACAGGGCCGCCACTTCAACCTCGGTTTCAGTGACCGATATGCTGTGCATTGGCCGGCGACCATGGAGTAGTCCAGTAGTTATTAAGTACGGAGTTTTGCATTCGCCATACCGCAAGCGTGGTAGTTGTCTGGACTACTCCTACTCCGTAAGGGGCCTTCCATTCATTGCCGGGGAGGCCCACCGTGACTAGCACGAGAACGGATTGGGTATTTTGCCTGTAATAATACAAGCAACAGGTTGGTAGGGCCAGCACTCTCTTGTACATGTAGATGTACTTAGGTACTGTACTTACTTGCATGTACGCTGATGGGCGTCCTCCCAGTTAGTCGCCTTTCCAGCGCATTGTGCCGGGGCGATGAAGGAGGCCAGGGGGGGGGGTGTGCTGAACATCAACACCCACTCATCAGCCATGCTCGGCATGGCTGGTCAGAGCGTGAGTGCGCTAAGGCAACTGGGGCCGTTGGCCTCATCCTCGCTGCCTTCTAGCGGCCTTCCAACGAGCTTCCATGATGCCAGGTGTGGGTGGTGCGGTGCTGCTCCTGTTTGGCTGTGGATGGCGGCAGTCCAAGTGTACAGTGCGTGCACTAGCAGGTAGGGTGGAAAATAGTACACGCTACTGGTATGGTGCAGTTGGAGGTCGCGCACAACTTCGTGCACTGTACGGTACGGCTCTCCGCTCGGCCGCCCCGTTGCTGTGCCACGCCGTTCGTTGGTGTTTGCAATGCCTTGTTTTTGCAATCGATCCTCATGCGCTCGCGCCTGCTCCCGAAGCGGTGGTGTGTGTGCTGCGTATCTGTGTCTGGCCGGAACCCCTCTTCCCGGCGAGGAATTTGCTCCATCGAGGCCAGGGTCGACGCGTGGGCCAGCGGCGGAGCGACAAAGGTCACCGGGCTTGCGAGAGTGTTGGTGTGGAGCGAACGCTGATGGCTGATGGCTGATGGCTGATGGCTAATGGCTGATTGAAGGATGAGATGTATGGCATGGCAGGGTGTGGTATGGTATCGCATTGGCTATTTCCAATGTAGGGCATTTTCCATGACATGAACGAAGAATGAATACGCGAATGAATGAATGAATGAGTGAGTGAGTGAATGAGCGAGTGAATGACATGACTGATTGATTGATGGAGCGATGGAGCGACTGGATCAACGAATGGCCTGAGGCTATGTCGTGGGCGAAACAGGCTCGAGGGAGGGAGCGGCCGCCCCCGTCTTCGGTCCCTCGACTGGCGCCCTCGCACATCATTCCTTTCCGCAATTTGGCGGCAAACGACGTGGTCAGCAGAATGTCACCGACATCCTCGACAGCTGTAAGGGAATGAAGGCATCGACTCATCCTTCTGCTCGGACAAGGCATCCACCTGCCTCGTATCGATCGGTAGGGAGATGGCTGGGAGACGGCTCAACGTCGAGACGAAGCGAGTGGAGCGGGTGCGAAAAGGTAGTACGGGGGCAGCGAGTTTGTTGGGTCTTGTCGGCACTTGATCGGTGTTGAACGCCGGCCGTTTTCGGCCACGTCGCCCATGCTGACTGGCTGGCCGTCGTGCATCTGCCACGAGAGTCTGCCCGTTGCGGAGTAAGTAGGTAAAACGGCCTGTTCATGCAGTCAAGCAGAAACACGCATTGGCAGCAGGAATTAATATGGCAAGGTGCCTCTCCCCGAGTGACGGTTGCCGCGGATGGGAACAGCACCAACGTCATCCGGCCAAGTCCTTCCCCCAACTCCCATCCCACCTTCCCACTTCTCGACATGCAACCAACACGGGGCAAGACGACGACCCATGGCACTTGCATTTTTTTTTCTCGCGCTGCTGCACCGCAGGAAGGTGCGTGCGCCATCATCCTGTTGCTGCGACAATAGGGGACCTAGAGTGTTCATCAGGACGCAAAGAGGCTGCCGGAGGCACACTGCCTGGGGCGGTTACCATCCATCTGGTTGAAGAGCCAACTTCTGGTTGAGGTGAGCAGCCCGGATGCACTGCCATTCCATGCACGCCCGCCCCCAACGATCAAGTCCAGGCGCAAGGACGGAGTACCCCATCTGCCAACGCCAGTTCCCGTACGAGAATGTACAAGTACAAGTTCAAGTTGGTTTGTGCTTGTTCGGTGTGCATGTAAATATGTACATGTACATACATGTACACACCAACAGTGCAGGTACAAGTGTAGTTGTAAGTACTTGTAAGTGTACTTACTGTACAACTGCAGCAACACATGGTGCGGACTTGACTTGAGTACGTACGGAGTAAATGAAATACTTGTATGCTCCGTATTAGGGACGGTATACTTACATGTACCTGTAGGTACTCCGTACAGTGTATGTACTTACGCTGCAAGTACAGTACAGCACGGGAGCAATGTACACCTGACACTTGTGCAAGCAGCGCTGCTGCCTGGATGTGGCCGCCTGGTCTGCGACGACGGATTCTCGCACTAGCACGTCTTGGAGCCATGTGCGGATGCTCTGGCGCCCGGCACCTTGCCAGTGCACGCCGTCCTTGTGCTCCAGGCATAGGTACCTAGTACTAGGTACCGATGCACACGTAGCCCAAGTACTGTGCGCAGGCAACCCTCTGTTCCGTCTGCCGATTCCTCGTCACCATATTTTTGCATCTCGGTGGGTCACGAGGCAATCCAGAGCACGTTCAACCACAAGTACTTGTATCGTACACCTTCAAGCAGGTACGGAATATTCCATAGCTGTACAGTACATGTACAGACAGTCCTTGAGAATACGGAAACTTGCAAGTACAAGTAAGTAGGTGTGAGTACTTGTAAGTACATGTACATGTAAATATACAAGTTGTGGTTACTACAAGTGGGCAAGTACTTACCTAGTAGTAGTACTACTTAGGTACTTAGTTGCAGGTACAGTAGTACTGTACTCATCTCATCTGGCTGGTGCCTAATATAATACTCTGCAGTACTGTACTTAGTTGTAAGTACAGTACAAGGTAGAACGAGTGATACACCGACCTGTTGTATCCCTTAGGTAATACCGTCCCGTAAGTGTGCGAAATCACACATGCAAGTACAGTAATTATAGGTAGGTATGCAAGTACTTGCATGTACAGTACACCAACGCCGTGCTCCGTACGGAGTACTACTCAAGTACAACTAATACACTCCGTACAAGTACACCTAAGTAAGTACGGATACTAACGTAAGTACATGTATCAACATGCTTACAAGTACGGAGTATTACTGTAGAGTAATTACTTCCAAGTATTTAATGCTTACAACAACATGTGTGCTTTTGTACTTGAGCCGGCTTCCCGTAATCGAGTGTTCCTGTACTCCGTACGACTACTGTAGTCGTACTCTACGGCGCCCAAGTACATATAAGTACGTATGCAATGAATACATCTAAAATACACGGGCACATGAAGGTGCCATGGACGCTGGCCATGTCCATGTAGTGAGTGTACATGATTGGGCAGTCAAGTAGTGCGTCTGCGCTTTGCGTACGCAAACGCTGGCGCCGATGGAACTCGCAAGCCCACGGCTATTATACGCACACAACTTCGTAGGACAATTCGCCCATCCAGTACCACCTAGAACCTAGCCGTCCTCGGCTGGCTCTTGTCACCCCTCGAGCCGGCCGGCCTGTGGTGTGTGTGCAGCGTCGTCTCCCGTCATGGTCCGGCAGGCCGCCGCAGGCCCGTCCGCGTCCCGTTCAATTTCCCAGAGGCCAGGTCCAATTCAATTTCCCCGCCCTCCACGGCGGCGCCAAGGAGCTGTCAAATCGCGGGACTGTACTCCGTACTTGCAGCATGAACGAGGCCTGTGACGTATCATGTCGACATGTCCTTGCCTGGCCGCGGCATGCACGCACGCGCTTGTAAGTACGGGTTGCGTGGGCGTTGCCGTCACTACAATGACGCCACGAACCCAGGTACCCCATGATACGTATCGACCTGGACTACTTGTACTCCGTACGCCCTGCGGCACAGGGACTCGCATGCGACGTGTGCTTGGACAGCCCATCCGCCCTGCCCACGACTTGAACTGCTCGTACATGAGCGTTGTTGGATGCACAGGCAGGACCTGGCACGGCCTGACATGACCTGCACGCACCCTGCTTCATGGAGTGGAACGATCGCCGTGCTGATCTGGAGCGAGAGCCGGATGACGATGCGCCATCATCCCAACATGGCGAGTGTCGTGTTTGAGATGACGCTCGATGAAGGAATGGCAGCAGCAGCAAAGGATGCGAGCATGGCTGAGACCGATCGATCGAGCTACGGACGGCAAGGCCGTCTCTCAGCACATGGGTAAGCGTAGTGCACCGGCTGGTTACTTGCAGCACACTCGGTAGCTCGGAAGTACAGTACCTGCCACAATACCTGCTAGTACCAGCGACACCGCGCCTCGCGACAGGCACACGTACAGCACTATCTCTTGGACACCACTCGGCGACTAGTAATTGGTAGCAGGTACTAGTTGACGTTGCAGGTACCCAGAAGTCAGCTAGCACGACCAAGTACCTACAGTACCTACAGCACCTAGCAGTAATTATCATATGTGCATGCACGTGAATATTACTTATTACTTGCAGGTACCGTATTGTGCCGCCCTCGGAGCAAATACTTGCTTACTGTACGTGCTGGGTGCGGTGCGTGCACGTGAATGCCGCGTGGCGCTTGCGGCCGGCCAGGATGACTACCCAGGCCTGTGCTTCTCAAGCAGCAAGGCGTAAGTACAGAAGTACTTAAGTACCTAGTACGGAGTACTCCGTACTGTACCTAGGTATGCTGCATATCGAGGTATTGCTAAGTACCTGCCTAGGTGTGTACTTGCAGTACTCCGTAGCAGTAGCGTAATACACCTCCCTCCTTAAGCGTACACTGCTTGCTAGTACCGGCAGCTTGCCGAGCTCCCGACGTGGAGGGCCTCGTGCGCAACGGCCTAGCACTCCAAAGGTAAACGAGACTGCTAGCTTCTTCCACGGGTTGATGCATGACAGGCAAACGGTGTCTGTCCTGCGACTCCACGGTACAGAGCCAGGCACGTTGCGTGGAATCGTGATTCCGGCCGCTGGCCCGCGCCGCAGACGACCGACCCCTACAGGGAGCGCAAGGAGGCGCCGTGCTTTGACCGCCCCAGGCCGCCGCCGCGCGCGCAGAGGCAACCCTGACGTATTCGCCGCCCGCCCTGTCCCCGTGCCGCGTCCGGGCGGCCGTCCGTCGCAGAGAATTTCCCTAAGCGCGCGTGAAAAGTTGCTGCTTCGGGACGCTTGGGAAGGTGCCGGCCGGCTTCGGTCGCAGCAAGGAAGGATGTTGAGTGGAGATGGGCGGGCAGCATGATGCCCTCGAGATGGATTGCTGACTGCTGCGACGGCCGAGCCAGCCACTGAGCCGCCCGTGCTTGCGAGCGCATTTGTCGCGTTACGAGTTGCCCGATTCGCGGCCAAGGTCGACACCTCATCCGGCCGGCTAGGAGAGCCGGCTCGTCCAGCACCGGCGGCCCGGCATCCCCCCCCCTTGCGCGGGAGCCATGGTGCGCGCACGCGTCCTTGTTCTACAGCGGCCTCGGCGGCGAGAGAGGGGGAATTGCGTGGGCCGCGAGGGGCGGGCAGATTCCGGCCGTGGCCAATCCGTGGCCACGTTGGCGGGGAAGACGTGCACGGCCAGGAGAATCGACGACGAGCACGAGTGTTGCCCTTGATGGTCGTCCGTAGCAGCCATCGCTCAACGCTCACCTCGGTCGGCTGCGGTCTGACGGGGCACTCGCCTGGCGGCCTCGTCGCATTCACACCACGACCATTGTGAATCAATAGCAAAAGCAAAACGCGAAAAGGCGGTACGGAAGTGGAGAGAAGACGACGGAGAGGGAGAGAGTCCGAGGCCGAGGGTGAGTGCGATTGCCAGAGCGAGAGAGCAAACGAGCGCGCCAGAGTACTGTACTGTAAGTACAGTAAGTAGGTAGGTGTACGGTGACGGAGAGGGGGAAAAAGGAAAAAAAAAAAAGCAGCGGGCTCCTCAGAGGCCGCACATGACGCGGTCCGTCGGTGAGGCGAGCGAGCTGAAAATAGCGGACTCGGCATGATGATATAATCCCTCCGGAAAGGGTGCGACCCGCCGGGACGTGGCAAGAACCACCGGGTCTGCCCAGGGGGGGGGGGGGGGGTGGGCGGCAGGCGGTCGGCCCTGTTGCTTCTTTCGGCAGATGGGCTTTTCGCAGGTGCTGGCGCACGGCAGTCACGGGCAGGCACGCGAGTGCGAGTACTGACTGTGCTTGTACCTGCACGGACATGTACAGTAGATGGAATTACAGTACATGCAGTCCTCTTGGTTCGGACCAGCAGCGCTCGCCTGCATGCTGCCGCAACGGCGACAATCCAACCACGCCTCCTACTTGCCTGCCCGCCGTGGATGCAGTACCTGTCAGCATGCGTTTGCATGGCAGAGTGCTCGGTACCTGCAGCGCGGTGTACTTGCCATCGCATGTCCGTACAGGGACTTGGGCGTGTTCCTTGTATGCTTGCACCGGCGTAAACTATTTTTACACTTGACCACTGCAGGTTGGAGCAAGTAGGTGTAAGTACTCAAGTACAGTAAGTGTACTTGTACTTAAGGAGGCGAACCTGTAATACTACTATGTACTTACATGCGAGTAACGGTACTAGGCACCTAGGTAGGCGTACATGCAGGTGTACAAGTCCTTGCACAGCTGCACTTTGGTGTGCAGCACTGTACCTCCACACTGTGATTCTTGGCGTTCCGTACGTGCAGGTACAACTACTTACTGCACTTGCAGTACGGAGTACATGCATGCGTACTCTCTACAAGTACGGAGTACATGCAACACAAGTTCTGGCGCTTGCGCTGGGCACTACATGTATAGTTCACAGCATATAGGTGTGACTTGCAGCAAGCACTTGTAAGAACTTAGGTGTACATGCTCCGTACGGGGTACTGGTTCTTACTTACGACTAAGTACTTACTTGCATACCTAGTACTTATACTTAGGTGTACACCTACTGTACTCCGTACTTGCACTTACACTTACTGTACTTGAATGTATGTATATACGTGCCTTACATGTACGTGCAAACTACAACGTACGTGTACTTGTACATACTTGCGCTTAGGTGTAGATGTGCTTGTGCCATCTCTGAAACTACTACGATGCAAGTACAGGAGGCGTACTGCGTATGCCTACCTCTGCTGGCAAGCACCTTAGTCCATGGCCACCCCAGGAGTGGTGTACACGTGCACTTGGGCGGTGTGCTACCACACTTGCATTGTACGTGGTGCGTGTACCTGTGCTGATCTTGGTAGGCCTACTCCGTACATTGTGTGCGCCGTTCAATGCGTATACAGCACGCAGGCACGCGTGCAACTCGGACCCTCGCGACGGCGCCCTCGTCCTGGTCGGCTGCCAGTCGCTGCCAAAACGGCACGGCAGAACGGGGCCTGCCGACTTGCAGCACCTCGCTATCAGTGTACTTGTACTGTTCAAGTACACGCACTCCCTACGGTTCAGAGTCACCACCCCGTACGGCACCACAGCGGCACCTGCCTATGCGCCTCTGCAAGTACATGTGCACCGTACTGTGGGAGGCATGTAATTAATACTTGGCTGTACAAGCAAGTACTTGGGTGTAGTTGCATATATGCACTATTCTGCGCCCCTGCCGCGCCACGAGGTGCCGTCCAAGGCGCCACATCTACCTCCTCGGCTACCCACGTCCCCCCGCACGATGCAAGCATTGCCTCATTGAGGCCGGCATGGGCATTGCCGCCCATGCCGGCAGGAGGCGCCGCGTATTAGCGCATCACCCCCTCTGGAGCGGATGCCTGCCCGGCGCCACGGCGGACCCTTGACCATCCCAGCAGCGCAGCGATGCCCAAAAGTGGTGCAACGGCAACGTCACTGTTTCGTTTCGGCCGTGCCATCGGCGCCATCATCGCCAACCAAGCACGTCCTCGGAGGGCCCGATTTCGCATCGAGCAATCCTTGCGACGCCGACAGTCGCCGCCTCTTTTCTCTCTTGATTTCTTTTTCCCCTCGTCTGCCACCAAGCCTTCGATGCTGCACGCCGGCGCACTGGACAGCTGCACTCGGCCAGCCATCGTCACTCGTCTCGCCCACCACCACCCCGTCCAAGCAGGGAGTTTTCGGCTCCCAAGAGGAGAATCGGTTCGAATCATCCTTTCACTGCGTCCGCGAGTGCTGATGATGAACGACATGACCGCCACGCCCTCATTCTCGAATTGGAAATTCTCTGACGGCGAGGCTCGTACGCCAGCAGGGGGCTTTGTCGCCCGCCTTTGTGTCATGCACGAGCAGGACCGTCTCCCCCCCCCCCCCCCATCCGGAGGCATCACCACATTCGCCGCCGACGACGCCATCACCAACCATCCCTCCGAGGGGTGCGGGAGTGGGAACGATACGATGCCGCCGGGTCCCCGAGAGTCCAAACGCCGGTCCACGTCATTTCTTCAAGCGTGCACACCTATCCCGACGCGCACTTGCTCCATCACCCGCCTCGCGCGTGCATTGCATCGAGACTGGCCACCCCCACGGCGTGTCTCAGCGCCATTGCTCTCGACAGAGCTCGGACGCCGCCCTCCCTCGCATGAAGACGGCCCTTGTTGCCGCACCTCGTGCTCGCGCGTCGGTACTCGTCAGTCTCGCCGACGAGTGCCGCCGACGAGAGGGCGTGCAAGTACCGCAGGATGTTGGGGCAAGCCGCTTAGCGAAGCCATCGGGTAATCAGATGCTTGCATTGCCTGCTGGCCACTGCACGGCACTCCCCCAGCCGGTACGGATGGACGGCGCGCCAAGCTGCGCGCGTGCGTGCCATGTGCGAGGACCCGACCTCGCCGTCCTCGCCGAGATGCACCAGCTTGACCGAGCTCGCGAGACTCCTGCGGACAACGTCACCCCGTCGTCGCAGGAACGGCAGCCCTTTCCTGACGAAGGCTCTGGCCAGCCACCACCAACCAGCATCATCACCGGACGACGGCCAATTTCCCCTCCACGCGCGTGCACCTTGGTGTCCAAGGCTCACCGGAAAAGGTCATTCGTGCAGACGAACCATTATGGTGGAGTGTAGCATAGCATTCATCGTCGCTCTATCCTTACAAGTGATTTTGTTGCCTGCGAAGAGTCCAAAAGGAAAAATGAAAAAAAAATGCAAAAGGCAAAAAATGCGAAAAATGCCAAGATGCGTATATGCGGAAAATGCAAAGATGCAAAAATGCAACAAACTCCGACCAGCCGACGCCGCGTACATGTAAATCAGACAGCAGACGAACCCTCTCCATCTCAAGTGCCGAGCCCGTGGTATTCCCTTTTTAGCCAAACACGCCCATAAATGACACCGCCTCCCAACCGGATTCCATCCTTGCCCTTTTTTTGCTTCGCATTCTCTCGCCCGCTCCCACGCCGGCGGCCCGTCCATGCCGAACGCGTGTGTACCCAAGTCGTGCCAAAGTGGCACCGTACGTGCCGTAACCGACCCGATTCGCAGAGACCTATATCAAAACGTGCTTCAACGAGAATGAAAAAGTTGTACAAAGTGCTCGAGCGCCGCATTGCCTCATCGATCCGACCGGCGGGCGGGGGAGTGCGGGCTCGTCGAGCTCGCTTCCGCCGCCCCTCGGCCCGTGCCCTTGCACCGGTGGACGGGCGGTGCGGTCGGGGGAACCAGACGCGTCCCTCTGCAATGCGTGCGCGATCAAGCCCGGGCCTCGCCGTTCGGCCTCGCCCCCTCCTTGGTCTCCGCCCCGAACCTGTCCCCTGCATCGCGGCGGGAGGCTCATCGGGAGACGCAGGCAGCTTGCGGG